>NC_139679.1:9008942-9608942 GCF_964106915.1 Podarcis gaigeae | reverse complement strand
GAAACAGATGCGTTTTTATCATCGGAAACAGAATTAGCCCTCAACGTCTGAACAACTTTTTTTGCAAAAATCCCTTAGCCGCGCGGTCACAATTTCAGCAAAAATCTGACGTTCTGCAATTCATTCAAAAATGGCGCTGAACTGTTGCAAACGATCCCCTGACAGGTTTTTTGGTGGAAACAGATGCGTTTTGATCATGGGAAACAGAATTAGCCCACGACGTCTGAACAACTTTTTTTGAAAAAATCCCTAAGCCGCGCGTTCCCAATTTCTTCTAAATTTCTGACGTTCTGCAATTCACTCAAAAATGGTGCTAAACGGTTGCAAACGATCCCCTGAAAGTTTTTTCGGTGGAAACAGATGTGTTTTTATCAACGGAAATATAATTAGCCCTCAACGTCTGAACAACTTTTTTTTGCAAAAATCCCTAAGCCACGCGGTCACAATTTCAGGAAAAATCTGACGTTCTGCAATTCACTCAAAAATGGTGCTAAACTGTTGCAAACGATCCCCTGAAAGGTTTTTCGGTGGAAACAGATGCGTTTTTATCATCAGAGACAGAATTAGCCCTCGACGTCTGATCAACATTTTTTTGAAAAAACCCCTAAGCCGCGCGGTCACAATTTCAGCAAAAATCTGACGTTCTGCAATTCACTCAAAAATGTTGCCAAACTGTTGCAAACGATCCCCTGAAAGGTTTTTTGGTGGAAACAGATGATTTTTTATCATGGGAAACAGAATTAGCCCTCAACGTCTGAACAACCTTTTTTTACAAAAATCCCTAAGCCGCGCGGTCACAATTTCAGGAAAAAACTGACGTTCTGCAATTCACTCAAAAATGGTGCCAAACTGTTGCAAACAATCTCCTGAAAGGTTTTTCGGTGGAAACAGATGCGTTTTTATCATCAGAGACAGAGTTAGCCCTCAAAGTCTGAACAACCTTTTTTGCAAAAATCCCTAAGGTGCGCGGTCACAATTTCTTCTAAATTTCTGACATTCTGCAATTCACTCAAAAATGGTGCCGAACTGTTGCAAACGATCCCCTGAAATGTTTTTCGGTGGAAACAGATGTGTTTTTATCATCGGAAATATAATTAGCCCTCAACGTCTGAACAACTTTTTTTTGCAAAAATCCCTAAGCCGCGCGGTCACAATTTCAGGAAAAATCTGACGTTCTGCAATTCACTCAAAAATGGTGCTAAACTGTTGCAAACGATCCCCTGAAAGGTTTTTCGGTGGAAACAGTTGCGTTTTTATCATCAGAGACAGAATTAGCCCTCGACGTCTGATCAACATTTTTTTGAAAAAACCCCTAAGCCGCGCGGTCACAATTTCAGCAAAAATCTGACGTTCTGCAATTCAATCAAAAATGTTCCCAAACTGTTGCAAACGATCCCCTGAAAGGTTTTTTGGTGGAAACAGATGAGTTTTTATCATGGGAAACAGAATTAGCCCTCAACGTCTGAACAACCTTTTTTTACAAAAATCCCTAAGCCGCGCGGTCACAATTTCAGGAAAAAACTGACGTTCTGCAATTCACTCAAAAATGGTGCCAAACTGTTGCAAACGATCTCCTGAAAGGTTTTTCGATGGAAACAGATGCGTTTTTATCATCAGAGACAGAATTAGCCCTCAAAGTCTGAACAACTTTTTTTGCAAAAATCCCTAAGCCGCGCGGTCACAATTTCTTCTAAATTTCTGACGTTCTGCAATTCATTCAAAAATGGCGCTGAACTGTTGCAAACGATCCCCTGAAATGTTTTTCAGTGGAAACAGATGCGTTTTTATCATCGGAAACAGAATTAGCCCTCAACGTCTGAACAACTTTTTTTTGCAAATTTCTTCTAAATTTCTGACGTTCTGCAATTCAGTTAAAAATGGTGCTAAACTGTTGCAAACGATCCCCTGAAAGGTTTTTTGGTGGGAACAGATGCGTTTTTATCATCAGAGACAGAATTAGCCCTCAACGTCTGAACAACTTTTTTTGCAAAAATCCCTAAGCCGCGCGGTCACAATTTCAGCAAAAATCTGACGTTCTTCAATTCATTCAAAAATGGCGCTGAACTGTTGCAAACGATCCCCTGAAAGGTTTTTCGGTGGAAACAGATGCGTTTTGATCATGGGAAACAGAATTAGCCCTCGACGTCTGAACAACTTTTTTTGAAAAAATCCCTAAGCCGCGCGGTCACAATTTCTTCTAAATTTCTGACGTTCTGCAATTCACTCAAAAATGGTGCCAAACTGTTGCAAACGATCCCCTGAAAGGTTTTTCGGTGGAAACAGATGTGTTTTTATCATCAGAAATATAATTAGCCCTCAAAGTCTGAACAACTTTTTTTGCAAAAATCCCTAAGCCGCGCGGTCACAATTTCAGCAAAAATCTGACGTTCTGCAATTCATTCAAAAATGGCGCTGAACTGTTGCAAACGATCCCCTGAAAGGTTTTTCGGTGGAAACAGATGCGTTTTGATCATGGGAAACAGAATTAGCCCTCGACGTCAGAACAACTTTTTTTGAAAAAATCCCTAAGCCGCGCGGTCACAATTTCTTCTAAATTTCTGACGTTCTGCAATTCACTCAAAAATGTTGCCAAACTGTTGCAAACGATCCCCTGAAAGGTTTTTTGGTGGAAACAGATGAGTTTTTATCATGGGAAACAGAATTAGCCCTCGAAGTCTGAACAACTTTTTTTTGCAAAAATCCCTAAGCCGCGCGGTCACAATTTCTTCTAAATTTCTGACGTTCTGCAATTCACTCAAAAATGGCGCTGAACTGTTGCAAACGATCCCCTGAAATGTTTTTCAGTGGAAACAGATGCGTTTTTATCATGGGAAACAGAATTAGCCCTCAACGTCTGATCAACATTTTTTTGAAAAAAACCCCTAAGCCGCGCGGTCACAATTTCAGCAAAAATCTGACGTTCTGCAATTCACTCAAAAATGTTGCCAAACTGTTGCAAACAATCCCCTGAAAGGTTTTTTGGTGGAAACAGATGAGTTTTTATCATGGGAAACAGAATTAGCCCTCAACGTCTGAACAACCTTTTTTTACAAAAATCCCTAAGCCGCGCGATCACAATTTCAGGAAAAAACTGACGTTCTGCAATTCACTCAAAAAAGGTGCCAAAGTGTTGCAAACGATCCCCTGAAAGGTTTTTCGGTGGAAACAGATGTGTTTTTATCATGGGAAACAGAATTAGCCCTCGAAGTCTGAACAACTTTTTTTTGCAAAAATCCCTAAGCCACGCGGTCACAATTTCTTCTAAATTTCTGACGTTCTGCAATTTATTCAAAAATGGCGCTGAACTGTTGCAAACGATCCCCTGAAATGTTTTTCAGTGGAAACAGATGCGTTTTTATCATCGGAAACAGAATTAGCCCTCGACGTCTGAACAACTTTTTTTTGCAAAAATCCCTAAGCCGCGCGGTCACAATTTCAGGAAAAAACTGACGTTCTGCAATTCACTCAAAAATTGTGCCAAACTGTTGCAAACGATCCCCTGAAAGGTTTTTCGGTGGAAACAGATACGTTTTTATCATCGGAAACAGAATTAGCCCTCAACGTCTGAACAACTTTTTTTGCAAAAATCCCTGAGCCGCGCGGTCACAATTTCAGCAAAAATCTGACGTTCTGGAATTCATTCAAAAATGGTGACAAACTGCTGCAAACGATCCCCTGAAAGGTTTTTCGGTGGAAACAGATGCGTTTTGATCATGGGAAACAGAATTAGCCTCGACGTCTGAACAGCTTTTTTTGAAAAAATCCCTAAGCCGCGCGGTCACAATTTCAGGAAAAAACTGACGTTCTGCAATTCACTCAAAAATGCTGCCAAACTGTTGCAAACGATCCCCTGAAAGGTTTTTCGGTGGAAAAAGATGCGTTTTTATCATCGGAGACAGAATTAGCCCTCAACGTGTGAAAAACTTTTTTTTTGCAAAAATCCCTAAGCCGCGCGGTCACAATTTCAGCAAAAATCTGACGTTCTGCAATTCATTCAAAAATGGCGCTGAACTGTTGCAAACGATCCCCTGAAAGGTTTTTCGGTGGAAACAGGTGCGTTTTGATCATGGGAAACAGAATTAGCCCTCAATGTCTGAACAACTTTTTTTTTGCAAAAATCCCTAAGCCGCGCGGTCACAATTTCTTCTAAATTTCTGACGTTCTGCAATTCACTCAAAAATGTTGCCAAACTGTTGCAAACGATCCCCTGAAAGGTTTTTTGGTGGAAACAGATGAGTTTTTATCATGGGAAACAGAATTAGCCCTCGAAGTCTGAACAACTTTTTTTTGCAAAAATCCCTAAGCCGCGCGGTCACAATTTCTTCTAAATTTCTGACGTTCTGCAATTCACTCAAAAATGGCGCTGAACTGTTGCAAACGATCCCCTGAAATGTTTTTCAGTGGAAACAGATGCGTTTTTATCATGGGAAACAGAATTAGCCCTCAACGTCTGATCAACATTTTTTTGAAAAAAACCCCTAAGCCGCGCGGTCACAATTTCAGCAAAAATCTGACGTTCTGCAATTCATTCAAAAATGGTGCCAAACTGTTGCAAACGATCCCCTAAAAAGTTTTTTGATGCAAACAGATGCGTTTTTATCATGGGAAACAGAATTAGCCCTCGACGTCTGAACAACTTT
This sequence comes from Podarcis gaigeae, assembly GCF_964106915.1. Lineage (NCBI taxonomy): Eukaryota > Metazoa > Chordata > Lepidosauria > Squamata > Lacertidae > Podarcis > Podarcis gaigeae. The sequence continues at coordinate 9,604,302 of NC_139679.1, read as the reverse complement.
TTTTGCAAAAATCCCTAAGCCGCGCGGTCACAATTTCAGCAAAAATCTGACGTTCTGCAATTCACTCAAAAATGGTGCCAAACTGTTGCAAACGATCCCCTAAAAAGTTTTTTGATGCAAACAGATGCGTTTTTATCATGGGAAACAGAATTAGCCCTCAACGTCTGACCAACTTTTTTTTGCAAATTTCTTCTAAATTTCTGACGTTCTGCAATTCACTCAAAAATGGTGCTAAACTGTTGCAAACGATCCCCTGAAAGGTTTTTCGGTGGAAACAGATGCGTTTTTATCATCGGAAACAGAATTAGCCCTCGACGTCTGATCAACATTTTTTTGAAAAAACCCCTAAGCCGCGCGGTCACAATTTCAGGAAAAAGCTGACGTTCTGCAATTCACTCAAAAATGGTGCTAAACTGTTGCAAACGATCCCCTGAAAGGTTTTTTGGTGGAAACAGATGAGTTTTTATCATGGGTAACAGAATTAGACCTCAACGTCTGAACAACCTTTTTTTACAAAAATCCCTAAGCCGCGCGGTCACAATTTCAGGAAAAAACTGACGTTCTGCAATTTACTCAAAAATGGTGCCAAACTGTTGCAAAAGATCTCCTGAAAGGTTTTTCGGTGGAAACAGATGCGTTTTTATCATCAGAGACAGAATTAGCCCTCAAAATCTGAACAACTTTTTTTGCAAAAATCCCTAAGCCGCGCGGTCACAATTTCAGCAAAAATCTGATGTTCTGCAATTCACTCAAAAATGGTGCTAAACGGATGCAAACGATCCCCTGAAAGTTTTTTCGGTGGAAACAGATGCATTTTTATCATCGGAAACAGAATTAGCCCTCGACGTCTGATTAACATTTTTTTGAAAAAATCCCTAAGCCGCGCGGTCACAATTTCTTCTAAATTTCTGACATTCTGCAATTCACTCAAAAATGGTGCCAAACTGTTGGAAACGATCTCCTGAAAGGTTTTTCGGTGGAAACAGATGCGTTTTTATCATGGGTAACAGAATTAGCCCTCAACGTCTGAACAACCTTTTTTTACAAAAATCCCTAAGCCGCGCGGTCACAATTTCAGGAAAAAACTGACGTTCTGCAATTCACTCAAAAATGGTGCCAAACTGTTGCAAACGATCTCCTGAAAGGTTTTTCGGTGGAAACAGATGCGTTTTTATCATCAGAGACAGAATTAGCCCTCAAAGACTGAACAACTTTTTTTGCAAAAATCCCTGTCACAATTTCAGCAAAAATCTGACGTTCTGCAATTCATTCAAAAATGGCGCTGAACTGTTGCAAACGATCCCCTGAAAGGTTTTTCGGTGGAAACAGATGCGTTTTGATCATGGGAAACAGAATTAGCCCTCGACGTCAGAACAACTTTTTTTGAAAAAATCCCTAAGCCGCGCGGTCACAATTTCTTCTAAATTTCTGATGTTCTGCAATTCACTCAAAAATGGTGCTAAACTGTTGCAAACGATCCCCTGAAAGGTTTTTCGGTGGAAACAGTTGCGTTTTTATCATCGGAAACAGAATTAGCCCTCGACGTCTGATCAGCATTTTTTTGAAAAAACCCCTAAGCCGCGCTGTCACAATTTCAGCAAAAATCTGACGTTCTGCAATTCACTCAAAAATGGTGCCAAACTGTTGCAAACGATCCCCTAAAAAGCTTTTTTGGTGGAAACAGATGAGTTTTTATCATGGGAAAAAGAATTAGCCCTCAACGTCTGAACAACTTTTATTTGCAAATTTCTTCTAAATTTCTGACGTTCTGCAATTCACTCAAAAATGGTGCTAAACTGTTGCAAACGATCCCCTGAAAGGTTTTTCGGTGGAAACAGATGCGTTTTTATCATGGGAAACAGAATTAGCCCTCAATGTCTGAACAACTTTTTTTTGCAAAAATCCCTAAGCTGCGCGGTCACAATTTCAGGAAAAATCTGACGTTCTGCAATTCACTCAAAAATGGTGCCAAAGTGTTGCAAACGATCCCCTGAAAGGTTTTTCGGTGGAAACAGATGAGTTTTTATCATGGGAAACAGAATTAGCCCTCAACGTCTGAACAACTTTTTTTTGCAAAAATCCTTAAGCCGCCCGGTCACAATTTCAGGAAAAAACTGACGTTCTGCAATTCACTCAAAAATGGTGCCAAACTGTTGCAAACAATCTCCTGAAAGGTTTTTCGGTGGAAACAGATGCATTTTTATCATCAGAGACACAATTAGCCCTCAAAGTCTGAACAACTTTTTTTGCAAAAATCCCTAAGCCGCGCGGTCACAATTTCTTCTAAATTTCAGACGTTCTGCAATTCATTCAAAAATGGCGCTGAACTGTTGCAAACGATCCCCTGAAATGTTTTTCAGTGGAAACAGATGCGTTTTTATCATCGGAAACAGAATTAGCCCTCAACGTCTGAACAACTTTTTTTTGCAAATTTCTTCTAAATTTCTGACGTTCTGCAATTCACTCAAAAATGGTGCTAAACTGTTGCAAACGATCCCCTGAAAGGTTTTTTGGTGGGAACAGATGCGTTTTTATCATCAGAGACAGAATTAGCCCTCAACGTCTGAACAACTTTTTTTGCAAAAATCCCTAAGCCGCGCGGTCACAATTTCAGCAAAAATCTGACGTTCTGCAATTCATTCAAAAATGGCGCTGAACTGTTGCAAACGATCCCCTGAAAGGTTTTTCGGTGGAAACAGATGGGTTTTGATCATGGGAAACAGAATTAGCCCTCGACGTCAGAACAACTTTTTTTGAAAAAATCCCTAAGCCGCGCGGTCACAATTTCTTCTAAATTTCTGACGTTCTGCAATTCACTCAAAAATGTTGCCAAACTGTTGCAAACGATCCCCTGAAAGGTTTTTTGGTGGAAACAGATGAGTTTTTATCATGGGAAACAGAATTAGCCCTCGAAGTCTGAACAACTTTTTTTTGTAAAAATCCCTAAGCCGCGCGGTCACAATTTCTTCTAAATTTCTGACGTTCTGCAATTCACTCAAAAATGGCGCTGAACTGTTGCAAACGATCCCCTGAAATGTTTTTCAGTGGAAACAGATGCGTTTTTATCATGGGAAACAGAATTAGCCCTCAACGTCTGATCAACATTTTTTTGAAAAAAACCCCTAAGCCGCGCGGTCACAATTTCAGCAAAAATCTGACGTTCTGCAATTCACTCAAAAATGTTGCCAAACTGTTGCAAACAATCCCCTGAAAGGTTTTTTGGTGGAAACAGATGAGTTTTTATCATGGGAAACAGAATTAGCCCTCAACGTCTGAACAACCTTTTTTTACAAAAATCCCTAAGCCGCGCGATCACAATTTCAGGAAAAAACTGACTTTCTGCAATTCACTCAAAAAAGGTGCCAAAGTGTTGCAAACGATCCCCTGAAAGTTTTTTCGGTGGAAACAGATGTGTTTTTATCATGGGAAACAGAATTAGCCCTCGAAGTCTGAACAACTTTTTTTTGCAAAAATCCCTAAGCCACGCGGTCACAATTTCTTCTAAATTTCTGACGTTCTGCAATTTATTCAAAAATGGCGCTGAACTGTTGCAAACGATCCCCTGAAATGTTTTTCAGTGGAAACAGATGCGTTTTTATCATCGGAAACAGAATTAGCCCTCGACGTCTGAACAACTTTTTTTTGCAAAAATCCCTAAGCCGCGCGGTCACAATTTCAGGAAAAAACTGACGTTCTGCAATTCACTCAAAAATGTTGCCAAACTGTTGCAAACGATCCCCTGAAAGGTTTTTCGGTGGAAACAGATACGTTTTTATCATGGGTAACAGAATTAGCCCTCAACGTCTGAACAACCTTTTTTTACAAAAATCCCTAAGCCGCGCCGTCACAATTTCAGGAAAAAACTGACGTTCTGCAATTTACTCAAAAATGGTGCCAAACTGTTGCAAAAGATCTCCTGAAAGGTTTTTCGGTGGAAACAGATGCGTTTTTATCATCAGAGACAGAATTAGCCCTCAAAATCTGAACAACTTTTTTTGCAAAAATCCCTAAGCCGCGCGGTCACAATTTCAGCAAAAATCTGACGTTCTGCAATTCATTCAAAAATGGCGCTGAACTGTTGCAAACGATCCCCTGAAAGGTTTTTCGGTGGAAACAGATGCGTTTTGATCATGGGAAACAGAATTAGCCCACGACGTCTGAACAACTTTTTTTGAAAAAATCCCTAAGCCGCGCGGTCACAATTTCTTCTAAATTTCTGACGTTCTGCAATTCACTCAAAAATGGTGCTAAACGGATGCAAACGATCCCCTGAAAGTTTTTTCGGTGGAAACAGATGCGTTTTTATCATCGGAAACAGAATTAGCCCTCGACGTCTGATCAACATTTTTTTGAAAAAATCCCTAAGCCGCGCGGTCACAATTTCTTCTAAATTTCTGACATTCTGCAATTCACTCAAAAATGGTGCCAAACTGTTGCAAACGATCTCCTGAAAGGTTTTTCGGTGGAAACAGATGCGTTTTTATCATGGGTAACAGAATTAGCCCTCAACGTCTGAACAACCTTTTTTTACAAAAATCCCTAAGCCGCGCGGTCACAATTTCAGGAAAAAACTGACGTTCTGCAATTCACTCAAAAATGGTGCCAAACTGTTGCAAACGATCTCCTGAAAGGTTTTTCGGTGGAAACAGATGCGTTTTTATCATCAGAGACAGAATTAGCCCTCAACGTCTGAACAACTTATTTTGCAAAAATCCCTAAGCCGCGCGGTCACAATTTCAGCAAAAATCTGACGTTCTGCAATTCATTCAAAAATGGCGCTGAACTGTTGCAAACGATCCCCTGAAAGGTTTTTCGGTGGAAACAGATGCGTTTTGATCATGGGAAACAGAATTAGCCCTCGACGTCTGAACAACTTTTTTTGAAAAAATCCCTAAGCCGCGCGGTCACAATTTCTTCTAAATTTCTGACGTTCTGCAATTCACTCAAAAATGTTGCCAAACTCTTGCAAACGATCCCCTGAAAGGTTTTTTGGTGGAAACAGATGAGTTTTTATCATGGGAAACAGAATTAGCCCTCAACGTCTGAACAACCTTTTTTTGCAAAAATCCCTAAGCCGCGCGGTCACAATTTCTTCTTAATTTCTGACGTTCTGCAATTCATTCAAAAATGGCGCTGAACTGTTGCAAACGATCCCCTGAAAGGTTTTTCGGTGGAAAAAGATGCGTTTTTATCATCGGAGACAGAATTAGCCCTCAACGTCTGAAAAACTTTTTTTTTGCAAAATTCCCTAAGCCGCGCGGTAACAATTTCAGGAAAAAACTGACGTTCTGCAATTCACTCAAAAATGGTGCCAAACTGTTGCAAACGATCCCCTGAAAGGTTTTTCGGTGGAAACAGATGCGTTTTTATCATCGGAAACAGAATTAGCCCTCAACGTCTGAACAACTTTTTTTTGCAAAAATCCCTAAGCCGCGCGGTCACAATTTCAGCAAAAATCTGACGTTCTGCAATTCATTCAAAAATGGCGCTGAACTGTTGCAAACGATCCCCTGAAAGGTTTTTCGGTGGAAACAGATGCGTTTTGATCATGGGAAACAGAATTAGCCCTCAACGTCTGAACAACCTTTTTTTGCAAAAATCCCTAAGCCGCGCGGTCACAATTTCAGGAAAAAACTGACGTTCTGCAATTCACTCAAAAATGGTGCCAAACTGCTGCAAATGATCCCCTGAAAGGTTTTTCGGTGGAAACAGATGCGTTTTTATCATGGGAAACAGAATTAGCCCTCGACGTCTGATCAACATTTTTTTGAAAAAACCCCTAAGCCGCGCTGTCACAATTTCAGCAAAAATCTGACGTTCTGCAATTCACTCAATAATGTTGCCAAACTGTTGCAAACGATCCCCTGAAAGGTTTTTTGGTGGAAACAGATGAGTTTTTATCATGGGAAACAGAATTAGCCCTCAACGTCTGAACAACCTTTTTTTGCAAAAATCCCTAAGCCGCGCGGTCACAATTTCAGGAAAAAACTGACGTTCTGCAATTCACTCAAAAATGGTGCCAAACTGTTGCAAACGATCCCCTGAAAGGTTTTTCGGTGGAAACAGATGCGTTTTTATCATCGGAAACAGAATTAGCCCTCAACGTCTGAACAACTTTTTTTGCAAAAATCCCTAAGCCGCGCGGTCACAATTTCAGCAAAAATCTGACGTTCTGCAATTCATTCAAAAATGGCGCTGAACTGTTGCAAACGATCCCCTGAAAGGTTTTTCGGTGGAAACAGATGCGTTTTGATCATGGGAAACAGAATTAGCCCTCAACGTCTGAACAACTTTTTTTGCAAAAATCCCTAAGCCGCGCGGTCACAATTTCAGGAAAAAACTGACGTTCTGCAATTCACTCAAAAATGGTGCCAAACTGCTGCAAATGATCCCCTGAAAGGTTTTTCGGTGGAAACAGATGCGTTTTTATCATGGGAAACAGAATTAGCCCTCGACGTCTGATCAACATTTTTTTGAAAAAACCCCTAAGCCGCGCTGTCACAATTTCAGCAAAAATCTGACGTTCTGCAATTCACTCAATAATGTTGCCAAACTGTTGCAAACGATCCCCTGAAAGGTTTTTTGGTGGAAACAGATGAGTTTTTATCATGGGAAACAGAATTAGCCCTCAACGTCTGAACAACCTTTTTTTGCAAAAATCCCTAAGCCGCGCGGTCACAATTTCTTCTAAATTTCTGACGTTCTGCAATTCACTCGAAAATGGTGCTAAACTGTTGCAAACGATCCCCTGAAACAGATGCGTTTTTATCATGGGAAACAGAATTAGCCCTCAAAGTCTAAACAACTTTTATTTGCAAATTTCTTCTAAATTTCTGACGTTCTGCAATTCACTCAAAAATGGTGCTAAACTGTTGCAAACGATCCCCTGAAAGGTTTTTCGGTGGAAACAGATGCGTTTTTATCATCGGAAATAGAATTAGCCCTCGAAGTCTGAACAACTTTTTTTGAAAAAATCCCTAAGCCGCGCGGTCACAATTTCAGCAAAAATCTGACGTTCTGCAATTCATTCAAAAATGGCGCTGAACTGTTGCAAACGATCCCCTGAAAGGTTTTTCGGTGGAAAAAGATGCGTTTTTATCATCGGAGACAGAATTAGCCCTCAACGTCTGAACAACTTTTTTTTTGCAAAAATCCCTAAGCCGCGCGGTCACAATTTCAGCAAAAATCTGACGTTCTGCAATTCATTCAAAAATGGCGCTGAACTGTTGCAAACGATCCCCTGAAAGGTTTTTCGGTGGAAACAGATGCGTTTTTATCATGGGAAACAGAATTAGCCCTCAATGTCTGAACAACTTTTTTTTGCAAAAATCCCTAAGCCGCGCGGTCACAATTTCAGGAAAAAACTGACGTTCTGCAATTCACTCAAAAATGGTGCCAAACTGTTGCAAACGATCCCCTGAAAGGTTTTTCGGTGGAAACAGATGCGTTTTTATCATGGGAAACAGAATTAGCCCTCGAAGTCTGAACAACTTTTTTTTGCAAAAATCCCTAAGCCGCGCGGTCACAATTTCTTCTAAATTTCTGACGTTCTGCAATTCATTCAAAAATGGAGCTGAACTGTTGCAAACGATCCCCTGAAAGGTTTTTCGGTGGAAAAAGATGCGTTTTTATCATCGGAGACAGAATTAGCCCTCAACGTCTGAACAACTTTTTTTTTTGCAAAAATCCCTAAGCCGCGCGGTCACAATTTCAGCAAAAATCTGACGTTCTGCAATTCATTCAAAAATGGCGCTGAACTGTTGCAAACGATCCCCTGAAAGGTTTTTCGGTGGAAACAGATGCGTTTTTATCATGGGAAACAGAATTAGCCCTCAATGTCTGAACAACTTTTTTTTGCAAAAATCCCTAAGCCGCGCGGTCACAATTTCAGGAAAAAACTGACGTTCTGCAATTCACTCAAAAATGGTGCCAAACTGTTGCAAACGATCCCCTGAAAGGTTTTTCGGTGGAAACAGATGCGTTTTTATCATCGGAAACAGAATTAGCCCTCAACGTCTGAACAACTTATTTTGCAAAAATCCCTAAGCCGCGCGGTCACAATTTCAGCAAAAATCTGACGTTCTGCAATTCATTCAAAAATGGCGCTGAACTGTTGCAAACGATCCCCTGAAAGGTTTTTCGGTGGAAACAGATGCGTTTTGATCATGGGAAACAGAATTAGACCTCGACGTCAGAACAACTTTTTTTGAAAAAATCCCTAAGCCGCGCGGTCACAATTTCTTCTAAATTTCTGACGTTCTGCAATTCACTCAAAAATGTTGCCAAACTGTTGCAAACGATCCCCTGAAAGGTTTTTCGGTGGAAACAGATGAGTTTTTATCATGGGAAACAGAATTAGCCCTCAACGTCTGAACAACCTTTTTTTGCAAAAATCCCTAAGCCGCGCGGTCACAATTTCAGGAAAAAACTGACGTTCTGCAATTCACTCAAAAATGGTGCCAAACTGCTGGAAATGATCCCCTGAAAGGTTTTTCGGTGGAAACAGATGCGTTTTTATCATGGGAAACAGAATTAGCCCTCGAAGTCTGAACAACTTTTTTTTGCAAAAATCCCTAAGCCGCGCGGTCACAATTTCTTCTAAATTTCTGACGTTCTCCAATTCATTAAAAAATGGCGCTGAACTGTTGCAAACGATCCCCTGAAATGTTTTTCAGTGGAAACAGATGCGTTTTTATCATGGGAAACAGAATTAGCCCTCGACGTCTGATCAACATTTTTTTGAAAAAACCCCTAAGCCGCGCAGTCACAATTTCAGCAAAAATCTGACGTTCTGCAATTCACTCAAAAATGTTGCCAAACTGTTGCAAACGATCCCCTGAAAGGTTTTTTGGTGGAAACAGATGAGTTTTTATCATGGGAAACAGAATTAGCCCTCAACGTCTGAACAACCTTTTTTTGCAAAAATCCCTAAGCCGCGCGGTCACAATTTCAGGAAAAAACTGACGTTCTGCAATTCACTCAAAAATGGTGACAAACTGCTGCAAACGATCCCCTGAAAGGTTTTTCGGTGGAAACAGATGCGTTTTGATCATGGGAAACAGAATTAGCCTCGACGTCTGAACAACTTTTTTTGAAAAAATCCCTAAGCCGCGCGGTCACAATTTCTTCTAAATTTCTGACGTTCTGCAATTCACTCGAAAATGGTGCTAAACGGTTGCAAACGATCCCCTGAAACAGATGCGTTTTTATCATGGGAAACAGAATTAGCCCTCAAAGTCTAAACAACTTTTATTTGCAAATTTCTTCTAAATTTCTGACGTTCTGCAATTCACTCAAAAATGGTGCTAAACTGTTGCAAACGATCCCCTGAAAGGTTTTTCGGTGGAAACAGATGCGTTTTTATCATCGGAAATAGAATTAGCCCTCGAAGTCTGAACAACTTTTTATGAAAAAATCCCTAAGCCGCGCGGTCACAATTTCAGCAAAAATCTGACGTTCTGCAATTCATTCAAAAATGGCGCTGAACTGTTGCAAACGATCGCCTGAAAGGTTTTTCGGTGGAAAAAGATGCGTTTTTATCATCGGAGATAGAATTAGCCCTCAACGTCTGAAAAAATTTTTTTTTGCAAAAATCCCTAAGCCGCGCGGTCACAATTTCAGCAAAAATCTGACGTTCTGCAATTCATTCAAAAATGGCGCTGAACTGTTGCAAACGATCCCCTGAAAGGTTTTTCGGTGGAAAAAGATGCGTTTTTATCATCGGAGACAGAATTAGCCCTCAACGTCTGAAAAACTTTTTTTTTGCAAAAATCCCTAAGCCGCGCGGTCACAATTTCAGCAAAAATCTGACGTTCTGCAATTCATTCAAAAATGGCGATGAACTGTTGCAAACGATCCCCTGAAAGCTTTTTTGGTGGAAACAGATGAGTTTTTATCATGGGAAACAGAATTAGCCCTCAACGTCTGAACAACCTTTTTTTGCAAAAATCCCTAAGCCGCGCGGTCACAATTTCAGGAAAAAACTGACGTTCTGCAATTCACTCAAAAATGGTGTCAAACTGCTGCAAACGATCCCCTGAAAGGTTTTTCGGTGGAAACAGATGCGTTTTGATCATGGGAAACAGAATTAGCCCTCGACGTCTGAACAACTTTTTATGAAAAAATCCCTAAGCCGCGCGGTCACAATTTCTTCTAAATTTCTGATGTTCTGCAATTCACTCAAAAATGTTGCCAAACTGTTGCAAACGATCCCCTGAAAGGTTTTTTGGTGGAAACAGATGACTTTTTATCATGGGAAACAGAATTAGCCCTCAACGTCTGAACAACCTTTTTTTGCAAAAATCCCTAAGCCGCGCGGTCACAATTTCAGCAAAAATCTGACGTTCTGCAATTCATTCAAAAATGGCGCTGAACTGTTGCAAACGATTCCCTGAAAGGTTTTTCGGTGGAAACAGATGCGTTTTGATCATGGGAAACAGAATTAGCCCTCGACGTCAGAACAACTTTTTTTGAAAAAATCCCTAAGCCGCGTGGTCACAATTTCTTCTAAATTTCTGACGTTCTGCAATTCACTCAAAAATGTTGCCAAACTGTTGCAAACGATCCCCTGAAAGGTTTTTTGGTGGAAACAGATGAGTTTTTATCATGGGAAACAGAATTAGCCCTCAACGTCTGAACAACCTTTTTTTGCAAAAATCCCTAAGCCGCGCGGTCACAATTTCAGGAAAAAACTGAGGTTCTGCAATTCACTCAAAAATGGTGCCAAACTGTTGCAAACGATCCCCTGAAAGGTTTTTTGGTGGAAACAGATGCGTTTTGATCATGGGAAACAGAATTAGCCCTCGAAGTCTGAACAACCTTTTTTTGCAAAAATCCCTAAGCCGCGCGGTCATAATTTCAGGAAAAAACTGACGTTCTGCAATTCACTCAAAAATGGTGACAAACTGCTGCAAACGATCCCCTGAAAGGTTTTTCGGTGGAAACAGATGCGTTTTGATCATGGGAAACAGAATTAGCCCTCGACGTCTGAACAACTTTTTTTGAAAAAATCCCTAAGCCGCGCGGTCACAATTTCTTCTAAATTTCTGACGTTCTGCAATTCACTCAAAAATGTTGCCAAACTGTTGCAAACGATCCCCTGAAAGGTTTTTTGGTGGAAACAGATGAGTTTTTATCATGGGAAACAGAATTAGCCCTCAACGTCTGAACAACCTTTTTTTGCAAAAATCCCTAAGCCGCGCGGTCACAATTTCAGCAAAAATCTGACGTTCTGCAATTCATTCAAAAATGGCGCTGAACTGTTGCAAACGATCCCCTGAAAGGTTTTTCGGTGGAAACAGATGCGTTTTGATCATAGGAAACAGAATTAGCCCTCGACGTCTGAACAACTTTTTATGAAAAAATCCCTAAGCCGCGCGGTCACAATTTCTTCTAAATTTCTGATGTTCTGCAATTCACTCAAAAATGTTGCCAAACTGTTGCAAACGATCCCCTGAAAGGTTTTTTGGTGGAAACAGATGACTTTTTATCATGGGAAACAGAATTAGCCCTCAACGTCTGAACAACCTTTTTTTGCAAAAATCCCTAAGCCGCGCGGTCACAATTTCAGCAAAAATCTGACGTTCTGCAATTCATTCAAAAATGGCGCTGAACTGTTGCAAACGATTCCCTGAAAGGTTTTTCGGTGGAAACAGATGCGTTTTGATCATGGGAAACAGAATTAGCCCTCGACGTCAGAACAACTTTTTTTGAAAAAATCCCTAAGCCGCGCGGTCACAATTTCTTCTAAATTTCTGACGTTCTGCAATTCACTCAAAAATGTTGCCAAACTGTTGCAAACGATCCCCTGAAAGGTTTTTTGGTGGAAACAGATGAGTTTTTATCATGGGAAACAGAATTAGCCCTCAACGTCTGAACAACCTTTTTTTGCAAAAATCCCTAAGCCGCGCGGTCACAATTTCAGGAAAAAACTGAGGTTCTGCAATTCACTCAAAAATGGTGCCAAACTGCTGCAAATGATCCCCTGAAAGGTTTTTCGGTGGAAACAGATGCGTTTTTATCATGGGAAACAGAATTAGCCCTCGACATCTGATCAACATTTTTTTGAAAAAACCCCTAAGCCGCGCGGTCACAATTTCAGCAAAAATCTGACGTTCTGCAATTCACTCAAAAATGTTGCCAAACTGTTGCAAACGATCCCCTGAAAGGTTTTTTGGTGGAAACAGATGCGTTTTGATCATGGGAAACAGAATTAGCCCTCGAAGTCTGAACAACCTTTTTTTGCAAAAATCCCTAAGCCGCGCGGTCACAATTTCAGCAAAAATCTGACGTTCTGCAATTCATTCAAAAATGGCGCTGAACTGTTGCAAACGATCCCCTGAAAGGTTTTTCGGTGGAAACAGATGCGTTTTGATCATAGGAAACAGAATTAGCCCTCGACGTCTGAACAACTTTTTATGAAAAAATCCCTAAGCCGCGCGGTCACAATTTCTTCTAAATTTCTGATGTTCTGCAATTCACTCAAAAATGTTGCCAAACTGTTGCAAACGATCCCCTGAAAGGTTTTTTGGTGGAAACAGATGACTTTTTATCATGGGAAACAGAATTAGCCCTCAACGTCTGAACAACCTTTTTTTGCAAAAATCCCTAAGCCGCGCGGTCACAATTTCAGCAAAAATCTGACGTTCTGCAATTCATTCAAAAATGGCGCTGAACTGTTGCAAACGATTCCCTGAAAGGTTTTTCGGTGGAAACAGATGCGTTTTGATCATGGGAAACAGAATTAGCCCTCGACGTCAGAACAACTTTTTTTGAAAAAATCCCTAAGCCGCGCGGTCACAATTTCTTCTAAATTTCTGACGTTCTGCAATTCACTCAAAAATGTTGCCAAACTGTTGCAAACGATCCCCTGAAAGGTTTTTTGGTGGAAACAGATGAGTTTTTATCATGGGAAACAGAATTAGCCCTCAACGTCTGAACAACCTTTTTTTGCAAAAATCCCTAAGCCGCGCGGTCACAATTTCAGGAAAAAACTGAGGTTCTGCAATTCACTCAAAAATGGTGCCAAACTGCTGCAAATGATCCCCTGAAAGGTTTTTCGGTGGAAACAGATGCGTTTTTATCATGGGAAACAGAATTAGCCCTCGACATCTGATCAACATTTTTTTGAAAAAACCCCTAAGCCGCGCGGTCACAATTTCAGCAAAAATCTGACGTTCTGCAATTCACTCAAAAATGTTGCCAAACTGTTGCAAACGATCCCCTGAAAGGTTTTTTGGTGGAAACAGATGCGTTTTGATCATGGGAAACAGAATTAGCCCTCGAAGTCTGAACAACCTTTTTTTGCAAAAATCCCTAAGCCGCGCGGTCATAATTTCAGGAAAAAACTGACGTTCTGCAATTCACTCAAAAATGGTGACAAACTGCTGCAAACGATCCCCTGAAAGGTTTTTCGGTGGAAACAGATGCGTTTTGATCATGGGAAACAGAATTAGCCCTCGACGTCTGAACAACTTTTTTTGAAAAAATCCCTAAGCCGCGCGGTCACAATTTCTTCTAAATTTCTGACGTTCTGCAATTCACTCAAAAATGTTGCCAAACTGTTGCAAACGATCCCCTGAAAGGTTTTTTGGTGGAAACAGATGAGTTTTTATCATGGGAAACAGAATTAGCCCTCAACGTCTGAACAACCTTTTTTTGCAAAAATCCCTAAGCCGCGCGGTCACAATTTCAGCAAAAATCTGACGTTCTGCAATTCATTCAAAAATGGCGCTGAACTGTTGCAAACGATCCCCTGAAAGGTTTTTCGGTGGAAACAGATGCGTTTTGATCATGGGAAACAGAATTAGCCCTCGACGTCAGAACAACGTTTTTTGAAAAAATCCCTAAGCCGCGCGGTCACAATTTCTTCTAAATCTCTGACGTTCTGCAATTCACTCGAAAATGGTGCTAAACGGTTGCAAACGATCCCCTGAAACAGATGCGTTTTTATCATGGGAAACAGAATTAGCCCTCAAAGTCTAAACAACTTTTATTTGCAAATTTCTTCTAAATTTCTGACGTTCTGCAATTCACTCAAAAATGGTGCTAAACTGTTGCAAACGATCCCCTGAAAGGTTTTTCGGTGGAAACAGATGCGTTTTTATCATCGGAAATAGAATTAGCCCTCGAAGTCTGAACAACTTTTTATGAAAAAATCCCTAAGCCGCGCGGTCACAATTTCTTCTAAATCTCTGACTTTCTGCAATTCACTCAAAAATGTTGCCAAACTGTTGCAAACGATCCCCTGAAAGGTTTTTTGGTGGAAACAGATGAGTTTTTATCATGGGAAACAGAATTAGCCCTCAACGTCTGAACAACCTTTTTTTGCAAAAATCCCTAAGCCGCGCGGTCACAATTTCAGGAAAAAACTGACGTTCTGCAATTCACTCAAAAATGGTGCCAAACTGCTGCTAATGATCCCCTGAAAGGTTTTTCAGTGGAAACAGATGCGTTTTTATCATGGGAAACAGAATTAGCCCTCGACGTCTGATCAACATTTTTTTAAAAAACCCCTAAGCCGCGCGGTCACAATTTCAGCAAAAATCTGACGTTCTGCAATTCACTCAAAAATGTTGCCAAACTGTTGCAAACGATCCCCTGAAAGGTTTTTTGGTGGAAACAGATGAGTTTTTATCATGGGAAACAGAATTAGCCCTCAACGTCTGAACAACCTTTTTTTGCAAAAATCCCTAAGCCGCGCGGTCACAATTTCAGGAAAAAACTGACGTTCTGCAATTCACTCAAAAATGGTGACAAACTGCTGCAAACGATCCCCTGAAAGGTTTTTCGGTGGAAACAGATGCGTTTTGATCATGGGAAACAGAATTAGCCCTCGACGTCTGAACAACTTTTTATGAAAAAATCCCTAAGCCGCGCGGTCACAATTTCTTCTAAATTTCTGACGTTCTGCAATTCACTCAAAAATGTTGCCAAACTGTTGCAAACGATCCCCTGAAAGGTTTTTTGGTGGAAACAGATGAGTTTTTATCATGGGAAACAGAATTAGCCCTCAACGTCTGAACAACCTTTTTTGCAAAAATCCCTAAGCCGCGCGGTCACAATTTCAGGAAAAAACTGACGTTCTGCAATTCACTCAAAAATGGTGAAAAACTGCTGCAAACGATCCCCTGAAAGGTTTTTCGGTGGAAACAGATGCGTTTTGATCATGGGAAACAGAATTAGCCCTCGACGTCTGAACAACTTTTTATGAAAAAATCCCTAAGCCGCGCGGTCACAATTTCTTCTAAATTTCTGACGTTCTGCAATTCACTCAAAAATGTTGCCAAACTGTTGCAAACGATCCCCTGAAAGGTTTTTTGGTGGAAACAGATGAGTTTTTATCATGGGAAACAGAATTAGCCCTCAACGTCTGAACAACCTTTTTTGCAAAAATCCCTAAGCCGCGCGGTCACAATTTCAGGAAAAAACTGACGTTCTGCAATTCACTCAAAAATGGTGCCAAACTGCTGGAAATGATCCCCTGAAAGGTTTTTCGGTGGAAACAGATGCGTTTTTATCATGGGAAACAGAATTAGCCCTCGAAGTCTGAACAACTTTTTTTTGCAAAAATCCCTAAGCCGCGCGGTCACAATTTCTTCTAAATTTCTGACGTTCTGCAATTCACTCGAAAATGGTGCTAAACTGTTGCAAACGATCCCCTGAAACAGATGCGTTTTTATCATGGGAAACAGAATTAGCCCTCAAAGTCTAAACAACTTTTATTTGCAAATTTCTTCTAAATTTCTGACGTTCTGCAATTCACTCAAAAATGGTGCTAAACTGTTGCAAACCATCCCCTGAAAGGTTTTTCGGTGGAAACAGATGCGTTTTTATCATCGGAAATATAATTAGCCCTCGAAGTCTGAACAACTTTTTTTGAAAAAATCCCTAAGCCGCGCGGTCACAATTTCAGCAAAAATCTGACGTTCTGCAATTCATTCAAAAATGGCGCTGAACTGTTGCAAACGATCCCCTGAAAGGTTTTTCGGTGGGAAAAGATGCGTTTTTATCATCGGAGACAGAATTAGCCCTCAACGTCTGAAAAACTTTTTTTTTGCAAAAATCCCTAAGCCGCACGGTCACAATTTCAGCAAAAATCTGACGTTCTGCAATTCATTCAAAAATGGCGCTGAACTGTTGCAAACGATCCCCTGAAAGGTTTTTCGGTGGAAACAGATGCGTTTTTATCATGGGAAACAGAATTAGCCCTCAATGTCTGAACAACTTTTTTTTGCAAAAATCCCTAAGCCGCGCGGTCACAATTTCAGGAAAAAACTGACGTTCTGCAATTCACTCAAAAATGGTGCCAAACTGTTGCAAACGATCCCCTGAAAGGTTTTTCGGGGGAAACAGATGCGTTTTTATCATCGGAAACAGAATTAGCCCTCAACGTCTGAACAACTTTTTTCGCAAAAATCCCTAAGCCGCGCGGTCACAATTTCAGCAAAAATCTGACGTTCTGCAATTCATTCAAAAATGGCGCTGAACTGTTGCAAACGATCCCCTGAAAGGTTTTTCGGTGGAAACAGATGCGTTTTGATCATGGGAAACAGAATTAGCCCTCGACGTCAGAACAACTTTTTTTGAAAAAATCCCTAAGCCGCGCGGTCACAATTTCTTCTAAATTTCTGACGTTCTGCAATTCACTCAAAAATGTTGCCAAACTGTTGCAAACGATCCCCTGAAAGGTTTTTTGGTGGAAACAGATGAGTTTTTATCATGGGAAACAGAATTAGCCCTCAACGTCTGAACAACCTTTTTTTGCAAAAATCCCTAAGCCGCGCGGTCACAATTTCAGGAAAAAACTGACGTTCTGCAATTCACTCAAAAATGGTGCCAAACTGCTGCAAATGATCCCCTGAAAGGTTTTTCGGTGGAAACAGATGCGTTTTTATCATGGGAAACAGAATTAGCCCTCGAAGTCTGAACAACTTTTTTTTGCAAAAATCCCTAAGCCGCGCGGTCACAATTTCTTCTAAATTTCTGACGTTCTGCAATTCATTAAAAAATGGCGCTGAACTGTTGCAAACGATCCCCTGAAATGTTTTTCAGTGGAAACAGATGCGTTTTTATCATGGGAAACAGAATTAGCCCTCGACGTCTGATCAACATTTTTTTGAAAAAACCCCTAAGCCGCGCGGTCACAATTTCAGCAAAAATCTGACGTTCTGCAATTCACTCAAAAATGTTGCCAAACTGTTGCAAACGATCCCCTGAAAGGTTTTTTGGTGGAAACAGATGAGTTTTTATCATGGGAAACAGAATTAGCCCTCAACGTCTGAACAACCTTTTTTTGCAAAAATCCCTAAGCCGCGCGGTCACAATTTCAGGAAAAAACTGACGTTCTGCAATTCACTCAAAAATGGTGACAAACTGCTGCAAACGATCCCCTGAAAGGTTTTTCGGTGGAAACAGATGCGTTTTGATCATGGGAAACAGAATTAGCCCTCGACGTCTGAACAACTTTTTATGAAAAAATCCCTAAGCCGCGCGGTCACAATTTCTTCTAAATTTCTGACGTTCTGCAATTCACTCAAAAATGTTGCCAAACTGTTGCAAATGATCCCCTGAAAGGTTTTTTGGTGGAAACAGATGAGTTTTTATCATGGGTAACAGAATTAGCCCTCAACGTCTGAACAACCTTTTTTTGCAAAAATCCCTAAGCCGCGCGGTCACAATTTCAGGAAAAAACTGACGTTCTGCAATTCACTCAAAAATGGTGCCAAACTGCTGCAAATGATCCCCTGAAATGTTTTTCGGTGGAAACAGATGCGTTTTTATCATGGGAAACAGAATTAGCCCTCGACGTCTGATCAACATTTTTTTAAAAAACCCCTAAGCCGCGCGGTCACAATTTCAGCAAAAATCTGACGTTCTGCAATTCACTCAAAAATGTTGCCAAACTGTTGCAAACGATCCCCTGAAAGGTTTTTTGGTGGAAACAGATGAGTTTTTATCATGGGAAACAGAATTAGCCCTCAACGTCTGAACAACCTTTTTTTGCAAAAATCCCTAAGCCGCGCGGTCACAATTTCAGGAAAAAACTGACGTTCTGCAATTCACTCAAAAATGGTGACAAACTGCTGCAAACGATCCCCTGAAAGGTTTTTCGGTGGAAACAGATGCGTTTTGATCATGGGAAACAGAATTAGCCCTCGACGTCTGAACAACTTTTTATGAAAAAATCCCTAAGCCGCGCGGTCACAATTTCTTCTAAATTTCTGACGTTCTGCAATTCACTCAAAAATGTTGCCAAACTGTTGCAAACGATCCCCTGAAAGGTTTTTTGGTGGAAACAGATGAGTTTTTATCATGGGAAACAGAATTAGCCCTCAACGTCTGAACAACCTTTTTTTGCAAAAATCCCTAAGCCGCGCGGTCACAATTTCAGGAAAAAACTGACGTTCTGCAATTCACTCAAAAATGGTGCCAAACGGCTGGAAATGATCCCCTGAAAGGTTTTTCGGTGGAAACAGATGCGTTTTTATCATGGGAAACAGAATTAGCCGTCGAAGTCTGAACAACTTTTTTTTGCAAAAATCCCTAAGCCGCGCGGTCACAATTTCTTCTAAATTTCTGACGTTCTGCAATTCACTCGAAAATGGTGCTAAACTGTTGCAAACGATCCCCTGAAACAGATGCGTTTTTATCATGGGAAACAGAATTAGCCCTCAAAGTCTAAACAACTTTTATTTGCAAATTTCTTCTAAATTTCTGACGTTCTGCAATTCACTCAA
Source organism: Podarcis gaigeae (assembly GCF_964106915.1). Classification (NCBI taxonomy): domain Eukaryota; kingdom Metazoa; phylum Chordata; class Lepidosauria; order Squamata; family Lacertidae; genus Podarcis; species Podarcis gaigeae. The sequence continues at coordinate 9,585,565 of NC_139679.1, read as the reverse complement.
AAATGGTGCTAAACTGTTGCAAACGATCCCCTGAAAGGTTTTTCGGTGGAAACAGATGCGTTTTTATCATCGGAAATAGAATTAGCCCTCGAAGTCTGAACAACTTTTTTTGAAAAAATCCCTAAGCCGCGCGGTCACAATTTCAGCAAAAATCTGACGTTCTGCAATTCATTCAAAAATGGCGCTGAACTGTTGCAAACGATCCCCTGAAAGGTTTTTCGGTGGAAAAAGATGCGTTTTTATCATCGGAGACAGAATTAGCCCTCAACGTCTGAAAAACTTTTTTTTTGCAAAAATCCCTAAGCCGCGCGGTCACAATTTCAGCAAAAATCTGACGTTCTGCAATTCATTCAAAAATGGCGCTGAACTGTTGCAAACGATCCCCTGAAAGGTTTTTCGGTGGAAACAGATGCGTTTTTATCATGGGAAACAGAATTAGCCCTCAATGTCTGAACAACTTTTTTTTGCAAAAATCCCTAAGCCGCGCGGTCACAATTTCAGGAAAAAACTGACGTTCTGCAATTCACTCAAAAATGGTGCCAAACTGTTGCAAACGATCCCCTGAAAGGTTTTTCGGGGGAAACAGATGCGTTTTTATCATCGGAAACAGAATTAGCCCTCAACGTCTGAACAACTTTTTTTGCAAAAATCCCTAAGCCGCGCGGTCACAATTTCAGCAAAAATCTGACGTTCTGCAATTCATTCAAAAATGGCGCTGAACTGTTGCAAACGATCCCCTGAAAGGTTTCTCGGTGGAAACAGATGCGTTTTGATCATGGGAAACAGAATTAGCCCTCGACGTCAGAACAACTTTTTTTGAAAAAATCCCTAAGCCGCGCGGTCACAATTTCTTCTAAATTTCTGACGTTCTGCAATTCACTCAAAAATGTTGCCAAACTGTTGCAAACGATCCCCTGAAAGGTTTTTTGGTGGAAACAGATGAGTTTTTATCATGGGAAACAGAATTAGCCCTCAACGTATGAACAACCTTTTTGTGCAAAAATCCCTAAGCCGCGCGGTCACAATTTCAGGAAAAAACTGACGTTCTGCAATTCACTCAAAAATGGTGCTAAACTGTTGCAAACGATCCCCTGAAAGGTTTTTCGGTGGAAACAGATGCGTTTTTATCATGGGAAACAGAATTAGCCCTCGAAGTCTGAACAACTTTTTTTTGCAAAAATCCCTAAGCCGCGCGGTCACAATTTCTTCTAAATTTCTGACGTTCTGCAATTCATTAAAAAATGGCGCTGAACTGTTGCAAACGATCCCCTGAAATGTTTTTCAGTGGAAACAGATGCGTTTTGATCATGGGAAACAGAATTAGCCCTCGACGTCTGATCAACATTTTTTTGAAAAAACCCCTAAGCCGCGCGGTCACAATTTCAGCAAAAATCTGACTTCTGCAATTCACTCAAAAATGTTGCCAAACTGTTGCAAACGATCCCCTGAAAGGTTTTTTGGTGGAAACAGATGAGTTTTTATCATGGGAAACAGAATTAGCCCTCAACGTCTGAAGAACCTTTTTTTGCAAAAATCCCTAAGCCGCGCGGTCACAATTTCAGGAAAAAACTGACGTTCTGCAATTCACTCAAAAATGGTGACAAACTGCTGCAAACGATCCCCTGAAAGGTTTTTCGGTGGAAACAGATGCGTTTTGATCATGGGAAACAGAATTAGCCCTCGACGTCTGAACAACTTTTTATGAAAAAATCCCTAAGCCGCGCGGTCACAATTTCTTCTAAATTTCTGACATTCTGCAATTCACTCAAAAATGTTGCCAAACTGTTGCAAACGATCCCCTGAAAGGTTTTTTGGTGGAAACAGATGAGTTTTTATCATGGGAAACAGAATTAGCCCTCAACGTCTGAACAACCTTTTTTTGCAAAAATCCCTAAGCCGCGCGGTCACAATTTCAGGAAAAAACTGACGTTCTGCAATTCACTCAAAAATGGTGCCAAACTGCTGCAAATGATCCCCTGAAAGGTTTTTCGGTGGAAACAGATGCGTTTTTATCATGGGAAACAGAATTAGCCCTCGACGTCTGATCAACATTTTTTTAAAAAACCCCTAAGCCGCGCGGTCACAATTTCAGCAAAAATCTGACGTTCTGCAATTCACTCAAAAATGTTGCCAAACTGTTGCAAACGATCCCCTGAAAGGTTTTTTGGTGGAAACAGATGAGTTTTTATCATGGGAAACAGAATTAGCCCTCAACGTCTGAACAACCTTTTTTTGCAAAAATCCCTAAGCCGCGCGGTCACAATTTCAGGAAAAAACTGACGTTCTGCAATTCACTCAAAAATGGTGACAAACTGCTGCAAACGATCCCCTGAAAGGTTTTTCGGTGGAAACAGATGCGTTTTGATCATGGGAAACAGAATTAGCCCTCGACGTCTGATCAACATTTTTTTAAAAAACCCCTAAGCCGCGCGGTCACAATTTCAGCAAAAATCTGACGTTCTGCAATTCACTCAAAAATGTTGCCAAACTGTTGCAAACGATCCCCTGAAAGGTTTTTTGGTGGAAACAGATGAGTTTTTATCATGGGAAACAGAATTAGCCCTCAACGTCTGAACAACCTTTTTTGCAAAAATCCCTAAGCCGCGCGGTCACAATTTCAGGAAAAAACTGACGTTCTGCAATTCACTCAAAAATGGTGCCAAACTGCTGGAAATGATCCCCTGAAAGGTTTTTCGGTGGAAACAGATGCGTTTTTATCATGGGAAACAGAATTAGCCGTCGAAGTCTGAACAACTTTTTTTAGCAAAAATCCCTAAGCCGCGCGGTCACAATTTCTTCTAAATTTCTGACGTTCTGCAATTCACTCGAAAATGGTGCTAAACTGTTGCAAACGATCCCCTGAAACAGATGCGTTTTTATCATGGGAAACAGAATTAGCCCTCAAAGTCTAAACAACTTTTATTTGCAAATTTCTTCTAAATTTCTGACGTTCTGCAATTCACTCAAAAATGGTGCTAAACTGTTGCAAACGATCCCCTGAAAGGTTTTTCGGTGGAAACAGATGCGTTTTTATCATCGGAAATAGAATTAGCCCTCGAAGTCTGAACAACTTTTTTTGAAAAAATCCCTAAGCCGCGCGGTCACAATTTCAGCAAAAATCTGACGTTCTGCAATTCATTCAAAAATGGCGCTGAACTGTTGCAAACGATCCCCTGAAAGGTTTTTCGGTGGAAACAGATGCGTTTTTATCATGGGAAACAGAATTAGCCCTCAATGTCTGAACAACTTTTTTTTGCAAAAATCCCTAAGCCGCGCGGTCACAATTTCAGGAAAAAACTGACGTTCTGCAATTCACTCAAAAATGGTGCCAAACTGTTGCAAACGATCCCCTGAAAGGTTTTTCGGTGGAAACAGATGCGTTTTTATCATCGGAAACAGAATTAGCCCTCGAAGTCTGAACAACTTTTTTTGAAAAAATCCCTAAGCCGCGCGGTCACAATTTCAGCAAAAATCTGACGTTCTGCAATTCATTCAAAAATAGCGCTGAACTGTTGCAAACGATCCCCTGAAAGGTTTTTCGGTGGAAACAGATGCGTTTTGATCATGGGAAACAGAATTAGCCCTCAATGTCTGAACAACTTTTTTTTGCAAAAATCCCTAAGCCGCGCGGTCACAATTTCAGGAAAAAACTGACGTTCTGCAATTCACTCAAAAATGGTGCCAAACTGTTGCAAACGATCCCCTGAAAGGTTTTTCGGTGGAAACAGATGCGTTTTTATCATCGGAAACAGAATTAGCCCTCAACGTCTGGACAACTTTTTTTGCAAAAATCCCTAAGCCGCGCGGTCACAATTTCAGCAAAAATCTGACGTTCTGCAATTCATTCAAAAATGGCGCTGAACTGTTGCAAACGATCCCCTGAAAGGTTTTTCGGTGGAAACAGATGCGTTTTGATCATGGGAAACAGAATTAGCCCTCGACGTCAGAACAACTTTTTTTGAAAAAATCCCTAAGCCGCGCGGTCATAATTTCTTCTAAATTTCTGACGTTCTGCAATTCACTCAAAAATGTTGCCAAACTGTTGCAAACGATCCCCTGAAAGGTTTTTTGGTGGAAACAGATGAGTTTTTATCATGGGAAACAGAATTAGCCCTCAACGTCTGAACAACCTTTTTTTGCAAAAATCCCTAAGCCGCGCGGTCACAATTTCAGGAAAAAACTGACGTTCTGCAATTCATTCAAAAATGGCGCTGAACTGTTGCAAACGATCCCCTGAAAGGTTTTTCGGTGGAAACAGATGCGTTTTGATCATGGGAAACAGAATTAGCCTCGACGTCTGAACAACCTTTTTTGAAAAAATCCCTAAGCCGCGCGGTCACAATTTCTTCTAAATTTCTGACGTTCTGCAATTCACTTGAAAATGGTGCTTAACGGTTGGAAACGATCCCCTGAAACAGATGCGTTTTTATCATGGGAAACAGAATTAGCCCTCAAAGTCTAAACAACTTTTATTTGCAAATTTCTTCTAAATTTCTGACGTTCTGCAATTCACTCAAAAATGGTGCCAAACTGTTGCAAACGATCCCCTGAAAGGTTTTTCGGTGGAAACAGATGAGTTTTTATCATGGGAAACAGAATTAGCCCTCAACGTCTGAACAACCTTTTTTTGCAAAAATCCCTCAGCCGCGCGGTCACAATTTCAGGAAAAAACTGACGTTCTGCAATTCACTCAAAAATGGTGACAAACTGCTGCAAACGATCCCCTGAAAGGTTTTTCGGTGGAAACAGATGCGTTTTGATCATGGGAAACAGAATTAGCCCTCGACGTCTGATCAACATTTTTTTAAAAAACCCCTAAGCCGCGCGGTCACAATTTCAGCAAAAATCTGACGTTCTGCAATTCACTCAAAAATGTTGCCAAACTGTTGCAAACGATCCCCTGAAAGGTTTTTTGGTGGAAACAGATGAGTTTTTATCATGGGAAACAGAATTAGCCCTCAACGTCTGAACAACCTTTTTTGCAAAAATCCCTAAGCCGCGCGGTCACAATTTCAGGAAAAAACTGACGTTCTGCAATTCACTCAAAAATGGTGCCAAACTGCTGGAAATGATCCCCTGAAAGGTTTTTCGGTGGAAACAGATGCGTTTTTATCATGGGAAACAGAATTAGCCGTCGAAGTCTGAACAACTTTTTTTAGCAAAAATCCCTAAGCCGCGCGGTCACAATTTCTTCTAAATTTCTGACGTTCTGCAATTCACTCGAAAATGGTGCTAAACTGTTGCAAACGATCCCCTGAAACAGATGCGTTTTTATCATGGGAAACAGAATTAGCCCTCAAAGTCTAAACAACTTTTATTTGCAAATTTCTTCTAAATTTCTGACGTTCTGCAATTCACTCAAAAATGGTGCTAAACTGTTGCAAACGATCCCCTGAAAGGTTTTTCGGTGGAAACAGATGCGTTTTTATCATCGGAAATAGAATTAGCCCTCGAAGTCTGAACAACTTTTTTTGAAAAAATCCCTAAGCCGCGCGGTCACAATTTCAGCAAAAATCTGACGTTCTGCAATTCATTCAAAAATGGAGCTGAACTGTTGCAAACGATCCCCTGAAAGGTTTTTCGGCGGAAAAAGATGCGTTTTTATCATCGGAGACAGAATTAGCCCTCAACGTCTGAAAAACTTTTTTTTTGCAAAAATCCCTAAGCCGCGCGGTCACAATTTCAGCAAAAATCTGACGTTCTGCAATTCATTCAAAAATGGCGCTGAACTGTTGCAAACGATCCCCTGAAAGGTTTTTCGGTGGAAACAGATGCGTTTTTATCATGGGAAACAGAATTAGCCCTCAATGTCTGAACAACTTTTTTTTGCAAAAATCCCTAAGCCGCGCGGTCACAATTTCAGGAAAAAACTGACGTTCTGCAATTCACTCAAAAATGGTGCCAAACTGTTGCAAACGATCCCCTGAAAGGTTTTTCGGTGGAAACAGATGCGTTTTTATCATCGGAAACAGAATTAGCCCTCAACGTCTGAACAACTTTTTTTGCAAAAATCCCTAAGCCGCGCGGTCACAATTTCAGCAAAAATCTGACGTTCTGCAATTCATTCAAAAATGGCGCTGAACTGTTGCAAACGATCCCCTGAAAGGTTTTTCGGTGGAAACAGATGCGTTTTTATCATGGGAAACAGAATTAGCCCTCAATGTCTGAACAACTTTTTTTTGCAAAAATCCCTAAGCCGCGCGGTCACAATTTCAGGAAAAAACTGACGTTCTGCAATTCACTCAAAAATGGTGCCAAACTGTTGCAAACGATCCCCTGAAAGGTTTTTCGGTGGAAACAGATGCGTTTTTATCATCGGAAACAGAATTAGCCCTCGAAGTCTGAACAACTTTTTTTGAAAAAATCCCTAAGCCGCGCGGTCACAATTTCAGCAAAAATCTGACGTTCTGCAATTCATTCAAAAATAGCGCTGAACTGTTGCAAACGATCCCCTGAAAGGTTTTTCGGTGGAAACAGATGCGTTTTGATCATGGGAAACAGAATTAGCCCTCAATGTCTGAATAACTTTTTTTTGCAAAAATCCCTAAGCCGCGCGGTCACAATTTCAGGAAAAAACTGACGTTCTGCAATTCACTCAAAAATGGTGCCAAACTGTTGCAAACGATCCCCTGAAAGGTTTTTCGGTGGAAACAGATGCGTTTTTATCATCGGAAACAGAATTAGCCCTCAACGTCTGGACAACTTTTTTTGCAAAAATCCCTAAGCCGCGCGGTCACAATTTCAGCAAAAATCTGACGTTCTGCAATTCATTCAAAAATGGCGCTGAACTGTTGCAAACGATCCCCTGAAAGGTTTTTCGGTGGAAACAGATGCGTTTTGATCATGGGAAACAGAATTAGCCCTCGACGTCAGAACAACTTTTTTTGAAAAAATCCCTAAGCCGCGCGGTCATAATTTCTTCTAAATTTCTGACGTTCTGCAATTCACTCAAAAATGTTGCCAAACTGTTGCAAACGATCCCCTGAAAGGTTTTTTGGTGGAAACAGATGAGTTTTTATCATGGGAAACAGAATTAGCCCTCAACGTCTGAACAACCTTTTTTTGCAAAAATCCCTAAGCCGCGCGGTCACAATTTCAGGAAAAAACTGACGTTCTGCAATTCACTCAAAAATGGTGACAAACTGCTGCAAACGATCCCCTGAAAGGTTTTTCGGTGGAAACAGATGCGTTTTGATCATGGGAAACAGAATTAGCCTCGACGTCTGAACAACCTTTTTTGAAAAAATCCCTAAGCCGCGCGGTCACAATTTCTTCTCAATTTCTGACGTTCTGCAATTCACTCGAAAATGGTGCTAAACGGTTGCAAACGATCCCCTGAAACAGATGCGTTTTTATCATGGGAAACAGAATTAGCCCTCAAAGTCTAAACAACTTTTATTTGCAAATTTCTTCTAAATTTCTGACGTTCTGCAATTCACTCAAAAATGGTGCTAAACTGTTGCAAACGAACCCCTGAAAGGTTTTTCGGTGGAAACAGATGCGTTTTTATCATCGGAAATAGAATTAGCCCTCGAAGTCTGAACAACTTTTTTTGAAAAAATCCCTAAGCCGCGCGGTCACAATTTCAGCAAAAATCTGACGTTCTGCAATTCATTCAAAAATGGCGCTGAACTGTTGCAAACGATCCCCTGAAAGGTTTTTCGGCGGAAAAAGATGCGTTTTTATCATCGGAGACAGAATTAGCCCTCAACGTCTGAAAAACTTTTTTTTTGCAAAAATCCCTAAGCCGCGCGGTCACAATTTCAGCAAAAATCTGACGTTCTGCAATTCATTCAAAAATGGCGCTGAACTGTTGCAAACGATCCCCTGAAAGGTTTTTCGGTGGAAACAGATGCGTTTTTATCATGGGAAACAGAATTAGCCCTCAATGTCTGAACAACTTTTTTTTGCAAAAATCCCTAAGCCGCGCGGTCACAATTTCAGGAAAAAACTGACGTTCTGCAATTCACTCAAAAATGGTGCCAAACTGTTGCAAACGATCCCCTGAAAGGTTTTTCGGTGGAAACAGATGCGTTTTTATCATCGGAAACAGAATTAGCCCTCAACGTCTGAACAACTTTTTTCGCAAAAATCCCTAAGCCGCGCGGTCACAATTTCAGCAAAAATCTGACGTTCTGCAATTCATTCAAAAATGGCGCTGAACTGTTGCAAACGATCCCCTGAAAGGTTTTTCGGTGGAAACAGATGCGTTTTGATCATGGGAAACAGAATTAGCCCTCGACGTCAGAACAACTTTTTTTGAAAAAATCCCTAAGCCGCGCGGTCACAATTTCTTCTAAATTTCTGACGTTCTGCAATTCACTCAAAAATGTTGCCAAACTGTTGCAAACGATCCCCTGAAAGGTTTTTTGGTGGAAACAGATGAGTTTTTATCATGGGAAACAGAATTAGCCCTCAACGTCTGAACAACCTTTTTTTGCAAAAATCCCTAAGCCGCGCGGTCACAATTTCAGGAAAAAACTGACGTTCTGCAATTCACTCAAAAATGGTGCCAAACTGCTGCAAATGATCCCCTGAAAGGTTTTTCGGTGGAAACAGATGCGTTTTTATCATGGGAAACAGAATTAGCCCTCGAAGTCTGAACAACTTTTTTTTGCAAAAATCCCTAAGCCGCGCGGTCACAATTTCTTCTAAATTTCTGACGTTCTGCAATTCATTAAAAAATGGCGCTGAACTGTTGCAAACGATCCCCTGAAATGTTTTTCAGTGGAAACAGATGCGTTTTTATCATGGGAAACAGAATTAGCCCTCGACGTCTGATCAACATTTTTTTGAAAAAACCCCTAAGCCGCGCGGTCACAATTTCAGCAAAAATCTGACGTTCTGCAATTCACTCAAAAATGTTGCCAAACTGTTGCAAACGATCCCCTGAAAGGTTTTTTGGTGGAAACAGATGAGTTTTTATCATGGGAAACAGAATTAGCCCTCAACGTCTGAACAACCTTTTTTTGCAAAAATCCCTAAGCCGCGCGGTCACAATTTCAGGAAAAAACTGACGTTCTGCAATTCACTCAAAAATGGTGACAAACTGCTGCAAACGATCCCCTGAAAGGTTTTTCGGTGGAAACAGATGCGTTTTGATCATGGGAAACAGAATTAGCCCTCGACGTCTGAACAACTTTTTATGAAAAAATCCCTAAGCCGCGCGGTCACAATTTCTTCTAAATTTCTGACGTTCTGCAATTCACTCAAAAATGTTGCCAAACTGTTGCAAATGATCCCCTGAAAGGTTTTTTGGTGGAAACAGATGAGTTTTTATCATGGGTAACAGAATTAGCCCTCAACGTCTGAACAACCTTTTTTTGCAAAAATCCCTAAGCCGCGCGGTCACAATTTCAGGAAAAAACTGACGTTCTGCAATTCACTCAAAAATGGTGCCAAACTGCTGCAAATGATCCCCTGAAATGTTTTTCGGTGGAAACAGATGCGTTTTTATCATGGGAAACAGAATTAGCCCTCGACGTCTGATCAACATTTTTTTAAAAAACCCCTAAGCCGCGCGGTCACAATTTCAGCAAAAATCTGACGTTCTGCAATTCACTCAAAAATGTTGCCAAACTGTTGCAAACGATCCCCTGAAAGGTTTTTTGGTGGAAACAGATGAGTTTTTATCATGGGAAACAGAATTAGCCCTCAACGTCTGAACAACCTTTTTTTGCAAAAATCCCTAAGCCGCGCGGTCACAATTTCAGGAAAAAACTGACGTTCTGCAATTCACTCAAAAATGGTGACAAACTGCTGCAAACGATCCCCTGAAAGGTTTTTCGGTGGAAACAGATGCGTTTTGATCATGGGAAACAGAATTAGCCCTCGACGTCTGAACAACTTTTTATGAAAAAATCCCTAAGCCGCGCGGTCACAATTTCTTCTAAATTTCTGACGTTCTGCAATTCACTCAAAAATGTTGCCAAACTGTTGCAAACGATCCCCTGAAAGGTTTTTTGGTGGAAACAGATGAGTTTTTATCATGGGAAACAGAATTAGCCCTCAACGTCTGAACAACCTTTTTTTGCAAAAATCCCTAAGCCGCGCGGTCACAATTTCAGGAAAAAACTGACGTTCTGCAATTCACTCAAAAATGGTGACAAACTGCTGCAAACGATCCCCTGAAAGGTTTTTCGGTGGAAACAGATGCGTTTTTATCATGGGAAACAGAATTAGCCTCGACGTCTGAACAACCTTTTTTGAAAAAATCCCTAAGCCGCGCGGTCACAATTTCTTCTCAATTTCTGACGTTCTGCAATTCACTCGAAAATGGTGCTAAACGGTTGCAAACGATCCCCTGAAACAGATGCGTTTTTATCATGGGAAACAGAATTAGCCCTCAAAGTCTAAACAACTTTTATTTGCAAATTTCTTCTAAATTTCTGACGTTCTGCAATTCACTCAAAAATGGTGCTAAACTGTTGCAAACGAACCCCTGAAAGGTTTTTCGGTGGAAACAGATGCGTTTTTATCATCGGAAATAGAATTAGCCCTCGAAGTCTGAACAACTTTTTTTGAAAAAATCCCTAAGCCGCGCGGTCACAATTTCAGCAAAAATCTGACGTTCTGCAATTCATTCAAAAATGGCGCTGAACTGTTGCAAACGATCCCCTGAAAGGTTTTTCGGCGGAAAAAGATGCGTTTTTATCATCGGAGACAGAATTAGCCCTCAACGTCTGAAAAACTTTTTTTTTGCAAAAATCCCTAAGCCGCGCGGTCACAATTTCAGCAAAAATCTGACGTTCTGCAATTCATTCAAAAATGGCGCTGAACTGTTGCAAACGATCCCCTGAAAGGTTTTTCGGTGGAAACAGATGCGTTTTTATCATGGGAAACAGAATTAGCCCTCAATGTCTGAACAACTTTTTTTTGCAAAAATCCCTAAGCCGCGCGGTCACAATTTCAGGAAAAAACTGACGTTCTGCAATTCACTCAAAAATGGTGCCAAACTGTTGCAAACGATCCCCTGAAAGGTTTTTCGGTGGAAACAGATGCGTTTTTATCATCGGAAACAGAATTAGCCCTCAACGTCTGAACAACTTTTTTCGCAAAAATCCCTAAGCCGCGCGGTCACAATTTCAGCAAAAATCTGACGTTCTGCAATTCATTCAAAAATGGCGCTGAACTGTTGCAAACGATCCCCTGAAAGGTTTTTCGGTGGAAACAGATGCGTTTTGATCATGGGAAACAGAATTAGCCCTCGACGTCAGAACAACTTTTTTTGAAAAAATCCCTAAGCCGCGCGGTCACAATTTCTTCTAAATTTCTGACGTTCTGCAATTCACTCAAAAATGTTGCCAAACTGTTGCAAACGATCCCCTGAAAGGTTTTTTGGTGGAAACAGATGAGTTTTTATCATGGGAAACAGAATTAGCCCTCAACGTCTGAACAACCTTTTTTTGCAAAAATCCCTAAGCCGCGCGGTCACAATTTCAGGAAAAAACTGACGTTCTGCAATTCACTCAAAAATGGTGCCAAACTGCTGCAAATGATCCCCTGAAAGGTTTTTCGGTGGAAACAGATGCGTTTTTATCATGGGAAACAGAATTAGCCCTCGAAGTCTGAACAACTTTTTTTTGCAAAAATCCCTAAGCCGCGCGGTCACAATTTCTTCTAAATTTCTGACGTTCTGCAATTCATTAAAAAATGGCGCTGAACTGTTGCAAACGATCCCCTGAAATGTTTTTCAGTGGAAACAGATGCGTTTTTATCATGGGAAACAGAATTAGCCCTCGACGTCTGATCAACATTTTTTTGAAAAAACCCCTAAGCCGCGCGGTCACAATTTCAGCAAAAATCTGACGTTCTGCAATTCACTCAAAAATGTTGCCAAACTGTTGCAAACGATCCCCTGAAAGGTTTTTTGGTGGAAACAGATGAGTTTTTATCATGGGAAACAGAATTAGCCCTCAACGTCTGAACAACCTTTTTTTGCAAAAATCCCTAAGCCGCGCGGTCACAATTTCAGGAAAAAACTGACGTTCTGCAATTCACTCAAAAATGGTGACAAACTGCTGCAAACGATCCCCTGAAAGGTTTTTCGGTGGAAACAGATGCGTTTTGATCATGGGAAACAGAATTAGCCCTCGACGTCTGAACAACTTTTTATGAAAAAATCCCTAAGCCGCGCGGTCACAATTTCTTCTAAATTTCTGACGTTCTGCAATTCACTCAAAAATGTTGCCAAACTGTTGCAAATGATCCCCTGAAAGGTTTTTTGGTGGAAACAGATGAGTTTTTATCATGGGTAACAGAATTAGCCCTCAACGTCTGAACAACCTTTTTTTGCAAAAATCCCTAAGCCGCGCGGTCACAATTTCAGGAAAAAACTGACGTTCTGCAATTCACTCAAAAATGGTGCCAAACTGCTGCAAATGATCCCCTGAAATGTTTTTCGGTGGAAACAGATGCGTTTTTATCATGGGAAACAGAATTAGCCCTCGACGTCTGATCAACATTTTTTTAAAAAACCCCTAAGCCGCGCGGTCACAATTTCAGCAAAAATCTGACGTTCTGCAATTCACTCAAAAATGTTGCCAAACTGTTGCAAACGATCCCCTGAAAGGTTTTTTGGTGGAAACAGATGAGTTTTTATCATGGGAAACAGAATTAGCCCTCAACGTCTGAACAACCTTTTTTTGCAAAAATCCCTAAGCCGCGCGGTCACAATTTCAGGAAAAAACTGACGTTCTGCAATTCACTCAAAAATGGTGACAAACTGCTGCAAACGATCCCCTGAAAGGTTTTTCGGTGGAAACAGATGCGTTTTGATCATGGGAAACAGAATTAGCCCTCGACGTCTGAACAACTTTTTATGAAAAAATCCCTAAGCCGCGCGGTCACAATTTCTTCTAAATTTCTGACGTTCTGCAATTCACTCAAAAATGTTGCCAAACTGTTGCAAACGATCCCCTGAAAGGTTTTTTGGTGGAAACAGATGAGTTTTTATCATGGGAAACAGAATTAGCCCTCAACGTCTGAACAACCTTTTTTTGCAAAAATCCCTAAGCCGCGCGGTCACAATTTCAGGAAAAAACTGACGTTCTGCAATTCACTCAAAAATGGTGCCAAACGGCTGGAAATGATCCCCTGAAAGGTTTTTCGGTGGAAACAGATGCGTTTTTATCATGGGAAACAGAATTAGCCGTCGAAGTCTGAACAACTTTTTTTTGCAAAAATCCCTAAGCCGCGCGGTCACAATTTCTTCTAAATTTCTGACGTTCTGCAATTCACTCGAAAATGGTGCTAAACTGTTGCAAACGATCCCCTGAAACAGATGCGTTTTTATCATGGGAAACAGAATTAGCCCTCAAAGTCTAAACAACTTTTATTTGCAAATTTCTTCTAAATTTCTGACGTTCTGCAATTCACTCAAAAATGGTGCTAAACTGTTGCAAACGATCCCCTGAAAGGTTTTTCGGTGGAAACAGATGCGTTTTTATCATCGGAAATAGAATTAGCCCTCGAAGTCTGAACAACTTTTTTTGAAAAAATCCCTAAGCCGCGCGGTCACAATTTCAGGAAAAATCTGACGTTCTGCAATTCACTCAAAAATGGTGCCAAACTGTTGCAAACGATCCCCTGAAAGGTTTTTCGGTGGAAACAGATGCGTTTTTATCATCGGAAACAGAATTAGCCCTCAACGTCTGAACAACTTTTTTTGCAAAAATCCCTAAGCCGCGCGGTCACAATTTCAGCAAAAATCTGACGTTCTGCAATTCATTCAAAAATGGCGCTGAACTGTTGCAAACGATCCCCTGAAAGGTTTTTCGGTGGAAACAGATGCGTTTTTATCATGGGAAACAGAATTAGCCCTCAATGTCTGAACAACTTTTTTTTGCAAAAATCCCTAAGCCGCGCGGTCACAATTTCAGGAAAAAACTGACGTTCTGCAATTCACTCAAAAATGGTGCCAAACTGTTGCAAACGATCCCCTGAAAGGTTTTTCGGTGGAAACAGATGCGTTTTTATCATCGGAAACAGAATTAGCCCTCGAAGTCTGAACAACTTTTTTTGAAAAAATCCCTAAGCCGCGCGGTCACAATTTCAGCAAAAATCTGACGTTCTGCAATTCATTCAAAAATAGCGCTGAACTGTTGCAAACGATCCCCTGAAAGGTTTTTCGGTGGAAACAGATGCGTTTTGATCATGGGAAACAGAATTAGCCCTCAATGTCTGAATAACTTTTTTTTGCAAAAATCCCTAAGCCGCGCGGTCACAATTTCAGGAAAAAACTGACGTTCTGCAATTCACTCAAAAATGGTGCCAAACTGTTGCAAACGATCCCCTGAAAGGTTTTTCGGTGGAAACAGATGCGTTTTTATCATCGGAAACAGAATTAGCCCTCAACGTCTGGACAACTTTTTTTGCAAAAATCCCTAAGCCGCGCGGTCACAATTTCAGCAAAAATCTGACGTTCTGCAATTCATTCAAAAATGGCGCTGAACTGTTGCAAACGATCCCCTGAAAGGTTTTTCGGTGGAAACAGATGCGTTTTGATCATGGGAAACAGAATTAGCCCTCGACGTCAGAACAACTTTTTTTGAAAAAATCCCTAAGCCGCGCGGTCATAATTTCTTCTAAATTTCTGACGTTCTGCAATTCACTCAAAAATGTTGCCAAACTGTTGCAAACGATCCCCTGAAAGGTTTTTTGGTGGAAACAGATGAGTTTTTATCATGGGAAACAGAATTAGCCCTCAACGTCTGAACAACCTTTTTTTGCAAAAATCCCTAAGCCGCGCGGTCACAATTTCAGGAAAAAACTGACGTTCTGCAATTCACTCAAAAATGGTGACAAACTGCTGCAAACGATCCCCTGAAAGGTTTTTCGGTGGAAACAGATGCGTTTTGATCATGGGAAACAGAATTAGCCTCGACGTCTGAACAACCTTTTTTGAAAAAATCCCAAAGCCGCGCGGTCACAATTTCTTCTCAATTTCTGACGTTCTGCAATTCACTCGAAAATGGTGCTAAACGGTTGCAAACGATCCCCTGAAACAGATGCGTTTTTATCATGGGAAACAGAATTAGCCCTCAAAGTCTAAACAACTTTTATTTGCAAATTTCTTCTAAATTTCTGACGTTCTGCAATTCACTCAAAAATGGTGCTAAACTGTTGCAAACGAACCCCTGAAAGGTTTTTCGGTGGAAACAGATGCGTTTTTATCATCGGAAATAGAATTAGCCCTCGAAGTCTGAACAACTTTTTTTGAAAAAATCCCTAAGCCGCGCGGTCACAATTTCAGCAAAAATCTGACGTTCTGCAATTCATTCAAAAATGGCGCTGAACTGTTGCAAACGATCCCCTGAAAGGTTTTTCGGCGGAAAAAGATGCGTTTTTATCATCGGAGACAGAATTAGCCCTCAACGTCTGAAAAACTTTTTTTTTGCAAAAATCCCTAAGCCGCGCGGTCACAATTTCAGCAAAAATCTGACGTTCTGCAATTCATTCAAAAATGGCGCTGAACTGTTGCAAACGATCCCCTGAAAGGTTTTTCGGTGGAAACAGATGCGTTTTTATCATGGGAAACAGAATTAGCCCTCAATGTCTGAACAACTTTTTTTTGCAAAAATCCCTAAGCCGCGCGGTCACAATTTCAGGAAAAAACTGACGTTCTGCAATTCACTCAAAAATGGTGCCAAACTGTTGCAAACGATCCCCTGAAAGGTTTTTCGGTGGAAACAGATGCGTTTTTATCATCGGAAACAGAATTAGCCCTCAACGTCTGAACAACTTTTTTCGCAAAAATCCCTAAGCCGCGCGGTCACAATTTCAGCAAAAATCTGACGTTCTGCAATTCATTCAAAAATGGCGCTGAACTGTTGCAAACGATCCCCTGAAAGGTTTTTCGGTGGAAACAGATGCGTTTTGATCATGGGAAACAGAATTAGCCCTCGACGTCAGAACAACTTTTTTTGAAAAAATCCCTAAGCCGCGCGGTCACAATTTCTTCTAAATTTCTGACGTTCTGCAATTCACTCAAAAATGTTGCCAAACTGTTGCAAACGATCCCCTGAAAGGTTTTTTGGTGGAAACAGATGAGTTTTTATCATGGGAAACAGAATTAGCCCTCAACGTCTGAACAACCTTTTTTTGCAAAAATCCCTAAGCCGCGCGGTCACAATTTCAGGAAAAAACTGACGTTCTGCAATTCACTCAAAAATGGTGCCAAACTGCTGCAAATGATCCCCTGAAAGGTTTTTCGGTGGAAACAGATGCGTTTTTATCATGGGAAACAGAATTAGCCCTCGAAGTCTGAACAACTTTTTTTTGCAAAAATCCCTAAGCCGCGCGGTCACAATTTCTTCTAAATTTCTGACGTTCTGCAATTCATTAAAAAATGGCGCTGAACTGTTGCAAACGATCCCCTGAAATGTTTTTCAGTGGAAACAGATGCGTTTTTATCATGGGAAACAGAATTAGCCCTCGACGTCTGATCAACATTTTTTTGAAAAAACCCCTAAGCCGCGCGGTCACAATTTCAGCAAAAATCTGACGTTCTGCAATTCACTCAAAAATGTTGCCAAACTGTTGCAAACGATCCCCTGAAAGGTTTTTTGGTGGAAACAGATGAGTTTTTATCATGGGAAACAGAATTAGCCCTCAACGTCTGAACAACCTTTTTTTGCAAAAATCCCTAAGCCGCGCGGTCACAATTTCAGGAAAAAACTGACGTTCTGCAATTCACTCAAAAATGGTGACAAACTGCTGCAAACGATCCCCTGAAAGGTTTTTCGGTGGAAACAGATGCGTTTTGATCATGGGAAACAGAATTAGCCCTCGACGTCTGAACAACTTTTTATGAAAAAATCCCTAAGCCGCGCGGTCACAATTTCTTCTAAATTTCTGACGTTCTGCAATTCACTCAAAAATGTTGCCAAACTGTTGCAAATGATCCCCTGAAAGGTTTTTTGGTGGAAACAGATGAGTTTTTATCATGGGTAACAGAATTAGCCCTCAACGTCTGAACAACCTTTTTTTGCAAAAATCCCTAAGCCGCGCGGTCACAATTTCAGGAAAAAACTGACGTTCTGCAATTCACTCAAAAATGGTGCCAAACTGCTGCAAATGATCCCCTGAAATGTTTTTCGGTGGAAACAGATGCGTTTTTATCATGGGAAACAGAATTAGCCCTCGACGTCTGATCAACATTTTTTTAAAAAACCCCTAAGCCGCGCGGTCACAATTTCAGCAAAAATCTGACGTTCTGCAATTCACTCAAAAATGTTGCCAAACTGTTGCAAACGATCCCCTGAAAGGTTTTTTGGTGGAAACAGATGAGTTTTTATCATGGGAAACAGAATTAGCCCTCAACGTCTGAACAACCTTTTTTTGCAAAAATCCCTAAGCCGCGCGGTCACAATTTCAGGAAAAAACTGACGTTCTGCAATTCACTCAAAAATGGTGACAAACTGCTGCAAACGTTCCCCTGAAAGGTTTTTCGGTGGAAACAGATGCGTTTTGATCATGGGAAACAGAATTAGCCCTCGACGTCTGAACAACTTTTTATGAAAAAATCCCTAAGCCGCGCGGTCACAATTTCTTCTAAATTTCTGACGTTCTGCAATTCACTCAAAAATGTTGCCAAACTGTTGCAAACGATCCCCTGAAAGGTTTTTTGGTGGAAACAGATGAGTTTTTATCATGGGAAACAGAATTAGCCCTCAACGTCTGAACAACCTTTTTTTGCAAAAATCCCTAAGCCGCGCGGTCACAATTTCAGGAAAAAACTGACGTTCTGCAATTCACTCAAAAATGGTGCCAAACGGCTGGAAATGATCCCCTGAAAGGTTTTTCGGTGGAAACAGATGCGTTTTTATCATGGGAAACAGAATTAGCCGTCGAAGTCTGAACAACTTTTTTTTGCAAAAATCCCTAAGCCGCGCGGTCACAATTTCTTCTAAATTTCTGACGTTCTGCAATTCACTCGAAAATGGTGCTAAACTGTTGCAAACGATCCCCTGAAACAGATGCGTTTTTATCATGGGAAACAGAATTAGCCCTCAAAGTCTAAACAACTTTTATTTGCAAATTTCTTCTAAATTTCTGACGTTCTGCAATTCACTCAAAAATGGTGCTAAACTGTTGCAAACGATCCCCTGAAAGGTTTTTCGGTGGAAACAGATGCGTTTTTATCATCGGAAATAGAATTAGCCCTCGAAGTCTGAACAACTTTTTTTGAAAAAATCCCTAAGCCGCGCGGTCACAATTTCAGCAAAAATCTGACGTTCTGCAATTCATTCAAAAATGGCGCTGAACTGTTGCAAACGATCCCCTGAAAGGTTTTTCGGTGGAAAAAGATGCGTTTTTATCATCGGAGACAGAATTAGCCCTCAACGTCTGAAAAACTTTTTTTTTGCAAAAATCCCTAAGCCGCGCGGTCACAATTTCAGCAAAAATCTGACGTTCTGCAATTCATTCAAAAATGGCGCTGAACTGTTGCAAACGATCCCCTGAAAGGTTTTTCGGTGGAAACAGATGCGTTTTTATCATGGGAAACAGAATTAGCCCTCAATGTCTGAACAACTTTTTTTTGCAAAAATCCCTAAGCCGCGCGGTCACAATTTCAGGAAAAAACTGACGTTCTGCAATTCACTCAAAAATGGTGCCAAACTGTTGCAAACGATCCCCTGAAAGGTTTTTCGGGGGAAACAGATGCGTTTTTATCATCGGAAACAGAATTAGCCCTCAACGTCTGAACAACTTTTTTTGCAAAAATCCCTAAGCCGCGCGGTCACAATTTCAGCAAAAATCTGACGTTCTGCAATTCATTCAAAAATGGCGCTGAACTGTTGCAAACGATCCCCTGAAAGGTTTCTCGGTGGAAACAGATGCGTTTTGATCAT
Source organism: Podarcis gaigeae (assembly GCF_964106915.1). Taxonomy (NCBI): domain Eukaryota; kingdom Metazoa; phylum Chordata; class Lepidosauria; order Squamata; family Lacertidae; genus Podarcis; species Podarcis gaigeae. The sequence goes on along the minus strand of NC_139679.1, from coordinate 9,566,711 downwards.
GGGAAACAGAATTAGCCCTCGACGTCAGAACAACTTTTTTTGAAAAAATCCCTAAGCCGCGCGGTCACAATTTCTTCTAAATTTCTGACGTTCTGCAATTCACTCAAAAATGTTGCCAAACTGTTGCAAACGATCCCCTGAAAGGTTTTTTGGTGGAAACAGATGAGTTTTTATCATGGGAAACAGAATTAGCCCTCAACGTATGAACAACCTTTTTTTGCAAAAATCCCTAAGCCGCGCGGTCACAATTTCAGGAAAAAACTGACGTTCTGCAATTCACTCAAAAATGGTGCTAAACTGTTGCAAACGATCCCCTGAAAGGTTTTTCGGTGGAAACAGATGCGTTTTTATCATGGGAAACAGAATTAGCCCTCGAAGTCTGAACAACTTTTTTTTTGCAAAAATCCCTAAGCCGCGCGGTCACAATTTCTTCTAAATTTCTGACGTTCTGCAATTCATTAAAAAATGGCGCTGAACTGTTGCAAACGATCCCCTGAAATGTTTTTCAGTGGAAACAGATGCGTTTTGATCATGGGAAACAGAATTAGCCCTCGACGTCTGATCAACATTTTTTTGAAAAAACCCCTAAGCCGCGCGGTCACAATTTCAGCAAAAATCTGACTTCTGCAATTCACTCAAAAATGTTGCCAAACTGTTGCAAACGATCCCCTGAAAGGTTTTTTGGTGGAAACAGATGAGTTTTTATCATGGGAAACAGAATTAGCCCTCAACGTCTGAAGAACCTTTTTTTGCAAAAATCCCTAAGCCGCGCGGTCACAATTTCAGGAAAAAACTGACGTTCTGCAATTCACTCAAAAATGGTGACAAACTGCTGCAAACGATCCCCTGAAAGGTTTTTCGGTGGAAACAGATGCGTTTTGATCATGGGAAACAGAATTAGCCCTCGACGTCTGAACAACTTTTTATGAAAAAATCCCTAAGCCGCGCGGTCACAATTTCTTCTAAATTTCTGACATTCTGCAATTCACTCAAAAATGTTGCCAAACTGTTGCAAACGATCCCCTGAAAGGTTTTTTGGTGGAAACAGATGAGTTTTTATCATGGGAAACAGAATTAGCCCTCAACGTCTGAACAACCTTTTTTTGCAAAAATCCCTAAGCCGCGCGGTCACAATTTCAGGAAAAAACTGACGTTCTGCAATTCACTCAAAAATGGTGCCAAACTGCTGCAAATGATCCCCTGAAAGGTTTTTCGGTGGAAACAGATGCGTTTTTATCATGGGAAACAGAATTAGCCCTCGACGTCTGATCAACATTTTTTTAAAAAACCCCTAAGCCGCGCGGTCACAATTTCAGCAAAAATCTGACGTTCTGCAATTCACTCAAAAATGTTGCCAAACTGTTGCAAACGATCCCCTGAAAGGTTTTTTGGTGGAAACAGATGAGTTTTTATCATGGGAAACAGAATTAGCCCTCAACGTCTGAACAACCTTTTTTTGCAAAAATCCCTAAGCCGCGCGGTCACAATTTCAGGAAAAAACTGACGTTCTGCAATTCACTCAAAAATGGTGACAAACTGCTGCAAACGATCCCCTGAAAGGTTTTTCGGTGGAAACAGATGCGTTTTGATCATGGGAAACAGAATTAGCCCTCGACGTCTGATCAACATTTTTTTAAAAAACCCCTAAGCCGCGCGGTCACAATTTCAGCAAAAATCTGACGTTCTGCAATTCACTCAAAAATGTTGCCAAACTGTTGCAAACGATCCCCTGAAAGGTTTTTTGGTGGAAACAGATGAGTTTTTATCATGGGAAACAGAATTAGCCCTCAACGTCTGAACAACCTTTTTTGCAAAAATCCCTAAGCCGCGCGGTCACAATTTCAGGAAAAAACTGACGTTCTGCAATTCACTCAAAAATGGTGCCAAACTGCTGGAAATGATCCCCTGAAAGGTTTTTCGGTGGAAACAGATGCGTTTTTATCATGGGAAACAGAATTAGCCGTCGAAGTCTGAACAACTTTTTTTAGCAAAAATCCCTAAGCCGCGCGGTCACAATTTCTTCTAAATTTCTGACGTTCTGCAATTCACTCGAAAATGGTGCTAAACTGTTGCAAACGATCCCCTGAAACAGATGCGTTTTTATCATGGGAAACAGAATTAGCCCTCAAAGTCTAAACAACTTTTATTTGCAAATTTCTTCTAAATTTCTGACGTTCTGCAATTCACTCAAAAATGGTGCTAAACTGTTGCAAACGATCCCCTGAAAGGTTTTTCGGTGGAAACAGATGCGTTTTTATCATCGGAAATAGAATTAGCCCTCGAAGTCTGAACAACTTTTTTTGAAAAAATCCCTAAGCCGCGCGGTCACAATTTCAGCAAAAATCTGACGTTCTGCAATTCATTCAAAAATGGCGCTGAACTGTTGCAAACGATCCCCTGAAAGGTTTTTCGGTGGAAAAAGATGCGTTTTTATCATCGGAGACAGAATTAGCCCTCAACGTCTGAAAAACTTTTTTTTTGCAAAAATCCCTAAGCTGCGCGGTCACAATTTCAGCAAAAATCTGACGTTCTGCAATTCATTCAAAAATGGCGCTGAACTGTTGCAAACGATCCCCTGAAAGGTTTTTCGGTGGAAACAGATGCGTTTTTATCATGGGAAACAGAATTAGCCCTCAATGTCTGAACAACTTTTTTTTGCAAAAATCCCTAAGCCGCGCGGTCACAATTTCAGGAAAAAACTGACGTTCTGCAATTCACTCAAAAATGGTGCCAAACTGTTGCAAACGATCCCCTTAAAGGTTTTTCGGGGGAAACAGATGCGTTTTTATCATCGGAAACAGAATTAGCCCTCAACGTCTGAACAACTTTTTTTGCAAAAATCCCTAAGCCGCGCGGTCACAATTTCAGCAAAAATCTGACGTTCTGCAATTCATTCAAAAATGGCGCTGAACTGTTGCAAACGATCCCCTGAAAGGTTTTTCGGTGGAAACAGATGCGTTTTTATCATGGGAAACAGAATTAGCCCTCAATGTCTGAACAACTTTTTTTTGCAAAAATCCCTAAGCCGCGCGGTCACAATTTCAGGAAAAAACTGACGTTCTGCAATTCACTCAAAAATGGTGCCAAACTGTTGCAAACGATCCCCTGAAAGGTTTTTCGGTGGAAACAGATGCGTTTTTATCATCGGAAACAGAATTAGCCCTCGAAGTCTGAACAACTTTTTTTGAAAAAATCCCTAAGCCGCGCGGTCACAATTTCAGCAAAAATCTGACGTTCTGCAATTCATTCAAAAATAGCGCTGAACTGTTGCAAACGATCCCCTGAAAGGTTTTTCGGTGGAAACAGATGCGTTTTGATCATGGGAAACAGAATTAGCCCTCAATGTCTGAACAACTTTTTTTTGCAAAAATCCCTAAGCCGCGCGGTCACAATTTCAGGAAAAAACTGACGTTCTGCAATTCACTCAAAAATGGTGCCAAACTGTTGCAAACGATCCCCTGAAAGGTTTTTCGGTGGAAACAGATGCGTTTTTATCATCGGAAACAGAATTAGCCCTCAACGTCTGGACAACTTTTTTTGCAAAAATCCCTAAGCCGCGCGGTCACAATTTCAGCAAAAATCTGACGTTCTGCAATTCATTCAAAAATGGCGCTGAACTGTTGCAAACGATCCCCTGAAAGGTTTTTCGGTGGAAACAGATGCGTTTTGATCATGGGAAACAGAATTAGCCCTCGACGTCAGAACAACTTTTTTTGAAAAAATCCCTAAGCCGCGCGGTCATAATTTCTTCTAAATTTCTGACGTTCTGCAATTCACTCAAAAATGTTGCCAAACTGTTGCAAACGATCCCCTGAAAGGTTTTTTGGTGGAAACAGATGAGTTTTTATCATGGGAAACAGAATTAGCCCTCAACGTCTGAACAACCTTTTTTTGCAAAAATCCCTAAGCCGCGCGGTCACAATTTCAGGAAAAAACTGACGTTCTGCAATTCATTCAAAAATGGCGCTGAACTGTTGCAAACGATCCCCTGAAAGGTTTTTCGGTGGAAACAGATGCGTTTTGATCATGGGAAACAGAATTAGCCTCGACGTCTGAACAACCTTTTTTGAAAAAATCCCTAAGCCGCGCGGTCACAATTTCTTCTAAATTTCTGACGTTCTGCAATTCACTTGAAAATGGTGCTTAACGGTTGGAAACGATCCCCTGAAACAGATGCGTTTTTATCATGGGAAACAGAATTAGCCCTCAAAGTCTAAACAACTTTTATTTGCAAATTTCTTCTAAATTTCTGACGTTCTGCAATTCACTCAAAAATGGTGCCAAACTGTTGCAAACGATCCCCTGAAAGGTTTTTCGGTGGAAACAGATGAGTTTTTATCATGGGAAACAGAATTAGCCCTCAACGTCTGAACAACCTTTTTTTGCAAAAATCCCTCAGCCGCGCGGTCACAATTTCAGGAAAAAACTGACGTTCTGCAATTCACTCAAAAATGGTGACAAACTGCTGCAAACGATCCCCTGAAAGGTTTTTCGGTGGAAACAGATGCGTTTTGATCATGGGAAACAGAATTAGCCCTCGACGTCTGATCAACATTTTTTTAAAAAACCCCTAAGCCGCGCGGTCACAATTTCAGCAAAAATCTGACGTTCTGCAATTCACTCAAAAATGTTGCCAAACTGTTGCAAACGATCCCCTGAAAGGTTTTTTGGTGGAAACAGATGAGTTTTTATCATGGGAAACAGAATTAGCCCTCAACGTCTGAACAACCTTTTTTGCAAAAATCCCTAAGCCGCGCGGTCACAATTTCAGGAAAAAACTGACGTTCTGCAATTCACTCAAAAATGGTGCCAAACTGCTGGAAATGATCCCCTGAAAGGTTTTTCGGTGGAAACAGATGCGTTTTTATCATGGGAAACAGAATTAGCCGTCGAAGTCTGAACAACTTTTTTTAGCAAAAATCCCTAAGCCGCGCGGTCACAATTTCTTCTAAATTTCTGACGTTCTGCAATTCACTCGAAAATGGTGCTAAACTGTTGCAAACGATCCCCTGAAACAGATGCGTTTTTATCATGGGAAACAGAATTAGCCCTCAAAGTCTAAACAACTTTTATTTGCAAATTTCTTCTAAATTTCTGACGTTCTGCAATTCACTCAAAAATGGTGCTAAACTGTTGCAAACGATCCCCTGAAAGGTTTTTCGGTGGAAACAGATGCGTTTTTATCATCGGAAATAGAATTAGCCCTCGAAGTCTGAACAACTTTTTTTGAAAAAATCCCTAAGCCGCGCGGTCACAATTTCAGCAAAAATCTGACGTTCTGCAATTCATTCAAAAATGGAGCTGAACTGTTGCAAACGATCCCCTGAAAGGTTTTTCGGCGGAAAAAGATGCGTTTTTATCATCGGAGACAGAATTAGCCCTCAACGTCTGAAAAACTTTTTTTTTGCAAAAATCCCTAAGCCGCGCGGTCACAATTTCAGCAAAAATCTGACGTTCTGCAATTCATTCAAAAATGGCGCTGAACTGTTGCAAACGATCCCCTGAAAGGTTTTTCGGTGGAAACAGATGCGTTTTTATCATGGGAAACAGAATTAGCCCTCAATGTCTGAACAACTTTTTTTTGCAAAAATCCCTAAGCCGCGCGGTCACAATTTCAGGAAAAAACTGACGTTCTGCAATTCACTCAAAAATGGTGCCAAACTGTTGCAAACGATCCCCTGAAAGGTTTTTCGGTGGAAACAGATGCGTTTTTATCATCGGAAACAGAATTAGCCCTCAACGTCTGAACAACTTTTTTTGCAAAAATCCCTAAGCCGCGCGGTCACAATTTCAGCAAAAATCTGACGTTCTGCAATTCATTCAAAAATGGCGCTGAACTGTTGCAAACGATCCCCTGAAAGGTTTTTCGGTGGAAACAGATGCGTTTTTATCATGGGAAACAGAATTAGCCCTCAATGTCTGAACAACTTTTTTTTGCAAAAATCCCTAAGCCGCGCGGTCACAATTTCAGGAAAAAACTGACGTTCTGCAATTCACTCAAAAATGGTGCCAAACTGTTGCAAACGATCCCCTGAAAGGTTTTTCGGTGGAAACAGATGCGTTTTTATCATCGGAAACAGAATTAGCCCTCGAAGTCTGAACAACTTTTTTTGAAAAAATCCCTAAGCCGCGCGGTCACAATTTCAGCAAAAATCTGACGTTCTGCAATTCATTCAAAAATAGCGCTGAACTGTTGCAAACGATCCCCTGAAAGGTTTTTCGGTGGAAACAGATGCGTTTTGATCATGGGAAACAGAATTAGCCCTCAATGTCTGAATAACTTTTTTTTGCAAAAATCCCTAAGCCGCGCGGTCACAATTTCAGGAAAAAACTGACGTTCTGCAATTCACTCAAAAATGGTGCCAAACTGTTGCAAACGATCCCCTGAAAGGTTTTTCGGTGGAAACAGATGCGTTTTTATCATCGGAAACAGAATTAGCCCTCAACGTCTGGACAACTTTTTTTGCAAAAATCCCTAAGCCGCGCGGTCACAATTTCAGCAAAAATCTGACGTTCTGCAATTCATTCAAAAATGGCGCTGAACTGTTGCAAACGATCACCTGAAAGGTTTTTCGGTGGAAACAGATGCGTTTTGATCATGGGAAACAGAATTAGCCCTCGACGTCAGAACAACTTTTTTTGAAAAAATCCCTAAGCCGCGCGGTCATAATTTCTTCTAAATTTCTGACGTTCTGCAATTCACTCAAAAATGTTGCCAAACTGTTGCAAACGATCCCCTGAAAGGTTTTTTGGTGGAAACAGATGAGTTTTTATCATGGGAAACAGAATTAGCCCTCAACGTCTGAACAACCTTTTTTTGCAAAAATCCCTAAGCCGCGCGGTCACAATTTCAGGAAAAAACTGACGTTCTGCAATTCACTCAAAAATGGTGACAAACTGCTGCAAACGATCCCCTGAAAGGTTTTTCGGTGGAAACAGATGCGTTTTGATCATGGGAAACAGAATTAGCCTCGACGTCTGAACAACCTTTTTTGAAAAAATCCCTAAGCCGCGCGGTCACAATTTCTTCTAAATTTCTGACGTTCTGCAATTCACTCGAAAATGGTGCTAAACGGTTGCAAACGATCCCCTGAAACAGATGCGTTTTTATCATGGGAAACAGAATTAGCCCTCAAAGTCTAAACAACTTTTATTTGCAAATTTCTTCTAAATTTCTGACGTTCTGCAATTCACTCAAAAATGGTGCTAAACTGTTGCAAACGAACCCCTGAAAGGTTTTTCGGTGGAAACAGATGCGTTTTTATCATCGGAAATAGAATTAGCCCTCGAAGTCTGAACAACTTTTTTTGAAAAAATCCCTAAGCCGCGCGGTCACAATTTCAGCAAAAATCTGACGTTCTGCAATTCATTCAAAAATGGCGCTGAACTGTTGCAAACGATCCCCTGAAAGGTTTTTCGGCGGAAAAAGATGCGTTTTTATCATCGGAGACAGAATTAGCCCTCAACGTCTGAAAAACTTTTTTTTTGCAAAAATCCCTAAGCCGCGCGGTCACAATTTCAGCAAAAATCTGACGTTCTGCAATTCATTCAAAAATGGCGCTGAACTGTTGCAAACGATCCCCTGAAAGGTTTTTCGGTGGAAACAGATGCGTTTTGATCATGGGAAACAGAATTAGCCCTCGACGTCTGAACAACTTTTTATGAAAAAATCCCTAAGCCGCGCGGTCACAATTTCTTCTAAATTTCTGACATTCTGCAATTCACTCAAAAATGTTGCCAAACTGTTGCAAACGATCCCCTGAAAGGTTTTTTGGTGGAAACAGATGAGTTTTTATCATGGGAAACAGAATTAGCCCTCAACGTCTGAACAACCTTTTTTTGCAAAAATCCCTAAGCCGCGCGGTCACAATTTCAGGAAAAAACTGACGTTCTGCAATTCACTCAAAAATGGTGCCAAACTGCTGCAAATGATCCCCTGAAAGGTTTTTCGGTGGAAACAGATGCGTTTTTATCATGGGAAACAGAATTAGCCCTCGACGTCTGATCAACATTTTTTTAAAAAACCCCTAAGCCGCGCGGTCACAATTTCAGCAAAAATCTGACGTTCTGCAATTCACTCAAAAATGTTGCCAAACTGTTGCAAACGATCCCCTGAAAGGTTTTTTGGTGGAAACAGATGAGTTTTTATCATGGGAAACAGAATTAGCCCTCAACGTCTGAACAACCTTTTTTTGCAAAAATCCCTAAGCCGCGCGGTCACAATTTCAGGAAAAAACTGACGTTCTGCAATTCACTCAAAAATGGTGACAAACTGCTGCAAACGATCCCCTGAAAGGTTTTTCGGTGGAAACAGATGCCTTTTGATCATGGGAAACAGAATTAGCCTCGACGTCTGAACAACTTTTTTTGAAAAAATCCCTAAGCCGCGCGGTCACAATTTCTTCTAAATTTCTGACGTTCTGCAATTCACTCGAAAATGGTGCTAAACGGTTGCAAACGATCCCCTGAAACAGATGCGTTTTTATCATGGGAAACAGAATTAGCCCTCAAAGTCTAAACAACTTTTATTTGCAAATTTCTTCTAAATTTCTGACGTTCTGCAATTCACTCAAAAATGGTGCTAAACTGTTGCAAACGATCCCCTGAAAGGTTTTTCGGTGGAAACAGATGCGTTTTTATCATCGGAAATAGAATTAGCCCTCGAAGTCTGAACAACTTTTTTTGAAAAAATCCCTAAGCCGCGCGGTCACAATTTCAGCAAAAATCTGACGTTCTGCAATTCATTCAAAAATGGCGCTGAACTGTTGCAAACGATCCCCTGAAAGGTTTTTCGGTGGAAAAAGATGCGTTTTTATCATCGGAGACAGAATTAGCCCTCAACGTCTGAAAAACTTTTTTTTTGCAAAAATCCCTAAGCAGCGCGGTCACAATTTCAGCAAAAATCTGACGTTCTGCAATTCATTCAAAAATGGCGCTGAACTGTTGCAAACGATCCCCTGAAAGGTTTTTCGGTGGAAACAGATGCGTTTTTATCATCGGAAACAGAATTAGCCCTCAACGTCTGAACAACTTTTTTTGCAAAAATCCCTAAGCCGCGCGGTCACAATTTCAGCAAAAATCTGACGTTCTGCAATTCATTCAAAAATGGCGCTGAACTGTTGCAAACGATCCCCTGAAAGGTTTTTCGGTGGAAACAGATGCGTTTTGATCATGGGAAACAGAATTAGCCCTCGACGTCAGAACAACTTTTTTTGAAAAAATCCCTAAGCCGCGCGGTCACAATTTCTTCTAAATTTCTGACGTTCTGCAATTCACTCAAAAATGTTGCCAAACTGTTGCAAACGATCCCCTGCAAGGTTTTTCGGTGGAAACAGATGCGTTTTTATCATCGGAAATAGAATTAGCCCTCGAAGTCTGAACAACTTTTTTTGAAAAAATCCCTAAGCCGCGCGGTCACAATTTCAGCAAAAATCTGACGTTCTGCAATTCATTCAAAAATGGCGCTGAACTGTTGCAAACGATCCCCTGAAAGGTTTTTCGGTGGAAAAAGATGCGTTTTTATCATCGGAGACAGAATTAGCCCTCAACGTCTGAAAAACTTTTTTTTTGCAAAAATCCCTAAGCCGCGCGGTCACAATTTCAGCAAAAATCTGACGTTCTGCAATTCATTCAAAAATGGCGCTGAACTGTTGCAAACGATCCCCTGAAAGGTTTTTCGGTGGAAACAGATGCGTTTTTATCATCGGAAACAGAATTAGCCCTCAACGTCTGAACAACTTTTTTTGCAAAAATCCCTAAGCCGCGCGGTCACAATTTCAGCAAAAATCTGACGTTCTGCAATTCATTCAAAAATGGCGCTGAACTGTTGCAAACGATCCCCTGAAAGGTTTTTCGGTGGAAACAGATGCGTTTTGATCATGGGAAACAGAATTAGACCTCGACGTCAGAACAACGTTTTTTGAAAAAATCCCTAAGCCGCGCGGTCACAATTTCTTCTAAATTTCTGACGTTCTGCAATTCACTCAAAAATGTTGCCAAACTGTTGCAAACGATCCCCTGAAAGGTTTTTTGGTGGAAACAGATGAGTTTTTATCATGGGAAACAGAATTAGCCCTCAACGTCTGAACAACCTTTTTTTGCAAAAATCCCTAAGCCGCGCGGTCACAATTTCAGGAAAAAACTGACGTTCTGCAATTCACTCAAAAATGTTGCCAAACTGCTGCAAACGATCCCCTGAAAGGTTTTTCGGTGGAAACAGATGCGTTTTGATCATGGGAAACAGAATTAGCCTCGACGTCTGAACAACTTTTTTTGAAAAAATCCCTAAGCCGCGCGGTCACAATTTCTTCTAAATTTCTGACGTTCTGCAATTCACTCGAAAATGGTGCTAAACGGTTGCAAACGATCCCCTGAAACAGATGCGTTTTTATCATGGGAAACAGAATTAGCCCTCGAAGTCTGAACAACTTTTTTTTGCAAAAATCCCTAAACCGCGCGGTCACAATTTCTTCTAAATTTCTGACGTTCTGCAATTCATTAAAAAATGGTGCTGAACTGTTGCAAACGATCCCCTGAAATGTTTTTCAGTGGAAACAGATGCGTTTTTATCATGGGAAACAGAATTAGCCCTCGACGTCTGATCAACATTTTTTTGAAAAAACCCGTAAGCCGCGCCGTCACAATTTCAGCAAAAATCTGACGTTCTGCAATTCACTCAAAAATGTTGCCAAACTGTTGCAAACGATCCCCTGAAAGGTTTTTTGGTGGAAACAGATGAGTTTTTATCATGGGAAACAGAATTAGCCCTCAACGTCTGAACAACCTTTTTTTGCAAAAATCCCTAAGCCGCGCGGTCACAATTTCAGGAAAAAACTGACGTTCTGCAATTCACTCAAAAATGGTGACAAACTGCTGCAAACGATCCCCTGAAAGGTTTTTCGGTGGAAACAGATGCGTTTTGATCATCGGAAACAGAATTAGCCTCGACGTCTGAACAACTTTTTTTTAAAAAATCCCTAAGCCGCGCGGTCACAATTTCTTCTAAATTTCTGACGTTCTGCAATTCACTCAAAAATGTTGCCAAACTGTTGCAAACGATCCCCTGAAAGGTTTTTCGGTGGAAACAGATGCGTTTTTATCATCGGAAATAGAATTAGCCCTCGAAGTCTGAACAACTTTTTTTGAAAAAATCCCTAAGCCGCGCGGTCACAATTTCAGCAAAAATCTGACGTTCTGCAATTCATTCAAAAATGGCGCTGAACTGTTGCAAACGATCCCCTGAAAGGTTTTTCGGTGGAAAAAGATGCGTTTTTATCATCGGAGACAGAATTAGCCCTCAACGTCTGAAAAACTTTTTTTTTGCAAAAATCCCTAAGCCGCGCGGTCACAATTTCAGCAAAAATCTGACGTTCTGCAATTCATTCAAAAATGGCGCTGAACTGTTGCAAACGATCCCCTGAAAGGTTTTTCGGTGGAAACAGATGCGTTTTTATCATCGGAAACAGAATTAGCCCTCAACGTCTGAACAACTTTTTTTGCAAAAATCCCTAAGCCGCGCGGTCACAATTTCAGCAAAAATCTGACGTTCTGCAATTCATTCAAAAATGGCGCTGAACTGTTGCAAACGATCCCCTGAAAGGTTTTTCGGTGGAAACAGATGCGTTTTGATCATGGGAAACAGAATTAGCCCTCGACGTCAGAACAACTTTTTTTGAAAAAATCCCTAAGCCGCGCGGTCACAATTTCTTCTAAATTTCTGACGTTCTGCAATTCACTCAAAAATGTTGCCAAACTGTTGCAAACGATCCCCTGAAAGGTTTTTTGGTGGAAACAGATGAGTTTTTATCATGGGAAACAGAATTAGCCCTCAACGTCTGAACAACCTTTTTTTGCAAAAATCCCTAAGCCGCGCGGTCACAATTTCAGGAAAAAACTGACGTTCTGCAATTCACTCAAAAATGGTGACAAACTGCTGCAAACGATCCCCTGAAAGGTTTTTCGGTGGAAACAGATGCGTTTTGATCATGGGAAACAGAATTAGCCTCGACGTCTGAACAACTTTTTTTGAAAAAATCCCTAAGCCGCGCGGTCACAATTTCTTCTAAATTTCTGACGTTCTGCAATTCACTCGAAAATGGTGCTAAACAGTTGCAAACGATCCCCTGAAACAGATGCGTTTTTATCATGGGAAACAGAATTAGCCCTCAAAGTCTAAACAACTTTTATTTGCAAATTTCTTCTAAATTTCTGACGTTCTGCAATTCACTCAAAAATGGTGCTAAACTGTTGCAAACGATCCCCTGAAAGGTTTTTCGGTGGAAACAGATGCGTTTTTATCATCGGAAATAGAATTAGCCCTCGAAGTCTGAACAACTTTTTTTGAAAAAATCCCTAAGCCGCGCGGTCACAATTTCAGCAAAAATCTGACGTTCTGCAATTCATTCAAAAATGGCGCTGAACTGTTGCAAACGATCCCCTGAAAGGTTTTTCGGTGGAAAAAGATGCGTTTTTATCATCGGAGACAGAATTAGCCCTCAACGTCTGAAAAACTTTTTTTTTGCAAAAATCCCTAAGCCGCGCGGTCACAATTTCAGGAAAAAACTGACGTTCTGCAATTCACTCAAAAATGGTGCCAAACTGTTGCAAACGATCCCCTGAAAGGTTTTTCGGTGGAAACAGATGCGTTTTTATCATCGGAAACAGAATTAGCCCTCAACGTCTGAACAACTTTTTTTGCAAAAATCCCTAAGCCGCGCGGTCACAATTTCAGGAAAAATCTGACGTTCTGCAATTCATTCAAAAATGGCGCTGAACTGTTGCAAACGATCCCCTGAAAGGTTTTTCGGTGGAAACAGAAGCGTTTTGATCATGGGAAACAGAATTAGCCCTCGACGTCAGAACAACTTTTTTTGAAAAAATCCCTAAGCCGCGCGGTCACAATTTCTTCTAAATTTCTGACGTTCTGCAATTCACTCAAAAATGTTGCCAAACTGTTGCAAACGATCCCCTGAAAGGTTTTTTGGTGGAAACAGATGAGTTTTTATCATGGGAAACAGAATTAGCCCTCAACGTCTGAACAACCTTTTTTTGCAAAAATCCCTAAGCCGCGCGGTCACAATTTCAGGAAAAAACTGACGTTCTGCAATTCACTCAAAAATGGTGCCAAAGTGCTGCAAATGATCCCCTGAAAGGTTTTTCGGTGGAAACAGATGCGTTTTTATCATGGGAAACAGAATTAGCCCTCGAAGTCTGAACAACTTTTTTTTGCAAAAATCCCTAAACCGCGCGGTCACAATTTCTTCTAAATTTCTGACGTTCTGCAATTCATTAAAAAATGGTGCTGAACTGTTGCAAACAATCCCCTGAAATGTTTTTCAGTGGAAACAGATGCGTTTTTATCATGGGAAACAGAATTAGCCCTCGACGTCTGATCAACATTTTTTTGAAAAAACCCGTAAGCCGCGCCGTCACAATTTCAGCAAAAATCTGACGTTCTGCAATTCACTCAAAAATGTTGCCAAACTGTTGCAAACGATCCCCTGAAAGGTTTTTTGGTGGAAACAGATGAGTTTTTATCATGGGAAACAGAATTAGCCCTCAACGTCTGAACAACCTTTTTTTGCAAAAATCCCTAAGCCGCGCGGTCACAATTTCAGGAAAAAACTGACGTTCTGCAATTCACTCAAAAATGGTGACAAACTGCTGCAAACGATCCCCTGAAAGGTTTTTCGGTGGAAACAGATGCGTTTTGATCATCGGAAACAGAATTAGCCTCGACGTCTGAACAACTTTTTTTGAAAAAATCCCTAAGCCGCGCGGTCACAATTTCTTCTAAATTTCTGACGTTCTGCAATTCACTCGAAAATGGTGCTAAACGGTTGCAAACGATCCCCTGAAACAGATGCGTTTTTATCATGGGAAACAGAATTAGCCCTCAAAGTCTAAACAACTTTTATTTGCAAATTTCTTCTAAATTTCTGACGTTCTGCAATTCACTCAAAATTGGTGCTAAACTGTTGCAAACGATCCCCTGAAAGGTTTTTCGGTGGAAACAGATGCGTTTTTATCATCGGAAATAGAATTAGCCCTCGAAGTCTGAACAACTTTTTTTGAAAAAATCCCTAAGCCGCGCGGTCACAGTTTCAGCAAAAATCTGACGTTCTGCAATTCATTCAAAAATGGCGCTGAACTGTTGCAAACGATCCCCTGAAAGGTTTTTCGGCGGAAAAAGATGCGTTTTTATCATCGGAGACAGAATTAGCCCTCAACGTCTGAAAAACTTTTTTTTTGCAAAAATCCCTAAGCCGCGCGGTCACAATTTCAGCAAAAATCTGACGTTCTGCAATTCATTCAAAAATGGCGCTGAACTGTTGCAAACGATCCCCTGAAAGGTTTTTCGGTGGAAACAGATGCGTTTTTATCATGGGAAACAGAATTAGCCCTCAATGTCTGAACAACTTTTTTTTGCAAAAATCCCTAAGCCGCGCGGTCACAATTTCAGGAAAAAACTGACGTTCTGCAATTCACTCAAAAATGGTGCCAAACTGTTGCAAACGATCCCCTGAAAGGTTTTTCGGTGGAAACAGATGCGTTTTTATCATCGGAAACAGAATTAGCCCTCAACGTCTGAACAACTTTTTTTGCAAAAATCCCTAAGCCGCGCGGTCACAATTTCAGCAAAAATCTGACGTTCTGCAATTCATTCAAAAATGGCGCTGAACTGTTGCAAACGATCCCCTGAAAGGTTTTTCGGTGGAAACAGATGCGTTTTTATCATGGGAAACAGAATTAGCCCTCAATGTCTGAACAACTTTTTTTTGCAAAAATCCCTAAGCCGCGCGGTCACAATTTCAGGAAAAAACTGACGTTCTGCAATTCACTCAAAAATGGTGCCAAACTGTTGCAAACGATCCCCTGAAAGGTTTTTCGGTGGAAACAGATGCGTTTTTATCATCGGAAACAGAATTAGCCCTCGAAGTCTGAACAACTTTTTTTGAAAAAATCCCTAAGCCGCGCGGTCACAATTTCAGCAAAAATCTGACGTTCTGCAATTCATTCAAAAATAGCGCTGAACTGTTGCAAACGATCCCCTGAAAGGTTTTTCGGTGGAAACAGATGCGTTTTGATCATGGGAAACAGAATTAGCCCTCAATGTCTGAATAACTTTTTTTTGCAAAAATCCCTAAGCCGCGCG
This sequence comes from Podarcis gaigeae, assembly GCF_964106915.1. Taxonomy (NCBI): domain Eukaryota; kingdom Metazoa; phylum Chordata; class Lepidosauria; order Squamata; family Lacertidae; genus Podarcis; species Podarcis gaigeae. The sequence continues at coordinate 9,551,557 of NC_139679.1, read as the reverse complement.
GTCACAATTTCAGGAAAAAACTGACGTTCTGCAATTCACTCAAAAATGGTGCCAAACTGTTGCAAACGATCCCCTGAAAGGTTTTTCGGTGGAAACAGATGCGTTTTTATCATCGGAAACAGAATTAGCCCTCAACGTCTGGACAACTTTTTTTGCAAAAATCCCTAAGCCGCGCGGTCACAATTTCAGCAAAAATCTGACGTTCTGCAATTCATTCAAAAATGGCGCTGAACTGTTGCAAACGATCCCCTGAAAGGTTTTTCGGTGGAAACAGATGCGTTTTGATCATGGGAAACAGAATTAGCCCTCGACGTCAGAACAACTTTTTTTGAAAAAATCCCTAAGCCGCGCGGTCATAATTTCTTCTAAATTTCTGACGTTCTGCAATTCACTCAAAAATGTTGCCAAACTGTTGCAAACGATCCCCTGAAATGTTTTTTGGTGGAAACAGATGAGTTTTTATCATGGGAAACAGAATTAGCCCTCAACGTCTGAACAACCTTTTTTTGCAAAAATCCCTAAGCCGCGCGGTCACAATTTCAGGAAAAAACTGACGTTCTGCAATTCACTCAAAAATGGTGCCAAACTGCTGCAAACGATCCCCTGAAAGGTTTTTCGGTGGAAACAGATGCGTTTTTATCATCGGAAACAGAATTAGCCCTCAACGTCTGAACAACTTTTTTTTGCAAAAATCCCTAAGCCGCGCGGTCACAATTTCAGGAAAAAACTGACGTTCTGCAATTCACTCAAAAATGGTGCCAAACTGTTGCAAACGATCCCCTGAAAGGTTTTTCGGTGGAAACAGATACGTTTTTATCATCGGAAACAGAATTAGCCCTCAACGTCTGAACAACTTTTTTTACAAAAATCCCTAAGCCGCGCGGTCACAATTTCAGCAAATATCTGACGTTCTGCAATTCATTCAAAAATGGCGCTGAACTGTTGCAAACGATCCCCTGAAAGGTTTTTCGGTGGAAACAAATGCGTTTTGATCATGGGAAACAGAATTAGCCCTCGACGTCAGAACAACTTTTTTTTGCAAAAATCCCTAAGCCGCGCGGTCACAATTTCTTCTAAATTTCTGACGTTCTGCAATTCACTCAAAAATGTTGCCAAACTGTTGCAAACGATCCCCTGAAAGGTTTTTTGGTGGAAACAGATGAGTTTTTATCATGGGAAACAGAATTAGCCCTCGAAGTCTGAACAACTTTTTTTTGCAAAAATCCCTAAGCCGCGCGGTCACAATTTCTTCTAAATTTCTGACGTTCTGCAATTCACTCAAAAATGGCGCTGAACTGTTGCAAACGATCCCCTGAAATGTTTTTCAGTGGAAACAGATGCGTTTTTATCATGGGAAACAGAATTAGCCCTCAACGTCTGATCAACATTTTTTTGAAAAAAACCCCTAAGCCGCGCGGTCACAATTTCAGCAAAAATCTGACGTTCTGCAATTCACTCAAAAATGTTGCCAAACTGTTGCAAACGATCCCCTGAAAGGTTTTTTGGTGGAAACAGATGAGTTTTTATCATGGGAAACAGAATTAGCCCTCAACGTCTGAACAACCTTTTTTTGCAAAATCCCTAAGCCGCGCGGTCACAATTTCAGGAAAAAACTGACGTTCTGCAATTCACTCAAAAATGGTGCCAAATTGCTGCAAATGATCCCCTGAAGGGTTTTTCGGTGGAAACAGATGCGTTTTTATCATGGGAAACAGAATTAGCCCTCGAAGTCTGAACAACTTTTTTTTGCAAAAATCCCTAAGCCGCGCGGTCACAATTTCTTCTAAATTTCTGACGTTCTGCAATTCACTCGAAAATGGTGCTAAACGGTTGCAAACGATCCCCTGAAACAGATGCGTTTTTATCATGGGAAACAGAATTAGCCCTCAAAGTCTAAACAACTTTTATTTGCAAATTTCTTCTAAATTTCTGACGTTCTGCAATTCACTCAAAAATGGTGCTAAACTGTTGCAAACGATCCCCTGAAAGGTTTTTCGGTGGAAACAGATGCGTTTTTATCATCGGAAATAGAATTAGCCCTCGAAGTCTGAACAACTTTTTTTGAAAAAATCCCTAAGCCGCGCGGTCGCAATTTCAGCAAAAATCTGACGTTCTGCAATTCATTCAAAAATGGCGCTGAACTGTTGCAAACGATCCCCTGAAAGGTTTTTCGGTGGAAACAGATGCGTTTTTATCATCGGAAACAGAATTAGCCCTCAACGTCTGAACAACTTTTTTTGCAAAAATCCCTAAGCCGCGCGGTCACAATTTCAGCAAAAATCTGACGTTCTGCAATTCATTCAAAAATGGCGCTGAACTGTTGCAAACGATCCCCTGAAAGGTTTTTCGGTGGAAAAAGATGCGTTTTGATCATGGGAAACAGAATTAGACCTCGACGTCAGAACAACTTTTTTTGAAAAAATCCCTAAGCCGCGCGGTCACAATTTCTTCTAAATTTCTGACGTTCTGCAATTCACTCAAAAATGTTGCCAAACTGTTGCAAACGATCCCCTGAAAGGTTTTTCGGTGGAAACAGATGAGTTTTTATCATGGGAAACAGAATTAGCCCTCAACGTCTGAACAACCTTTTTTTTCCAAAAATCCCTAAGCCGCGCGGTCACAATTTCAGGAAAAAACTGACGTTCTGCAATTCACTCAAAAATGGTGCCAAACTGCTGCAAACGATCCCCTGAAAGGTTTTTCGGTGGAAACAGATGCGTTTTCATCATCGGAAACAGAATTAGCCCTCAACGTCTGAACAACTTTTTTTTGCAAAAATCCCTAAGCCGCGCGGTCACAATTTCAGGAAAAATCTGACGTTCTGCAATTCACTCAAAAATGGTGCCAAACTGTTGCAAACGATCCCCTGAAAGGTTTTTCGGTGGAAACAGATGCGTTTTTATCATCGGAAACAGAATTAGCCCTCAACGTCTGAACAACTTTTTTTGCAAAAATCCCTAAGCCGCGCGGTCACAATTTCAGCAAAAATCTGACGTTCTGCAATTCATTCAAAAATGGCGCTGAACTGTTGCAAACGATCCCCTGAAAGGTTTTTCGGTGGAAAAAGATGCGTTTTGATCATGGGAAACAGAATTAGACCTCGACGTCAGAACAACTTTTTTTGAAAAAATCCCTAAGCCGCGCGGTCACAATTTCAGGAAAAAACTGACGTTCTGCAATTCATTCAAAAATGGCGCTGAACTGTTGCAAACGATCCCCTGAAAGGTTTTTCGGTGGAAACAGATGCGTTTTTATCATGGGAAACAGAATTAGCCCTCAATGTCTGAACAACTTTTTTTTGCAAAAATCCCTAAGCCGCGCGGTCACAATTTCAGGAAAAATCTGACGTTCTGCAATTCACTCAAAAATGGTGCCAAACTGTTGCAAACGATCCCCTGAAAGGTTTTTCGGTGGAAACAGATGCGTTTTTATCATCGGAAACAGAATTAGCCCTCAACGTCTGAACAACTTTTTTTGCAAAAATCCCTAAGCCGCGCGGTCACAATTTCAGCAAAAATCTGACGTTCTGCAATTCATTCAAAAATGGCGCTGAACTGTTGCAAACGATCCCCTGAAAGGTTTTTCGGTGGAAAAAGATGCGTTTTGATCAGGGGAAACAGAATTAGACCTCGACGTCAGAACAACTTTTTTTGAAAAAATCCCTAAGCCGCGCGGTCACAATTTCTTCTAAATTTCTGACGTTCTGCAATTCACTCAAAAATGTTGCCAAACTGTTGCAAACGATCCCCTGAAAGGTTTTTCGGTGGAAACAGATGAGTTTTTATCATGGGAAACAGAATTAGCCCTCAACGTCTGAACAACTTTTTTTTCCAAAAATCCCTAAGCCGCGCGGTCACAATTTCAGGAAAAAACTGACGTTCTGCAATTCATTCAAAAATGGCGCTGAACTGTTGCAAACGATCCCCTGAAAGGTTTTTCGGTGGAAACAGAAGCGTTTTGATCATGGGAAACAGAATTAGCCCTCGACGTCAGAACAACTTTTTTTGAAAAAATCCCTAAGCCGCGCGGTCACAATTTCTTCTAAATTTCTGACGTTCTGCAATTCACTCAAAAATGTTGCCAAACTGTTGCAAACGATCCCCTGAAAGGTTTTTTGGTGGAAACAGATGAGTTTTTATCATGGGAAACAGAATTAGCCCTCAACGTCTGAACAACCTTTTTTTGCAAAAATCCCAAAGCCGCGCGGTCACAATTTCAGCAAAAATCTGACGTTCTGCAATTCACTCAAAAATGGTGCCAAAGTGCTGTAAATGATCCCCTGAAAGGTTTTTCGGTGGAAACAGATGCGTTTTTATCATGGGAAACAGAATTAGCCCTCGAAGTCTGAACAACTTTTTTTTGCAAAAATCCCTAAACCGCGCGGTCACAATTTCTTCTAAATTTCTGACGTTCTGCAATTCATTAAAAAATGGTGCTGAACTGTTGCAAACGATCCCCTGAAAGGTTTTTCGGTGGAAACAGATGCGTTTTGATCATCGGAAACAGAATTAGCCTCGACGTCTGAACAACTTTTTTTGAAAAAATCCCTAAGCCGCGCGGTCACAATTTCTTCTAAATTTCTGACGTTCTGCAATTCACTCGAAAATGGTGCTAAACGGTTGCAAACGATCCCCTGAAACAGATGCGTTTTTATCATGGGAAACAGAATTAGCCCTCAAAGTCTAAACAACTTTTATTTGCAAATTTCTTCTAAATTTCTGACGTTCTGCAATTCACTCAAAATTGGTGCTAAACTGTTGCAAACGATCCCCTGAAAGGTTTTTCGGTGGAAACAGATGCGTTTTTATCATCGGAAATAGAATTAGCCCTCGAAGTCTGAACAACTTTTTTTGAAAAAATCCCTAAGCCGCGCGGTCACAATTTCAGCAAAAATCTGACGTTCTGCAATTCATTCAAAAATGGCGCTGAACTGTTGCAAACGATCCCCTGAAAGGTTTTTCGGTGGAAAAAGATGCGTTTTTATCATCGGAGACAGAATTAGCCCTCAACGTCTGAAAAACTTTTTTTTTGCAAAAATCCCTAAGCCGCGCGGTCACAATTTCAGCAAAAATCTGACGTTCTGCAATTCATTCAAAAATGGCGCTGAACTGTTGCAAACGATCCCCTGAAAGGTTTTTCGGTGGAAACAGATGCGTTTTTATCATCGGAAACAGAATTAGCCCTCAACATCTGAACAACTTTTTTTGCAAAAATCCCTAAGCCGCGCGGTCACAATTTCAGCAAAAATTTGACGTTCTGCAATTCATTCAAAAATGGCGCTGAACTGTTGCAAACGATCCCCTGAAAGGTTTTTCGGTGGAAACAGATGCGTTTTGATCATGGGAAACAGAATTAGCCCTCGACGTCAGAACAACTTTTTTTGAAAAAATCCCTAAGCCGCGCGGTCACAATTTCAGCAAAAATCTGACGTTCTGCAATTCATTCAAAAATGGCGCTGAACTGTTGCAAACGATCCCCTGAAAGGTTTTTCGGTGGAAACAGATGCGTTTTTATCATCGGAAACAGAATTAGCCCTCAACGTGTGAACAACTTTTTTTGCAAAAATCCCTAAGCCGCGCGGTCACAATTTCAGCAAAAATCTGACGTTCTGCAATTCATTCAAAAATGGCGCTGAACTGTTGCAAACGATCCCCTGAAAGGTTGTTCGGTGGAAACTGATGCGTTTTGATCATGGGAAACAGAATTAGCCCTCGACGTCAGAACAACTTTTTTTGAAAAAATCCCTAAGCCGCGCGGTCACAATTTCTTCTAAATTTCTGACGTTCTGCAATTCACTCAAAAATGTTGCCAAACTGTTGCAAACGATCCCCTGAAATGTTTTTCAGTGGAAACAGATGCGTTTTTATCATGGGAAACAGAATTAGCCCTCGACGTCTGATCAACATTTTTTTGAAAAAACCCCTAAGCCGCGCGGTCACAATTTCAGCAAAAATCTGACGTTCTGCAATTCACTCAAAAATGTTGCCAAACTGTTGCAAACGATCCCCTGAAATGTTTTTTGGTGGAAACAGATGAGTTTTTATCATGGGAAACAGAATTAGCCCTCAACGTCTGAACAACCTTTTTTTGCAAAAATCCCAAAGCCGCGCGGTCACAATTTCAGGAAAAAACTGACGTTCTGCAATTCACTCAAAAATGGTGCCAAACTGCTGCAAACGATCCCCTGAAAGATTTTTCGGTGGAAACAGATGCGTTTTTATCATCGGAAACAGAATTAGCCCTCAACGTCTGAACAACCTTTTTTTGCAAAAATCCCTAAGCCGCGCGGTCACAATTTCAGGAAAAAACTGACGTTCTGCAATTCACTCAAAAATGGTGCCAAACTTCTGCAAACGATCCCCTGAAAGGTTTTTCGGTGGAAACAGATACGTTTTTATCATCGGAAACAGAATTAGCCCTCAACGTCTGAACAACTTTTTTTACAAAAATCCCTAAGCCGCGCGGTCACAATTTCTTCTAAATTTCTGACGTTCTGCAATTCACTCAAAAATGTTGCCAAACTGTTGCAAACGATCCCCTGAAAGGTTTTTTGGTGGAAACAGATGAGTTTTTATCATGGGAAACAGAATTAGCCCTCGAAGTCTGAACAACTTTTTTTTGCAAAAATCCCTAAGCCGCGCGGTCACAATTTCTTCTAAATTTCTGACGTTCTGCAATTCACTCAAAAATGGCGCTGAACTGTTGCAAACGATCCCCTGAAATGTTTTTCAGTGGAAACAGATGCGTTTTTATCATGGGAAACAGAATTAGCCCTCAACGTCTGATCAACATTTTTTTGAAAAAAACCCCTAAGCCGCGCGGTCACAATTTCAGCAAAAATCTGACGTTCTGCAATTCACTCAAAAATGTTGCCAAAGTGTTGCAAACGATCCCCTGAAAGGTTTTTTGGTGGAAACAGATGAGTTTTTATCATGGGAAACAGAATTAGCCCTCAACGTCTGAACAACCTTTTTTTGCAAAATCCCTAAGCCGCGCGGTCACAATTTCAGGAAAAAACTGACGTTCTGCAATTCACTCAAAAATGGTGCCAAATTGCTGCAAATGATCCCCTGAAGGGTTTTTCGGTGGAAACAGATGCGTTTTTATCATGGGAAACAGAATTAGCCTCGACGTCTGAACAACTTTTTTTGAAAAAATCCCTAAGCCGCGCGGTCACAATTTCTTCTAAATTTCTGACGTTCTGCAATTCACTCGAAAATGGTGCTAAACGGTTGCAAACGATCCCCTGAAACAGATGCGTTTTTATCATGGGAAACAGAATTAGCCCTCAAAGTCTAAACAACTTTTATTTGCAAATTTCTTCTAAATTTCTGACGTTCTGCAATTCACTCAAAAATGATGCTAAACTGTTGCAAACGATCCCCTGAAAGGTTTTTCGGTGGAAACAGATGCGTTTTTATCATCGGAAATAGAATTAGCCCTCGAAGTCTGAACAACTTTTTTTGAAAAAATCCCTAAGCCGCGCGGTCACAATTTCAGCAAAAATCTGACGTTCTGCAATTCATTCAAAAATGGCGCTGAACTGTTGCAAACGATCCCCTGAAAGGTTTTTCGGTGGAAAAAGATGCGTTTTTATCATCGGAGACAGAATTAGCCCTCAACGTCTGAAAAACTTTTTTTTTGCAAAAATCCCTAAGCCGCGCGGTCACAATTTCAGCAAAAATCTGACGTTCTGCAATTCATTCAAAAATGGTGCCAAACTGTTGCAAACGATCCCCTGAAAGGTTTTTCGGTGGAAACAGATGCGTTTTTATCATCGGAAACAGAATTAGCCCTCAACGTCTGAACAACTTTTTTTGCAAAAATCCCTAAGCCGCGCGGTCACAATTTCAGCAAAAATCTGACGTTCTGCAATTCATTCAAAAATGGCGCTGAACTGTTGCAAACGATCCCCTGAAAGGTTTTTCGGTGGAAAAAGATGCGTTTTGATCATGGGAAACAGAATTAGACCTCGACGTCAGAACAACTTTTTTTGAAAAAATCCCTAAGCCGCGCGGTCACAATTTCTTCTAAATTTCTGACGTTCTGCAATTCACTCAAAAATGTTGCCAAACTGTTGCAAACGATCCCCTGAAAGGTTTTTCGGTGGAAACAGATGAGTTTTTATCATGGGAAACAGAATTAGCCCTCAACGTCTGAACAACCTTTTTTTTCCAAAAATCCCTAAGCCGCGCGGTCACAATTTCAGGAAAAAACTGACGTTCTGCAATTCACTCAAAAATGGTGCCAAACTGCTGCAAACGATCCCCTGAAAGGTTTTTCGGTGGAAACAGATGCGTTTTTATCATCGGAAACAGAATTAGCCCTCAACGTCTGAACAACTTTTTTTTGCAAAAATCCCTAAGCCGCGCGGTCACAATTTCTTCTAAATTTCTGACGTTCTGCAATTCATTAAAAAATGGCGCTGAACTGTTGCAAACGATCCCCTGAAATGTTTTTCAGTGGAAACAGATGCGTTTTTATCATGGGAAACAGAATTAGCCCTCGAAGTCTGAACAACTTTTTTTTGCAAAAATCCCTAAGCCGCGCGGTCACAATTTCTTCTAAATTTCTGACGTTCTGCAATTCACTCGAAAATGGTGCTAAACGGTTGCAAACGATCCCCTGAAACAGATGCGTTTTTATCATGGGAAACAGAATTAGCCCTCAAAGTCTAAACAACTTTTATTTGCAAATTTCTTCTAAATTTCTGACGTTCTGCAATTCACTCAAAAATGGTGCTAAACTGTTGCAAACGATCCCCTGAAAGGTTTTTCGGTGGAAACAGATGCGTTTTTATCATCGGAAATAGAATTAGCCCTCAAAGTCTGAACAACTTTTTTTGAAAAAATCCCTAAGCCGCGCGGTCACAATTTCAGCAAAAATCTGACGTTCTGCAATTCATTCAAAAATGGCGCTGAACTGTTGCAAACGATCCCCTGAAAGGTTTTTCGGTGGAAAAAGATGCGTTTTTATCATCGGAGACAGAATTAGCCCTCAACGTCTGAAAAACTTTTTTTTTGCAAAAATCCCTAAGCCGCGCGGTCACAATTTCAGCAAAAATCTGACGTTCTGCAATTCATTCAAAAATGGCGCTGAACTGTTGCAAACGATCCCCTGAAAGGTTTTTCGGTGGAAACAGATGCGTTTTTATCATGGGAAACAGAATTAGCCCTCAATGTCTGAACAACTTTTTTTTGCAAAAATCCCTAAGCCGCGCGGTCACAATTTCAGGAAAAATCTGACGTTCTGCAATTCACTCAAAAATGGTGCCAAACTGTTGCAAACGATCCCCTGAAAGGTTTTTCGGTGGAAACAGATGCGTTTTTATCATCGGAAACAGAATTAACGCTCAACGTCTGAACAACTTTTTTTGCAAAAATCCCTAAGCCGCGCGGTCACAATTTCAGCAAAAATCTGACGTTCTGCAATTCATTCAAAAATGGCGCTGAACTGTTGCAAACGATCCCCTGAAAGGTTTTTCGGTGGAAAAAGATGCGTTTTGATCATGGGAAACAGAATTAGACCTCGACGTCAGAACAACTTTTTTTGAAAAAATCCCTAAGCCGCGCGGTCACAATTTCTTCTAAATTTCTGACGTTCTGCAATTCACTCAAAAATGTTGCCAAACTGTTGCAAACGATCCCCTGAAAGGTTTTTCGGTGGAAACAGATGAGTTTTTATCATGGGAAACAGAATTAGCCCTCAACGTCTGAACAACCTTTTTTTGCAAAAATCCCAAAGCCGCGCGGTCACAATTTCAGGAAAAAACTGACGTTCTGCAATTCACTCAAAAATGGTGCCAAACTGCTGCAAACGATCCCCTGAAAGGTTTTTCGGTGGAAACAGATGCGTTTTTATCATCGGAAACAGAATTAGCCCTCAACGTCTGAACAACTTTTTTTTGCAAAAATCCCTAAGCCGCGCGGTCACAATTTCAGGAAAAAACTGACGTTCTGCAATTCACTCAAAAATGGTGCCAAACTGTTGCAAACGATCCCCTGAAAGGTTTTTCGGTGGAAACAGATACGTTTTTATCATCGGAAACAGAATTAGCCCTCAACGTCTGAACAACTTTTTTTACAAAAATCCCTAAGCCGCGCGGTCACAATTTCAGCAAAAATCTGACGTTCTGCAATTCATTCAAAAATGGCGCTGAACTGTTGCAAACGATCCCCTGAAAGGTTTTTCGGTGGAAACAAATGCGTTTTGATCATGGGAAACAGAATTAGCCCTCGACGTCAGAACAACTTTTTTTGAAAAAATCCCTAAGCCGCGCGGTCACAATTTCTTCTAAATTTCTGACGTTCTGCAATTCACTCAAAAATGTTGCCAAACTGTTGCAAACGATCCCCTGAAAGGTTTTTTGGTGAAAACAGATGAGTTTTTATCATGGGAAACAGAATTAGCCCTCGAAGTCTGAACAACTTTTTTTTGCAAAAATCCCTAAGCCGCGCGGTCACAATTTCTTCTAAATTTCTGACGTTCTGCAATTCACTCAAAAATGGCGCTGAACTGTTGCAAACGATCCCCTGAAATGTTTTTCAGTGGAAACAGATGCGTTTTTATCATGGGAAACCGAATTAGCCCTCAACGTCTGATCAACATTTTTTTGAAAAAAACCCCTAAGCCGCGCGGTCACAATTTCAGCAAAAATCTGACGTTCTGCAATTCACTCAAAAATGTTGCCAAACTGTTGCAAACGATCCCCTGAAAGGTTTTTTGGTGAAAAAAGATGAGTTTTTATCATGGGAAACAGAATTAGCCCTCAACGTCTGAACAACCTTTTTTTGCAAAAATCCCTAAGCCGCGCGGTCACAATTTCAGGAAAAAACTGACGTTCTGCAATTCACTCAAAAATGGTACCAAACTGTTGCAAACGATCCCCTGAAAGGTTTTTCGGTGGAAACAGATGAGTTTTTATCATGGGAAACAGAATTAGCCCTCAACGTCTGAACAACCTTTTTTTGCAAAAATCCCTAAGCCGCGCGGTCACAATTTCAGGAAAAAACTGACGTTCTGCAATTCACTCAAAAATGGTGACAAACTGCTGCAAACGATACCCTGAAAGGTTTTTCGGTGGAAACAGATGCGTTTTGATCATGGGAAACAGAATTAGCCTCGACGTCTGAACAACTTTTTTTGAAAAAATCCCTAAGCCGCGCGGTCACAATTTCTTCTAAATTTCTGACGTTCTGCAATTCACTCGAAAATGGTGCTAAACGGTTGCAAACGATCCCCTGAAACAGATGCGTTTTTATCATGGGAAACAGAATTAGCCCTCAAAGTCTAAACAACTTTTATTTGCAAATTTCTTCTAAATTTCTGACGTTCTGCAATTCACTCAAAAATGGTGCTAAACTGTTGCAAACGATCCCCTGAAAGGTTTTTCGGTGGAAACAGATGCGTTTTTATCATCGGAAATAGAATTAGCCCTCGAAGTCTGAACAACTTTTTTTGAAAAAATCCCTAAGCCGCGCGGTCACAATTTCAGCAAAAATCTGACGTTCTGCAATTCATTCAAAAATGGCGCTGAACTGTTGCAAACGATCCCCTGGAAGGTTTTTCGGTGGAAAAAGATGCGTTTTTATCATCGGAGACAGAATTAGCCCTCAACGTCTGAAAAACTTTTTTTTTGCAAAAATCCCTAAGCCGCGCGGTCACAATTTCAGCAAAAATCTGATGTTCTGCAATTCATTCAAAAATGGCGCTGAACTGTTGCAAACGATCCCCTGAAAGGTTTTTCGGTGGAAACAGATGCGTTTTTATCATGGGAAACAGAATTAGCCCTCAATGTCTGAACAACTTTTTTTTGCAAAAATCCCTAAGCCGCGCGGTCACAATTTCAGGAAAAATCTGACGTTCTGCAATTCACTCAAAAATGGTGCCAAACTGTTGCAAACGATCCCCTGAAAGGTTTTTCGGTGGAAACAGATGCGTTTTTATCATCGGAAACAGAATTAGCCCTCAACGTCTGAACAACTTTTTTTGCAAAAATCCCTAAGCCGCGCGGTCACAATTTCAGCAAAAATCTGACGTTCTGCAATTCATTCAAAAATGGCGCTGAACTGTTGCAAACGATCCCCTGAAAGGTTTTTCGGTGGAAAAAGATGCGTTTTGATCATGGGAAACAGAATTAGACCTCGACGTCAGAACAACTTTTTTTGAAAAAATCCCTAAGCCGCGCGGTCACAATTTCTTCTAAATTTCTGACGTTCTGCAATTCACTCAAAAATGTTGCCAAACTGTTGCAAACGATCCCCTGAAAGGTTTTTTGGTGGAAACAGATGAGTTTTTATCATGGGAAACAGAATTAGCCCTCAACGTCTGAACAACCTTTTTTTGCAAAAATCCCTAAGCCGCGCGGTCACAATTTCAGGAAAAAACTGACGTTCTGCAATTCACTCAAAAATGGTGCCAAAGTGCTGCAAATGATCCCCTGAAAGGTTTTTCGGTGGAAACAGATGCGTTTTTATCATGGGAAACAGAATTAGCCCTCGAAGTCTGAACAACTTTTTTTTGCAAAAATCCCTAAGCCGCGCGGTCACAATTTCTTCTAAATTTCTGACGTTCTGCAATTCATTAAAAAATGGCGCTGAACTGTTGCAAACGATCCCCTGAAATGTTTTTCAGTGGAAACAGGTGCGTTTTTATCATGGGAAACAGAATTAGCCCTCGACGTCTGATCAACATTTTTTTGAAAAAACCCCTAAGCCGCGCGGTCACAATTTCAGCAAAAATCTGACGTTCTGCAATTCACTCAAAAATGTTGCCAAACTGTTGCAAACGATCCCCTGAAAGGTTTTTTGGTGGAAACAGATGAGTTTTTATCATGGGAAACAGAATTAGCCCTCAACGTCTGAACAACCTTTTTTTGCAAAAATCCCAAAGCCGCGCGGTCACAATTTCAGGAAAAAACTGACGTTCTGCAATTCACTCAAAAATGGTGCCAAACTGCTGCAAACGATCCCCTGAAAGGTTTTTCGGTGGAAACAGATGCGTTTTTATCATCGGAAACAGAATTAGCCCTCAACGTCTGAACAACTTTTTTTTGCAAAAATCCCTAAGCCGCGCGGTCACAATTTCAGGAAAAAACTGACGTTCTGCAATTCACTCAAAAATGGTGCCAAACTGTTGCAAACGATCCCCTGAAAGGTTTTTCGGTGGAAACAGATACGTTTTTATCATCGGAAACAGAATTAGCCCTCAACGTCTGAACAACTTTTTTTACAAAAATCCCTAAGCCGCGCGGTCACAATTTCAGCAAAAATCTGACGTTCTGCAATTCATTCAAAAATGGCGCTGAACTGTTGCAAACGATCCCCTGAAAGGTTTTTCGGTGGAAACAAATGCGTTTTGATCATGGGAAACAGAATTAGCCCTCGACGTCAGAACAACTTTTTTTGAAAAAATCCCTAAGCCGCGCGGTCACAATTTCTTCTAAATTTCTGACGTTCTGCAATTCACTCAAAAATGTTGCCAAACTGTTGCAAACGATCCCCTGAAAGGTTTTTTGGTGGAAACAGATGAGTTTTTATCATGGGAAACAGAATTAGCCCTCGAAGTCTGAACAACTTTTTTTTGCAAAAATCCCTAAGCCGCGCGGTCACAATTTCTTCTAAATTTCTGACGTTCTGCAATTCACTCAAAAATGGCGCTGAACTGTTGCAAACGATCCCCTGAAATGTTTTTCAGTGGAAACAGATGCGTTTTTATCATGGGAAACAGAATTAGCCCTCAACGTCTGATCAACATTTTTTTGAAAAAAACCCCTAAGCCGCGCGGTCACAATTTCAGCAAAAATCTGACGTTCTGCAATTCACTCAAAAATGTTGCCAAACTGTTGCAAACGATCCCCTGAAAGGTTTTTTGGTGGAAACAGATGAGTTTTTATCATGGGAAACAGAATTAGCCCTCAACGTCTGAACAACCTTTTTTTGCAAAAATCCCTAAGCCGCGCGGTCACAATTTCAGGAAAAAACTGACATTCTGCAGTTCACTCAAAAATGGTGCCAAACTGCTGCAAATGATCCCCTGAAGGGTTTTTCGGTGGAAACAGATGCGTTTTTATCATGGGAAACAGAATTAGCCCTCGAAGTCTGAACAACTTTTTTTTGCAAAAATCCCTAAGCCGCGCGGTCACAATTTCTTCTAAATTTCTGACGTTCTGCAATTCACTCGAAAATGGTGCTAAACGGTTGCAAACGATCCCCTGAAACAGATGCGTTTTTATCATGGGAAACAGAATTAGCCCTCAAAGTCTAAACAACTTTTATTTGCAAATTTCTTCTAAATTTCTGACGTTCTGCAATTCACTCAAAAATGGTGCTAAACTGTTGCAAACGATCCCCTGAAAGGTTTTTCGGTGGAAACAGATGCGTTTTTATCATCGGAAATAGAATTAGCCCTCGAAGTCTGAACAACTTTTTTTGAAAAAATCCCTAAGCCGCGCGGTCACAATTTCAGCAAAAATCTGACGTTCTGCAATTCATTCAAAAATGGCGCTGAACTGTTGCAAACGATCCCCTGAAAGGTTTTTCGGTGGAAAAAGATGCGTTTTTATCATCGGAGACAGAATTAGCCCTCAACGTCTGAAAAACTTTTTTTTTGCAAAAATCCCTAAGCCGCGCGGTCACAATTTCAGCAAAAATCTGACGTTCTGCAATTCATTCAAAAATGGCGCTGAACTGTTGCAAACGATCCCCTGAAAGGTTTTTCGGTGGAAACAGATGCGTTTTTATCATGGGAAACAGAATTAGCCCTCAATGTCTGAACAACTTTTTTTTGCAAAAATCCCTAAGCCGCGCGGTCACAATTTCAGGAAAAATCTGACGTTCTGCAATTCACTCAAAAATGGTGCCAAACTGTAGCAAACGATCCCCTGAAAGGTTTTTCGGTGGAAACAGATGCGTTTTTATCATCGGAAACAGAATTAACGCTCAACGTCTGAACAACTTTTTTTGCAAAAATCCCTAAGCCGCGCGGTCACAATTTCAGCAAAAATCTGACGTTCTGCAATTCATTCAAAAATGGCGCTGAACTGTTGCAAACGATCCCCTGAAAGGTTTTTCGGTGGAAAAAGATGCGTTTTGATCATGGGAAACAGAATTAGACCTCGACGTCAGAACAACTTTTTTTGAAAAAATCCCTAAGCCGCGCGGTCACAATTTCTTCTAAATTTCTGACGTTCTGCAATTCACTCAAAAATGTTGCCAAACTGTTGCAAACGATCCCCTGAAAGGTTTTTCGGTGGAAACAGATGAGTTTTTATCATGGGAAACAGAATTAGCCCTCAACGTCTGAACAACCTTTTTTTGCAAAAATCCCAAAGCCGCGCGGTCACAATTTCAGGAAAAAACTGACGTTCTGCAATTCACTCAAAAATGGTGCCAAACTGCTGCAAACGATCCCCTGAAAGGTTTTTCGGTGGAAACAGATGCGTTTTTATCATCGGAAACAGAATTAGCCCTCAACGTCTGAACAACTTTTTTTTGCAAAAATCCCTAAGCCGCGCGGTCACAATTTCAGGAAAAAACTGACGTTCTGCAATTCACTCAAAAATGGTGCCAAACTGTTGCAAACGATCCCCTGAAAGGTTTTTCGGTGGAAACAGATACGTTTTTATCATCGGAAACAGAATTAGCCCTCAACGTCTGAACAACTTTTTTTACAAAAATCCCTAAGCCGCGCGGTCACAATTTCAGCAAAAATCTGACGTTCTGCAATTCATTCAAAAATGGCGCTGAACTGTTGCAAACGATCCCCTGAAAGGTTTTTCGGTGGAAACAAATGCGTTTTGATCATGGGAAACAGAATTAGCCCTCGACATCAGAACAACTTTTTTTGAAAAAATCCCTAAGCCGCGCGGTCACAATTTCTTCTAAATTTCTGACGTTCTGCAATTCACTCAAAAATGTTGCCAAACTGTTGCAAACGATCCCCTGAAAGGTTTTTTGGTGGAAACAGATGAGTTTTTATCATGGGAAACAGAATTAGCCCTCGAAGTCTGAACAACTTTTTTTTGCAAAAATCCCTAAGCCGCGCGGTCACAATTTCTTCTAAATTTCTGACGTTCTGCAATTCACTCAAAAATGGCGCTGAACTGTTGCAAACGATCCCCTGAAATGTTTTTCAGTGGAAACAGATGCGTTTTTATCATGGGAAACAGAATTAGCCCTCAACGTCTGATCAACATTTTTTTGAAAAAAACCCCTAAGCCGCGCGGTCACAATTTCAGCAAAAATCTGACGTTCTGCAATTCACTCAAAAATGTTGCCAAACTGTTGCAAACGATCCCCTGAAAGGTTTTTTGGTGGAAACAGATGAGTTTTTATCATGGGAAACAGAATTAGCCCTCAACGTCTGAACAACCTTTTTTTGCAAAAATCCCTAAGCCGCGCGGTCACAATTTCAGGAAAAAACTGACATTCTGCAATTCACTCAAAAATGGTGCCAAACTGCTGCAAATGATCCCCTGAAGGGTTTTTCGGTGGAAACAGATGCGTTTTTATCATGGGAAACAGAATTAGCCCTCGAAGTCTGAACAACTTTTTTTTGCAAAAATCCCTAAGCCGCGCGGTCACAATTTCTTCTAAATTTCTGACGTTCTGCAATTCACTCGAAAATGGTGCTAAACGGTTGCAAACGATCCCCTGAAACAGATGCGTTTTTATCATGGGAAACAGAATTAGCCCTCAAAGTCTAAACAACTTTTATTTGCAAATTTCTTCTAAATTTCTGACGTTCTGCAATTCACTCAAAAATGGTGCTAAACTGTTGCAAACGATCCCCTGAAAGGTTTTTCGGTGGAAACAGATGCGTTTTTATCATCGGAAATAGAATTAGCCCTCGAAGTCTGAACAACTTTTTTTGAAAAAATCCCTAAGCCGCGCGGTCACAATTTCAGCAAAAATCTGACGTTCTGCAATTCATTCAAAAATGGCGCTGAACTGTTGCAAACGATCCCCTGGAAGGTTTTTCGGTGGAAAAAGATGCGTTTTTATCATCGGAGACAGAATTAGCCCTCAACGTCTGAAAAACTTTTTTTTTGCAAAAATCCCTAAGCCGCGCGGTCACAATTTCAGCAAAAATCTGACGTTCTGCAATTCATTCAAAAATGGCGCTGAACTGTTGCAAACGATCCCCTGAAAGGTTTTTCGGTGGAAACAGATGCGTTTTTATCATGGGAAACAGAATTAGCCCTCAATGTCTGAACAACTTTTTTTTGCAAAAATCCCTAAGCCGCGCGGTCACAATTTCAGGAAAAATCTGACGTTCTGCAATTCACTCAAAAATGGTGCCAAACTGTTGCAAACGATCCCCTGAAAGGTTTTTCGGTGGAAACAGATGCGTTTTTATCATCGGAAACAGAATTAGCCCTCAACGTCTGAACAACTTTTTTTGCAAAAATCCCTAAGCCGCGCGGTCACAATTTCAGCAAAAATCTGACGTTCTGCAATTCATTCAAAAATGGCGCTGAACTGTTGCAAACGATCCCCTGAAAGGTTTTTCGGTGGAAAAAGATGCGTTTTGATCATGGGAAACAGAATTAGACCTCGACGTCAGAACAACTTTTTTTGAAAAAATCCCTAAGCCGCGCGGTCACAATTTCTTCTAAATTTCTGACGTTCTGCAATTCACTCAAAAATGTTGCCAAACTGTTGCAAACGATCCCCTGAAAGGTTTTTCGGTGGAAACAGATACGTTTTTATCATCGGAAACAGAATTAGCCCTCAACGTCTGAACAACTTTTTTTTGCAAAAATCCCTAAGCCGCGCGGTCACAATTTCAGGAAAAAACTGACGTTCTGCAATTCACTCAAAAATGGTACCAAACTGTTGCAAACGATCCCCTGAAAGGTTTTTCGGTGGAAACAGATACGTTTTTATCATCGGAAACAGAATTAGCCCTCAACGTCTGAACAACTTTTTTTACAAAAATCCCTAAGCCGCGCGGTCACAATTTCAGCAAAAATCTGACGTTCTGCAATTCATTCAAAAATGGCGCTGAACTGTTGCAAACGATCCCCTGAAAGGTTTTTCGGTGGAAACAAATGCGTTTTGATCATGGGAAACAGAATTAGCCCTCGACGTCAGAACAACTTTTTTTGAAAAAATCCCTAAGCCGCGCGGTCACAATTTCTTCTAAATTTCTGACGTTCTGCAATTCACTCAAAAATGTTGCCAAACTGTTGCAAACGATCCCCTGAAAGGTTTTTTGGTGGAAACAGATGAGTTTTTATCATGGGAAACAGAATTAGCCCTCGAAGTCTGAACAACTTTTTTTTGCAAAAATCCCTAAGCCGCGCGGTCACAATTTCTTCTAAATTTCTGACGTTCTGCAATTCACTCAAAAATGGCGCTGAACTGTTGCAAACGATCCCCTGAAATGTTTTTCAGTGGAAACAGATGCGTTTTTATCATGGGAAACAGAATTAGCCCTCAACGTCTGATCAACATTTTTTTGAAAAAAACCCCTAAGCCGCGCGGTCACAATTTCAGCAAAAATCTGACGTTCTGCAATTCACTCAAAAATGTTGCCAAACTGTTGCAAACGATCCCCTGAAAGGTTTTTTG
Source organism: Podarcis gaigeae (assembly GCF_964106915.1). NCBI lineage: Eukaryota > Metazoa > Chordata > Lepidosauria > Squamata > Lacertidae > Podarcis > Podarcis gaigeae. The sequence continues at coordinate 9,532,982 of NC_139679.1, read as the reverse complement.
GTGGAAACAGATGAGTTTTTATCATGGGAAACAGAATTAGCCCTCAACGTCTGAACAACCTTTTTTTGCAAAAATCCCTAAGCCGCGCGGTCACAATTTCAGGAAAAAACTGACATTCTGCAATTCACTCAAAAATGGTGCCAAACTGCTGCAAATGATCCCCTGAAGGGTTTTTCGGTGGAAACAGATGCGTTTTTATCATGGGAAACAGAATTAGCCCTCGAAGTCTGAACAACTTTTTTTTGCAAAAATCCCTAAGCCGCGCGGTCACAATTTCTTCTAAATTTCTGACGTTCTGCAATTCACTCGAAAATGGTGCTAAACGGTTGCAAACGATCCCCTGAAACAGATGCGTTTTTATCATGGGAAACAGAATTAGCCCTCAAAGTCTAAACAACTTTTATTTGCAAATTTCTTCTAAATTTCTGACGTTCTGCAATTCACTCAAAAATGGTGCTAAACTGTTGCAAACGATCCCCTGAAAGGTTTTTCGGTGGAAACAGATGCGTTTTTATCATCGGAAATAGAATTAGCCCTCGAAGTCTGAACAACTTTTTTTGAAAAAATCCCTAAGCCGCGCGGTCACAATTTCAGCAAAAATCTGACGTTCTGCAATTCATTCAAAAATGGCGCTGAACTGTTGCAAACGATCCCCTGGAAGGTTTTTCGGTGGAAAAAGATGCGTTTTTATCATCGGAGACAGAATTAGCCCTCAACGTCTGAAAAACTTTTTTTTTGCAAAAATCCCTAAGCCGCGCGGTCACAATTTCAGCAAAAATCTGACGTTCTGCAATTCATTCAAAAATGGCGCTGAACTGTTGCAAACGATCCCCTGAAAGGTTTTTCGGTGGAAACAGATGCGTTTTTATCATCGGAAACAGAATTAGCCCTCAACGTCTGAACAACTTTTTTTGCAAAAATCCCTAAGCCGCGCGGTCACAATTTCAGCAAAAATCTGACGTTCTGCAATTCATTCAAAAATGGCGCTGAACTGTTGCAAACGATCCCCTGAAAGGTTTTTCGGTGGAAACAGATACGTTTTTATCATCGGAAACAGAATTAGCCCTCAACGTCTGAACAACTTTTTTTACAAAAATCCCTAAGCCGCGCGGTCACAATTTCAGCAAAAATCTGACGTTCTGCAATTCATTCAAAAATGGCGCTGAACTGTTGCAAACGATCCCCTGAAAGGTTTTTCGGTGGAAACAAATGCGTTTTGATCATGGGAAACAGAATTAGCCCTCGACGTCAGAACAACTTTTTTTGAAAAAATCCCTAAGCCGCGCGGTCACAATTTCTTCTAAATTTCTGACGTTCTGCAATTCACTCAAAAATGTTGCCAAACTGTTGCAAACGATCCCCTGAAAGGTTTTTTGGTGGAAACAGATGAGTTTTTATCATGGGAAACAGAATTAGCCCTCGAAGTCTGAACAACTTTTTTTTGCAAAAATCCCTAAGCCGCGCGGTCACAATTTCTTCTAAATTTCTGACGTTCTGCAATTCACTCAAAAATGGCGCTGAACTGTTGCAAACGATCCCCTGAAATGTTTTTCAGTGGAAACAGATGCGTTTTTATCATGGGAAACAGAATTAGCCCTCAACGTCTGATCAACATTTTTTTGAAAAAAACCCCTAAGCCGCGCGTTCACAATTTCAGCAAAAATCTGACGTTCTGCAATTCACTCAAAAATGTTGCCAAACTGTTGCAAACGATCCCCTGAAAGGTTTTTTGGTGGAAACAGATGAGTTTTTATCATGGGAAACAGAATTAGCCCTCAACGTCTGAACAACCTTTTTTTGCAAAAATCCCTAAGCCGCGCGGTCACAATTTCAGGAAAAAACTGACATTCTGCAATTCACTCAAAAATGGTGCCAAACTGCTGCAAATGATCCCCTGAAGGGTTTTTCGGTGGAAACAGATGCGTTTTTATCATGGGAAACAGAATTAGCCCTCGAAGTCTGAACAACTTTTTTTTGCAAAAATCCCTAAGCCGCGCGGTCACAATTTCTTCTAAATTTCTGACGTTCTGCAATTCACTCGAAAATGGTGCTAAACGGTTGCAAACGATCCCCTGAAACAGATGCGTTTTTATCATGGGAAACAGAATTAGCCCTCAAAGTCTAAACAACTTTTATTTGCAAATTTCTTCTAAATTTCTGACGTTCTGCAATTCACTCAAAAATGGTGCTAAACTGTTGCAAACGATCCCCTGAAAGGTTTTTCGGTGGAAACAGATGCGTTTTTATCATCGGAAATAGAATTAGCCCTCGAAGTCTGAACAACTTTTTTTGAAAAAATCCCTAAGCCGCGCGGTCACAATTTCAGCAAAAATCTGACGTTCTGCAATTCATTCAAAAATGGCGCTGAACTGTTGCAAACGATCCCCTGAAAGGTTTTTCGGTGGAAAAAGATGCGTTTTTATCATCGGAGACAGAATTAGCCCTCAACGTCTGAAAAACTTTTTTTTTGCAAAAATCCCTAAGCCGCGCGGTCACAATTTCAGCAAAAATCTGACGTTCTGCAATTCATTCAAAAATGGCGCTGAACTGTTGCAAACGATCCCCTGAAAGGTTTTTCGGTGGAAACAGATGCGTTTTTATCATGGGAAACAGAATTAGCCCTCAATGTCTGAACAACTTTTTTTTTGCAAAAATCCCTAAGCCGCGCGGTCACAATTTCAGGAAAAATCTGACGTTCTGCAATTCACTCAAAAATGGTGCCAAACTGTTGCAAACGATCCCCTGAAAGGTTTTTCGGTGGAAACAGATGCGTTTTTATCATCGGAAACAGAATTAGCCCTCAACGTCTGAACAACTTTTTTTGCAAAAATCCCTAAGCCGCGCGGTCACAATTTCAGCAAAAATCTGACGTTCTGCAATTCATTCAAAAATGGCGCTGAACTGTTGCAAACGATCCCCTGAAAGGTTTTTCGGTGGAAAAAGATGCGTTTTGATCATGGGAAACAGAATTAGACCTCGACGTCAGAACAACTTTTTTTGAAAAAATCCCTAAGCCGCGCGGTCACAATTTCTTCTAAATTTCTGACGTTCTGCAATTCACTCAAAAATGTTGCCAAACTGTTGCAAACGATCCCCTGAAAGGTTTTTCGGTGGAAACAGATGCGTTTTTATCATCGGAAATAGAATTAGCCCTCGACGTCTGAACAACTTTTTTTTGCAAAAATCCCTAAGCCGCGCGGTCACAATTTCAGGAAAAAACTGACGTTCTGCAATTCACTCAAAAATGGTACCAAACTGTTGCAAACGATCCCCTGAAAGGTTTTTCGGTGGAAACAGATACGTTTTTATCATCGGAAACAGAATTAGCCCTCAACGTCTGAACAACTTTTTTTTGCAAAAATCCCTAAGCCGCGCGGTCACAATTTCAGGAAAAAACTGACGTTCTGCAATTCTCTCAAAAATGGTACCAAACTGTTGCAAACGATCCCCTGAAAGGTTTTTCGGTGGAAACAGATACGTTTTTATCATCGGAAACAGAATTAGCCCTCAACGTCTGAACAACTTTTTTTACAAAAATCCCTAAGCCGCGCGGTCACAATTTCAGCAAAAATCTGACGTTCTGCAATTCATTCAAAAATGGCGCTGAACTGTTGCAAACGATCCCCTGAAAGGTTTTTCGGTGGAAACAGATGCGTTTTGATCATGGGAAACAGAATTATCCCTCGACGTCAGAACAACTTTTTTTGAAAAAATCCCTAAGCCGCGCGGTCACAATTTCTTCTAAATTTCTGACGTTCTGCAATTCACTCAAAAATGGCACTGAACTGTTGCAAACGATCCCCTGAAATGTTTTTCAGTGGAAACAGATGCGTTTTTATCATGGGAAACAGAATTAGCCCTCAACGTCTGAACAACCTTTTTTTGCAAAAATCCCTAAGCCGCGCGGTCACAATTTCAGGAAAAAACTGACGTTCTGCAATTCACTTAAGAATGGTGCCAAACTGCTGCAAATGATCCCCTGAAGGGTTTTTCGGTGGAAACAGATGAGTTTTTATCATGGGAAACAGAATTAGCCCTCGAAGTCTGAACAACTTTTTTTTGCAAAAATCCCTAAGCCGCGCGGTCACAATTTCTTCTAAATTTCTGACGTTCTGCAATTCATTCAAAAATGGCGCTGAACTGTTGCAAACGATCCCCTGAAAGGTTTTTTGGTGGAAACAGATGCGTTTTTATCATCAGAGACAGAATTAGCCCTCAACGACTGAACAACTTTTTTTGCAAAAATCCCTAAGCCGCGCGGTCACAATTTCAGCAAAAATCTGACGTTCTGCAATTCATTCAAAAATGGCCCTGAACTGTTGCAAACGATCCCCTGAAAGGTTTTTTGGTGGAAACAGATGAGTTTTTATCATGGGAAACAGAATTAGCCCTCAACGTCTGAACAACCTTTTTTTGCAAAAATCCCTAAGCCGCGCGGTCACAATTTCAGGAAAAAACTGACGTTCTGCAATTCACTCAAAAATGGTGCCAAACTGCTGCAAATGATCCCCTGAAGTGTTTTTCGGTGGAAACAGATGCGTTTTTATCATGGGAAACAGAATTAGCCCTCGAAGTCTGAACAACTTTTTTTTGCAAAAATCCCTAAGCCGCGCGGTCACAATTTCAGCAAAAATCTGACGTTCTGCAATTCACTCAAAAATGGTGCTAAACTGTTGCAAACGATCCACTGAAAGGTTTTTCGGTGGAAACAGATGCGTTTTTATCATCGGAAACAGAATTAGCCCTCAACGTCTGAACAACTTTTTTTTGCAAATTTCTTCTAAATTTCTGACGTTCTGCAATTCACTCAAAAATGGTGCTAAACTGTTGCAAACGATCCCCTGAAAGGTTTTTTGGTGGAAACAGATGCGTTTTTATCATCAGAGACAGAATTAGCCCTCAAAGTCTGAACAACTTTTTTTGCAAAAATCCCTAAGCCGCGCGGTCACAATTTCAGCAAAAATCTGACGTTCTGCAATTCATTCAAAAATGGCGCTGAACTGTTGCAAACGATCCCCTGAAAGGTTTTTCGGTGGAAACAGATGCGTTTTTATCATCGGAAACAGAATTAGCCCTCGACGTCTGATCAACATTTTTTTGAAAAAATCCCTAATCCGCGCGGTCACAATTTCTTCTAAATTTCTGACGTTCTGCAATTCACTCAAAAATGGTGCCAAACTGTTGCAAACGATCCCCTGAAAGGTTTTTCGGTGGAAACAGTTGTGTTTTTATCATCGGAAATATAATTAGCCCTCAACGTCTGAACAACTTTTTTTTGCAAAAATCCCTAAGCCGCGCGGTTACAATTTCAGGAAAAAGCTGACGTTCTGCAATTCACTCAAAAATGGTGCTAAACTGTTGCAAACGATACCCTGAAAGGTTTTTCGGTGGAAACAGATGCGTTTTTATCATCGGAAACAGAATTAGCCCTCGACGTCTGATCAACATTTTTTTGAAAAAACCCCTAAGCCGCGCGGTCACAATTTCAGCAAAAATCTGACGTTCTGCAATTCACTCAAAAATGTTGCCAAACTGTTGCAAACGATCCCCTGAAAGCTTTTTTGGTGGAAACAGATGAGTTTTTATCATGGGAAACAGAATTAGCCCTCAACGTCTGAACAACTTTTTTTTGCAAAAATCCCTAAGCCGCCCGGTCACAATTTCAGGAAAAAACTGACGTTCTGCAATTCACTCAAAAATGGTGCCAAACTGTTGCAAACAATCTCCTGAAAGGTTTTTCGGTGGAAACAGATGCGTTTTTATCATCAGAGACACAGTTAGCCCTCAAAGTCTGAACAACTTTTTTTGCAAAAATCCCTCAGCCGCGTGGTCACAATTTCTTCTAAATTTCTGACGTTCTGCAATTCACTCAAAAATGGTGCCAAACTGTTGCAAACGATCCCCTGAAAGGTTTTTCGGTGGAAACAGATGTGTTTTTATCATCGGAAATATAATTAGCCCTCAACGTCTGAACAACTTTTTTTTCCAAAAATCCCTAAGCCGCGCGGTTACAATTTCAGGAAAAAGCTGACGTTCTGCAATTCACTCAAAAATGGTGCTAAACTGTTGCAAACGATCCCCTGAAAGGTTTTTCGGTGGAAACAGATGCGTTTTTATCATCGGAAACAGAATTAGCCCTCGACGTCTGATCAACATTTTTTTGAAAAAACCCCTAAGCCGCGCGGTCACAATTTCAGCAAAAATCTGACGTTCTGCAATTCACTCAAAAATGTTGCCAAACTGTTGCAAACGATCCCCTGAAAGGTTTTTTGGTGGAAACAGATGCGTTTTGATCATGGGAAACAGAATTAGCCCACGACGTCTGAACAACTTTTTTTGAAAAAATCCCTAAGCCGCGCGGTCACAATTTCTTCTAAATTTCTGACGTTCTGCAATTCACTCAAAAATGGTGCTAAACGGATGCAAACGATCCCCTGAAAGTTTTTTCGGTGGAAACAGATGCGTTTTTATCATCGGAAACAGAATTAGCCCTCGACGTCTGATCAACATTTTTTTGAAAAAATCCCTAAGCCGCGCGGTCACAATTTCTTCTAAATTTCTGACATTCTGCAATTCACTCAAAAATGGTGCCAAACTGTTGCAAACGATCCCCTGAAATGTTTTTCGGTGGAAACAGATTTGTTTTTATCATCGGAAATATAGTTAGCCCTCAACGTCTGAACAACTTTTTTTTGCAAAAATCCCTAAGCCGCGCGGTCACAATTTCAGGAAAAATCTGACGTTCTGCAATTCACTCAAAAATGGTGCTAAACTGTTGCAAACGATCCCCTGAAAGGTTTTTCGGTGGAAACAGATGCGTTTTTATCATCAGAGACAGAATTAGCCCTCGACGTCTGATCAACATTTTTTTGAAAAAACCCCTAAGCCGCGCGGTCACAATTTCAGCAAAAATCTGACGTTCTGCAATTCACTCAAAAATGTTGCCAAACTGTTGCAAACGATCCCCTGAAAGCTTTTTTGGTGGAAACAGATGAGTTTTTATCATGGGAAACAGAATTAGCCCTCAACGTCTGAACAACTTTTTTTTGCAAAAATCCCTAAGCCGCCCGGTCACAATTTCAGGAAAAAACTGACGTTCTGCAATTCACTCAAAAATGGTGCCAAACTGTTGCAAACGATCCCCTGAAAGGTTTTTCGGTGGAAACAGATGCGTTTTTATCATCAGAGACACAGTTAGCCCTCAAAGTCTGAACAACTTTTTTTGCAAAAATCCCTCAGCCGCGTGGTCACAATTTCTTCTAAATTTCTGACGTTCTGCAATTCATTCAAACATGGCGCTGAACTGTTGCAAACGATCCCCTGAAATGTTTTTCAGTGGAAACAGATGCGTTTTTATCATCGGAAACAGAATTAGCCCTCAACGTCTGAACAACTTTTTTTTGCAAATTTCTGACGTTCTGCAATTCACTCAAAAATGGTGCAAAACTGTTGCAAACGATCTCCTGAAAGGTTTTTTGGTGGAAACAGATGCGTTTTTATCATCAGAGACAGAATTAGCCCTCAAAGACTGAACAACTTTTTTTGCAAAAATCCCTAAGCCGCGCGGTCACAATTTCAGCAAAAATCTGACGTTCTGCAATTCATTCAAAAATGGCACTGAACTGTTGCAAACGATCCCCTGAAAGGTTTTTTGGTGGAAACATATGCGTTTTGATCATGGGAAACAGAATTAGCCCACGACGTCTGAACAACTTTTTTTGAAAAAATCCTTAAGCCGCGCGGTCACAATTTCTTCTAAATTTCTGACGTTCTGCAATTCACTCAAAAATGGTGCCAAACTGTTGCAAACGATCCCCTGAAATGTTTTTCGGTGGAAACAGATGTGTTTTTATCATCGGAAATATAATTAGCCCTCAACGTCTGAACAACTTTTTTTTGCAAAAATCCCTAAGCCACGCGGTCACAATTTCAGGAAAAATCTGACGTTCTGCAATTCACTCAAAAATGGTGCTAAACTGTTGCAAACGATCCCCTGAAAGGTTTTTCGGTGGAAACAGATGCGTTTTTATCATCAGAGACAGAATTAGCCCTCGACGTCTGATCAACATTTTTTTGAAAAAACCCCTAAGCCGCGCGGTCACAATTTCAGCAAAAATCTGACGTTCTGCAATTCACTCCAAAATGTTGCCAAACTGTTGCAAACGATCCCCTGAAAGGTTTTTTGGTGGAAACAGATGAGTTTTTATCATGGGAAACAGAATTAGCCCTCAACGTCTGAACAACCTTTTTTTACAAAAATCCCTAAGCCGCGCGGTCACAATTTCAGGAAAAAACTGACGTTCTGCAATTCACTCAAAAATGGTGCCAAACTGTTGCAAACAATCTCCTGAAAGGTTTTTCGGTGGAAACAGATGCGTTTTTATCATCAGAGACAGAGTTAGCCCTCAAAGTCTGAACAACCTTTTTTGCAAAAATTCCTAAGGCGCGCGGTCACAATTTCTTCTAAATTTCTGACGTTCTGCAATTCATTCAAAAATGGCGCTGAACTGTTGCAAACGATCCCCTGAAATGTTTTTCAGTGGAAACAGATGCGTTTTTATCATCGGAAACAGAATTAGCCCTCAACGTCTGAACAACTTTTTTTTGCAAATTTCTTCTAAATTTCTGACATTCTGCAATTCACTCAAAAATGGTGCTAAACTGTTGCAAACGATCCCCTGAAAGGTATTTTGGTGGAAACAGATGCGTTTTTATCATCAGAGACAGAATTAGCCCTCAAAGTCTGAACAACTTTTTTTGCAAAAATCCCTAAGCCGCGCGGTCACAATTTCAGCAAAAATCTGACGTTCTGCAATTCATTCAAAAATGGCGCTGAACTGTTGCAAACGATCCCCTGACAGGTTTTTTGGTGGAAACAGATGCGTTTTGATCATGGGAAACAGAATTAGCCCACGACGTCTGAACAACTTTTTTTGAAAAAATCCCTAAGCCGCGCGTTCCCAATTTCTTCTAAATTTCTGACGTTCTGCAATTCACTCAAAAATGGTGCTAAACGGTTGCAAACGATCCCCTGAAAGTTTTTTCGGTGGAAACAGATGCGTTTTTATCATCGGAAACAGAATTAGCCCTCGACGTCTGATCAACATTTTTTTGAAAAAATACCCTAAGCCGCGCGGTCAGAATTTCTTCTAAATTTCTGACATTCTGCAATTCACTCAAAAATGGTGCCGAACTGTTGCAAACGATCCCCTGAAATGTTTTTCGGTGGAAACAGATGTGTTTTTATCAACGGAAATATAATTAGCCCTCAACGTCTGAACAACTTTTTTTTGCAAAAATCCCTAAGCCGCGCGGTCACAATTTCAGGAAAAATCTGACGTTCTGCAATTCACTCAAAAATGGTGCTAAACTGTTGCAAACGATCCCCTGAAAGGTTTTTCGGTGGAAACAGATGCGTTTTTATCATCAGAGACAGAATTAGCCCTCGACGTCTGATCAACATTTTTTTGATAAAACCCCTAAGCCGCGCGGTCACAATTTCAGCAAAAATCTGACGTTCTGCAATTCACTCAAAAATGTTGCCAAACTGTTGCAAACGATCCCCTGAAAGGTTTTTTGGTGGAAACAGATGAGTTTTTATCATGGGAAACAGAATTAGGCCTCAACGTCTGAACAACCTTTTTTTACAAAAATCCCTAAGCCGCGCGGTCACAATTTCAGGAAAAAACTGACGTTCTGCAATTCACTCAAAAATGGTGCCAAACTGTTGCAAACAATCTCCTGAAAGGTTTTTCGGTGGAAACAGATGCGTTTTTATCATCAGAGACAGAGTTAGCCCTCAAAGTCTGAACAACCTTTTTTGCAAAAATCCCTAAGGCGCGCGGTCACAATTTCTTCTAAATTTCTGACGTTCTGCAATTCATTCAAAAATGGCGCTGAACTGTTGCAAACGATCCCCTGACAGGTTTTTTGGTGGAAACAGATGCGTTTTGATCATGGGAAACAGAATTAGCCCACGACGTCTGAACAACTTTTTTTGAAAAAATCCCTAAGCCGCGCGTTCCCAATTTCTTCTAAATTTCTGACGTTCTGCAATTCACTCAAAAATGGTGCTAAACGGTTGCAAACGATCCCCTGAAAGTTTTTTCGGTGGAAACAGATGCGTTTTTATCATCGGAAACAGAATTAGCCCTCGACGTCTGATCAACATTTTTTTGAAAAAATACCCTAAGCCGCGCGGTCAGAATTTCTTCTAAATTTCTGACATTCTGCAATTCACTCAAAAATGGTGCCGAACTGTTGCAAACGATCCCCTGAAATGTTTTTCGGTGGAAACAGATGAGTTTTTATCATGGGAAACAGAATTAGCCCTCAACGTCTGAACAACCTTTTTTTACCAAAATCCCTAAGCCGCGCGTTCACAATTTCAGGAAAAAACTGACGTTCTGCAATTCACTCAAAAATGGTGCTAAACTGTTGCAAACGATCCACTGAAAGGTTTTTCGGTGGAAACAGATGCGTTTTTATCATCGGAAACAGAATTAGCCCTCAACGTCTGAACAACTTTTTTTTGCAAATTTCTTCTAAATTTCTGACGTTCTGCAATTCACTCAAAAATGGTGCTAAACTGTTGCAAACGATCCCCTGAAAGGTTTTTTGGTGGAAACAGATGCGTTTTTATCATCAGAGACAGAATTAGCCCTCAAAGTCTGAACAACTTTTTTTGCAAAAATCCCTAAGCCGCGCGGTCACAATTTCAGCAAAAATCTGACGTTCTGCAATTCATTCAAAAATGGCGCTGAACTGTTGCAAACGATCCCCTGAAAGGTTTTTCGGTGGAAACAGATGCGTTTTTATCATCGGAAACAGAATTAGCCCTCGACGTCTGATCAACATTTTTTTGAAAAAATCCCTAATCCGCGCGGTCACAATTTCTTCTAAATTTCTGACGTTCTGCAATTCACTCAAAAATGGTGCCAAACTGTTGCAAACGATCCCCTGAAAGGTTTTTCGGTGGAAACAGTTGTGTTTTTATCATCGGAAATATAATTAGCCCTCAACGTCTGAACAACTTTTTTTTGCAAAAATCCCTAAGCCGCGCGGTTACAATTTCAGGTAAAAGCTGACGTTCTGCAATTCACTCAAAAATGGTGCTAAACTGTTGCAAACGATCCCCTGAAAGGTTTTTCGGTGGAAACAGATGCGTTTTTATCATCGGAAACAGAATTAGCCCTCGACGTCTGATCAACATTTTTTTGAAAAAACCCCTAAGCCGCGCGGTCACAATTTCAGCAAAAATCTGACGTTCTGCAATTCACTCAAAAATGTTGCCAAACTGTTGCAAACGATCCCCTGAAAGGTTTTTTGGTGGAAACAGATGAGTTTTTATCATGGGTAACAGAATTAGCCCTCAACGTCTGAACAACCTTTTTTTACAAAAATCCCTAAGCCGCGCGGTCACAATTTCAGGAAAAAACTGACGTTCTGCAATTCACTCAAAAATGGTGCCAAACTGTTGAAAACGATCTCCTGAAAGGTTTTTCGGTGGAAACAGATGCGTTTTTATCATCAGAGACAGAATTAGCCCTCAAAGTCTGAACAACTTTTTTTGCAAAAATCCCTAAGCCGCGCGGTCTCAATTTCAGCAAAAATCTGACGTTCTGCAATTCATTCAAAAATGGCGCTGAACTGTTGCAAACGATCCCCTGAAAGGTTTTTTGGTGGAAACAGATGCGTTTTGATCATGGGAAACAGAATTAGCCCACGACGTCTGATCAACATTTTTTTGAAAAAATCCCTAAGCCGCGCGGTCACAATTTCTTCTAAATTTCTGACGTTCTGCAATTCACTCAAAAATGGTGCTAAACGGATGCAAACGATCCCCTGAAAGTTTTTTCGGTGGAAACAGATGCGTTTTTATCATCGGAAACAGAATTAGCCCTCGACGTCTGAACAACTTTTTTTGAAAAAATCCCTAAGCCGCGCGGTCACAATTTCTTCTAAATTTCTGACGTTCTGCAATTCATTCAAAAATGGCGCTGAACTGTTGCAAACGATCCCCTGAAATGTTTTTCAGTGGAAACAGATGCGTTTTTATCATCGGAAATAGAATTAGCCCTCAACGTCTGAACAACTTTTTTTTGCAAATTTCTGACGTTCTGCAATTCACTCAAAAATGGTGCAAAACTGTTGCAAACGATCCCCTGAAAGGTTTTTTGGTGGGAACAGATGCGTTTTTATCATCAGAGACAGAATTAGCCCTCAACGTCTGAACAACTTTTTTTGCAAAAATCCCTAAGCCGCGCGGTCACAATTTCAGCAAAAATCTGACGTTCTGCAATTCATTCAAAAATGGCGCTGAACTGTTGCAAACGATCCCCTGAAAGGTTTTTCGGTGGAAACAGATGCGTTTTTATCATCGGAAACAGAATTAGCCCTCGACGTCTGATCAACATCTTTTTGAAAAAATCCCTAAGCCGCGCGGTCACAATTTCTTCTAAATTTCTGACGTTCTGCAATTCACTCAAAAATGGTGCCAAACTGTTGCAAACGATCCCCTGAAAGGTTTTTCGGTGGAAACAGATGTGTTTTTATCATCGGAAATATAATTAGCCCTCAACGTCTGAACAACTTTTTTTTGCAAAAATCCCTAAGCCGCGCGGTCACAATTTCAGGAAAAATCTGACGTTCTGCAATTCACTCAAAAATGGTGCTAAACTGTTGCAAACGATCCCCTGAAAGGTTTTTCGGTGGAAACAGATGCGTTTTTATCATCAGAGACAGAATTAGCCCTCGACGTCTGATCAACATTTTTTTGAAAAAACCCCTAAGCCGCGCGGTCACAATTTCAGCAAAAATCTGACGTTCTGCAATTCACTCAAAAATGTTGCCAAACTGTTGCAAACGATCCCCTGAAAGCTTTTTTGGTGGAAACAGATGAGTTTTTATCATGGGAAACAGAATTAGCCCTCAACGTCTGAACAACTTTTTTTTGCAAAAATCCCTAAGCCGCCCGGTCACAATTTCAGGAAAAAACTGACGTTCTGCAATTCACTCAGAAATGGTGCCAAACTGTTGCAAACAATCTCCTGAAAGGTTTTTCGGTGGAAACAGATGCGTTTTTATCATCAGAGACACAGTTAGCCCTCAAAGTCTGAACAACTTTTTTTGCAAAAATCCCTCAGCCGTGTGGTCACAATTTCTTCTAAATTTCTGACGTTCTGCAATTCATTCAAACATGGCGCTGAACTGTTGCAAACGATCCCCTGAAATGTTTTTCAGTGGAAACAGATGCGTTTTTATCATCGGAAATAGAATTAGCCCTCAACGTCTGAACAACTTTTTTTTGCAAATTTCTGACGTTCTGCAATTCACTCAAAAATGGTGCAAAACTGTTGCAAACGATCCCCTGAAAGGTTTTTTGATGGGAACAGATGCGTTTTTATCATCAGAGACAGAATTAGCCCTCAACGTCTGAACAACTTTTTTTGCAAAAATCCCTAAGCCGCGCGGTCACAATTTCAGCAAAAATCTGACGTTCTGCAATTCATTCAAAAATGGCGCTGAACTGTTGCAAACGATCCCCTGAAAGGTTTTTCGGTGGAAACAGATGCGTTTTTATCATCGGAAACAGAATTAGCCCTTGACGTCTGATCAACATCTTTTTGAAAAAATCCCTAAGCCGCGCGGTCACAATTTCTTCTAAATTTCTGACGTTCTGCAATTCACTCAAAAATGGTGCCAAACTGTTGCAAACGATCCCCTGAAAGGTTTTTCGGTGGAAACAGATGTGTTTTTATCATCGGAAATATAATTAGCCCTCAACGTCTGAACAACTTTTTTTTGCAAAAATCCCTAAGCCGCGCGGTTACAATTTCAGGAAAAAGCTGACGTTCTGCAATTCACTCAAAAATGGTGCTAAACTGTTGCAAACGATCCCCTGAAAGGTTTTTCGGTGGAAACAGATGCGTTTTTATCATCGGAAACAGAATTAGCCCTCGACGTCTGATCAACATTTTTTTGAAAAAACCCCTAAGCCGCGCGGTCACAATTTCAGCAAAAATCTGACGTTCTGCAATTCACTCAAAAATGTTGCCAAACTGTTGCAAACGATCCCCTGAAAGGTTTTTTGGTGGAAACAGATGAGTTTTTATCATGGGTAACAGAATTAGCCCTCAACGTCTGAACAACCTTTTTTTACAAAAATCCCTAAGCCGCGCGGTCACAATTTCAGGAAAAAACTGACGTTCTGCAATTCACTCAAAAATGGTGCCAAACTGTTGCAAACGATCTCCTGAAAGGTTTTTCGGTGGAAACAGATGCGTTTTTATCATCAGAGACAGAATTAGCCCTCAAAGACTGAACAACTTTTTTTGCAAAAATCCCTAAGCCGCGCGGTCACAATTTCAGCAAAAATCTGACGTTCTGCAATTCATTCAAAAATGGCACTGAACTGTTGCAAACGATCCCCTGAAAGGTTTTTTGGTGGAAACATATGCGTTTTGATCATGGGAAACAGAATTAGCCCACGACGTCTGAACAACTTTTTTTGAAAAAATCCTTAAGCCGCGCGGTCACAATTTCTTCTAAATTTCTGACGTTCTGCAATTCACTCAAAAATGGTGCTAAACGGTTGCAAACGATCCCCTGAAAGTTTTTTCGGTGGAAACAGATGCGTTTTTATCATCGGAAACAGAATTAGCCCTCGACGTCTGATCAACATTTTTTTGAAAAAATCCCTAAGCCGCGCGGTCACAATTTCTTCTAAATTTCTGACATTCTGCAATTCACTCAAAAATGGTGCCAAACTGTTGCAAACGATCCCCTGAAATGTTTTTCGGTGGAAACAGATGTGTTTTTATCATCAGAGACAGAATTAGCCCTCGACGTCTGATCAACATTTTTTTGAAAAAACACCTAAGCCGCGCGGTCACAATTTCAGGAAAAAACTGACGTTCTGCAATTCACTCAAAAATGGTGCCAAACTGTTGCAAACAATCTCCTGAAAGGTTTTTCGGTGGAAACAGATGCGTTTTTATCATCAGAGACAGAATTAGCCCTCGACGTCTGATCAACATTTTTTTGAAAAAACCCCTAAGCCGCGCGGTCACAATTTCAGCAAAAATCTGACGTTCTGCAATTCACTCCAAAATGTTGCCAAACTGTTGCAAACGATCCCCTGAAAGGTTTTTTGGTGGAAACAGATGAGTTTTTATCATGGGAAACAGAATTAGCCCTCAACGTCTGAACAACCTTTTTTTACAAAAATCCCTAAGCCGCGCGGTCACAATTTCAGGAAAAAACTGACGTTCTGCAATTCACTCCAAAATGTTGCCAAACTGTTGCAAACGATCCCCTGAAAGGTTTTTTGGTGGAAACAGATGAGTTTTTATCATGGGAAACAGAATTAGCCCTCAACGTCTGAACAACCTTTTTTTACAAAAATCCCTAAGCCGCGCGGTCACAATTTCAGGAAAAAACTGACGTTCTGCAATTCACTCAAAAATGGTGCCAAACTGTTGCAAACAATCTCCTGAAAGGTTTTTCGGTGGAAACAGATGCGTTTTTATCATCAGAGACAGAGTTAGCCCTCAAAGTCTGAACAACCTTTTTTGCAAAAATCCCTAAGGCGCGCGGTCACAATTTCTTCTAAATTTCTGACGTTCTGCAATTCATTCAAAAATGGCGCTGAACTGTTGCAAACGATCCCCTGAAAGGTTTTTCGGTGGAAACAGATGCGTTTTTATCATCGGAAACAGAATTAGCCCTCGACGTCTGATCAACATCTTTTTGAAAAAATCCCTAAGCCGCGCGGTCACAATTTCTTCTAAATTTCTGACGTTCTGCAATTCACTCAAAAATGGTGCCAAACTGTTGCAAACGATCCCCTGAAAGGTTTTTCGGTGGAAACAGATGTGTTTTTATCATCGGAAATATAATTAGCCCTCAACGTCTGAACAACTTTTTTTTGCAAAAATCCCTAAGCCGCGCGGTCACAATTTCAGGAAAAATCTGACGTTCTGCAATTCACTCAAAAATGGTGCTAAACTGTTGCAAACGATCCCCTGAAAGGTTTTTCGGTGGAAACAGATGCGTTTTTATCATCAGAGACAGAATTAGCCCTCGACGTCTGATCAACATTTTTTTGAAAAAACCCCTAAGCCGCGCGGTCACAATTTCAGCAAAAATCTGACGTTCTGCAATTCACTCAAAAATGTTGCCAAACTGTTGCAAACGATCCCCTGAAAGCTTTTTTGGTGGAAACAGATGAGTTTTTATCATGGGAAACAGAATTAGCCCTCAACGTCTGAACAACTTTTTTTTGCAAAAATCCCTAAGCCGCCCGGTCACAATTTCAGGAAAAAACTGACGTTCTGCAATTCACTCAAAAATGGTGCCAAACTGTTGCAAACAATCTCCTGAAAGGTTTTTCGGTGGAAACAGATGCGTTTTTATCATCAGAGACACAGTTAGCCCTCAAAGTCTGAACAACTTTTTTTGCAAAAATCCCTCAGCCGCGTGGTCACAATTTCTTCTAAATTTCTGACGTTCTGCAATTCATTCAAACATGGCGCTGAACTGTTGCAAACGATCCCCTGAAATGTTTTTCAGTGGAAACAGATGCGTTTTTATCATCGGAAATAGAATTAGCCCTCAACGTCTGAACAACTTTTTTTTGCAAATTTCTGACGTTCTGCAATTCACTCAAAAATGGTGCAAAACTGTTGCAAACGATCCCCTGAAAGGTTTTTTGGTGGGAACAGATGCGTTTTTATCATCAGAGACAGAATTAGCCCTCAACGTCTGAACAACTTTTTTTGCAAAAATCCCTAAGCCGCGCGGTCACAATTTCAGCAAAAATCTGACGTTCTGCAATTCATTCAAAAATGGCGCTGAACTGTTGCAAACGATCCCCTGAAAGGTTTTTCGGTGGAAACAGATGCGTTTTTATCATCGGAAACAGAATTAGCCCTCGACGTCTGATCAACATCTTTTTGAAAAAATCCCTAAGCCGCGCGGTCACAATTTCTTCTAAATTTCTGACGTTCTGCAATTCACTCAAAAATGGTGCCAAACTGTTGCAAACGATCCCCTGAAAGGTTTTTCGGTGGAAACAGATGTGTTTTTATCATCGGAAATATAATTAGCCCTCAACGTCTGAACAACTTTTTTTTGCAAAAATCCCTAAGCCGCGCGGTTACAATTTCAGGAAAAAGCTGACGTTCTGCAATTCACTCAAAAATGGTGCTAAACTGTTGCAAACGATCCCCTGAAAGGTTTTTCGGTGGAAACAGATGCGTTTTTATCATCGGAAACAGAATTAGCCCTCGACGTCTGATCAACATTTTTTTGAAAAAACCCCTAAGCCGCGCGGTCACAATTTCAGCAAAAATCTGACGTTCTGCAATTCACTCAAAAATGTTGCCAAACTGTTGCAAACGATCCCCTGAAAGGTTTTTTGGTGGAAACAGATGAGTTTTTATCATGGGTAACAGAATTAGCCCTCAACGTCTGAACAACCTTTTTTTACAAAAATCCCTAAGCCGCGCGGTCACAATTTCAGGAAAAAACTGACGTTCTGCAATTCACTCAAAAATGGTGCCAAACTGTTGCAAACGATCTCCTGAAAGGTTTTTCGGTGGAAACAGATGCGTTTTTATCATCAGAGACAGAATTAGCCCTCAAAGACTGAACAACTTTTTTTGCAAAAATCCCTAAGCCGCGCGGTCACAATTTCAGCAAAAATCTGACGTTCTGCAATTCATTCAAAAATGGCACTGAACTGTTGCAAACGATCCCCTGAAAGGTTTTTTGGTGGAAACATATGCGTTTTGATCATGGGAAACAGAATTAGCCCACGACGTCTGAACAACTTTTTTTGAAAAAATCCTTAAGCCGCGCGGTCACAATTTCTTCTAAATTTCTGACGTTCTGCAATTCACTCAAAAATGGTGCTAAACGGTTGCAAACGATCCCCTGAAAGTTTTTTCGGTGGAAACAGATGCGTTTTTATCATCGGAAACAGAATTAGCCCTCGACGTCTGATCAACATTTTTTTGAAAAAATCCCTAAGCCGCGCGGTCACAATTTCTTCTAAATTTCTGACATTCTGCAATTCACTCAAAAATGGTGCCAAACTGTTGCAAACGATCCCCTGAAATGTTTTTCGGTGGAAACAGATGTGTTTTTATCATCAGAGACAGAATTAGCCCTCGACGTCTGATCAACATTTTTTTGAAAAAACCCCTAAGCCGCGCGGTCACAATTTCAGCAAAAATCTGACGTTCTGCAATTCACTCCAAAATGTTGCCAAACTGTTGCAAACGATCCCCTGAAAGGTTTTTTGGTGGAAACAGATGAGTTTTTATCATGGGAAACAGAATTAGCCCTCAACGTCTGAACAACCTTTTTTTACAAAAATCCCTAAGCCGCGCGGTCACAATTTCAGGAAAAAACTGACGTTCTGCAATTCACTCAAAAATGGTGCCAAACTGTTGCAAACAATCTCCTGAAAGGTTTTTCGGTGGAAACAGATGCGTTTTTATCATCAGAGACAGAATTAGCCCTCGACGTCTGATCAACATTTTTTTGAAAAAACCCCTAAGCCGCGCGGTCACAATTTCAGCAAAAATCTGACGTTCTGCAATTCACTCCAAAATGTTGCCAAACTGTTGCAAACGATCCCCTGAAAGGTTTTTTGGTGGAAACAGATGAGTTTTTATCATGGGAAACAGAATTAGCCCTCAACGTCTGAACAACCTTTTTTTACAAAAATCCCTAAGCCGCGCGGTCACAATTTCAGGAAAAAACTGACGTTCTGCAATTCACTCAAAAATGGTGCCAAACTGTTGCAAACGATCCCCTGAAAGGTTTTTCGGTGGAAACAGATGCGTTTTTATCATCAGAGACAGAGTTAGCCCTCAAAGTCTGAACAACCTTTTTTGCAAAAATCCCTAAGGCGCGCGGTCACAATTTCTTCTAAATTTCTGACGTTCTGCAATTCATTCAAAAATGGCGCTGAACTGTTGCAAACGATCCCCTGAAATGTTTTTCAGTGGAAACAGATGCGTTTTTATCATCGGAAACAGAATTAGCCCTCAACGTCTGAACAACTTTTTTTTGCAAATTTCTTCTAAATTTCTGACGTTCTGCAATTCACTCAAAAATGGTGCTAAACTGTTGCAAACGATCCCCTGAAAGGTTTTTTGGTGGAAACAGATGCGTTTTTATCATCAGAGACAGAATTAGCCCTCAAAGTCTGAACAACTTTTTTTGCAAAAATCCCTAAGCCGCGCGGTCACAATTTCAGCAAAAATCTGACGTTCTGCAATTCATTCAAAAATGGCGCTGAACTGTTGCAAACGATCCCCTGACAGGTTTTTTGGTGGAAACAGATGCGTTTTGATCATGGGAAACAGAATTAGCCCACGACGTCTGAACAACTTTTTTTGAAAAAATCCCTAAGCCGCGCGTTCCCAATTTCTTCTAAATTTCTGACGTTCTGCAATTCACTCAAAAATGGTGCTAAACGGTTGCAAACGATCCCCTGAAAGTTTTTTCGGTGGAAACAGATGCGTTTTTATCATCGGAAACAGAATTAGCCCTCGACGTCTGATCAACATTTTTTTGAAAAAATACCCTAAGCCGCGCGGTCAGAATTTCTTCTAAATTTCTGACATTCTGCAATTCACTCAAAAATGGTGCCGAACTGTTGCAAACGATCCCCTGAAATGTTTTTCGGTGGAAACAGATGTGTTTTTATCAACGGAAATATAATTAGCCCTCAACGTCTGAACAACTTTTTTTTGCAAAAATCCCTAAGCCGCGCGGTCACAATTTCAGGAAAAATCTGACGTTCTGCAATTCACTCAAAAATGGTGCTAAACTGTTGCAAACGATCCCCTGAAAGGTTTTTCGGTGGAAACAGATGCGTTTTTATCATCAGAGACAGAATTAGCCCTCGACGTCTGATCAACATTTTTTTGAAAAAACCCCTAAGCCGCGCGGTCACAATTTCAGCAAAAATCTGACGTTCTGCAATTCACTCAAAAATGTTGCCAAACTGTTGCAAACGATCCCCTGAAAGGTTTTTTGGTGGAAACAGATGAGTTTTTATCATGGGAAACAGAATTAGGCCTCAACGTCTGAACAAACTTTTTTTACAAAAATCCCTAAGCCGCGCGGTCACAATTTCAGGAAAAAACTGACGTTCTGCAATTCACTCAAAAATGGTGCCAAACTGTTGCAAACAATCTCCTGAAAGGTTTTTCGGTGGAAACAGATGCGTTTTTATCATCAGAGACAGAGTTAGCCCTCAAAGTCTGAACAACCTTTTTTGCAAAAATCCCTAAGGCGCGCGGTCACAATTTCTTCTAAATTTCTGACGTTCTGCAATTCATTCAAAAATGGCGCTGAACTGTTGCAAACGATCCCCTGACAGGTTTTTTGGTGGAAACAGATGCGTTTTGATCATGGGAAACAGAATTAGCCCACGACGTCTGAACAACTTTTTTTGAAAAAATCCCTAAGCCGCGCGTTCCCAATTTCTTCTAAATTTCTGACGTTCTGCAATTCACTCAAAAATGGTGCTAAACGGTTGCAAACGATCCCCTGAAAGTTTTTTCGGTGGAAACAGATGCGTTTTTATCATCGGAAACAGAATTAGCCCTCGACGTCTGATCAACATTTTTTTGCAAAAATACCCTAAGCCGCGCGGTCAGAATTTCTTCTAAATTTCTGACATTCTGCAATTCACTCAAAAATGGTGCCGAACTGTTGCAAACGATCCCCTGAAATGTTTTTCGGTGGAAACAGATGAGTTTTTATCATGGGAAACAGAATTAGCCCTCAACGTCTGAACAACCTTTTTTTACAAAAATCCCTAAGCCGCGCGTTCACAATTTCAGGAAAAAACTGACGTTCTGCAATTCACTCAAAAATGGTGCCAAACTGTTGCAAACGATCTCCTGAAAGGTTTTTCGATGGAAACAGATGCGTTTTTATCATCAGAGAGAGAATTAGCCCTCAAAGTCTGAACAACTTTTTTTGCAAAAAGCCCTAAGCCGCGCGGTCACAATTTCTTCTAAATTTCTGACGTTCTGCAATTCATTCAAAAATGGCGCTGAACTGTTGCAAACGATCCCCTGAAATGTTTTTCAGTGGAAACAGATGCGTTTTTATCATCGGAAACAGAATTAGCCCTCAACGTCTGAACAACTTTTTTTTGCAAATTTCTTCTAAATTTCTGACGTTCTGCAATTCACTCAAAAATGGTGCTAAACTGTTGCAAACGATCCCCTGAAAGGTTTTTTGGTGGAAACAGATGCGTTTTTATCATCAGAGACAGAATTAGCCCTCAACGTCTGAACAACTTTTTTTGCAAAAATCCCTAAGCCGCGCGGTCAGAATTTCAGCAAAAAACTGACGTTCTTCAATTCATTCAAAAATGGCGCTGAACTGTTGCAAACGATCCCCTGAAAGGTTTTTCGGTGGAAACAGATGCGTTTTGATCATGGGAAACAGAATTAGCCCTCGACGTCTGAACAACTTTTTTTGAAAATATCCCTAAGCCGCGCGGTCACAATTTCTTCTAAATTTCTGACGTTCTGCAATTCACTCAAAAATGGTGCCAAACTGTTGCAAACGATCCCCTGAAAGGTTTTTCGGTGGAAACAGATGTGTTTTTATCATCGGAAATATAATTAGCCCTCAACGTCTGAACAACATTTTTTTGCAAAAATCCCTAAGCCGCGCGGTCACAATTTCAGGAAAAATCTGACGTTCTGCAATTCACTCAAAAATGGTGCTAAACTGTTGCAAACGATCCCCTGAAAGGTTTTTCGGTGGAAACAGATGCGTTTTTATCATCGGAAACAGAATTAGCCCTCGACGTCTGATCAACATTTTTTTGAAAAAACCCCTAAGCCGCGCGGTCACAATTTCAGCAAAAATCTGACGTTCTGCAATTCACTCAAAAATGTTGCCAAACTGTTGCAAACAATCCCCTGAAAGGTTTTTTGGTGGAAACAGATGAGTTTTTATCATGGGAAACAGAATTAGCCCTCAACGTCTGAACAACCTTTCTTTACAAAAATCCCTAAGCCGCGCGATCACAATTTCAGGAAAAAACTGACGTTCTGCAATTCACTCAAAAATGGTGCCAAACTGTTGCAAACGATCCCCTGAAAGGTTTTTTGGTTTTTTGGTCACAATTTCTTCTAAATTTCTGACGTTCTGCAATTTATTCAAAAATGGCGCTGAACTGTTGCAAACGATCCCCTGAAATGTTTTTCAGTGGAAACAGATGCGTTTTTATCATCGGAAACAGAATTAGCCCTCGACGTCTGAACAACTTTTTTTTGCAAAAATCCCTAAGCCGCGCGGTCACAATTTCAGGAAAAAACTGACGTTCTGCAATTCACTCAAAAATTGTGCCAAACTGTTGCAAACGATCCCCTGAAAGGTTTTTCGGTGGAAACAGATACGTTTTGATCATGGGAAACAGAATTAGCCCTCGACGTCAGAACACCTTTTTTTGAAAAAATCCCTAAGCCGCGCGGTCACAATTTCTTCTAAATTTCTGACGTTCTGCAATTCACTCCAAAATGTTGCCAAACTGTTGCAAACGATCCCCTGAAAGGTTTTTTCGTGGAAACAGATGAGTTTTTATCATGGGAAACAGAATTAGCCCTCGAAGTCTGAACAACTTTTTTTTGCAAAAATCCCTAAGCCGCGCGGTCACAATTTCTTCTAAATTTCTGACGTTCTGCAATTCACTCAAAAATGGCGCTGAACTGTTGCAAACGATCCCCTGAAATGTTTTTCAGTGGAAACAGATGCGTTTTTATCATGGGAAACAGAATTAGCCCTCAACGTCTGATCAACATTTTTTTGAAAAAAACCCCTAAGCCGCGCGGTCACAATTTCAGCAAAAATCTGACGTTCTGCAATTCATTCAAAAATGGTGCCAAACTGTTGCAAACGATCCCCTAAAAAGTTTTTTGATGCAAACAGATGCGTTTTTATCATGGGAAACAGAATTAGCCCTCGACGTCTGAACAACTTTTTTTGCAAAAATCCCTAAGCCGCGCGGTCACAATTTCAGCAAAAATCTGTCGTTCTGCAATTCACTCAAAAATGGTGCCAAACTGTTGCAAACGATCCCCTAAAAAGTTTTTTGATGCAAACAGATGCGTTTTTATCATGGGAAACAGAATTAGCCCTCAACGTCTGAACAACTTTTTTTTGCAAATTTCTTCTAAATTTCTGACGTTCTGCAATTCACTCAAAAATGGTGCTAAACTGTTGCAAACGATCCCCTGAAAGGTTTTTTGGTGGAAACAGATGCGTTTTTATCATCAGAGACAGAATTAGCCCTCAAAGTCTGAACAACTTTTTTTGCAAAAATCCCTAAGCCGCGCGGTCACAATTTCAGCAAAAATCTGACGTTCTGCAATTCATTCAAAAATGGCGCTGAACTGTTGCAAACGATCCCCTGAAAGGTTTTTCGGTGGAAACAGATGCGTTTTGATCATGGGAAACAGAATTAGCCCTCGACGTCAGAACAACTTTTTTTGAAAAAATCCCTAAGCCGCGCGGTCACAATTTCTTCTAAATTTCTGACGTTCTGCAATTCACTCAAAAATGGTGCTAAACTGTTGCAAACGATCCCCTGAAAGTTTTTTCGGTGGAAACAGATGCGTTTTTATCATCGGAAACAGAATTAGCCCTCGACGTCTGATCAACATTTTTTTGAAAAAATCCCTAAGCCGCGCGGTCACAATTTCTTCTAAATTTCTGACGTTCTGCAATTCACTCAAAAATGGTGCCAAACTGTTGCAAACGATCCCCTGAAAGGTTTTTCGGTGGAAACAGATGTGTTTTTATCATCGGAAATATAATTAGCCCTCAACGTCTGAACAACTTTTTTTTGCAAAAATCCCTAAGCCGCGCGGTTACAATTTCAGGAAAAAGCTGACGTTCTGCAATTCACTCAAAAATGGTGCTAAACTGTTGCAAACGATCCCCTGAAAGGTTTTTCGGTGGAAACAGATGCGTTTTTATCATCGGAAACAGAATTAGCCCTCGACGTCTGATCAACATTTTTTTGAAAAAACCCCTAAGCCGCGCCGTCACAATTTCAGCAAAAATCTGACGTTCTGCAATTCACTCAAAAATGTTGCCAAACTGTTGCAAACGATCCCCTGAAAGGTTTTTTGGTGGAAACAGATGAGTTTTTATCATGGGTAACAGAATTAGCCCTCAACGTCTGAACAACCTTTTTTTACAAAAATCCCTAAGCCGCGCGGTCACAATTTCTTCTAAATTTCTGACGTTCTGCAATTCACTCAAAAATGGTGCTAAACGGATGCAAACGATCCCCTGAAAGTTTTTTCGGTGGAAACAGATGCGTTTTTATCATGGGAAACAGAATTAGCCCCCGACGTCTGATCAACATTTTTTTGAAAAAATCCCTAAGCCGCGCGGTCACAATTTCTTCTAAATTTCTGACATTCTGCAATTCACTCAAAAATGGTGCCAAACTGTTGCAAACGATCCCCTGAAAGGTTTTTCGGTGGAAACAGATGCGTTTTTATCATGGGTAACAGAATTAGCCCTCAACGTCTGAACAACCTTTTTTTACAAAAATCCCTAAGCCGCGCTGTCACAATTTCAGCAAAAATCTGACTTTCTGCAATTCACTCAATAATGTTGCCAAACTGTTGCAAACGATCCCCTGAAAGCTTTTTTGGTGGAAACAGATGAGTTTTTATCATGGGAAACAGAATTAGCCCTCAACGTCTGAACAACTTTTATTTGCAAATTTCTTCTAAATTTCTGACGTTCTGCAATTCACTCAAAAATGGTGCTAAACTGTTGCAAACGATCCCCTGAAAGGTTTTTCGGTGGAAACAGATGCGTTTTTATCATGGGAAACAGAATTAGCCCTCAATGTCTGAACAACTTTTTTTTGCAAAAATCCGTAAGCCGCGCGGTCACAATTTCAGCAAAAATCTGACGTTCTGCAATTCACTCAAAAATGGTGCCAAAGTGTTGCAAACGATCCCCTGAAAGGCTTTTCGGTGGAAACAGATGTGTTTTTATCATGGGAAACAGAATTAGCCCTCGACGTCAGAACACCTTTTTTTGAAAAAATCCCTAAGCCGCGCGGTCACAATTTCTTCTAAATTTCTGACGTTCTGCAATTCACTCCAAAATGTTGCCAAACTGTTGCAAACGATCCCCTGAAAGCTTTTTTGGTGGAAACAGATGAGTTTTTATCATGGGAAACAGAATTAGCCCTCAACGTCTGAACAACTTTTTTTTGCAAAAATCCCTAAGCCGCCCGGTCACAATTTCAGGAAAAAACTGACGTTCTGCAATTCACTCAAAAATGGTGCCAAACTGTTGCAAACAATCTCCTGAAAGGTTTTTCGGTGGAAACAGATGCATTTTTATCATCAGAGACACAGTTAGCCCTCAAAGTCTGAACAACTTTTTTTGCAAAAATCCCTAAGACGCGCGGTCACAATTTCTTCTAAATTTCTGACGTTCTGCAATTCATTCAAAAATGGCGCTGAACTGTTGCAAACGATCCCCTGAAATGTTTTTCAGTGGAAACAGATGCGTTTTTATCATCGGAAACAGAATTAGCCCTCAACGTCTGAACAACTTTTTTTTGCAAATTTCTTCTAAATTTCTGACGTTCTGCAATTCACTCAAAAATGGTGCTAAAGTGTTGCAAACGATCCCCTGAAAGGTTTTTTGGTGGGAACAGATGCGTTTTTATCATCAGAGACAGAATTAGCCCTCAACGTCTGAACAACTTTTTTTGAAAAAATCCCTAAGCCGCGCGGTCACAATTTCAGCAAAAATCTGACGTTCTGCAATTCATTCAAAAATGGCGCTGAACTGTTGCAAACGATCCCCTGAAAGGTTTTTCGGTGGAAACAGATGCGTTTTTATCATCGGAAACAGAATTAGCCCTCGACGTCTGATCAACATTTTTTTGAAAAAATCCCTAAGCCGCGCGGTCACAATTTCTTCTAAATTTCTGACGTTCTGCAATTCACTCAAAAATGGTGCCAAACTGTTGCAAACGATCCCCTGAAAGGTTTTTCGGTGGAAACAGATGTGTTTTTATCATCGGAAATATAATTAGCCCTCAACGTCTGAACAACTTTTTTTTGCAAAAATCCCTAAGCCGCGCGGTTACAATTTCAGCAAAAATCTGACGTTCTGCAATTCACTCAAAAATGTTGCCAAACTGTTGCAAACGATCCCCTGAAAGGTTTTTTGGTGGAAACAGATGAGTTTTTATCATGGGTAACAGAATTAGCCCTCAACGTCTGAACAACCTTTTTTTACAAAAATCCCTAAGCCGCGCGGTCACAATTTCAGGAAAAAACTGACGTTCTGCAATTCACTCAAAAATGGTGCCAAACTGTTGCAAACGATCTCCTGAAAGGTTTTTCGGTGGAAACAGATGCGTTTTTATCATCAGAGACAGAATTAGCCCTCAAAGACTGAACAACTTTTTTTGCAAAAATCCCTAAGCCGCGCGGTCACAATTTCAGCAAAAATCGGACGTTCTGCAATTCATTCAAAAATGGCGCTGAACTGTTGCAAACGATCCCCTGAAAGTTTTTTCGGTGGAAACAGATGCGTTTTGATCATGGGAAACAGAATTAGCCCTCGACGTCAGAACAACTTTTTTTGAAAAAATCCCTAAGCCGCGCGGTCACAATTTCTTCTAAATTTCTGATGTTCTGCAATTCACTCAAAAATGGTGCTAAACTGTTGCAAACGATCCCCTGAAAGGTTTTTCGGTGGAAACAGTTGCGTTTTTATCATCGGAAACAGAATTAGCCCTCGACGTCTGATCAACATTTTTTTGAAAAAACCCCTAAGCCGCACTGTCACAATTTCAGCAAAAATCTGACGTTCTGCAATTCACTCAATAATGTTGCCAAACTGTTGCAAACGATCCCCTGAAAGCTTTTTTGGTGGAAACAGATGAGTTTTTATCATGGGAAACAGAATTAGCCCTCGACGTCTGATCAACATTTTTTTGAAAAAACCCCTAAGCCGCGCGGTCACAATTTCAGCAAAAATCTGACGTTCTGCAATTCACTCAAAAATGTTGCCAAACTGCTGCAAATGATCCCCTGAAAGGTTTTTCGGTGGAAACAGATGCGTTTTGATCATGGGAAACAGAATTAGCCCTCAACGTCTGAACAACCTTTTTTTGCAAAAATCCCTAAGCCGCGCGGTCACAATTTCAGGAAAAAAGTGACGTTCTGCAATTCATTCAAAAATGGCGCTGAACTGTTGCAAACGATCCCCTGAAAGGTTTTTCGGTGGAAACAGATGCGTTTTTATCATGGGAAACAGAATTAGCCCTCAATGTCTGAACAACTTTTTTTTGCAAAAATCCATAAGCCGCGCGGTCACAATTTCAGGAAAAAACTGACGTTCTGCAATTCACTCAAAAATGGTCCCAAACTGTTTCAAACCATCCCCTGAATGGTTTTTCGGTGGAAACAGATGCGTTTTTATCATCGGAAACAGAATTAGCCCTCAACGTCTGAACAACTTTTTTTGCAAAAATCCCTAAGCCGCGCGGTCACAATTTCAGCAAAAATCTGACGTTCTGCAATTCATTCAAAAATGGCGCTGAACTGTTGCAAACGATCCCCTGAAAGGTTTCTCGGTGGAAACAGATGCGTTTTGATCATGGGAAACAGAATTAGCCCTCGACGTCAGAACAACTTTTTTTGCAAAAATCCCTAAGACGCGCGGTCACAATTTCTTCTAAATTTCTGACGTTCTGCAATTCATTCAAAAATGGCGCTGAACTGTTGCAAACGATCCCCTGAAATGTTTTTCAGTGGAAACAGATGCGTTTTTATCATCGGAAACAGAATTAGCCCTCAACGTCTGAACAACTTTTTTTTGCAAATTTCTTCTAAATTTCTGACGTTCTGCAATTCACTCAAAAATGGTGCTAAACTGTTGCAAACGATCCCCTGAAAGGTTTTTTGGTGGGAACAGATGCGTTTTTATCATCAGAGACAGAATTAGCCCTCAACGTCTGAACAACTTTTTTTGAAAAAATCCCTAAGCCGCGCGGTCACAATTTCAGCAAAAATCTGACGTTCTGCAATTCATTCAAAAATGTTGCCAAACTGTTGCAAACGATCCCCTGAAAGGTTTTTCGGTGGAAACAGATGAGTTTTTATCATGGGAAACAGAATTAGCCCTCAACGTCTGAACAACCTTTTTTTACAAAAATCCCTAAGCCGCGCGGTCACAATTTCAGGAAAAAACTGACGTTCTGCAATTCACTCAAAAATGGTGCCAAACTGTTGCAAACGATCTCCTGAAAGGTTTTTCGGTGGAAACAGATGCGTTTTTATCATCAGAGACAGAATTAGCCCTCAAAGACTGAACAACTTTTTTTGCAAAAATCCCTAAGCCGCGCGGTCACAATTTCAGCAAAAATCTGACGTTCTGCAATTCATTCAAAAATGGCGCTGAACTGTTGCAAACGATCCCCTGAAAGGTTTTTCGGTGGAAACAGATGCGTTTTGATCATGGGAAACAGAATTAGCCCTCGACGTCAGAACAAATTTTTGAAAAAATCCCTAAGCCGCGCGGTCACAATTTCTTCTAAATTTCTGATGTTCTGCAATTCACTCAAAAATGGTGCTAAACTGTTGCAAACGATCCACTGAAAGGTTTTTCGGTGGAAACAGTTGCGTTTTTATCATCGGAAACAGAATTAGCCCTCGACGTCTGATCAACATTTTTTTGAAAAAACCCCTAAGCCGCGCGGTCACAATTTCAGCAAAAATCTGACGTTCTGCAATTCACTCAAAAATGTTGCCAAACTGCTGCAAATGATCCCCTGAAAGGTTTTTCGGTGGAAACAGATGCGTTTTGATCATGGGAAACAGAATTAGCCCTCAACGTCTGAACAACCTTTTTTTGCAAAAATCCCTAAGCCGCGCGGTCACAATTTCAGGAAAAAACTGACGTTCTGCAATTCATTCAAAAATGGCGCTGAACTGTTGCAAACGATCCCCTGAAAGGTTTTTCGGTGGAAACAGATGCGTTTTTATCATGGGAAACAGAATTAGCCCTCAATGTCTGAACAACTTTTTTTTGCAAAAATCCATAAGCCGCGCGGTCACAATTTCAGGAAAAAACTGACGTTCTGCATTTCACTCAAAAATGGTCCCAAACTGTTTCAAACCATCCCCTGAATGGTTTTTCGGTGGAAACAGATGCGTTTTTATCATCGGAAACAGAATTAGCCCTCAACGTCTGAACAACTTTTTTTGCAAAAATCCCTAAGCCGCGCGGTCACAATTTCAGCAAAAATCTGACGTTCTGCAATTCATTCAAAAATGGCGCTGAACTGTTGC
Source organism: Podarcis gaigeae (assembly GCF_964106915.1). Taxonomy (NCBI): domain Eukaryota; kingdom Metazoa; phylum Chordata; class Lepidosauria; order Squamata; family Lacertidae; genus Podarcis; species Podarcis gaigeae. The sequence goes on along the minus strand of NC_139679.1, from coordinate 9,503,592 downwards.
AAACGATCCCCTGAAAGGTTTTTCGGTGGAAACAGATGCGTTTTGATCATGGGAAACAGAATTAGCCCTCGACGTCAGAACAACTTTTTTTGAAAAAATCCCTAAGCCGCGCGGTCACAATTTCTTCTAAATTTCTGACGTTCTGCAATTCACTCAAAAATGTTGCCAAACTGTTGCAAACGATCCCCTGAAAGGTTTTTCGGTGGAAACAGATGAGTTTTTATCATGGGAAACAGAATTAGCCCTCAACGTCTGAACAACTTTTTTTGCAAAAATCCCTAAGACGCGCGGTCACAATTTCTTCTAAATTTCTGACGTTCTGCAATTCATTCAAAAATGGCGCTGAACTGTTGCAAACGATCCCCTGAAATGTTTTTCAGTGGAAACAGATGCGTTTTTATCATCGGAAACAGAATTAGCCCTCAACGTCTGAACATTTTTTTTTTTGCAAATTTCTTCTAAATTTCTGACGTTCTGCAATTCACTCAAAAATGGTGCTAAACTGTTGCAAACGATCCCCTGAAAGGTTTTTTGGTGGGAACAGATGCGTTTTTATCATCAGAGACAGAATTAGCCCTCAACGTCTGAACAACTTTTTTTGAAAAAATCCCTAAGCCGCGCGGTCACAATTTCAGCAAAAATCTGACGTTCTGCAATTCATTCAAAAATGGCGCTGAACTGTTGCAAACGATCCCCTGAAAGGTTTTTCGGTGGAAACAGATGCGTTTTTATCATCGGAAACAGAATTAGCCCTCGACGTCTGATCAACATTTTTTTGAAAAAATCCCTAAGCCGCGCGGTCACAATTTCTTCTAAATTTCTGACGTTCTGCAATTCACTCAAAAATGGTGCCAAACTGTTGCAAACGATCCCCTGAAAGGTTTTTCGGTGGAAACAGATGTGTTTTTATCATCGGAAATATAATTAGCCCTCAACGTCAGAACAACTTTTTTTGAAAAAATCCCTAAGCCGCGCGGTCACAATTTCTTCTAAATTTCTGATGTTCTGCAATTCACTCAAAAATGGTGCTAAACTGTTGCAAACGATCCCCTGAAAGGTTTTTCGGTGGAAACAGATGCGTTTTTATCATCGGAAACAGAATTAGCCCTCGACGTCTGATCAACATTTTTTTGAAAAAACCCCTAAGCCGCACTGTCACAATTTCAGCAAAAATCTGACGTTCTGCAATTCACTCAATAATGTTGCCAAACTGTTGCAAACGATCCCCTGAAAGCTTTTTTGGTGGAAACAGATGAGTTTTTATCATGGGAAACAGAATTAGCCCTCAACGTCTGAACAACCTTTTTTTGCAAAAATCCCTAAGCCGCGCGGTCACAATTTCAGGAAAAAACTGACGTTCTGCAATTCACTCAAAAATGGTGCCAAACTGCTGCAAATGATCCCCTGAAAGGTTTTTCGGTGGAAACAGATGCGTTTTGATCATGGGAAACAGAATTAGCCCTCAAAGTCTAAACAACTTTTATTTGCAATTTTCTTCTAAATTTCTGACGTTCTGCAATTCACTCAAAAATGGTGCTAAACTGTTGCAAACGATCCCCTGAAAGGTTTTTCGGTGGAAACAGATGCGTTTTTTTCATCGGAAATAGAATTAGCCCTCGAAGTCTGAACAACTTTTTTTGAAAAAATCCCTAAGCCGCGCGGTCACAATTTCAGCAAAAATCTGACGTTCTGCAATTCATTCAAAAATGGCGCTGAACTGTTGCAAACGATCCCCTGAAAGGTTTTTCGGTGGAAAAAGATGCGTTTTTATCATCGGAGACAGAATTAGCCCTCAATGTCTGAACAACCTTTTTTTGCAAAAATCCCTAAGCCGCGCGGTCACAATTTCAGGGAAAAACTGACGTTCTGCAATTCACTCAAAAATGGTGCCAAACTGTTGCAAACGATCCCCTGAAAGGTTTTTCGGTGGAAACAGATGCGTTTTTATCATCGGAAACAGAATTAGCCCTCAACGTCTGAACAACTTTTTTTGCAAAAATCCCTAAGCCGCGCGGTCACAATTTCAGCAAAAATCTGACGTTCTGCAATTCATTCAAAAATGGCGCTGAACTGTTGCAAACGATCCCCTGAAAGGTTTTTCGGTGGAAACAGATGCGTTTTGATCATGGGAAACAGAATTAGCCCTCAACGTCTGAACAACCTTTTTTTGCAAAAATCCCTAAGCCGCGCGGTCACAATTTCAGGAAAAAACTGACGTTCTGCAATTCACTCAAAAATGGTGCCAAACTGCTGCAAATGATCCCCTGAAAGGTTTTTCGGTGGAAACAGATGCGTTTTTATCATGGGAAACAGAATTAGCCCTCGACGTCTGATCAACATTTTTTTGAAAAAACCCCTAAGCCGCGCTGTCACAATTTCAGCAAAAATCTGACGTTCTGCAATTCACTCAATAATGTTGCCAAACTGTTGCAAACGATCCCCTGAAAGGTTTTTTGGTGGAAACAGATGAGTTTTTATCATGGGAAACAGAATTAGCCCTCAACGTCTGAACAACCTTTTTTTGCAAAAATCCCTAAGCCGCGCGGTCACAATTTCAGCAAAAATCTGACGTTCTGCAATTCATTCAAAAATGGCGCTGAACTGTTGCAAACGATCCCCTGAAAGGTTTTTCGGTGGAAACAGATGCGTTTTGATCATGGGAAACAGAATTAGCCCTCGACGTCTGAACACCTTTTTTTGCAAAAATCCCTAAGCCGCGCGGTCACAATTTCTTCTAAATTTCTGACGTTCTGCAATTCACTCGAAAATGGTGCTAAACTGTTGCAAACGAACCCCTGAAACAGATGCGTTTTTATCATGGGAAACAGAATTAGCCCTCAAAGTCTAAACAACTTTTATTTGCAAATTTCTTCTAAATTTCTGACGTTCTGCAATTCACTCAAAAATGGTGCTAAACTGTTGCAAACGATCCCCTGAAAGGTTTTTCGGTGGAAACAGATGCGTTTTTATCATCGGAAATAGAATTAGCCCTCGAAGTCTGAACAACTTTTTTTGAAAAAATCCCTAAGCCGCGCGGTCACAATTTCAGCAAAAATCTGACGTTCTGCAATTCATTCAAAAATGGCGCTGAACTGTTGCAAACGATCCCCTGGAAGGTTTTTCGGTGGAAAAAGATGCGTTTTTATCATCGGAGACAGAATTAGCCCTCAACGTCTGAAAAACTTTTTTTTTGCAAAAATCCCTAAGCCGCGCGGTCACAATTTCAGCAAAAATCTGACGTTCTGCAATTCATTCAAAAATGGCGCTGAACTGTTGCAAACGATCCCCCGAAAGGTTTTTCGGTGGAAACAGATGCGTTTTTATCATGGGAAACAGAATTAGCCCTCAATGTCTGAACAACTTTTTTTTGCAAAAATCCCTAAGCCGCGCGGTCACAATTTCAGGAAAAAACTGACGTTCTGCAATTCACTCAAAAATGGTGCCAAACTGTTCCAAACGATCCCCTGAAAGGTTTTTCGGTGGAAACAGATGCGTTTTTATCATGGGAAACAGAATTAGCCCTCAACGTCTGAACAACTTTTTTTGCAAAAATCCCTAAGCCGTGCGGTCACAATTTCTTCTAAATTTCTGACGTTCTGCAATTCACTCAAAAATGTTGCCAAACTGTTGCAAACGATCCCCTGAAAGGTTTTTCGGTGGAAACAGATGAGTTTTTATCATGGGAAACAGAATTAGCCCTCAACGTCTGAACAACCTTTTTTTGCAAAAATCCCTAAGCCGCGCGGTCACAATTTCAGGAAAAAACTGACGTTCTGCAATTCACTCAAAAATGGTGCCAAACTGCTGCAAATGATCCCCTGAAAGGTTTTTCGGTGGAAACAGATGCGTTTTTATCATGGGAAACAGAATTAGCCCTCGAAGTCTGAACAACTTTTTTTTGCAAAAATCCCTAAGCCGCGCGGTCACAATTTCTTCTAAATTTCTGACGTTCTGCAATTCATTCAAAAATGGCGCTGAACTGTTGCAAACGATCCCCTGAAAGGTTTTTCGGTGGAAAAAGATGCGTTTTTATCATCGGAGACAGAATTAGCCCTCAACGTCTGAAAAACTTTTTTTTTGCAAAAATCCCTAAGCCGCGCGGTCACAATTTCAGCAAAAATCTGACGTTCTGCAATTCATTCAAAAATGGCGCTGAACTGTTGCAAACGATCCCCTGAAAGGTTTTTCGGTGGAAACAGATGCGTTTTTATCATGGGAAACAGAATTAGCCCTCAATGTCTGAACAACTTTTTTTTGCAAAAATCCCTAAGCCGCGCGGTCACAATTTCAGGAAAAAACTGACGTTCTGCAATTCACTCAAAAATGGTGCCAAACTGTTGCAAACGATCCCCTGAAAGGTTTTTCGGTGGAAACAGATGCGTTTTTATCATCGGAAACAGAATTAGCCCTCAACGTCTGAACAACTTTTTTTGCAAAAATCCCTAAGCCGCGCGGTCACAATTTCAGCAAAAATCTGACGTTCTGCAATTCATTCAAAAATGGCGCTGAACTGTTGCAAACGATCCCCTGAAAGGTTTTTCGGTGGAAACAGATGCGTTTTGATCATGGGAAACAGAATTAGCCCTCAACGTCTGAACAACCTTTTTTTGCAAAAATCCCTAAGCCGCGCGGTCACAATTTCAGGAAAAAACTGACGTTCTGCAATTCACTCAAAAATGGTGCCAAACTGCTGCAAATGATCCCCTGAAAGGTTTTTCGGTGGAAACAGATGCGTTTTTATCATGGGAAACAGAATTAGCCCTCGACGTCTGATCAACATTTTTTTGCAAAAACCCCTAAGCCGCGCTGTCACAATTTCAGCAAAAATCTGACGTTCTGCAATTCACTCAATAATGTTGCCAAACTGTTGCAAACGATCCCCTGAAAGGTGTTTTGGTGGAAACAGATGAGTTTTGATCATGGGAAACAGAATTAGCCCTCAACGTCTGAACAACCTTTTTTTGCAAAAATCCCTAAGCCGCGCGGTCACAATTTCAGGAAAAAACTGACGTTCTGCAATTCACTCAAAAATGGTGCCAAACTGCTGCAAATGATCCCCTGAAAGGTTTTTCGGTGGAAACAGATGCGTTTTTATCATGGGAAACAGAATTAGCCCTCGACGTCTGATCAACATTTTTTTGAAAAAACCCCTAAGCCGCGCTGTCACAATTTCAGCAAAAATCTGACGTTCTGCAATTCACTCAATAATGTTGCCAAACTGTTGCAAACGATCCCCTGAAAGGTTTTTTGGTGGAAACAGATGAGTTTTTATCATGGGAAACAGAATTAGCCCTCAACGTCTGAACAACCTTTTTTTGCAAAAATCCCTAAGCCGCGCGGTCACAATTTCAGCAAAAATCTGACGTTCTGCAATTCATTCAAAAATGGCGCTGAACTGTTGCAAACGATCCCCTGAAAGGTTTTTCGGTGGAAACAGATGCGTTTTGATCATGGGAAACAGAATTAGCCCTCGACGTCTGAACACCTTTTTTTGCAAAAATCCCTAAGCCGCGCGGTCACAATTTCTTCTAAATTTCTGACGTTCTGCAATTCACTCGAAAATGGTGCTAAACTGTTGCAAACGAACCCCTGAAACAGATGCGTTTTTATCATGGGAAACAGAATTAGCCCTCAAGTCTAAACAACTTTTATTTGCAAATTTCTTCTAAATTTCTGACGTTCTGCAATTCACTCAAAAATGGTGCTAAACTGTTGCAAACGATCCCCTGAAAGGTTTTTCGGTGGAAACAGATGCGTTTTTATCATCGGAAATAGAATTAGCCCTCGAAGTCTGAACAACTTTTTTTGAAAAAATCCCTAAGCCGCGCGGTCACAATTTCAGCAAAAATCTGACGTTCTGCAATTCATTCAAAAATGGCGCTGAACTGTTGCAAACGATCCCCTGAAAGGTTTTTCGGTGGAAAAAGATGCGTTTTTATCATCGGAGACAGAATTAGCCCTCAACGTCTGAAAAACTTTTTTTTTGCAAAAATCCCTAAGCCGCGCGGTCACAATTTCAGCAAAAATCTGACGTTCTGCAATTCATTCAAAAATGGCGCTGAACTGTTGCAAACGATCCCCCGAAAGGTTTTTCGGTGGAAACAGATGCGTTTTTATCATGGGAAACAGAATTAGCCCTCAATGTCTGAACAACTTTTTTTTGCAAAAATCCCTAAGCCGCGCGGTCACAATTTCAGGAAAAAACTGACGTTCTGCAATTCACTCAAAAATGGTGCCAAACTGTTGCAAACGATCCCCTGAAAGGTTTTTCGGTGGAAACAGATGCGTTTTTATCATGGGAAACAGAATTAGCCCTCAACGTCTGAACAACTTTTTTTGCAAAAATCCCTAAGCCGTGCGGTCACAATTTCTTCTAAATTTCTGACGTTCTGCAATTCACTCAAAAATGTTGCCAAACTGTTGCAAACGATCCCCTGAAAGGTTTTTCGGTGGAAACAGATGAGTTTTTATCATGGGAAACAGAATTAGCCCTCAACGTCTGAACAACCTTTTTTTGCAAAAATCCCTAAGCCGCGCGGTCACAATTTCAGGAAAAAACTGACGTTCTGCAATTCACTCAAAAATGGTGCCAAACTGCTGCAAATGATCCCCTGAAAGGTTTTTCGGTGGAAACAGATGCGTTTTTATCATGGGAAACAGAATTAGCCCTCGAAGTCTGAACAACTTTTTTTTGCAAAAATCCCTAAGCCGCGCGGTCACAATTTCTTCTAAATTTCTGACGTTCTGCAATTCATTCAAAAATGGCGCTGAACTGTTGCAAACGATCCCCTGAAAGGTTTTTCGGTGGAAAAAGATGCGTTTTTATCATCGGAGACAGAATTAGCCCTCAACGTCTGAAAAACTTTTTTTTTGCAAAAATCCCTAAGCCGCGCGGTCACAATTTCAGCAAAAATCTGACGTTCTGCAATTCATTCAAAAATGGCGCTGAACTGTTGCAAACGATCCCCTGAAAGGTTTTTCGGTGGAAACAGATGCGTTTTTATCATGGGAAACAGAATTAGCCCTCAACGTCTGAACAACTTTTTTTGAAAAAATCCCTAAGCCGCGCGGTCACAATTTCAGCAAAAATCTGACGTTCTGCAATTCATTCAAAAATGGCGCTGAACTGTTGCAAACGATCCCCTGAAAGGTTTTTCGGTGGAAACAGATGCGTTTTTATCATCGGAAACAGAATTAGCCCTCGACGTCTGATCAACATTTTTTTGAAAAAATCCCTAAGCCGCGCGGTCACAATTTCTTCTAAATTTCTGACGTTCTGCAATTCACTCAAAAATGGTGCCAAACTGTTGCAAACGATCCCCTGAAAGGTTTTTCGGTGGAAACAGATGTGTTTTTATCATCGGAAATATAATTAGCCCTCAACGTCAGAACAACTTTTTTTGAAAAAATCCCTAAGCCGCGCGGTCACAATTTCTTCTAAATTTCTGATGTTCTGCAATTCACTCAAAAATGGTGCTAAACTGTTGCAAACGATCCCCTGAAAGGTTTTTCGGTGGAAACAGATGCGTTTTTATCATCGGAAACAGAATTAGCCCTCGACGTCTGATCAACATTTTTTTGAAAAAACCCCTAAGCCGCACTGTCACAATTTCAGCAAAAATCTGACGTTCTGCAATTCACTCAATAATGTTGCCAAACTGTTGCAAACGATCCCCTGAAAGCTTTTTTGGTGGAAACAGATGAGTTTTTATCATGGGAAACAGAATTAGCCCTCAACGTCTGAACAACCTTTTTTTGCAAAAATCCCTAAGCCGCGCGGTCACAATTTCAGGAAAAAACTGACGTTCTGCAATTCACTCAAAAATGGTGCCAAACTGCTGCAAATGATCCCCTGAAAGGTTTTTCGGTGGAAACAGATGCGTTTTGATCATGGGAAACAGAATTAGCCCTCAAAGTCTAAACAACTTTTATTTGCAATTTTCTTCTAAATTTCTGACGTTCTGCAATTCACTCAAAAATGGTGCTAAACTGTTGCAAACGATCCCCTGCAAGGTTTTTCGGTGGAAACAGATGCGTTTTTTTCATCGGAAATAGAATTAGCCCTCGAAGTCTGAACAACTTTTTTTGAAAAAATCCCTAAGCCGCGCGGTCACAATTTCAGCAAAAATCTGACGTTCTGCAATTCATTCAAAAATGGCGCTGAACTGTTGCAAACGATCCCCTGAAAGGTTTTTCGGTGGAAAAAGATGCGTTTTTATCATCGGAGACAGAATTAGCCCTCAATGTCTGAACAACCTTTTTTTGCAAAAATCCCTAAGCCGCGCGGTCACAATTTCAGGGAAAAACTGACGTTCTGCAATTCACTCAAAAATGGTGCCAAACTGTTGCAAACGATCCCCTGAAAGGTTTTTCGGTGGAAACAGATGCGTTTTTATCATCGGAAACAGAATTAGCCCTCAACGTCTGAACAACTTTTTTTGCAAAAATCCCTAAGCCGCGCGGTCACAATTTCAGCAAAAATCTGACGTTCTGCAATTCATTCAAAAATGGCGCTGAACTGTTGCAAACGATCCCCTGAAAGGTTTTTCGGTGGAAACAGATGCGTTTTGATCATGGGAAACAGAATTAGCCCTCAACGTCTGAACAACCTTTTTTTGCAAAAATCCCTAAGCCGCGCGGTCACAATTTCAGGAAAAAACTGACGTTCTGCAATTCACTCAAAAATGGTGCCAAACTGCTGCAAATGATCCCCTGAAAGGTTTTTCGGTGGAAACAGATGCGTTTTTATCATGGGAAACAGAATTAGCCCTCGACGTCTGATCAACATTTTTTTGAAAAAACCCCTAAGCCGCGCTGTCACAATTTCAGCAAAAATCTGACGTTCTGCAATTCACTCAATAATGTTGCCAAACTGTTGCAAACGATCCCCTGAAAGGTTTTTTGGTGGAAACAGATGAGTTTTTATCATGGGAAACAGAATTAGCCCTCAACGTCTGAACAACCTTTTTTTGCAAAAATCCCTAAGCCGCGCGGTCACAATTTCAGCAAAAATCTGACGTTCTGCAATTCATTCAAAAATGGCGCTGAACTGTTGCAAACGATCCCCTGAAAGGTTTTTCGGTGGAAACAGATGCGTTTTGATCATGGGAAACAGAATTAGCCCTCGACGTCTGAACACCTTTTTTTGCAAAAATCCCTAAGCCGCGCGGTCACAATTTCTTCTAAATTTCTGACGTTCTGCAATTCACTCGAAAATGGTGCTAAACTGTTGCAAACGAACCCCTGAAACAGATGCGTTTTTATCATGGGAAACAGAATTAGCCCTCAAAGTCTAAACAACTTTTATTTGCAAATTTCTTCTAAATTTCTGACGTTCTGCAATTCACTCAAAAATGGTGCTAAACTGTTGCAAACGATCCCCTGAAAGGTTTTTCGGTGGAAACAGATGCGTTTTTATCATCGGAAATAGAATTAGCCCTCGAAGTCTGAACAACTTTTTTTGAAAAAATCCCTAAGCCGCGCGGTCACAATTTCAGCAAAAATCTGACGTTCTGCAATTCATTCAAAAATGGCGCTGAACTGTTGCAAACGATCCCCTGGAAGGTTTTTCGGTGGAAAAAGATGCGTTTTTATCATCGGAGACAGAATTAGCCCTCAACGTCTGAAAAACTTTTTTTTTTGCAAAAATCCCTAAGCCGCGCGGTCACAATTTCAGCAAAAATCTGACGTTCTGCAATTCATTCAAAAATGGCGCTGAACTGTTGCAAACGATCCCCCGAAAGGTTTTTCGGTGGAAACAGATGCGTTTTTATCATGGGAAACAGAATTAGCCCTCAATGTCTGAACAACTTTTTTTTGCAAAAATCCCTAAGCCGCGCGGTCACAATTTCAGGAAAAAACTGACGTTCTGCAATTCACTCAAAAATGGTGCCAAACTGTTCCAAACGATCCCCTGAAAGGTTTTTCGGTGGAAACAGATGCGTTTTTATCATGGGAAACAGAATTAGCCCTCAACGTCTGAACAACTTTTTTTGCAAAAATCCCTAAGCCGTGCGGTCACAATTTCTTCTAAATTTCTGACGTTCTGCAATTCACTCAAAAATGTTGCCAAACTGTTGCAAACGATCCCCTGAAAGGTTTTTCGGTGGAAACAGATGAGTTTTTATCATGGGAAACAGAATTAGCCCTCAACGTCTGAACAACCTTTTTTTGCAAAAATCCCTAAGCCGCGCGGTCACAATTTCAGGAAAAAACTGACGTTCTGCAATTCACTCAAAAATGGTGCCAAACTGCTGCAAATGATCCCCTGAAAGGTTTTTCGGTGGAAACAGATGCGTTTTTATCATGGGAAACAGAATTAGCCCTCGAAGTCTGAACAACTTTTTTTTGCAAAAATCCCTAAGCCGCGCGGTCACAATTTCTTCTAAATTTCTGACGTTCTGCAATTCATTCAAAAATGGCGCTGAACTGTTGCAAACGATCCCCTGAAAGGTTTTTCGGTGGAAAAAGATGCGTTTTTATCATCGGAGACAGAATTAGCCCTCAACGTCTGAAAAACTTTTTTTTTGCAAAAATCCCTAAGCCGCGCGGTCACAATTTCAGCAAAAATCTGACGTTCTGCAATTCATTCAAAAATGGCGCTGAACTGTTGCAAACGATCCCCTGAAAGGTTTTTCGGTGGAAACAGATGCGTTTTTATCATGGGAAACAGAATTAGCCCTCAATGTCTGAACAACTTTTTTTTGCAAAAATCCCTAAGCCGCGCGGTCACAATTTCAGGAAAAAACTGACGTTCTGCAATTCACTCAAAAATGCTGCCAAACTGTTGCAAACGATCCCCTGAAAGGTTTTTCGGTGGAAACAGATGCGTTTTTATCATCGGAAACAGAATTAGCCCTCAACGTCTGAACAACTTTTTTTGCAAAAATCCCTAAGCCGCGCGGTCACAATTTCAGCAAAAATCTGACGTTCTGCAATTCATTCAAAAATGGCGCTGAACTGTTGCAAACGATCCCCTGAAAGGTTTTTCGGTGGAAACAGATGCGTTTTGATCATGGGAAACAGAATTAGCCCTCAACGTCTGAACAACCTTTTTTTGCAAAAATCCCTAAGCCGCGCGGTCACAATTTCAGGAAAAAACTGACGTTCTGCAATTCACTCAAAAATGGTGCCAAACTGCTGCAAATGATCCCCTGAAAGGTTTTTCGGTGGAAACAGATGCGTTTTTATCATGGGAAACAGAATTAGCCCTCGACGTCTGATCAACATTTTTTTGCAAAAACCCCTAAGCCGCGCTGTCACAATTTCAGCAAAAATCTGACGTTCTGCAATTCACTCAATAATGTTGCCAAACTGTTGCAAACGATCCCCTGAAAGGTGTTTTGGTGGAAACAGATGAGTTTTGATCATGGGAAACAGAATTAGCCCTCAACGTCTGAACAACCTTTTTTTGCAAAAATCCCTAAGCCGCGCGGTCACAATTTCAGGAAAAAACTGACGTTCTGCAATTCACTCAAAAATGGTGCCAAACTGCTGCAAATGATCCCCTGAAAGGTTTTTCGGTGGAAACAGATGCGTTTTTATCATGGGAAACAGAATTAGCCCTCGACGTCTGATCAACATTTTTTTGAAAAAACCCCTAAGCCGCGCTGTCACAATTTCAGCAAAAATCTGACGTTCTGCAATTCACTCAATAATTTTGCCAAACTGTTGCAAACGATCCCCTGAAAGGTTTTTTGGTGGAAACAGATGAGTTTTTATCATGGGAAACAGAATTAGCCCTCAACGTCTGAACAACCTTTTTTTGCAAAAATCCCTAAGCCGCGCGGTCACAATTTCAGCAAAAATCTGACGTTCTGCAATTCATTCAAAAATGGCGCTGAACTGTTGCAAACGATCCCCTGAAAGGTTTTTCGGTGGAAACAGATGCGTTTTGATCATGGGAAACAGAATTAGCCCTCGACGTCTGAACACCTTTTTTTGCAAAAATCCCTAAGCCGCGCGGTCACAATTTCTTCTAAATTTCTGACGTTCTGCAATTCACTCGAAAATGGTGCTAAACTGTTGCAAACGAACCCCTGAAACAGATGCGTTTTTATCATGGGAAACAGAATTAGCCCTCAAGTCTAAACAACTTTTATTTGCAAATTTCTTCTAAATTTCTGACGTTCTGCAATTCACTCAAAAATGGTGCTAAACTGTTGCAAACGATCCCCTGAAAGGTTTTTCGGTGGAAACAGATGCGTTTTTATCATCGGAAATAGAATTAGCCCTCGAAGTCTGAAAAACTTTTTTTGAAAAAATCCCTAAGCCGCGCGGTCACAATTTCAGCAAAAATCTGACGTTCTGCAATTCATTCAAAAATGGCGCTGAACTGTTGCAAACGATCCCCTGAAAGGTTTTTCGGTGGAAACAGATGCGTTTTTATCATGGGAAACAGAATTAGCCCTCAATGTCTGAACAACTTTTTTTTGCAAAAATCCCTAAGCCGCGCGGTCACAATTTCAGGAAAAAACTGACGTTCTGCAATTCACTCAAAAATGGTGCCAAACTGTTGCAAACGATCCCCTGAAAGGTTTTTCGGTGGAAACAGATGCGTTTTTATCATCGGAAACAGAATTAGCCCTCAACGTCTGAACAACTTTTTTTGCAAAAATCCCTAAGCCGCGCGGTCACAATTTCAGCAAAAATCTGACGTTCTGCAATTCATTCAAAAATGGCGCTGAACTGTTGCAAACGATCCCCTGAAAGGTTTTTCGGTGGAAACAGATGCGTTTTGATCATGGGAAACAGAATTAGCCCTCAACGTCTGAACAACCTTTTTTTGCAAAAATCCCTAAGCCGCGCGGTCACAATTTCAGGAAAAAACTGACGTTCTGCAATTCACTCAAAAATGGTGCCAAACTGCTGCAAATGATCCCCTGAAAGGTTTTTCGGTGGAAACAGATGCGTTTTTATCATGGGAAACAGAATTAGCCCTCGACGTCTGATCAACATTTTTTTGCAAAAACCCCTAAGCCGCGCTGTCACAATTTCAGCAAAAAACTGACGTTCTGCAATTCACTCAATAATGTTGCCAAACTGTTGCAAACGATCCCCTGAAAGGTGTTTTGGTGGAAACAGATGAGTTTTGATCATGGGAAACAGAATTAGCCCTCAACGTCTGAACAACCTTTTTTTGCAAAAATCCCTAAGCCGCGCGGTCACAATTTCAGGAAAAAACTGACGTTCTGCAATTCACTCAAAAATGGTGCCAAACTGCTGCAAATGATCCCCTGAAAGGTTTTTCGGTGGAAACAGATGCGTTTTTATCATGGGAAACAGAATTAGCCCTCGACGTCTGATCAACATTTTTTTGAAAAAACCCCTAAGCCGCGCTGTCACAATTTCAGCAAAAATCTGACGTTCTGCAATTCACTCAATAATTTTGCCAAACTGTTGCAAACGATCCCCTGAAAGGTTTTTTGGTGGAAACAGATGAGTTTTTATCATGGGAAACAGAATTAGCCCTCAACGTCTGAACAACCTTTTTTTGCAAAAATCCCTAAGCCGCGCGGTCACAATTTCAGCAAAAATCTGACATTCTGCAATTCATTCAAAAATGGCGCTGAACTGTTGCAAACGATCCCCTGAAAGGTTTTTCGGTGGAAACAGATGCGTTTTGATCATGGGAAACAGAATTAGCCCTCGACGTCTGAACACCTTTTTTTGCAAAAATCCCTAAGCCGCGCGGTCACAATTTCTTCTAAATTTCTGACGTTCTGCAATTCACTCGAAAATGGTGCTAAACTGTTGCAAACGAACCCCTGAAACAGATGCGTTTTTATCATGGGAAACAGAATTAGCCCTCAAGTCTAAACAACTTTTATTTGCAAATTTCTTCTAAATTTCTGACGTTCTGCAATTCACTCAAAAATGGTGCTAAACTGTTGCAAACGATCCCCTGAAAGGTTTTTCGGTGGAAACAGATGCGTTTTTATCATCGGAAATAGAATTAGCCCTCGAAGTCTGAACAACTTTTTTTGAAAAAATCCCTAAGCCGCGCGGTCACAATTTCAGCAAAAATCTGACGTTCTGCAATTCATTCAAAAATGGCGCTGAACTGTTGCAAACGATCCCCTGAAAGGTTTTTCGGTGGAAAAAGATGCGTTTTTATCATCGGAGACAGAATTAGCCCTCAACGTCTGAAAAACTTTTTTTTTGCAAAAATCCCTAAGCCGCGCGGTCACAATTTCAGCAAAAATCTGACGTTCTGCAATTCATTCAAAAATGGCGCTGAACTGTTGCAAACGATCCCCCGAAAGGTTTTTCGGTGGAAACAGATGCGTTTTTATCATGGGAAACAGAATTAGCCCTCAATGTCTGAACAACTTTTTTTTGCAAAAATCCCTAAGCCGCGCGGTCACAATTTCAGGAAAAAACTGACGTTCTGCAATTCACTCAAAAATGGTGCCAAACTGTTGCAAACGATCCCCTGAAAGGTTTTTCGGTGGAAACAGATGCGTTTTTATCATGGGAAACAGAATTAGCCCTCAACGTCTGAACAACTTTTTTTGCAAAAATCCCTAAGCCGTGCGGTCACAATTTCTTCTAAATTTCTGACGTTCTGCAATTCACTCAAAAATGTTGCCAAACTGTTGCAAACGATCCCCTGAAAGGTTTTTCGGTGGAAACAGATGAGTTTTTATCATGGGAAACAGAATTAGCCCTCAACGTCTGAACAACCTTTTTTTGCAAAAATCCCTAAGCCGCGCGGTCACAATTTCAGGAAAAAACTGACGTTCTGCAATTCACTCAAAAATGGTGCCAAACTGCTGCAAATGATCCCCTGAAAGGTTTTTCGGTGGAAACAGATGCGTTTTTATCATGGGAAACAGAATTAGCCCTCGAAGTCTGAACAACTTTTTTTTGCAAAAATCCCTAAGCCGCGCGGTCACAATTTCTTCTAAATTTCTGACGTTCTGCAATTCATTCAAAAATGGCGCTGAACTGTTGCAAACGATCCCCTGAAAGGTTTTTCGGTGGAAAAAGATGCGTTTTTATCATCGGAGACAGAATTAGCCCTCAACGTCTGAAAAACTTTTTTTTTGCAAAAATCCCTAAGCCGCGCGGTCACAATTTCAGCAAAAATCTGACGTTCTGCAATTCATTCAAAAATGGCGCTGAACTGTTGCAAACGATCCCCTGAAAGGTTTTTCGGTGGAAACAGATGCGTTTTTATCATGGGAAACAGAATTAGCCCTCAATGTCTGAACAACTTTTTTTTGCAAAAATCCCTAAGCCGCGCGGTCACAATTTCAGGAAAAAACTGACGTTCTGCAATTCACTCAAAAATGGTGCCAAACTGTTGCAAACGATCCCCTGAAAGGTTTTTCGGTGGAAACAGATGCGTTTTTATCATCGGAAACAGAATTAGCCCTCAACGTCTGAACAACTTTTTTTGCAAAAATCCCTAAGCCGCGCGGTCACAATTTCAGCAAAAATCTGACGTTCTGCAATTCATTCAAAAATGGCGCTGAACTGTTGCAAACGATCCCCTGAAAGGTTTTTCGGTGGAAACAGATGCGTTTTGATCATGGGAAACAGAATTAGCCCTCAACGTCTGAACAACCTTTTTTTGCAAAAATCCCTAAGCCGCGCGGTCACAATTTCAGGAAAAAACTGACGTTCTGCAATTCACTCAAAAATGGTGCCAAACTGCTGCAAATGATCCCCTGAAAGGTTTTTCGGTGGAAACAGATGCGTTTTTATCATGGGAAACAGAATTAGCCCTCGACGTCTGATCAACATTTTTTTGAAAAAACCCCTAAGCCGCGCTGTCACAATTTCAGCAAAAATCTGACGTTCTGCAATTCACTCAATAATGTTGCCAAACTGTTGCAAACGATCCCCTGAAAGGTTTTTTGGTGGAAACAGATGAGTTTTTATCATGGGAAACAGAATTAGCCCTCAACGTCTGAACAACCTTTTTTTGCAAAAATCCCTAAGCCGCGCGGTCACAATTTCAGCAAAAATCTGACGTTCTGCAATTCATTCAAAAATGGCGCTGAACTGTTGCAAACGATCCCCTGAAAGGTTTTTCGGTGGAAACAGATGCGTTTTGATCATGGGAAACAGAATTAGCCCTCAACGTCTGAACAACCTTTTTTTGCAAAAATCCCTAAGCCGCGCGGTCACAATTTCAGGAAAAAACTGACGTTCTGCAATTCACTCAAAAATGGTGCCAAACTGCTGCAAATGATCCCCTGAAAGGTTTTTCGGTGGAAACAGATGCGTTTTTATCATGGGAAACAGAATTAGCCCTCGACGTCTGATCAACATTTTTTTGAAAAAACCCCTAAGCCGCGCTGTCACAATTTCAGCAAAAATCTGACGTTCTGCAATTCACTCAATAATGTTGCCAAACTGTTGCAAACGATCCCCTGAAAGGTTTTTTGGTGGAAACAGATGAGTTTTTATCATGGGAAACAGAATTAGCCCTCAACGTCTGAACAACCTTTTTTTGCAAAAATCCCTAAGCCGCGCGGTCACAATTTCAGCAAAAATCTGACGTTCTGCAATTCATTCAAAAATGGCGCTGAACTGTTGCAAACGATCCCCTGAAAGGTTTTTCGGTGGAAACAGATGCGTTTTGATCATGGGAAACAGAATTAGCCCTCGAAGTCTGAACAACTTTTTTTGCAAAAATCCCTAAGCCACGCGGTCACAATTTCTTCTAAATTTCTGACGTTCTGCAATTCACTCGAAAATGGTGCTAAACTGTTGCAAACGATCCCCTGAAACAGATGCGTTTTTATCATGGGAAACAGAATTAGCCCTCAAAGTCTAAACAACTTTTATTTGCAAATTTCTTCTAAATTTCTGACGTTCTGCAATTCACTCAAAAATGGTGCTAAACTGTTGCAAACGATCCCCTGAAAGGTTTTTCGGTGGAAACAGATGCGTTTTTATCATCGGAGACAGAATTAGCCCTCAACGTCTGAAAAACTTTTTTTTTGCAAAAATCCCTAAGCCGCGCGGTCACAATTTCAGCAAAAAACTGACGTTCTGCAATTCATTCAAAAATGGCGCTGAACTGTTGCAAACGATCCCCCGAAAGGTTTTTCGGTGGAAACAGATGCGTTTTTATCATGGGAAACAGAATTAGCCCTCAATGTCTGAACAACTTTTTTTTGCAAAAATCCCTAAGCCGCGCGGTCACAATTTCAGGAAAAAACTGACGTTCTGCAATTCACTCAAAAATGGTGCCAAACTGTTGCAAACGATCCCCTGAAAGGTTTTTCGGTGGAAACAGATGCGTTTTTATCATCGGAAACAGAATTAGCCCTCAACGTCTGAACAACTTTTTTTTGCAAAAATCCCTAAGCCGCGCGGTCACAATTTCTTCTAAATTTCTGACGTTCTGCAATTCATTCAAAAATGGCGCTGAACTGTTGCAAACGATCCCCTGAAAGGTTTTTCGGTGGAAAAAGATGCGTTTTTATCATCGGAGACAGAATTAGCCCTCAACGTCTGAAAAACTTTTTTTTTGCAAAAATCCCTAAGCCGCGCGGTCACAATTTCAGCAAAAATCTGACGTTCTGCAATTCATTCAAAAATGGCGCTGAACTGTTGCAAACGATCCCCTGAAAGGTTTTTCGGTGGAAACAGATGCGTTTTTATCATGGGAAACAGAATTAGCCCTCAATGTCTGAACAACTTTTTTTTGCAAAAATCCCTAAGCCGCGCGGTCACAATTTCAGGAAAAAACTGACGTTCTGCAATTCACTCAAAAATGGTGCCAAACTGTTGCAAACGATCCCCTGAAAGGTTTTTCGGTGGAAACAGATGCGTTTTTATCATCGGAAACAGAATTAGCCCTCAACGTCTGAACAACTTTTTTTGCAAAAATCCCTAAGCCGCGCGGTCACAATTTCAGCAAAAATCTGACGTTCTGCAATTCATTCAAAAATGGCGCTGAACTGTTGCAAACGATCCCCTGAAAGGTTTTTCGGTGGAAACAGATGCGTTTTGATCATGGGAAACAGAATTAGCCCTCAACGTCTGAACAACCTTTTTTTGCAAAAATCCCTAAGCCGCGCGGTCACAATTTCAGGAAAAAACTGACGTTCTGCAATTCACTCAAAAATGGTGCCAAACTGCTGCAAATGATCCCCTGAAAGGTTTTTCGGTGGAAACAGATGCGTTTTTATCATGGGAAACAGAATTAGCCCTCGACGTCTGATCAACATTTTTTTGCAAAAACCCCTAAGCCGCGCTGTCACAATTTCAGCAAAAATCTGACGTTCTGCAATTCACTCAATAATGTTGCCAAACTGTTGCAAACGATCCCCTGAAAGGTTTTTTGGTGGAAACAGATGAGTTTTGATCATGGGAAACAGAATTAGCCCTCAACGTCTGAACAACCTTTTTTTGCAAAAATCCCTAAGCCGCGCGGTCACAATTTCAGGAAAAAACTGACGTTCTGCAATTCACTCAAAAATGGTGCCAAACTGCTGCAAATGATCCCCTGAAAGGTTTTTCGGTGGAAACAGATGCGTTTTTATCATGGGAAACAGAATTAGCCCTCAACGTCTGATCAACATTTTTTTGAAAAAACCCCTAAGCCGCGCTGTCACAATTTCAGCAAAAATCTGACGTTCTGCAATTCACTCAATAATGTTGCCAAACTGTTGCAAACGATCCCCTGAAAGGTTTTTTGGTGGAAACAGATGAGTTTTTATCATGGGAAACACAATTAGCCCTCAACGTCTGAACAACCTTTTTTTGCAAAAATCCCTAAGCCGCGCGGTCACAATTTCAGCAAAAATCTGACGTTCTGCAATTCATTCAAAAATGGCGCTGAACTGTTGCAAACGATCCCCTGAAAGGTTTTTCGGTGGAAACAGATGCGTTTTGATCATGGGAAACAGAATTAGCCCTCGACGTCTGAACAACTTTTTTTGCAAAAATCCCTAAGCCGCGCGGTCAAAATTTCTTCTAAATTTCTGACGTTCTGCAATTCACTCGAAAATGGTGCTAAACTGTTGCAAACGATCCCCTGAAACAGATGCGTTTTTATCATGGGAAACAGAATTAGCCCTCAAAGTCTAAACAACTTTTATTTGCAAATTTCTTCTAAATTTCTGACGTTCTGCAATTCACTCAAAAATGGTGCTAAACTGTTGCAAACGATCCCCTGAAAGGTTTTTCGGTGGAAACAGATGCGTTTTTATCATCGGAAATAGAATTAGCCCTCAAAGTCTGAACAACTTTTTTTGAAAAAATCCCTAAGCCGCGCGGTCACAATTTCAGCAAAAATCTGATGTTCTGCAATTCATTCAAAAATGGCGCTGAACTGTTGCAAACGATCCCCTGAAAGGTTTTTCGGTGGAAAAAGATGCGTTTTTATCATCGGAGACAGAATTAGCCCTCAACGTCTGAAAAACTTTTTTTTTGCAAAAATCCCTAAGCCGCGCGGTCACAATTTCAGCAAAAAACTGACGTTCTGCAATTCATTCAAAAATGGCGCTGAACTGTTGCAAACGATCCCCCGAAAGGTTTTTCGGTGGAAACAGATGCGTTTTTATCATGGGAAACAGAATTAGCCCTCAATGTCTGAACAACTTTTTTTTGCAAAAATCCCTAAGCCGCGCGGTCACAATTTCAGGAAAAAACTGACGTTCTGCAATTCACTCAAAAATGGTGCCAAACTGTTGCAAACGATCCCCTGAAAGGTTTTTCGGTGGAAACAGATGCGTTTTTATCATCGGAAACAGAATTAGCCCTCAACGTCTGATCAACATTTTTTTGCAAAAACCCCTAAGCCGCGCTGTCACAATTTCAGCAAAAATCTGACGTTCTGCAATTCACTCAATAATGTTGCCAAACTGTTGCAAACGATCCCCTGAAAGGTTTTTTGGTGGAAACAGATGAGTTTTGATCATGGGAAACAGAATTAGCCCTCAACGTCTGAACAACCTTTTTTTGCAAAAATCCCTAAGCCGCGCGGTCACAATTTCAGGAAAAAACTGACGTTCTGCAATTCACTCAAAAATGGTGCCAAACTGCTGCAAATGATCCCCTGAAAGGTTTTTCGGTGGAAACAGATGCGTTTTTATCATGGGAAACAGAATTAGCCCTCGACGTCTGATCAACATTTTTTTGAAAAAACCCCTAAGCCGCGCTGTCACAATTTCAGCAAAAATCTGACGTTCTGCAATTCACTCAATAATGTTGCCAAACTGTTGCAAACGATCCCCTGAAAGGTTTTTTGGTGGAAACAGATGAGTTTTTATCATGGGAAACAGAATTAGCCCTCAACGTCTGAACAACCTTTTTTTGCAAAAATCCCTAAGCCGCGCGGTCACAATTTCAGCAAAAATCTGACGTTCTGCAATTCATTCAAAAATGGCGCTGAACTGTTGCAAACGATCCCCTGAAAGGTTTTTCGGTGGAAACAGATGCGTTTTGATCATGGGAAACAGAATTAGCCCTCGACGTCTGAACAACTTTTTTTGCAAAAATCCCTAAGCCGCGCGGTCACAATTTCTTCTAAATTTCTGACGTTCTGCAATTCACTCGAAAATGGTGCTAAACTGTTGCAAACGATCCCCTGAAACAGATGCGTTTTTATCATGGGAAACAGAATTAGCCCTCAAAGTCTAAACAACTTTTATTTGCAAATTTCTTCTAAATTTCTGACGTTCTGCAATTCACTCAAAAATGGTGCTAAACTGTTGCAAACGATCCCCTGAAAGGTTTTTCGGTGGAAACAGATGCGTTTTTATCATCGGAAATAGAATTAGCCCTCGAAGTCTGAACAACTTTTTTTGAAAAAATCCCTAAGCCGCGCGGTCACAATTTCAGCAAAAATCTGATGTTCTGCAATTCATTCAAAAATGGCGCTGAATTGTTGCAAACGATCCCCTGAAAGGTTTTTCGGTGGAAAAAGATGCGTTTTTATCATCGGAGACAGAATTAGCCCTCAACGTCTGAAAAACTTTTTTTTTGCAAAAATCCCTAAGCCGCGCGGTCACAATTTCAGCAAAAAACTGACGTTCTGCAATTCATTCAAAAATGGCGCTGAACTGTTGCAAACGATCCCCCGAAAGGTTTTTCGGTGGAAACAGATGCGTTTTTATCATGGGAAACAGAATTAGCCCTCAACGTCTGAACAACTTTTTTTTGCAAAAATCCCTAAGCCGCGCGGTCACAATTTCAGGAAAAAACTGACGTTCTGCAATTCACTCAAAAATGGTGCCAAACTGTTGCAAACGATCCCCTGAAAGGTTTTTCGGTGGAAACAGATGCGTTTTTATCATCGGAAACAGAATTAGCCCTCAACGTCTGATCAACATTTTTTTGCAAAAACCCCTAAGCCGCGCTGTCACAATTTCAGCAAAAATCTGACGTTCTGCAATTCACTCAATAATGTTGCCAAACTGTTGCAAACGATCCCCTGAAAGGTTTTTTGGTGGAAACAGATGAGTTTTGATCATGGGAAACAGAATTAGCCCTCAACGTCTGAACAACCTTTTTTTGCAAAAATCCCTAAGCCGCGCGGTCACAATTTCAGGAAAAAACTGACGTTCTGCAATTCACTCAAAAATGGTGCCAAACTGCTGCAAATGATCCCCTGAAAGGTTTTTCGGTGGAAACAGATGCGTTTTTATCATGGGAAACAGAATTAGCCCTCAACGTCTGATCAACATTTTTTTGAAAAAACCCCTAAGCCGCGCTGTCACAATTTCAGCAAAAATCTGACGTTCTGCAATTCACTCAATAATGTTGCCAAACTGTTGCAAACGATCCCCTGAAAGTTTTTTTGGTGGAAACAGATGAGTTTTTATCATGGGAAACAGAATTAGCCCTCAACGTCTGAACAACCTTTTTTTGCAAAAATCCCTAAGCCGCGCGGTCACAATTTCAGCAAAAAACTGACGTTCTGCAATTCATTCAAAAATGGCGCTGAACTGTTGCAAACGATCCCCTGAAAGGTTTTTCGGTGGAAACAGATGCGTTTTGATCATGGGAAACAGAATTAGCCCTCGACGTCTGAACAACTTTTTTTGCAAAAATCCCTAAGCCGCGCGGTCACAATTTCTTCTAAATTTCTGACGTTCTGCAATTCACTCGAAAATGGTGCTAAACTGTTGCAAACGATCCCCTGAAACAGATGCGTTTTTATCATGGGAAACAGAATTAGCCCTCAAAGTCTAAACAACTTTTATTTGCAAATTTCTTCTAAATTTCTGACGTTCTGCAATTCACTCAAAAATGGTGCTAAACTGTTGCAAACGATCCCCTGAAAGGTTTTTCGGTGGAAACAGATGCGTTTTTATCATCGGAAATAGAATTAGCCCTCGAAGTCTGAACAACTTTTTTTGAAAAAATCCCTAAGCCGCGCGGTCACAATTTCAGCAAAAATCTGAGGTTCTGCAATTCATTCAAAAATGGCGCTGAACTGTTGCAAACGATCCCCTGAAAGGTTTTTCGGTGGAAAAAGATGCGTTTTTATCATCGGAGACAGAATTAGCCCTCAACGTCTGAAAAACTTTTTTTTTGCAAAAATCCCTAAGCCGCGCGGTCACAATTTCAGCAAAAAACTGACGTTCTGCAATTCATTCAAAAATGGCGCTGAACTGTTGCAAACGATCCCCCGAAAGGTTTTTCGGTGGAAACAGATGCGTTTTTATCATGGGAAACAGAATTAGCCCTCAATGTCTGAACAACTTTTTTTTGCAAAAATCCCTAAGCCGCGCGGTCACAATTTCAGGAAAAAACTGACGTTCTGCAATTCACTCAAAAATGGTGCCAAACTGTTGCAAACGATCCCCTGAAAGGTTTTTCGGTGGAAACAGATGCGTTTTTATCATCGGAAACAGAATTAGCCCTCAACGTCTGAACAACTTTTTTTGCAAAAATCCCTAAGCCGCGCGGTCACAATTTCAGGAAAAAACTGACGTTCTGCAATTCACTCAAAAATGGTGCCAAACTGTTGCAAACGATCCCCTGAAAGGTTTTTCGGTGGAAACAGATGCGTTTTTATCATCGGAAACAGAATTAGCCCTCAACGTCTGAACAACCTTTTTTTGCAAAAATCCCTAAGCCGCGCGGTCACAATTTCAGGAAAAAACTGACGTTCTGCAATTCACTCAAAAATGGTGCCAAACTGCTGCAAATGATCCCCTGAAAGGTTTTTCGTTTGAAACAGATGCGTTTTTATCATGGGAAACAGAATTAGCCCTCGAAGTCTGAACAACTTTTTTTTGCAAAAATCCCTAAGCCGCGCGGTCACAATTTCTTCTAAATTTCTGACGTTCTGCAATTCATTCAAAAATGGCGCTGAACTGTTGCAAACGATCCCCTGAAAGGTTTTTCGGTGGAAAAAGATGCGTTTTTATCATCGGAGACAGAATTAGCCCTCAACGTCTGAAAAACTTTTTTTTTGCAAAAATCCCTAAGCCGCGCGGTCACAATTTCAGCAAAAATCTGACGTTCTGCAATTCATTCAAAAATGGCGCTGAACTGTTGCAAACGATCCCCTGAAAGGTTTTTCGGTGGAAACAGATGCGTTTTTATCATGGGAAACAGAATTAGCCCTCAATGTCTGAACAACTTTTTTTTGCAAAAATCCCTAAGCCGCGCGGTCACAATTTCAGGAAAAAACTGACGTTCTGCAATTCACTCAAAAATGCTGCCAAACTGTTGCAAACGATCCCCTGAAAGGTTTTTCGGTGGAAACAGATGCGTTTTTATCATCGGAAACAGAATTAGCCCTCAACGTCTGAACAACTTATTTTGCAAAAATCCCTAAGCCGCGCGGTCACAATTTCAGCAAAAATCTGACGTTCTGCAATTCATTTAAAAATGGCGCTGAACTGTTGCAAACGATCCCCTGAAAGGTTTTTCGGTGGAAACAGATGCGTTTTGATCATGGGAAACAGAATTAGACCTCGACGTCAGAACAACTTTTTTTGAAAAAATCCCTAAGCCGCGCGGTCACAATTTCTTCTAAATTTCTGACGTTCTGCAATTCACTCAAAAATGTTGCCAAACTGTTGCAAACGATCCCCTGAAAGGTTTTTCGGTGGAAACAGATGAGTTTTTATCATGGGAAACAGAATTAGCCCTCAACGTCTGAACAACCTTTTTTTGCAAAAATCCCTAAGCCGCGCGGTCACAATTTCAGGAAAAAACTGACGTTCTGCAATTCACTCAAAAATGGTGCCAAACTGCTGGAAATGATCCCCTGAAAGGTTTTTCGGTGGAAACAGATGCGTTTTTATCATGGGAAACAGAATTAGCCCTCGAAGTCTGAACAACTTTTTTTTGCAAAAATCCCTAAGCCGCGCGGTCACAATTTCTTCTAAATTTCTGACGTTCTGCAATTCATTAAAAAATGGCGCTGAACTGTTGCAAACGATCCCCTGAAATGTTTTTCAGTGGAAACAGATGCGTTTTTATCATGGGAAACAGAATTAGCCCTCAACGTCTGAACAACCTTTTTTTGCAAAAATCCCTAAGCCGCGCGGTCACAATTTCAGGAAAAAACTGACGTTCTGCAATTCACTCAAAAATGGTGACAAACTGCTGCAAACGATCCCCTGAAAGGTTTTTCGGTGGAAACAGATGCGTTTTGATCATGGGAAACAGAATTAGCCTCGACGTCTGAACAACTTTTTTTGAAAAAATCCCTAAGCCGCGCGGTCAAAATTTCTTCTAAATTTCTGACGTTCTGCAATTCACTCGAAAATGGTGCTAAACGGTTGCAAACGATCCCCTGAAACAGATGCGTTTTTATCATGGGAAACAGAATTAGCCCTCAAAGTCTAAACAACTTTTATTTGCAAATTTCTTCTAAATTTCTGACGTTCTGCAATTCACTCAAAAATAGTGCTAAACTGTTGCAAACGATCCCCTGAAAGGTTTTTCGGTGGAAACAGATGCGTTTTTATCATCGGAAATAGAATTAGCCCTCGAAGTCTGAACAACTTTTTATGAAAAAATCCCTAAGCCGCGCGGTCACAATTTCAGCAAAAATCTGACGTTCTGCAATTCATTCAAAAATGGCGCTGAACTGTTGCAAACGATCCCCTGAAAGGTTTTTCGGTGGGAAAAGATGCGTTTTTATCATCGGAAACAGAATTAGCCCTCAACGTCTGAACAACTTTTTTTGCAAAAATCCCTAAGCCGCGCGGTCACAATTTCAGCAAAAATCTGACGTTCTGCAATTCATTCAAAAATGGCGCTGAACTGTTGCAAACGATCCCCTGAAAGGTTTTTCGGTGGAAACAGATGCGTTTTGAATATGGGAAACAGAATTAGCCCTCGACGTCAGAACTTTTTTTGAAAAAATCCCTAAGCCGCGCGGTCACAATTTCTTCTAAATTTCTGACGTTCTGCAATTCACTCAAAAATGTTGCCAAACTGTTGCAAACGATCCCCTGAAAGGTTTTTCGGTGGAAACAGATGAGTTTTTATCATGGGAAACAGAATTAGCCCTCAACGTCTGAACAACCTTTTTTTGCAAAAATCCCTAAGCCGCGCGGTCACAATTTCAGGAAAAAACTGACGTTCTGCAATTCACTCAAAAATGGTGCCAAAGTGCTGCAAATGATCCCCTGAAAGGTTTTTCGGTGGAAACAGATGCGTTTTTATCATGGGAAACAGAATTAGCCCTCGAAGTCTGAACAACTTTTTTTTGCAAAAATCCCTAAGCCGCGCGGTCACAATTTCTTCTAAATTTCTGACGTTCTGCAATTCATTAAAAAATGGCGCTGAACTGTTGCAAACGATCCCCTGAAATGTTTTTCAGTGGAAACAGATGCGTTTTTATCATGGGAAACAGAGTTAGCCCTCGACGTCTGATCAACATTTTTTTGAAAAAACCCCTAAGCCGCGCAGTCACAATTTCAGCAAAAATCTGACGTTCTGCAATTCACTCAAAAATGTTGCCAAACTGTTGCAAACGATCCCCTGAAAGGTTTTTTGGTGGAAACAGATGAGTTTTTATCATGGGAAACAGAATTAGCCCTCAACGTCTGAACAACCTTTTTTTGCAAAAATCCCTAAGCCGCGCGGTCACAATTTCAGGAAAAAACTGACGTTCTGCAATTCACTCAAAAATGGTGACAAACTGCTGCAAACGATCCCCTGAAAGGTTTTTCGGTGGAAACAGATGCGTTTTGATCATGGGAAACAGAATTAGCCCTCGACGTCTGAACAACTTTTTATGAAAAAATCCCTAAGGCGCGCGGTCACAATTTCTTCTAAATTTCTGACGTTCTGCAATTCACTCAAAAATAGTGCTAAACTGTTGCAAACGATCCCCTGAAAGGTTTTTCGGTGGAAACAGATGCGTTTTTATCATCGGAAATAGAATTAGCCCTCGAAGTCTGAACAACTTTTTATGAAAAAATCCCTAAGCCGCGCGGTCACAATTTCAGCAAAAATCTGACGTTCTGCAATTCATTCAAAAATGGCGCTGAACTGTTGCAAACGATCCCCTGAAAGGTTTTTCGGTGGGAAAAGATGCGTTTTTATCATCGGAAACAGAATTAGCCCTCAACGTCTGAACAACTTTTTTTGCAAAAATCCCTAAGCCGCGCGGTCACAATTTCAGCAAAAATCTGACGTTCTGCAATTCATTCAAAAATGGCGCTGAACTGTTGCAAACGATCCCCTGAAATGTTTTTCGGTGGAAACAGATGCGTTTTGAATATGGGAAACAGAATTAGCCCTCGACGTCAGAACTTTTTTTGAAAAAATCCCTAAGCCGCGCTGTCACAATTTCTTCTAAATTTCTGACGTTCTGCAATTCACTCAAAAATGTTGCCAAACTGTTGCAAACGATCCCCTGAAAGGTTTTTCGGTGGAAACAGATGAGTTTTTATCATGGGAAACAGAATTAGCCCTCAACGTCTGAACAACCTTTTTTTGCAAAAATCCCTAAGCCGCGCGGTCACAATTTCAGGAAAAAACTGACGTTCTGCAATTCACTCAAAAATGGTGCCAAAGTGCTGCAAATGATCCCCTGAAAGGTTTTTCGGTGGAAACAGATGCGTTTTTATCATGGGAAACAGAATTAGCCCTCGAAGTCTGAACAACTTTTTTTTGCAAAAATCCCTAAGACGCGCGGTCACAATTTCTTCTAAATTTCTGACGTTCTGCAATTCATTAAAAAATGGCGCTGAACT
Source organism: Podarcis gaigeae (assembly GCF_964106915.1). NCBI lineage: Eukaryota > Metazoa > Chordata > Lepidosauria > Squamata > Lacertidae > Podarcis > Podarcis gaigeae. The sequence goes on along the minus strand of NC_139679.1, from coordinate 9,476,452 downwards.
GTTGCAAACGATCCCCTGAAATGTTTTTCAGTGGAAACAGATGCGTTTTTATCATGGGAAACAGAGTTAGCCCTCGACGTCTGATCAACATTTTTTTGAAAAAACCCCTAAGCCGCGCAGTCACAATTTCAGCAAAAATCTGACGTTCTGCAATTCACTCAAAAATGTTGCCAAACTGTTGCAAACGATCCCCTGAAAGGTTTTTTGGTGGAAACAGATGAGTTTTTATCATGGGAAACAGAATTAGCCCTCAACGTCTGAACAACCTTTTTTTGCAAAAATCCCTAAGCCGCGCGGTCACAATTTCAGGAAAAAACTGACGTTCTGCAATTCACTCAAAAATGGTGACAAACTGCTGCAAACGATCCCCTGAAAGGTTTTTCGGTGGAAACAGATGCGTTTTGATCATGGGAAACAGAATTAGCCCTCGACGTCTGAACAACTTTTTATGAAAAAATCCCTAAGCCGCGCGGTCACAATTTCTTCTAAATTTCTGACGTTCTGCAATTCACTCAAAAATGGTGCCAAACTGCTGCAAATGATCCCCTGAAAGGTTTTTCGGTGGAAACAGATGCGTTTTTATCATGGGAAACAGAATTAGCCCTCAACGTCTAAACAACCTTTTTTTGCAAAAATCCCTAAGCCGCGCGGTCACAATTTCAGCAAAAATCTGACGTTCTGCAATTCATTCAAAAATGGCGCTGAACTGTTGCAAACGATTCCCTGAAAGGTTTTTCGGTGGAAACAGATGCGTTTTGATCATGGGAAACAGAATTAGCCCTCGACGTCAGAACAACTTTTTTTGAAAAAATCCCTAAGCCGCGCGGTCACAATTTCTTCTAAATTTCTGACGTTCTGCAATTCACTCAAAAATGTTGCCAAACTGTTGCAAACGATCCCCTGAAAGGTTTTTTGGTGGAAACAGATGAGTTTTTATCATGGGAAACAGAATTAGCCCTCAACGTCTGAACAACCTTTTTTTGCAAAAATCCCTAAGCCGCGCGGTCACAATTTCAGGAAAAAACTGAGGTTCTGCAATTCACTCAAAAATGGTGCCAAACTGCTGCAAATGATCCCCTGAAAGGTTTTTCGGTGGAAACAGATGCGTTTTTATCATGGGAAACAGAATTAGCCCTCGACATCTGATCAACATTTTTTTGAAAAAACCCCTAAGCCGCGCGGTCACAATTTCAGCAAAAATCTGACGTTCTGCAATTTACTCAAAAATGTTGCCAAACTGTTGCAAACGATCCCCTGAAAGGTTTTTTGGTGGAAACAGATGAGTTTTTATCATGGGAAACAGAAATAGCCCTCAACGTCTGAACTGTTGGAGATAAGCAGTGTCCCGTGCACAGCGGAATGATGAAAAGTACGTGCCAACATGCTCTATATTACTTTATTTACACTTCAAAACTGGTAAGTTACAGGAAAACATCTTGCCTCTGCCGGAGCAGAGAAATGCATCCTCTCTCCTCTAAAGCACGGAGAGAATCACACTGAACTGCAAAGAACAGTGAAAAACAGGAAACCAGTGTACGTCACATCCAGTCTCCTTTCCCGTGAGAAAACCCAACAGCACTTGACTGTTGAATGTAAACATTGTCTTGTGACAAGCACTTCGCTGCTCAGTGAAGGAAGCAGAAACCAACATCCTCCCCCTTTCTGTGAACATCACCGGGCAGCGTGTTCGTACAATATCAGTACAAACCCAACTTCTGCACATAGGTACAGTGTTGATCCCTTGATACAATCTTGGACAATACATCAGCAGGAATTTCATTACCTGGCATATAGGACACCGTTACGAGTCCCTTTTGAATACGTTCCCTAGCATGTTGCAACTTCAATTGCAAGTGCTTTGTGCTTTGCTTACAACCTTCAGAATTCAGCAAAGCCAAACATGCTTTGTTGTCCTGGTAAACCTGGATTGGACATTTGACAGGAATTTTCATGTCTTTGCACAATTGTAACAACCATTCACAATCCTTAAGTGAATAAGACAGTGCATTCAGTTCAGCTTCACAAGTACTTAAGCTAACTGTTGTTTGCTTCTTGCATGACCAATCAAATAGACCCTGATTGTACTTATAGCAAACTCCAGACGTACTTTTCCTGTCTGTAGTGTCACTTCCAAAACTTGCATCTGCAAATATCTCAAGACCACCAGACTTCTGATTGTTAAATCTCAGTCTGTAATGCATAGTGCCTTTCAAATACCGCGCTATGCGTTTCAGAGCTTTCCAATCCTTAACAGTAGGATTGTTGACTTGTCTGCTTAGCAAATTACAGCTAACAGCAATGTCAGGTCTTGAACATCTGGCAATGAAGTTTAGCTTGCCTAGCACACTTCTGTACAGTGTAGTATCAGAAAATGCTTCTCCAGTGTCATCTACCTGATAACCTGTTGTCATCGGTGTGTCTACAGGGTTAGCATCCATCAGGTTTAGTTTGCTTAACACATCAGCAATTTTACGTGACTGGTGTACTAGAATGTTACCATCTTGATCTCTCTCTATTTCCAGAGATAGGTAGTTGTTTACCTCACCAAGATCTTTCATGTCAAAGTGCTCTTTCAATTGAGCTAGGGCATTATTGTACATTGTGACATCCTTCCAAAAGAATAAAAGATCATCAACATAAAACAAACAATACAGTTTCTTTTGCCCCTCCTCTTTGACAAATACACATGGATCAGCTTTCCCTTGCTTAAAACCTAGAGAAAACAATACTTCAGTGAGTTTTGTGTGCCAACACCGTGCACTTTGTTTGAGACCATAAAGGGACTTCTTCAGAGCACAAACAAATCCCTGTTTTACCTGTACGCCATCAGGTGGAAGCATATAAAGTGATTCATCTAGAGATCCGTACAGAAAAGCTGTATTCACATCATGGTGACTAATGTGTAGATTCTCTTCTGCAGCTAGCTTGAGCATAAGCCTAATGCTCTCATACCTCACGGTGGGTGAGTAGGTCTCGTGATAGTCTTCACCTGGTACCTGTGCAAAACCTCTGGCTACCAATCTGGCTTTGTGTCTGACTATCTTGCCATTTTGATCTGTCTTCGCTTTGAAGACCCATTTGCTTCCAAGCAGTTTCATTCCTGGAACTACTGGAACAAGATCCCATGTTTTGTTCCTTTCCAAGGAATCAAGCTCAGCCTTCATGGCATTTAACCATGGCTCAGCTTCCTTTGAATCCAAATCCTGGATTTCTTGGAAACTTGAAGGTTCAAACACCTTCTTGGAGCATTTAACAGCTGTTACTGCTATCTTAGCAAACTCATCAGCAAATCTCTTTGGAGGTCTGCCTTTTGTTGCTCTCTGTGACCTACGAATTAGCCTTAAGTCTTCAATACTCTCCTCTTCCTTCTTAGGAGAAAAGTGACCTATTGTGAACAATGGTTCCTCCAATTCTTGATCAGAGCTTTTAGAGGGTCGCATAGAGGCTTTCGCACTCTTGAAATCCTCTGAATCACCCGATTCAGTTTCAGACTCAGAATCAGAACCTTCATCAGTGGGTGTGGGTTGTTGCGGTTGCTTTTGACTATCCTCAGTTTCATCACTGTCATCAGGATAACATTGGAAAATTCCCACATTCCCCCCCCACTTGGCATTGTACTCAACACTTCTTGTGAGCTTAATTGTCTTAGAGTCAGTCATCATTATTCTGTAAGACCCTTTCTGATAACCTAGAAAGATACCATGCAATCCACGCTTGTCTAACTTGGAGTTTTGTGGTGAGTGAACCCACATGTCAGAACCAAAAATTTTCATGTGTTTGATGTATGGCTTCTTGCCAAACATCTTCTCATAGGGGGTACAACCAATCGCTGAAGATAACCTGCAATTATAACTGTAAGTGAAACATGAGAGAGCTTCGGCCCAATAACTCTCTGGAAGATTGGCATCATGCAGCAAGGTTTTTAACCCTTGAAGCAATGTCTGATTTGCTCGTTCCGCAAGTCCATTCTGCCATGGCGAGCGAGGACTAGACAAATCGTGTTGAATTCCTTTCTCAGTCAGAAAAGCTTCAAACTGCTGAGAAGTGAATTCTCCCCCGCGATCAGTGAAAAGAGTCTTTACCTTCTTACCATGCACATTTCCCAACCAAGCACAGAATTCCTTGAACCTAGGAAAAGCCTCTGATTTGTGCTTGAGATTGTACACATAAATATACCTGGAAAATGCATCAATGAGAACCATGAAGTACCTGTTTCCACCCAAAGAGGGCGCTAGTGGTCCAACCAAATCAGCATGAACAACCTGGTATGGTTCTGTAGCTTGCCTACTAGACACCTTACCTTTCGCAGCCATTTTTACCTTGTTTGCTGCGCATGCCTTGCACTTCATGTGGTACCTGCAGGGTTTAATAGTCATACCTTCAACCAAGGCAGGCATTTTAGATACTGCCTCAAAATGCAAATGACCAAATTTTCGATGAAAATCATGAATACATTCTGCATGCAAACTTTTGTTAGAACCTGCAATGCAACAAGTGTCATCCTGCACAACATCATCAAAATACAAAACATACAAACGATCAACATATTCAGCATGCAATACATAATCATTTTTCTTTGTGATGATGCACCTTTTGTTCTTAAAGGAAACGTCAATTTTCCGCTCATTCAGCTGTCCAACGCTGAGCAGATTATGCTTGGCATCTGGCACATAAAGCACATCCTGTATCGATAAGTCCAAACTGTGAAGAACAACAGTTCCGTAGCCTTTACTGGGGATTGTGTGGTCATCCGCCTGGTGAATCGCACCTTCCTGCGGTGTAAAAGATACGAACAGTCGCTTATCGTTGCACATGTGGTGGGTCGCCGCTGAATCAACAACGAAGAAAGATCTAGACGTCTTCTGGACCTTTGCAATCTTTGGAGTGAAGCGTGAGACCATTGCCTTGTGCTGCGTTGTCCTGGACACCGGACCTTTGCCTTTGCCTCGGCCTTTTCCACGCGATGAGCTTTCGCTGCGCTGCTCTGTCTTGGCCCTGGGATATCTGCATTCCCTCTTCATATGGCCTAGACGTCCACACGTGTAGCATTTCACTGCCTTCAAAGCTTTGGCGCCATCTGGTGGTTCCACTGCACTATGGGATGACGTCTGTGAAGACTCCCCCTTGTTGATGCAGCTAGCACCCCGGCGATCTGCTTTATTCAGAATCATGGCAGTATCACTGGCTACTGTGAGTTGAGCATTTGGCTGATCAGTGGTATCAAATCCCCCACTTGCCTCATCCAGCCTTCTGCAGCTAGCCATCATGACTCTGGCATTAGCCTTCTGCATCATCTCTGCTGCTTTAAATCAAGCTGCTTTATACAAGCTGCGTCTGTGTACAGCTGCTTCAATCCAAAAGCAAGTTCAAAAACAGCCTCTGCTTTGTGAACCTGTGCCTTTCTGCTTAACTGCTTTGCTTATCTGCAGCTGTTTCAAACCGCATTCCAAAGGCAAGTTCAAAAGTGAAAATTCTCTCTGCTGTCTTAAATTCATGCTGCGACACTGCTGCAGCTGCTTTACTTTCGATTTCCCCCAGCATAGGAAAAATTTATCCTTCTAGCCTTTTGCCTGTGCCACGGCAAAACCGGCTATAAAAGTTCAAAGTCCAGCCATAAAGCCATTAATTAGAAGCTGGCAGGCTGCCCGGAGCTGTAGCACATACCTCATCAAATCATCTTGACGCGCAGAGATATCGTCCGATCCGGCCCTCTGCATTCCGATCCTTTGCCGGCACTCCAATTCTTTGCTCCTTTGTTCCTTTGCCAGGAGCCCGACTTCTGGAGTCCATTCTCAAAACACTGCGTTTTTCTGGGCCCGGAACCAAATGTTGGAGATAAGCAGTGTCCCGTGCACAGCGGAATGATGAAAAGTACGTGCCAACATGCTCTATATTACTTTATTTACACTTCAAAACTGGTAAGTTACAGGAAAACATCTTGCCTCTGCCGGAGCAGAGAAATGCATCCTCTCTCCTCTAAAGCACGGAGAGAATCACACTGAACTGCAAAGAACAGTGAAAAACAGGAAACCAGTGTACGTCACATCCAGTCTCCTTTCCCGTGAGAAAACCCAACAGCACTTGACTGTTGAATGTAAACATTGTCTTGTGACAAGCACTTCGCTGCTCAGTGAAGGAAGCAGAAACCAACCTTTTTTTGCAAAAATCCCTAAGCCGCGCGGTCACAATTTCAGGAAAAAACTGACGTTCTGCAATTCACTCAAAAATGTTGCCAAACTGTTGCAAACGATCCCCTGAAAGGTTTTTCGGTGGAAACAGATGCGTTTTGATCATGGGAAACAGAATTAGCCCTCGACGTCTGAACAACTTTTTTTGAAAAAATCCCTAAGCCGCGCAGTCACAATTTCTTCTAAATTTCTGACGTTCTGCAATTCACTCAAAAATGTTGCCAAACTGTTGCAAACGATCCCCTGAAAGGTTTTTTGGTGGAAACAGATGAGTTTTTATCATGGGAAACAGAATTAGCCCTCAACGTCTGAACAACCTTTTTTTGCAAAAATCCCTAAGCCGCGCGGTCACAATTTCAGCAAAAATCTGACGTTCTGCAATTCATTCAAAAATGGCGCTGAACTGTTGCAAACGATCCCCTGAAAGGTTTTTCGGTGGAAACAGATGCGTTTTGATCATGGGAAACAGAATTAGCCCTCGACGTCAGAACAACGTTTTTTGAAAAAATCCCTAAGCCGCGCGGTCACAATTTCTTCTAAATTTCTGACGTTCTGCAATTCACTCAAAAATGGTGCCAAACTGTTGCAAACGATCCCCTGAAAGGTTTTTTGGTGGAAACAGATGAGTTTTTATCATGGGAAACAGAATTAGCCCTCAACGTCTGAACAACCTTTTTTTGCAAAAATCCCTAAGCCGCGCGGTCACAATTTCAGGAAAAAACTGACGTTCTGCAATTCACTCAAAAATGGTGCCAAACTGCTGCAAATGATCCCCTGAAAGGTTTTTCGGTGGAAACAGATGCGTTTTTATCATGGGAAACAAAATTAGCCCTCGACGTCTGATCAACATTTTTTTTAAAAACCCCTAAGCCGCGCGGTCACAATTTCAGCAAAAATCTGACGTTCTGCAATTCACTCAAAAATGTTGCCAAACTGTTGCAAACGATCCCCTGAAAGGTTTTTTGGTGGAAACAGATGAGTTTTTATCATGGGAAACAGAATTAGCCCTCAACGTCTGAACAACCTTTTTTGCAAAAATCCCTAAGCCGCGCGGTCACAATTTCAGGAAAAAACTGACGTTCTGCAATTCACTCAAAAATGGTGCCAAACTGCTGGAAATGATCCCCTGAAAGGTTTTTCGGTGGAAACAGATGCGTTTTTATCATGGGAAACAGAATTAGCCCTCGAAGTCTGAACAACTTTTTTTTGCAAAAATCCCTAAGCCGCGCGGTCACAATTTCTTCTAAATTTCTGACGTTCTGCAATTCACTCGAAAATGGTGCTAAACTGTTGCAAACGATCCCCTGAAACAGATGCGTTTTTATCATGGGAAACAGAATTAGCCCTCAAAGTCTAAACAACTTTTATTTGCAAATTTCTTCTAAATTTCTGACGTTCTGCAATTCACTCAAAAATGGTGCTAAACTGTTGCAAACGATCCCCTGAAAGGTTTTTCGGTGGAAACAGATGCGTTTTTATCATCGGAAATAGAATTAGCCCTCGAAGTCTGAACAACTTTTTTTGAAAAAATCCCTAAGCCGCGCGGTCACAATTTCAGCAAAAATCTGACGTTCTGCAATTCATTCAAAAATGGCGCTGAACTGTTGCAAACGATCCCCTGAAAGGTTTTTCGGTGGGAAAAGATGCGTTTTTATCATCGGAGACAGAATTAGCCCTCAACGTCTGAAAAACTTTTTTTTTGCAAAAATCCCTAAGCCACGCGGTCACAATTTCAGCAAAAATCTGACGTTCTGCAATTTATTGAAAAATGGCGCTGAACTGTTGCAAACGATCCCCTGAAAGGTTTTTCGGTGGAAACAGATGCGTTTTTATCATGGGAAACAGAATTAGCCCTCAATGTCTGAACAACTTTTTTTTGCAAAAATCCCTAAGCCGCGCGGTCACAATTTCAGGAAAAAACTGACGTTCTGCAATTCACTCAAAAATGGTGCCAAACTGTTGCAAACGATCCCCTGAAAGGTTTTTCGGGGGAAACAGATGCGTTTTTATCATCGGAAACAGAATTAGCCCTCAACGTCTGAACAACTTTTTTTGCAAAAATCCCTAAGCCGCGCGGTCACAATTTCAGCAAAAATCTGACGTTCTGCAATTCATTCAAAAATGGCGCTGAACTGTTGCAAACGATCCCCTGAAAGGTTTTTCGGTGGAAACAGATGCGTTTTTATCATGGGAAACAGAATTAGTCCTCAATGTCTGAACAACTTTTTTTTGCAAAAATCCCTAAGCCGCGCGGTCACAATTTCAGGAAAAAACTGACGTTCTGCAATTCACTCAAAAATGGTGCCAAACTGTTGCAAACGATCCCCTGAAAGGTTTTTCGGTGGAAACAGATGCGTTTTTATCATCGGAAACAGAATTAGCCCTCGAAGTCTGAACAACTTTTTTTGAAAAAATCCCTAAGCCGCGCGGTCACAATTTCAGCAAAAATCTGACGTTCTGCAATTCACTCAAAAATGTTGCCAAACTGTTGCAAACGATCCCCTGAAAGGTTTTTTGGTGGAAACAGATGAGTTTTTATCATGGGAAACAGAATTAGCCCTCAACGTCTGAACAACCTTTTTTGCAAAAATCCCTAAGCCGCGCGGTCACAATTTCAGGAAAAAACTGACGTTCTGCAATTCACTCAAAAATGGTGCCAAACTGCTGGAAATGATCCCCTGAAAGGTTTTTCGGTGGAAACAGATGCGTTTTTATCATGGGAAACAGAATTAGCCCTCGAAGTCTGAACAACTTTTTTTTGCAAAAATCCCTAAGCCGCGCGGTCACAATTTCTTCTAAATTTCTGACGTTCTGCAATTCACTCGAAAATGGTGCTAAACTGTTGCAAACGATCCCCTGAAACAGATGCGTTTTTATCATGGGAAACAGAATTAGCCCTCAAAGTCTAAACAACTTTTATTTGCAAATTTCTTCTAAATTTCTGACGTTCTGCAATTCACTCAAAAATGGTGCTAAACTGTTGCAAACGATCCCCTGAAAGGTTTTTCGGTGGAAACAGATGCGTTTTTATCATCGGAAACAGAATTAGCCCTCGAAGTCTGAACAACTTTTTTTGAAAAAATCCCTAAGCCGCGCGGTCACAATTTCAGCAAAAATCTGACGTTCTGCAATTCATTCAAAAATGGCGCTGAACTGTTGTAAACGATCCCCTGAAAGGTTTTTCGGTGGGAAAAGATGCGTTTTTATCATCGGAGACAGAATTAGCCCTCAACGTCTGAAAAACTTTTTTTTTGCAAAAATCCCTAAGCCGCGCGGTCACAATTTCAGCAAAAATCTGACGTTCTGCAATTCATTCAAAAATGGCGCTGAACTGTTGCAAACGATCCCCTGAAAGGTTTTTCGGTGGAAACAGATGCGTTTTTATCATGGGAAACAGAATTAGCCCTCAATGTCTGAACAACTTTTTTTTGCAAAAATCCCTAAGCCGCGCGGTCACAATTTCAGGAAAAAACTGACGTTCTGCAATTCACTCAAAAATGGTGCCAAACTGTTGCAAACGATCCCCTGAAAGGTTTTTCGGGGGAAACAGATGCGTTTTTATAATCGGAAACAGAATTAGCCCTCAACGTCTGAACAACTTTTTTTGCAAAAATCCCTAAGCCGCGCGGTCACAATTTCAGCAAAAATCTGACGTTCTGCAATTCATTCAAAAATGGCGCTGAACTGTTGCAAACGATCCCCTGAAAGGTTTTTCGGTGGAAACAGATGCGTTTTTATCATGGGAAACAGAATTAGTCCTCAATGTCTGAACAACTTTTTTTTGCAAAAATCCCTAAGCCGCGCGGTCACAATTTCAGGAAAAAACTGACGTTCTGCAATTCACTCAAAAATGGTGCCAAACTGTTGCAAACGATCCCCTGAAAGGTTTTTCGGTGGAAACAGATGCGTTTTTATCATCGGAAACAGAATTAGCCCTCGAAGTCTGAACAACTTTTTTTGAAAAAATCCCTAAGCCGCGCGGTCACAATTTCAGCAAAAATCTGACGTTCTGCAATTCATTCAAAAATGGTGCCAAACTGCTGCAAATGATCCCCTGAAAGGTTTTTCGGTGGAAACAGATGCGTTTTTATCATGGGAAACAGAATTAGCCCTCAACGTCTAAACAACCTTTTTTTGCAAAAATCCCTAAGCCGCGCGGTCACAATTTCAGCAAAAATCTGACGTTCTGCAATTCATTCAAAAATGGCGCTGAACTGTTGCAAACGATTCCCTGAAAGGTTTTTCGGTGGAAACAGATGCGTTTTGATCATGGGAAACAGAATTAGCCCTCGACGTCAGAACAACTTTTTTTGAAAAAATCCCTAAGCCGCGCGGTCACAATTTCTTCTAAATTTCTGACGTTCTGCAATTCACTCAAAAATGTTGCCAAACTGTTGCAAACGATCCCCTGAAAGGTTTTTTGGTGGAAACAGATGAGTTTTTATCATGGGAAACAGAATTAGCCCTCAACGTCTGAACAACCTTTTTTTGCAAAAATCCCTAAGCCGCGCGGTCACAATTTCAGCAAAAATCTGACGTTCTGCAATTCATTCAAAAATGGCGCTGAACTGTTGCAAACGATCCCCTGAAAGGTTTTTCGGTGGAAACAGATGCGTTTTGATCATGGGAAACAGAATTAGCCCTCGACGTCAGAACAACGTTTTTTGAAAAAATCCCTAAGCCGCGCGGTCACAATTTCTTCTAAATTTCTGACGTTCTGCAATTCACTCAAAAATGTTGCCAAACTGTTGCAAACGATCCCCTGAAAGGTTTTTTGGTGGAAACAGATGAGTTTTTATCATGGGAAACAGAATTAGCCCTCAACGTCTGAACCACCTTTTTTTGCAAAAATCCCTAAGCCGCGCGGTCACAATTTCAGGAAAAAACTGACGTTCTGCAATTCACTCAAAAATGGTGCCAAACTGCTGCAAATGATCCCCTGAAAGGTTTTTCGGTGGAAACAGATGCGTTTTTATCATGGGAAACAGAATTAGCCCTCGACGTCTGATCAACATTTTTTTAAAAAACCCCTAAGCCGCGCGGTCACAATTTCAGCAAAAATCTGACGTTCTGCAATTCACTCAAAAATGTTGCCAAACTGTTGCAAACGATCCCCTGAAAGGTTTTTTGGTGGAAACAGATGAGTTTTTATCATGGGAAACAGAATTAGCCCTCAACGTCTGAACAACCTTTTTTTGCAAAAATCCCTAAGCCGCGCGGTCACAATTTCAGGAAAAAACTGACGTTCTGCAATTCACTCAAAAATGGTGCCAAACTGCTGCAAATGATCCCCTGAAAGGTTTTTCGGTGGAAACAGATGCGTTTTTATCATGGGAAACAGAATTAGCCCTCGACGTCTGATCAACATTTTTTTTAAAAACCCCTAAGCCGCGCGGTCACAATTTCAGCAAAAATCTGACGTTCTGCAATTCACTCAAAAATGTTGCCAAACTGTTGCAAACGATCCCCTGAAAGGTTTTTTGGTGGAAACAGATGAGTTTTTATCATGGGAAACAGAATTAGCCCTCAACGTCTGAACAACCTTTTTTTGCAAAAATCCCTAAGCCGCGCGGTCACAATTTCAGGAAAAAACTGACGTTCTGCAATTCACTCAAAAATGGTGACAAACTGCTGCAAACGATCCCCTGAAAGGTTTTTTGGTGGAAACAGATGAGTTTTTATCATGGGAAACAGAATTAGCCCTCGACGTCTGAACAACTTTTTTTGAAAAAATCCCTAAGCCGCGCGGTCACAATTTCTTCTAAATTTCTGACGTTCTGCAATTCACTCGAAAATGGTGCTAAACGGTTGCAAACGATCCCCTGAAACAGATGCGTTTTTATCATGGGAAACAGAATTAGCCCTCAAAGTCTAAACAACTTTTATTTGCAAATTTCTTCTAAATTTCTGACGTTCTGCAATTCACTCAAAAATGGTGCTAAACTGTTGCAAACGATCCCCTGAAAGGTTTTTCGGTGGAAACAGATGCGTTTTTATCATCGGAAATAGAATTAGCCCTCGAAGTCTGAACAACTTTTTTTGAAAAAATCCCTAAGCCGCGCGGTCACAATTTCAGCAAAAATCTGACGTTCTGCAATTCATTCAAAAATGGCGCTGAACTGTTGCAAACGATCCCCTGAAAGGTTTTTCGGTGGAAAAAGATGCGTTTTTATCATCGGAGACAGAATTAGCCCTCGAAGTCTGAACAACTTTTTTTGAAAAAATCCCTAAGCCGCGCGGTCACAATTTCAGCAAAAATCTGACGTTCTGCAATTCATTCAAAAATGGTGCCAAACTGCTGCAAATGATCCCCTGAAAGGTTTTTCGGTGGAAACAGATGCGTTTTTATCATGGGAAACAGAATTAGCCCTCAACGTCTAAACAACCTTTTTTTGCAAAAATCCCTAAGCCGCGCGGTCACAATTTCAGCAAAAATCTGACGTTCTGCAATTCATTCAAAAATGGCGCTGAACTGTTGCAAACGATTCCCTGAAAGGTTTTTCGGGGGAAACAGATGCGTTTTTATAATCGGAAACAGAATTAGCCCTCAACGTCTGAACAACTTTTTTTGCAAAAATCCCTAAGCCGCGCGGTCACAATTTCAGCAAAAATCTGACGTTCTGCAATTCATTCAAAAATGGCGCTGAACTGTTGCAAACGATCCCCTGAAAGGTTTTTCGGTGGAAACAGATGCGTTTTTATCATGGGAAACAGAATTAGTCCTCAATGTCTGAACAACTTTTTTTTGCAAAAATCCCTAAGCCGCGCGGTCACAATTTCAGGAAAAAACTGACGTTCTGCAATTCACTCAAAAATGGTGCCAAACTGTTGCAAACGATCCCCTGAAAGGTTTTTCGGTGGAAACAGATGCGTTTTTATCATCGGAAACAGAATTAGCCCTCGAAGTCTGAACAACTTTTTTTGAAAAAATCCCTAAGCCGCGCGGTCACAATTTCAGCAAAAATCTGACGTTCTGCAATTCATTCAAAAATGGTGCCAAACTGCTGCAAATGATCCCCTGAAAGGTTTTTCGGTGGAAACAGATGCGTTTTTATCATGGGAAACAGAATTAGCCCTCAACGTCTGAACAACCTTTTTTTGCAAAAATCCCTAAGCCGCGCGGTCACAATTTCAGGAAAAAACTGACGTTCTGCAATTCACTCAAAAATGGTGCCAAACTGTTGCAAACGATTCCCTGAAAGGTTTTTCGGTGGAAACAGATGCGTTTTGATCATGGGAAACAGAATTAGCCCTCGACGTCAGAACAACTTTTTTTGAAAAAATCCCTAAGCCGCGCGGTCATAATTTCTTCTAAATTTCTGACGTTCTGCAATTCACTCAAAAATGTTGCCAAACTGTTGCAAACGATCCCCTGAAAGGTTTTTTGGTGGAAACAGATGAGTTTTTATCATGGGAAACAGAATTAGCCCTCGAAGTCTGAACAACTTTTTTTTGCAAAAATCCCTAAGCCGCGCGGTCACAATTTCTTCTAAATTTCTGACGTTCTGCAATTCATTAAAAAATGGCGCTGAACTGTTGCAAACGATCCCCTGAAATGTTTTTCAGTGGAAACAGATGCGTTTTTATCATGGGAAACAGAATTAGCCCTCGACGTCTGATCAACATTTTTTTGAAAAAACCCCTAAGCCGCGCGGTCACAATTTCAGCAAAAATCTGACGTTCTGCAATTCACTCAAAAATGTTGCCAAACTGTTGCAAACGATCCCCTGAAAGGTTTTTTGGTGGAAACAGATGAGTTTTTATCATGGGAAACAGAATTAGCCCTCAACGTCTGAACAACCTTTTTTTGCAAAAATCCCTAAGCCGCGCGGTCACAATTTCAGGAAAAAACTGACGTTCTGCAATTCACTCAAAAATGGTGACAAACTGCTGCAAACGATCCCCTGAAAGGTTTTTCGGTGGAAACAGATGCGTTTTGATCATGGGAAACAGAATTAGCCTCGACGTCTGAACAACCTTTTTTGAAAAAATCCCTAAGCCGCGCGGTCACAATTTCTTCTAAATTTCTGACGTTCTGCAATTCACTCGAAAATGGTGCTAAACGGTTGCAAACGATCCCCTGAAACAGATGCGTTTTTATCATGGGAAACAGAATTAGCCCTCAAAGTCTAAACAACTTTTATGTGCAAATTTCTTCTAAATTTCTGACGTTCTGCAATTCACTCAAAAATGGTGCTAAACTGTTGCAAACGATCCCCTGAAAGGTTTTTCGGTGGAAACAGATGCGTTTTTATCATCGGAAATAGAATTAGCCCTCGAAGTCTGAACAACTTTTTTTGAAAAAATCCCTAAGCCGCGCGGTCACAATTTCAGCAAAAATCTGACGTTCTGCAATTCATTCAAAAATGGCGCTGAACTGTTGCAAACGATCCCCTGAAAGGTTTTTCGGTGGAAAAAGATGCGTTTTTATCATCGGAGACAGAATTAGCCCTCAACGTCTGAAAAACTTTTTTTTTGCAAAAATCCCTAAGCCGCGCGGTCACAATTTCAGCAAAAATCTGACGTTCTGCAATTCATTCAAAAATGGCGCTGAACTGTTGCAAACGATCCCCTGAAAGGTTTTTCGGTGGAAACAGATGCGTTTTTATCATCGGAAACAGAATTAGCCCTCAACGTCTGAACAACTTTTTTTGCAAAAATCCCTAAGCCGCGCGGTCACAATTTCAGCAAAAATCTGACGTTCTGCAATTCATTCAAAAATGGCGCTGAACTGTTGCAAACGATCCCTTGAAAGGTTTTTCGGTGGAAACAGATGCGTTTTTATCATCGGAAATAGAATTAGCCCTCGAAGTCTGAACAACTTTTTTTGAAAAAATCCCTAAGCCGCGCGGTCACAATTTCAGCAAAAATCTGACGTTCTGCAATTCATTCAAAAATGGCGCTGAACTGTTGCAAACGATCCCCTGAAAGGTTTTTCGGTGGAAAAAGATGCGTTTTTATCATCGGAGACAGAATTAGCCCTCAACGTCTGAAAAACTTTTTTTTTGCAAAAATCCCTAAGCCGCGCGGTCACAATTTCAGCAAAAATCTGACGTTCTGCAATTCATTCAAAAATGGCGCTGAACTGTTGCAAACGATCCCCTGAAAGGTTTTTCGGTGGAAACAGATGCGTTTTTATCATCGGAAACAGAATTAGCCCTCAACGTCTGAACAACTTTTTTTGCAAAAATCCCTAAGCCGCGCGGTCACAATTTCAGCAAAAATCTGACGTTCTGCAATTCATTCAAAAATGGCGCTGAACTGTTGCAAACGATCCCTTGAAAGGTTTTTCGGTGGAAACAGATGCGTTTTGATCATGGGAAACAGAATTAGCCCTCGACGTCAGAACAACTTTTTTTGAAAAAATCCCTAAGCCGCGCGGTCACAATTTCTTCTAAATTTCTGACGTTCTGCAATTCACTCAAAAATGTTGCCAAACTGTTGCAAACGATCCCCTGAAAGGTTTTTCGGTGGAAACAGATGCGTTTTTATCATCGGAAATAGAATTAGCCCTCGAAGTCTGAACAACTTTTTTTGAAAAAATCCCTAAGCCGCGCGGTCACAATTTCAGCAAAAATCTGACGTTCTGCAATTCATTCAAAAATGGCGCTGAACTGTTGCAAACGATCCCCTGAAAGGTTTTTCGGTGGAGAAAGATGCGTTTTTATCATCGGAGACAGAATTAGCCCTCAACGTCTGAAAAACTTTTTTTTTGCAAAAATCCCTAAGCCGCGCGGTCACAATTTCAGCAAAAATCTGACGTTCTGCAATTCATTCAAAAATGGCGCTGAACTGTTGCAAACGATCCCCTGAAAGGTTTTTCGGTGGAAACAGATGCGTTTTTATCATCGGAAACAGAATTAGCCCTCAACGTCTGAAAAACTTTTTTTTGCAAAAATCCCTAAGGCGCGCGGTCACAATTTCAGCAAAAATCTGACGTTCTGCAATTCATTCAAAAATGGCGCTGAACTGTTGCAAACGATCCCCTGAAAGGTTTTTCGGTGGAAACAGATGCGTTTTTATCATCGGAAACAGAATTAGCCCTCAACGTCTGAACAACTTTTTTTGCAAAAATCCCTAAGCCGCGCGGTCAAAATTTCAGCAAAAATCTGACGTTCTGCAATTCATTCAAAAATGGCGCTGAACTGTTGCAAACGATCCCCTGAAAGGTTTTTCGGTGGAAACAGATGCGTTTTTATCATGGGAAACAGAATTAGCACTCGACGTCAGAACAACTTTTTTTGAAAAAATCCCTAAGCCGCGCGGTCACAATTTCTTCTAAATTTCTGACGTTCTGCAATTCACTCAAAAATGTTGCCAAACAGTTGCAAACGATCCCCTGAAAGGTTTTTTGGTGGAAACAGATGAGTTTTTATCATGGGAAACAGAATTAGCCCTCAACGTCTGAACAACCTTTTTTTGCAAAAATCCCTAAGCCGCGCGGTCACAATTTCAGGAAAAAACTGACGTTCTGCAATTCACTCAAAAATGGTGACAAACTGCTGCAAACGATCCCCTGAAAGGTTTTTCGGTGGAAACAGATGCGTTTTGATCATGGGAAACAGAATTAGCCTCGACGTCTGAACAACTTTTTTTGAAAAAATCCCTAAGCCGCGCGGTCACAATTTCTTCTAAATTTCTGACGTTCTGCAATTCACTCGAAAATGGTGCTAAACGGTTGCAAACGATCCCCTGAAACAGATGCGTTTTTATCATGGGAAACAGAATTAGCCCTCAAAGTCTAAACAACTTTTATTTGCAAATTTCTTCTAAATTTCTGACGTTCTGCAATTCACTCAAAAATGGTGCTAAACTGTTGCAAACGATCCCCTGAAAGGTTTTTCGGTGGAAACAGATGCGTTTTTATCATCGGAAATAGAATTAGCCCTCGAAGTCTGAACAACTTTTTTTGAAAAAATCCCTAAGCCGCGCGGTCACAATTTCAGCAAAAATCTGACGTTCTGCAATTCATTCAAAAATGGCGCTGAACTGTTGCAAACGATCCCCTGAAAGGTTTTTCGGTGGAAAAAGATGCGTTTTTATCATCGGAGACAGAATTAGCCCTCAACGTCTGAAAAACATTTTTTTTGCAAAAATCCCTAAGCCGCGCGGTCACAATTTCAGCAAAAATCTGACGTTCTGCAATTCATTCAAAAATGGCGCTGAACTGTTGCAAACGATCCCCTGAAAGGTTTTTCGGTGGAAACAGATGCGTTTTTATCATCGGAAACAGAATTAGCCCTCAACGTCTGAACAACTTTTTTTGCAAAAATCCCTAAGCCGCGCGCGGTCACAATTTCAGCAAAAATCTGACGTTCTGCAATTCATTCAAAAATGGCGCTGAACTGTTGCAAACGATCCCCTGAAAGGTTTTTCGGTGGAAACAGATGCGTTTTTATCATCGGAAACAGAATTAGCCCTCAACGTCTGAAAAACTTTTTTTTGCAAAAATCCCTAAGGCGCGCGGTCACAATTTCAGCAAAAATCTGACGTTCTGCAATTCATTCAAAAATGGCGCTGAACTGTTGCAAACGATCCCCTGAAAGGTTTTTCGGTGGAAACAGATGAGTTTTTATCATGGGAAACAGAATTAGCCCTCAACGTCTGAACAACCTTTTTTTGCAAAAATCCCTAAGCCGCGCGGTCACAATTTCAGGAAAAAACTGACGTTCTGCAATTCACTCAAAAATGGTGACAAACTGCTGCAAACGATCCCCTGAAAGGTTTTTCGGTGGAAACAGATGCGTTTTGATCATGGGAAACAGAATTAGCCTCGACGTCTGAACAACTTTTTTTGAAAAAATCCCTAAGCCGCGCGGTCACAATTTCTTCTAAATTTCTGACGTTCTGCAATTCACTCGAAAATGGTGCTAAACGGTTGCAAACGATCCCCTGAAACAGATGCGTTTTTATCATGGGAAACAGAATTAGCCCTCAAAGTCTAAACAACTTTTATTTGCAAATTTCTTCTAAATTTCTGACGTTCTGCAATTCACTCAAAAATGGTGCTAAACTGTTGCAAACGATCCCCTGAAAGGTTTTTCGGTGGAAACAGATGCGTTTTTATCATCGGAAATAGAATTAGCCCTCGAAGTCTGAACAACTTTTTTTGAAAAACTCCCTAAGCCGCGCGGTCACAATTTCAGCAAAAATCTGACGTTCTGCAATTCATTCAAAAATGGCGCTGAACTGTTGCAAACGATCCCCTGAAAGGTTTTTCGGTGGAAAAAGATGCGTTTTTATCATCGGAGACAGAATTAGCCCTCAACGTCTGAAAAACTTTTTTTTTGCAAAAATCCCTAAGCCGCGCGGTCACAATTTCAGCAAAAATCTGACGTTCTGCAATTCATTCAAAAATGGCGCTGAACTGTTGCAAACGATCCCCTGAAAGGTTTTTCGGTGGAAACAGATGCGTTTTTATCATGGGAAACAGCATTAGCCCTCAATGTTTGAACAACTTTTTTTTGCAAAAATCCCTAAGCCGCGCGGTCACAATTTCAGGAAAAAACTGACGTTCTGCAATTCATTCAAAAATGGTGCCAAACTGTTGCAAACGATCCCCTGAAAGGTTTTTCGGTGGAAACAGATGCGTTTTTATCATCGGAAACAGAATTAGCCCTCGAAGTCTGAACAACTTTTTTTGCAAAAATCCCTAAGCCGCGCGGTCACAATTTCAGCAAAAATCTGACGTTCTGCAATTCATTCAAAAATGGCGCTGAACTGTTGCAAACGATCCCCTGAAAGGTTTTTCGGTGGAAACAGATGCGTTTTGATCATGGGAAACAGAATTAGCCCTCGACGTCAGAACAACTTTTTTTGAAAAAATCCCAAGCCGCGCGGTCACAATTTCTTCTAAATTTCTGACGTTCTGCAATTCACTCAAAAATGTTGCCAAACTGTTGCAAACGATCCCCTGAAAGGTTTTTCGGTGGAAACAGATGCGTTTTTATCATCGGAAATAGAATTAGCCCTCGAAGTCTGAACAACTTTTTTTGCAAAAATCCCTAAGCCGCGCGGTCACAATTTCAGCAAAAATCTGACGTTCTGCAATTCATTCAAAAATGGCGCTGAACTGTTGCAAACGATCCCCTGAAAGGTTTTTCGGTGGAAAAAGATGCGTTTTTATCATCGGAGACAGAATTAGCCCTCAACGTCTGAAAAACTTTTTTTTGCAAAAATCCCTAAGGCGCGCGGTCACAATTTCAGCAAAAATCTGACGTTCTGCAATTCATTCAAAAATGGCGCTGAACTGTTGCAAACGATCCCCTGAAAGGTTTTTCGGTGGAAACAGATGCGTTTTTATCATCGGAAACAGAATTAGCCCTCAACGTCTGAACAACTTTTTTTGCAAAAATCCCTAAGCCGCGCGGTCACAATTTCAGCAAAAATCTGACGTTCTGCAATTCATTCAAAAATGGGGCTGAACTGTTGCAAACGATCCCCTGAAAGGTTTTTCGGTGGAAACAGATGCGTTTTTATCATGGGAAACAGAATTAGCACTCGACGTCAGAACAACTTTTTTTGAAAAAATGCCTAAGCCGCGCGGTCACAATTTCTTCTAAATTTCTGACGTTCTGCAATTCACTCAAAAATGTTGCCAAACAGTTGCAAACGATCCCCTGAAAGGTTTTTTGGTGGAAACAGATGAGTTTTTATCATGGGAAACAGAATTAGCCCTCAACGTCTGAACAACCTTTTTTTGCAAAAATCCCTAAGCCGCGCGGTCACAATTTCAGGAAAAAACTGACGTTCTGCAATTCACTCAAAAATGGTGACAAACTGCTGCAAACGATCCCCTGAAAGGTTTTTCGGTGGAAACAGATGCGTTTTGATCATGGGAAACAGAATTAGCCTCGACGTCTGAACAACTTTTTTTGAAAAAATCCCTAAGCCGCGCGGTCACAATTTCTTCTAAATTTCTGACGTTCTGCAATTCACTCGAAAATGGTGCTAAACGGTTGCAAACGATCCCCTGAAACAGATGCGTTTTTATCATGGGAAACAGAATTAGCCCTCAAAGTCTAAACAACTTTTATTTGCAAATTTCTTCTAAATTTCTGACGTTCTGCAATTCACTCAAAAATGGTGCTAAACTGTTGCAAACGATCCCCTGAAAGGTTTTTCGGTGGAAACAGATGCGTTTTTATCATCGGAAATAGAATTAGCCCTCGAAGTCTGAACAACTTTTTTTGAAAAACTCCCTAAGCCGCGCGGTCACAATTTCAGCAAAAATCTGACGTTCTGCAATTCATTCAAAAATGGCGCTGAACTGTTGCAAACGATCCCCTGAAAGGTTTTTCGGTGGAAAAAGATGCGTTTTTATCATCGGAGACAGAATTAGCCCTCAACGTCTGAAAAACTTTTTTTTTGCAAAAATCCCTAAGCCGCGCGGTCACAATTTCAGCAAAAATCTGACGTTCTGCAATTCATTCAAAAATGGCGCTGAACTGTTGCAAACGATCCCCTGAAAGGTTTTTCGGTGGAAACAGATGCGTTTTTATCATGGGAAACAGCATTAGCCCTCAATGTTTGAACAACTTTTTTTTGCAAAAATCCCTAAGCCGCGCGGTCACAATTTCAGGAAAAAACTGACGTTCTGCAATTCATTCAAAAATGGTGCCAAACTGTTGCAAACGATCCCCTGAAAGGTTTTTCGGTGGAAACAGATGCGTTTTTATCATCGGAAACAGAATTAGCCCTCGAAGTCTGAACAACTTTTTTTGCAAAAATCCCTAAGCCGCGCGGTCACAATTTCAGCAAAAATCTGACGTTCTGCAATTCATTCAAAAATGGCGCTGAACTGTTGCAAACGATCCCCTGAAAGGTTTTTCGGTGGAAACAGATGCGTTTTGATCATGGGAAACAGAATTAGCCCTCGACGTCAGAACAACTTTTTTTGAAAAAATGCCTAAGCCGCGCGGTCACAATTTCTTCTAAATTTCTGACGTTCTGCAATTCACTCAAAAATGTTGCCAAACTGTTGCAAACGATCCCCTGAAAGGTTTTTCGGTGGAAACAGATGCGTTTTTATCATCGGAAATAGAATTAGCCCTCGAAGTCTGAACAACTTTTTTTGCAAAAATCCCTAAGCCGCGCGGTCACAATTTCAGCAAAAATCTGACGTTCTGCAATTCATTCAAAAATGGCGCTGAACTGTTGCAAACGATCCCCTGAAAGGTTTTTCGGTGGAAAAAGATGCGTTTTTATCATCGGAGACAGAATTAGCCCTCAACGTCTGAAAAACTTTTTTTTTGCAAAAATCCCTAAGCCGCGCGGTCACAATTTCAGCAAAAATCTGACGTTCTGCAATTCATTCAAAAATGGCGCTGAACTGTTGCAAACGATCCCCTGAAAGGTTTTTCGGTGGAAACAGATGCGTTTTTATCATGGGAAATAGAATTAGCCCTCAACGTCTGAACAACCTTTTTTTGCAAAAATCCCTAAGCCGCGCGGTCACAATTTCAGCAAAAATCTGACGTTCTGCAATTCATTCAAAAATGGCGCTGAACTGTTGCAAACGATCCCCTGAAAGGTTTTTCGGTGGAAACAGATGCGTTTTGATCATGGGAAACAGAATTAGCCCTCGACGTCAGAACAACTTTTTTTGAAAAAATCCCTAAGCCGCGCGGTCACAATTTCTTCTAAATTTCTGACGTTCTGCAATTCACTCAAAAATGTTGCCAAACTGTTGCAAACGATCCCCTGAAAGGTTTTTTGGTGGAAACAGATGAGTTTTTATCATGGGAAACAGAATTAGCCCTCAACGTCTGAACAACCTTTTTTTGCAAAAATCCCTAAGCCGCGCGGTCACAATTTCAGGAAAAAACTGACGTTCTGCAATTCACTCAAAAATGGTGCCAAAGTGCTGCAAATGATCCCCTGAAAGGTTTTTCGGTGGAAACAGATGCGTTTTTATCATGGGAAACAGAATTAGCCCTCGAAGTCTGAACAACTTTTTTTTGCAAAAATCCCTAAGCCGCGCGGTCACAATTTCTTCTAAATTTCTGACGTTCTGCAATTCATTAAAAAATGGCGCTGAACTGTTGCAAACGATCCCCTGAAATGTTTTTCAGTGGAAACAGATGCGTTTTTATCATGGGAAACAGAATTAGCCCTCGACGTCTGATCAACATTTTTTTGAAAAAACCCCTAAGCCGCGCGGTCACAATTTCAGCAAAAATCTGACGTTCTGCAATTCACTCAAAAATGTTGCCAAACTGTTGCAAACGATCCCCTGAAAGGTTTTTTGGTGGAAACAGATGAGTTTTTATCATGGGAAACAGAATTAGCCCTCAACGTCTGAACAACCTTTTTTTGCAAAAATCCCTAAGCCGCGCGGTCACAATTTTAGGAAAAAACTGACGTTCTGCAATTCACTCAAAAATGGTGACAAACTGCTGCAAACGATCCCCTGAAAGGTTTTTCGGTGGAAACAGATGCGTTTTGATCATGGGAAACAGAATTAGCCCTCGACGTCTGAACAACTTTTTATGAAAAAATCCCTAAGCCGCGCGGTCACAATTTCTTCTAAATTTCTGACGTTCTGCAATTCACTCAAAAATGTTGCCAAACTGTTGCAAACGATCCCCTGAAAGGTTTTTTGGTGGAAACAGATGAGTTTTTATCATGGGAAACAGAATTAGCCCTCAACGTCTGAACAACCTTTTTTTGCAAAAATCCCTAAGCCGCGCGGTCACAATTTCAGGAAAAAACTGACGTTCTGCAATTCACTCAAAAATGGTGACAAACTGCTGCAAATGATCCCCTGAAAGGTTTTTCGGTGGCAACAGATGCGTTTTTATCATGGGAAACAGAATTAGCCCTCGACGTCTGATCAACATTTTTTTTAAAAACCCCTAAGCCGCGCGGTCACAATTTCAGCAAAAATCTGACGTTCTGCAATTCACTCAAAAATGTTGCCAAACTGTTGCAAACAATCCCCTGAAAGGTTTTTTGGTGGAAACAGATGAGTTTTTATCATGGGAAACAGAATTAGCCCTCAACGTCTGAACAACCTTTTTTTGCAAAAATCCCTAAGCCGCGCGGTCACAATTTCAGGAAAAAACTGACGTTCTGCAATTCACTCAAAAATGGTGACAAACTGCTGCAAACGATCCCCTGAAAGGTTTTTCGGTGGAAACAGATGCGTTTTGATCATGGGAAACAGAATTAGCCTCGACGTCTGAACAACTTTTTTTGAAAAAATCCCTAAGCCGCGCGGTCACAATTTCTTCTAAATTTCTGACGTTCTGCAATTCACTCGAAAATGGTGCTAAACGGTTGCAAACGATCCCCTGAAACAGATGCGTTTTTATCATGGGAAACAGAATTAGCCCTCAAAGTCTAAACAACTTTTATTTGCAAATTTCTTCTAAATTTCTGACGTTCTGCAATTCACTCAAAAATGGTGCTAAACTGTTGCAAACGATCCCCTGAAAGGTTTTTCGGTGGAAACAGATGCGTTTTTATCATCGGAAATAGAATTAGCCCTCGAAGTCTGAACAACTTTTTTTGAAAAACTCCCTAAGCCGCGCGGTCACAATTTCAGCAAAAATCTGACGTTCTGCAATTCATTCAAAAATGGCGCTGAACTGTTGCAAACGATCCCCTGAAAGGTTTTTCGGTGGAAAAAGATGCGTTTTTATCATCGGAGACAGAATTAGCCCTCAACGTCTGAAAAACTTTTTTTTTGCAAAAATCCCTAAGCCGCGCGGTCACAATTTCAGCAAAAATCTGACGTTCTGCAATTCATTCAAAAATGGCGCTGAACTGTTGCAAACGATCCCCTGAAAGGTTTTTCGGTGGAAACAGATGCGTTTTTATCATGGGAAACAGCATTAGCCCTCAATGTCTGAACAACTTTTTTTTGCAAAAATCCCTAAGCCGCGCGGTCACAATTTCAGGAAAAAACTGACGTTCTGCAATTCACTCAAAAATGGTGCCAAACTGTTGCAAACGATCCCCTGAAAGGTTTTTCGGTGGAAACAGATGCGTTTTTATCATCGGAAACAGAATTAGCCCTCAACGTCTGAACAACTTTTTTTGCAAAAATCCCTAAGCCGCGCGGTCACAATTTCAGCAAAAATCTGACGTTCTGCAATTCATTCAAAAATGGCGCTGAACTGTTGCAAACGATCCCCTGAAAGGTTTTTCGGTGGAAACAGATGCGTTTTGATCATGGGAAACAGAATTAGCCCTCGACGTCAGAACAACTTTTTTTGAAAAAATCCCTAAGCCGCGCAGTCACAATTTCTTCTAAATTTCTGACGTTCTGCAATTCACTCAAAAATGTTGCCAAACGGTTGCAAACGATCCCCTGAAAGGTTTTTTGGTGGAAACAGATGAGTTTTTATCATGGGAAACAGAATTAGCCCTCAACGTCTGAACAACCTTTTTTTGCAAAAATCCCTAAGCCGCGCGGTCACAATTTCAGGAAAAAACTGACGTTCTGCAATTCACTCAAAAATGGTGCCAAAGTGCTGCAAATGATCCCCTGAAAGGTTTTTCGGTGGAAACAGATGCGTTTTGATCATGGGAAACAGAATTAGCCCTCGAAGTCTGAACAACTTTTTTTTGCAAAAATCCCTAAACCGCGCGGTCACAATTTCTTCTAAATTTCTGACGTTCTGCAATTCATTAAAAAATGGTGCTGAACTGTTGCAAACGATCCCCTGAAATGTTTTTCAGTGGAAACAGATGCGTTTTTATCATGGGAAACAGAATTAGCCCTCGACGTCTGATCAACATTTTTTTGAAAAAACCCCTAAGCCGCGCGGTCACAATTTCAGCAAAAATCTGACGTTCTGCAATTCACTCAAAAATGTTGCCAAACTGTTGCAAACGATCCCCTGAAAGGTTTTTTGGTGGAAACAGATGAGTTTTTATCATGGGAAACAGAATTAGCCCTCAACGTCTGAACAACCTTTTTTTGCAAAAATCCCTAAGCCGCGCGGTCACAATTTCAGGAAAAAACTGACGTTATGCAATTCACTCAAAAATGGTGACAAACTGCTGCAAACGATCCCCTGAAAGGTTTTTCGGTGGAAAAAGATGCGTTTTTATCATCGGAGACAGAATTAGCCCTCAACGTCTGAAAAACTTTTTTTTTGCAAAAATCCCTAAGCCGCGCGGTCACAATTTCAGCAAAAATCTGACGTTCTGCAATTCATTCAAAAATGGCGCTGAACTGTTGCAAACGATCCCCTGAAAGGTTTTTCGGTGGAAACAGATGCGTTTTTATCATGGGAAACAGCATTAGCCCTCAATGTCTGAACAACTTTTATTTGCAAATTTCTTCTAAATTTCTGACGTTCTGCAATTCACTCAAAAATGGTGCTAAACTGTTGCAAACGATCCCCTGAAAGGTTTTTCGGTGGAAACAGATGCGTTTTTATCATCGGAGACAGAATTAGCCCTCAACGTCTGAAAAACTTTTTTTTTGCAAAAATCCCTAAGCCGCGCGGTCACAATTTCAGGAAAAAACTGACGTTCTGCAATTCACTCAAAAATGGTGCCAAACTGTTGCAAACGATCCCCTGAAAGGTTTTTCGGTGGAAACAGATGCGTTTTTATCATCGGAAACAGAATTAGCCCTCAACGTCTGAACAACTTTTTTTGCAAAAATCCCTAAGCCGCGCGGTCACAATTTCTTCTAAATTTCTGACGTTCTGCAATTCACTCAAAAATGTTGCCAAACTGTTGCAAACGATCCCCTGAAAGGTTTTTCGGTGGAAACAGATGCGTTTTTATCATCGGAAATAGAATTAGCCCTCGAAGTCTGAACAACTTTTTTTGAAAAAATCCCTAAGCCGCGCGGTCACAATTTCAGCAAAAATCTGACGTTCTGCAATTCATTCAAAAATGGCGCTGAACTGTTGCAAACGATCCCCTGAAAGGTTT
Organism: Podarcis gaigeae; assembly: GCF_964106915.1. Lineage (NCBI taxonomy): Eukaryota > Metazoa > Chordata > Lepidosauria > Squamata > Lacertidae > Podarcis > Podarcis gaigeae. The sequence goes on along the minus strand of NC_139679.1, from coordinate 9,450,365 downwards.
TTCGGTGGAAAAAGATGCGTTTTTATCATCGGAGACAGAATTAGCCCTCAACGTCTGAAAAACTTTTTTTTTGCAAAAATCCCTAAGCCGCGCGGTCACAATTTCAGCAAAAATCTGACGTTCTGCAATTCATTCAAAAATGGCGCTGAACTGTTGCAAACGATCCCCTGAAAGGTTTTTCGGTGGAAACAGATGCGTTTTTATCATCGGAAACAGAATTAGCCCTCAACGTCTGAACAACTTTTTTTGCAAAAATCCCTAAGCCGCGCGGTCACAATTTCAGCAAAAATCTGACGTTCTGCAATTCATTCAAAAATGGCGCTGAACTGTTGCAAACGATCCCCTGAAAGGTTTTTCGGTGGAAACAGATGCGTTTTGATCATGGGAAACAGAATTAGCCCTCGACGTCAGAACAACTTTTTTTGAAAAAATCCCTAAGCCGCGCGGTCACAATTTCTTCTAAATTTCTGACGTTCTGCAATTCACTCAAAAATGTTGCCAAACTGTTGTAAACGATCCCCTGAAAGGTTTTTTGGTGGAAACAGATGAGTTTTTATCATGGGAAACAGAATTAGCCCTCAACGTCTGAACAACCTTTTTTTGCAAAAATCCCAAAGCCGCGCGGTCACAATTTCTTCTAAATTTCTGACGTTCTGCAATTCATTCAAAAATGGCGCTGAACTGTTGCAAACGATCCCCTGAAATGTTTTTCAGTGGAAACAGATGCGTTTTTATCATGGGAAACAGAATTAGCCCTCGACGTCTGATCAACATTTTTTTGAAAAAACCCCTAAGCCGCGCGGTCACAATTTCAGCAAAAATCTGACGTTCTGCAATTCACTCAAAAATGTTGCCAAACTGTTGCAAACGATCCCCTGAAAGGTTTTTTGGTGGAAACAGATGAGTTTTTATCATGGGAAACAGAATTAGCCCTCGAAGTCTGAACAACTTTTTTTTGCAAAAATCCCTAAGCCGCGCGGTCACAATTTCTTCTAAATTTCTGACGTTCTGCAATTCACTCGAAAATGGTGCTAAACTGTTGCAAACGATGCCCTGAAAGGTTTTTCGGTGGAAACAGATGCGTTTTTACCATCGGAAATAGAAATAGCCCTCGAAGTCTGAACAACCTTTTTTGAAAAAATCCCTAAGCCGCGCGGTCACAATTTCTTCTAAATTTCTGACGTTCTGCAATTCACTCAAAAATGTTGCCAAACTGTTGCAAACGATCCCCTGAAAGGTTTTTCGGTGGAAACAGATGCGTTTTTATCATCGGAAATAGAATTAGCCCTCGAAGTCTGAACAACTTTTTTTGAAAAAATCCCTAAGCCGCGCGGTCACAATTTCAGCAAAAATCTGACGTTCTGCAATTCATTCAAAAATGGCGCTGAACTGTTGCAAACGATCCCCTGAAAGGTTTTTCGGTGGAAAAAGATGCGTTTTTATCATCGGAGACAGAATTAGCCCTCAACGTCTGAAAAACTTTTTTTTTGCAAAAATCCCTAAGCCGCGCGGTCACAATTTCAGCAAAAATCTGACGTTCTGCAATTCATTCAAAAATGGCGCTGAACTGTTGCAAACGATCCCCTGAAAGGTTTTTCGGTGGAAACAGATGCGTTTTTATCATCGGAAACAGAATTAGCCCTCAACGTCTGAACAACTTTTTTTGCAAAAATCCCTAAGCCGCGCGGGCACAATTTCAGCAAAAATCTGACGTTCTGCAATTCATTCAAAAATGGCGCTGAACTGTTGCAAACGATCCCCTGAAAGGTTTTTCGGTGGAAACAGATGCGTTTTGATCATGGGAAACAGAATTAGCCCTCGACGTCAGAACAACTTTTTTTGAAAAAATCCCTAAGCCGCGCGGTCACAATTTCTTCTAAATTTCTGACGTTCTGCAATTCACTCAAAAATGTTGCCAAACTGTTGCAAACGATACCCTGAAAGGTTTTTTGGTGGAAACAGATGAGTTTTTATCATGGGAAACAGAATTAGCCCTCGAAGTCTGAACAACTTTTTTTTGCAAAAATCCCTAAGCCGCGCGGTCACAATTTCTTCTAAATTTCTGACGTTCTGCAATTCACTCGAAAATGGTGCTAAACTGTTGCAAACGATGCCCTGAAAGGTTTTTCGGTGGAAACAGATGCGTTTTTACCATCGGAAATAGAAATAGCCCTCGAAGTCTGAACAACCTTTTTTGAAAAAATCCCTAAGCCGCGCGGTCACAATTTCTTCTAAATTTCTGACGTTCTGCAATTCACTCAAAAATGTTGCCAAACTGTTGCAAACGATCCCCTGAAAGGTTTTTCGGTGGAAACAGATGCGTTTTTATCATCGGAAATAGAATTAGCCCTCGAAGTCTGAACAACTTTTTTTGAAAAAATCCCTAAGCCGCGCGGTCACAATTTCAGCAAAAATCTGACGTTCTGCAATTCATTCAAAAATGGCGCTGAACTGTTGCAAACGATCCCCTGAAAGGTTTTTCGGTGGAAAAAGATGCGTTTTTATCATCGGAGACAGAATTAGCCCTCAACGTCTGAAAAACTTTTTTTTTGCAAAAATCCCTAAGCCGCGCGGTCACAATTTCAGCAAAAATCTGACGTTCTGCAATTCATTCAAAAATGGCGCTGAACTGTTGCAAACGATCCCCTGAAAGGTTTTTCGGTGGAAACAGATGCGTTTTTATCATCGGAAACAGAATTAGCCCTCAACGTCTGAACAACTTTTTTTGCAAAAATCCCTAAGCCGCGCGGGCACAATTTCAGCAAAAATCTGACGTTCTGCAATTCATTCAAAAATGGCGCTGAACTGTTGCAAACGATCCCCTGAAAGGTTTTTCGGTGGAAACAGATGCGTTTTGATCATGGGAAACAGAATTAGCCCTCGACGTCAGAACAACTTTTTTTGAAAAAATCCCTAAGCCGCGCGGTCACAATTTCTTCTAAATTTCTGACGTTCTGCAATTCACTCAAAAATGTTGCCAAACTGTTGCAAACGATACCCTGAAAGGTTTTTTGGTGGAAACAGATGAGTTTTTATCATGGGAAACAGAATTAGCCCTCAACGTCTGAACAACCTTTTTTTGCAAAAATCCCAAAGCCGCGCGGTCACAATTTCTTCTAAATTTCTGACGTTCTGCAATTCATTAAAAAATGGCGCTGAACTGTTGCAAACGATCCCGTGAAATGTTTTTCAGTGGAAACAGATGCGTTTTTATCATGGGAAACAGAATTAGCCCTCGACGTCTGATCAACATTTTTTTAAAAAAACCCCTAAGCCGCGCGGTCACAATTTCAGCAAAAATCTGACGTTCTGCAATTCACTCGAAAATGTTGCCAAACTGTTGCAAACGATCCCCTGAAAGGTTTTTTGGTGGAAACAGATGAGTTTTTATCATGGGAAACAGAATTAGCCCTCAACGTCTGAACAACCTTTTTTTGCAAAAATCCCAAAGCCGCGCGGTCACAATTTCAGGAAAAAACTGACGTTCTGCAATTCACTCAAAAATGGTGCCAAACTGCTGGAAATGATCCCCTGAAAGGTTTTTCGGTGGAAACAGATGCGTTTTTATCATGGGAAACAGAATTAGCCCTCGAAGTCTGAACAACTTTTTTTTGCAAAAATCCCTAAGCCGCGCGGTCACAATTTCTTCTAAATTTCTGACGTTCTGCAATTCACTCAAAAATGTTGCCAAACTGTTGCAAACGATCCCCTGAAAGGTTTTTCGGTGGAAACAGATGCGTTTTTATCATCGGAAATAGAATTAGCCCTCGAAGTCTGAATAACTTTTTTTGAAAAAATCCCTAAGCCGCGCGGTCACAATTTCAGCAAAAATCTGACGTTCTGCAATTCATTCAAAAATGGCGCTGAACTGTTGCAAACGATCCCCTGAAAGGTTTTTCGGTGGAAAAAGATGCGTTTTTATCATCGGAGACAGAATTAGCCCTCAACGTCTGAAAAACTTTTTTTTTGCAAAAATCCCTAAGCCGCGCGGTCACAATTTCAGCAAAAATCTGACGTTCTGCAATTCATTCAAAAATGGCGCTGAACTGTTGCAAACGATCCCCTGAAAGGTTTTTCGGTGGAAACAGATGCGTTTTTATCATCGGAAACAGAATTAGCCCTCAACGTCTGAACAACTTTTTTTGCAAAAATCCCTAAGCCGCGCGGTCACAATTTCAGCAAAAATCTGACGTTCTGCAATTCATTCAAAAATGGCGCTGAACTGTTGCAAACGATCCCCTGAAAGGTTTTTCGGTGGAAACAGATGCGTTTTGATCATGGGAAACAGAATTAGCCCTCGACGTCAGAACAACTTTTTTTGAAAAAATCCCTAAGCCGCGCGGTCACAATTTCTTCTAAATTTCTGACGTTCTGCAATTCACTCAAAAATGTTGCCAAACTGTTGCAAACGATCCCCTGAAAGGTTTTTTGGTGGAAACAGATGAGTTTTTATCATGGGAAACAGAATTAGCCCTCAACGTCTGAACAACCTTTTTTTGCAAAAATCCCAAAGCCGCGCGGTCACAATTTCTTCTAAATTTCTGACGTTCTGCAATTCATTAAAAAATGGCGCTGAACTGTTGCAAACGATCCCCTGAAATGTTTTTCAGTGGAAACAGATGCGTTTTTATCATGGGAAACAGAATTAGCCCTCGACGTCTGATGAACATTTTTTTGAAAAAACCCCTAAGCCGCACGGTCACAATTTCAGCAAAAATCTGACGTTCTGCAATTCATTCAAAAATGGCGCTGAACTGTTGCAAACGATCCCCTGAAAGGTTTTTCGGTGGAAACAGATGCGTTTTTATCATCGGAAACAGAATTAGCCCTCAACGTCTGAACAACTTTTTTTGCAAAAATCCCTAAGCCGCGCGGTCACAATTTCAGCAAAAATCTGACGTTCTGCAATTCATTCAAAAATGGCGCTGAACTGTTGCAAACGATCCCCTGAAAGGTTTTTCGGTGGAAACAGATGCGTTTTGATCATGGGAAACAGAATTAGCCCTCGACGTCAGAACAACTTTTTTTGAAAAAATCCCTAAGCCGCGCGGTCACAATTTCTTCTAAATTTCTGACGTTCTGCAATTCACTCAAAAATGTTGCCAAACTGTTGCAAACGATACCCTGAAAGGTTTTTTGGTGGAAACAGATGAGTTTTTATCATGGGAAACAGAATTAGCCCTCAACGTCTGAACAACCTTTTTTTGCAAAAATCCCAAAGCCGCGCGGTCACAATTTCTTCTAAATTTCTGACGTTCTGCAATTCATTAAAAAATGGCGCTGAACTGTTGCAAACGATCCCGTGAAATGTTTTTCAGTGGAAACAGATGCGTTTTTATCATGGGAAACAGAATTAGCCCTCGACGTCTGATCAACATTTTTTTAAAAAAACCCCTAAGCCGCGCGGTCACAATTTCAGCAAAAATCTGACGTTCTGCAATTCACTCGAAAATGTTGCCAAACTGTTGCAAACGATCCCCTGAAAGGTTTTTTGGTGGAAACAGATGAGTTTTTATCATGGGAAACAGAATTAGCCCTCAACGTCTGAACAACCTTTTTTTGCAAAAATCCCAAAGCCGCGCGGTCACAATTTCAGGAAAAAACTGACGTTCTGCAATTCACTCAAAAATGGTGCCAAACTGCTGGAAATGATCCCCTGAAAGGTTTTTCGGTGGAAACAGATGCGTTTTTATCATGGGAAACAGAATTAGCCCTCGAAGTCTGAACAACTTTTTTTTGCAAAAATCCCTAAGCCGCGCGGTCACAATTTCTTCTAAATTTCTGACGTTCTGCAATTCACTCAAAAATGTTGCCAAACTGTTGCAAACGATCCCCTGAAAGGTTTTTCGGTGGAAACAGATGCGTTTTTATCATCGGAAATAGAATTAGCCCTCGAAGTCTGAATAACTTTTTTTGAAAAAATCCCTAAGCCGCGCGGTCACAATTTCAGCAAAAATCTGACGTTCTGCAATTCATTCAAAAATGGCGCTGAACTGTTGCAAACGATCCCCTGAAAGGTTTTTCGGTGGAAAAAGATGCGTTTTTATCATCGGAGACAGAATTAGCCCTCAACGTCTGAAAAACTTTTTTTTTGCAAAAATCCCTAAGCCGCGCGGTCACAATTTCAGCAAAAATCTGACGTTCTGCAATTCATTCAAAAATGGCGCTGAACTGTTGCAAACGATCCCCTGAAAGGTTTTTCGGTGGAAACAGATGCGTTTTTATCATCGGAAACAGAATTAGCCCTCAACGTCTGAACAACTTTTTTTGCAAAAATCCCTAAGCCGCGCGGTCACAATTTCAGCAAAAATCTGACGTTCTGCAATTCATTCAAAAATGGCGCTGAACTGTTGCAAACGATCCCCTGAAAGGTTTTTCGGTGGAAACAGATGCGTTTTGATCATGGGAAACAGAATTAGCCCTCGACGTCAGAACAACTTTTTTTGAAAAAATCCCTAAGCCGCGCGGTCACAATTTCTTCTAAATTTCTGACGTTCTGCAATTCACTCAAAAATGTTGCCAAACTGTTGCAAACGATCCCCTGAAAGGTTTTTTGGTGGAAACAGATGAGTTTTTATCATGGGAAACAGAATTAGCCCTCAACGTCTGAACAACCTTTTTTTGCAAAAATCCCAAAGCCGCGCGGTCACAATTTCTTCTAAATTTCTGACGTTCTGCAATTCATTAAAAAATGGCGCTGAACTGTTGCAAACGATCCCCTGAAATGTTTTTCAGTGGAAACAGATGCGTTTTTATCATGGGAAACAGAATTAGCCCTCGACGTCTGATGAACATTTTTTTGAAAAAACCCCTAAGCCGCACGGTCACAATTTCAGCAAAAATCTGACGTTCTGCAATTCATTCAAAAATGGCGCTGAACTGTTGCAAACGATCCCCTGAAAGGTTTTTCGGTGGAAACAGATGCGTTTTTATCATCGGAAACAGAATTAGCCCTCAACGTCTGAACAACTTTTTTTGCAAAAATCCCTAAGCCGCGCGGTCACAATTTCAGCAAAAATCTGACGTTCTGCAATTCATTCAAAAATGGCGCTGAACTGTTGCAAACGATCCCCTGAAAGGTTTTTCGGTGGAAACAGATGCGTTTTGATCATGGGAAACAGAATTAGCCCTCGACGTCAGAACAACTTTTTTTGAAAAAATCCCTAAGCCGCGCGGTCACAATTTCTTCTAAATTTCTGACGTTCTGCAATTCATTAAAAAATGGCGCTGAACTGTTGCAAACGATCCCCTGAAATGTTTTTCAGTGGAAACAGATGCGTTTTTATCATGGGAAACAGAATTAGCCCTCGACGTCTGATCAACATTTTTTTGAAAAAACCCCTAAGCCGCGCGGTCACAATTTCAGCAAAAATCTGACGTTCTGCAATTCACTCAAAAATGTTGCCAAACTGTTGCAAACGATCCCCTGAAAGGTTTTTTGGTGGAAACAGATGAGTTTTTATCATGGGAAACAGAATTAGCCCTCAACGTCTGAACAACCTTTTTTTGCAAAAATCCCAAAGCCGCGCGGTCACAATTTCAGGAAAAAACTGACGTTCTGCAATTCACTCAAAAATGGTGCCAAACTGCTGGAAATGATCCCCTGAAAGGTTTTTCGGTGGAAACAGATGCGTTTTGATCATGGGAAACAGAATTAGCCCTCGACGTCAGAACAACTTTTTTTGAAAAAATCCCTAAGCCGCGCGGTCACAATTTCTTCTAAATTTCTGACGTTCTGCAATTCACTCAAAAATGGTGCCAAACTGTTGCAAACGATCCCCTGAAAGGTTTTTTGGTGGAAACAGATGAGTTTTTATCATGGGAAACAGAATTAGCCCTCAACGTCTGAACAACCTTTTTTTGCAAAAATCCCAAAGCCGCGCGGTCACAATTTCTTCTAAATTTCTGACGTTCTGCAATTCATTAAAAAATGGCGCTGAACTGTTGCAAACGATCCCCTGAAATGTTTTTCAGTGGAAACAGATGCGTTTTTATCATGGGAAACAGAATTAGCCCTCGACGTCTGATCAACATTTTTTTGAAAAAACCCCTAAGCTGCGCGGTCACAATTTCAGCAAAAATCTGACGTTCTGCAATTCACTCAAAAATGTTGCCAAACTGTTGCAAACGATCCCCTGAAAGGTTTTTTGGTGGAAACAGATGAGTTTTTATCATGGGAAACAGAATTAGCCCTCAACGTCTGAACAACCTTTTTTTGCAAAAATCCCAAAGCCGCGCGATCACAATTTCAGGAAAAAACTGACGTTCTGCAATTCACTCAAAAATGGTGCCAAACTGCTGGAAATGATCCCCTGAAAGTTTTTTCGGTGGAAACAGATGCGTTTTTATCATGGGAAACAGAATTAGCCCTCGAAGTCTGAACAACTTTTTTTTGCAAAAATCCCTAAGCCGCGCGGTCACAATTTCTTCTAAATTTCTGACGTTCTGCAATTCACTCAAAAATGTTGCCAAACTGTTGCAAACGATCCCCTGAAAGGTTTTTCGGTGGAAACAGAAGCGTTTTTATCATCGGAAATAGAATTAGCCCTCGAAGTCTGAACAACTTTTTTTGAAAAAATCCCTAAGCCGCGCGGTCACAATTTCAGCAAAAATCTGACGTTCTGCAATTCATTCAAAAATGGCGCTGAACTGTTGCAAACGATCCCCTGAAAGGTTTTTCGGTGGAAAAAGATGCGTTTTTATCATCGGAGACAGAATTAGCCATCAACGTCTGAAAAACTTTTTTTTTGCAAAAATCCCTAAGCCGCGCGGTCACAATTTCAGCAAAAATCTGACGTTCTGCAATTCATTCAAAAATGGCGCTGAACTGTTGCAAACGATCCCCTGAAAGGATTTTCGGTGGAAACAGAAGCATTTTTATCATCGGAAACAGAATTAGCCCTCAACGTCTGAACAACTTTTTTTGCAAAAATCCCTAAGCCGCGCGGTCACAATTTCAGCAAAAATCTGACGTTCTGCAATTCATTCAAAAATGGCGCTGAACTGTTGCAAACGATCCCCTGAAAGGTTTTTCGGTGGAAACAGATGCGTTTTGATCATGGGAAACAGAATTAGCCCTCGACGTCAGAACAACTTTTTTTGAAAAAATCCCTAAGCCGCGCGGTCACAATTTCTTCTAAATTTCTGACGTTCTGCAATTCACTCAAAAATGTTGCCAAACTGTTGCAAACGATCCCCTGAAAGGTTTTTTGGTGGAAACAGATGAGTTTTTATCATGGGAAACAGAATTAGCCCTCGAAGTCTGAACAACTTTTTTTTGCAAAAATCCATAAGCCGCGCGGTCACAATTTCTTCTAAATTTCTGACGTTCTGCAATTCATTAAAAAATGGCGCTGAACTGTTGCAAACGATCCCCTGAAATGTTTTTCAGTGGAAACAGATGCGTTTTTATCATGGGAAACAGAATTAGCCCTCGACGTCTGATCAACATTTTTTTGAAAAAACCCCTAAGCCGCGCGGTCACAATTTCAGCAAAAATCTGACGTTCTGCAATTCACTCAAAAATGTTGCCAAACTGTTGCAAACGATCCCCTGAAAGGTTTTTTGGTGGAAACAGATGAGTTTTTATCATGGGAAACAGAATTAGCCCTCAACGTCTGAACAACCTTTTTTTGCAAAAATCCCAAAGCCGCGCGGTCACAATTTCAGGAAAAAACTGACGTTCTGCAATTCACTCAAAAATGGTGCCAAACTGCTGGAAATGATCCCCTGAAAGGTTTTTCGGTGGAAACAGATGCGTTTTGATCATGGGAAACAGAATTAGCCCTCGACGTCAGAACAACTTTTTTTGAAAAAATCCCTAAGCCGCGCGGTCACAATTTCTTCTAAATTTCTGACGTTCTGCAATTCACTCAAAAATGGTGCCAAACTGTTGCAAACGATCCCCTGAAAGGTTTTTTGGTGGAAACAGATGAGTTTTTATCATGGGAAACAGAATTAGCCCTCAACGTCTGAACAACCTTTTTTTGCAAAAATCCCAAAGCCGCGCGGTCACAATTTCTTCTAAATTTCTGACGTTCTGCAATTCATTAAAAAATGGCGCTGAACTGTTGCAAACGATCCCCTGAAATGTTTTTCAGTGGAAACAGATGCGTTTTTATCATGGGAAACAGAATTAGCCCTCGACGTCTGATCAACATTTTTTTGAAAAAACCCCTAAGCCGCGCGGTCACAATTTCAGCAAAAATCTGACGTTCTGCAATTCACTCAAAAATGTTGCCAAACTGTTGCAAACGATCCCCTGAAAGGTTTTTTGGTGGAAACAGATGAGTTTTTATCATGGGAAACAGAATTAGCCCTCAACGTCTGAACAACCTTTTTTTGCAAAAATCCCAAAGCCGCGCGATCACAATTTCAGGAAAAAACTGACGTTCTGCAATTCACTCAAAAATGGTGCCAAACTGCTGGAAATGATCCCCTGAAAGGTTTTTCGGTGGAAACAGATGCGTTTTTATCATGCGAAACAGAATTAGCCCTCGAAGTCTGAACAACTTTTTTTTGCAAAAATCCCTAAGCCGCGCGGTCACAATTTCTTCTAAATTTCTGACGTTCTGCAATTCACTCAAAAATGTTGCCAAACTGTTGCAAACGATCCCCTGAAAGGTTTTTCGGTGGAAACAGATGCGTTTTTATCATCGGAAATAGAATTAGCCCTCGAAGTCTGAACAACTTTTTTTGAAAAAATCCCTAAGCCGCGCGGTCACAATTTCAGCAAAAATCTGACGTTCTGCAATTCATTCAAAAATGGCGCTGAACTGTTGCAAACGATCCCCTGAAAGGTTTTTCGGTGGAAAAAGATGCGTTTTTATCATCGGAGACAGAATTAGCCATCAACGTCTGAAAAACTTTTTTTTTGCAAAAATCCCTAAGCCGCGCGGTCACAATTTCAGCAAAAATCTGACGTTCTGCAATTCATTCAAAAATGGCGCTGAACTGTTGCAAACGATCCCCTGAAAGGATTTTCGGTGGAAACAGAAGCGTTTTTATCATCGGAAACAGAATTAGCCCTCAACGTCTGAACAACTTTTTTTGCAAAAATCCCTAAGCCGCGCGGTCACAATTTCAGCAAAAATCTGACGTTCTGCAATTCATTCAAAAATGGCGCTGAACTGTTGCAAACGATCCCCTGAAAGGTTTTTCGGTGGAAACAGATGCGTTTTGATCATGGGAAACAGAATTAGCCCTCGACGTCAGAACAACTTTTTTTGAAAAAATCCCTAAGCCGCGCGGTCACAATTTCTTCTAAATTTCTGACGTTCTGCAATTCACTCAAAAATGTTGCCAAACTGTTGCAAACGATCCCCTGAAAGGTTTTTTGGTGGAAACAGATGAGTTTTTATCATGGGAAACAGAATTAGCCCTCAACGTCTGAACAACCTTTTTTTGCAAAAATCCCAAAGCCGCGCGGTCACAATTTCTTCTAAATTTCTGACGTTCTGCAATTCATTAAAAAATGGCGCTGAACTGTTGCAAACGATCCCCTGAAATGTTTTTCAGTGGAAACAGATGCGTTTTTATCATGGGAAACAGAATTAGCCCTCGACGTCTGATCAACATTTTTTTGAAAAAACCCCTAAGCCGCGCGGTCACAATTTCAGCAAAAATCTGACGTTCTGCAATTCATTCAAAAATGGCGCTGAACTGTTGCAAACGATCCCCTGAAAGGTTTTTCGGTGGAAACAGATGCGTTTTTATCATCGGAAACAGAATTAGCCCTCAACGTCTGAACAACTTTTTTTGCAAAAATCCCTAAGCCGCGCGGTCACAATTTCAGCAAAAATCTGACGTTCTGCAATTCATTCAAAAATGGCGCTGAACTGTTGCAAACGATCCCCTGAAAGGTTTTTCGGTGGAAACAGATGCGTTTTGATCATGGGAAACAGAATTAGCCCTCGACGTCAGAACAAGTTTTTTTTGAAAAAATCCCTAAGCCGCGCGGTCACAATTTCTTCTAAATTTCTGACGTTCTGGAATTCACTCAAAAATGTTGCCAAACTGTTGCAAACGATCCCCTGAAAGGTTTTTTGGTGGAAACAGATGAGTTTTTATCATGGGAAACAGAATTAGCCCTCAACGTCTGAACAACCTTTTTTTGCAAAAATCCCAAAGCCGCGCGGTCACAATTTCTTCTAAATTTCTGACGTTCTGCAATTCATTAAAAAATGGCGCTGAACTGTTGCAAACGATCCCCTGAAATGTTTTTCAGTGGAAACAGATTCGTTTTTATCATGGGAAACAGAATTAGCCCTCGACGTCTGATCAACCTTTTTTTGAAAAAATCCCTAAGCCGCGCGGTCACAATTTCAGCAAAAAACTGACGTTCTGCAATTCACTCAAAAATGGTGCCAAACTGCTGGAAATGATCCCCTGAAAGGTTTTTCGGTGGAAACAGATGCGTTTTTATCATGGGAAACAGAATTAGCCCTCGAAGTCTGAACAACTTTTTTTTGCAAAAATCCCTAAGCCGCGCGGTCACAATTTCTTCTAAATTTCTGACGTTCTGCAATTCACTCGAAAATGGTGCTAAACGGTTGCAAACGATCCCCTGAAACAGATGCGTTTTTATCATGGGAAACAGAATTAGCCCTCAAAGTCTAAACAACTTTTATTTGCAAATTTCTTCTAAATTTCTGACGTTCTGCAATTCACTCAAAAATGGTGCTAAACTGTTGCAAACGATCCCCTGAAAGGTTTTTCGGTGGAAACAGATGCGTTTTTACCATCGGAAATAGAATTAGCCCTCGAAGTCTGAACAACTTTTTTTGAAAAAATCCCTAAGCCGCGCGGTCACAATTTCAGCAAAAATCTGACGTTCTGCAATTCATTCAAAAATGGCGCTGAACTGTTGCAAACGATCCCCTGAAAGGTTTTTCGGTGGAAAAAGATGCGTTTTTATCATCGGAGACAGAATTAGCCCTCAACGTCTGAAAAACTTTTTTTTTGCAAAAATCCCTAAGCCGCGCTGTCACAATTTCAGCAAAAATCTGACGTTCTGCAATTCATTCAAAAATGGCGCTGAACTGTTGCAAACGATCCCCTGAAAGGTTTTTCGGTGGAAACAGATGCGTTTTTATCATGGGAAACAGAATTAGCCCTCAATGTCTGAACAACTTTTTTTTGCAAAAATCCCTAATCTGCGCGGTCACAATTTCAGGAAAAAACTGACGTTCTGCAATTCACTCAAAAATGGTGCCAAACTGTTGCAAACGATCCCCTGAAAGGTTTTTCGGTGGAAACAGATGCGTTTTTATCATCGGAAACAGAATTAGCCCTCGAAGTCTGAACAACTTTTTTTTGCAAAAATCCCTAAGCCGCGCGGTCACAATTTCTTCTAAATTTCTGACGTTCTGCAATTCACTCGAAAATGGTGCTAAACGGTTGCAAACGATCCCCTGAAACAGGTCACAATTTCAGCAAAAATCTGACGTTCTGCAATTCATTCAAAAATGGCGCTGAACTGTTGCAAACGATCCCCTGAAAGGTTTTTCGGTGGAAACAGATGCGTTTTGATCATGGGAAACAGAATTAGCCCTCGACGCAGGAACAACTTTTTTGGAAAAAATCCCTAAGCCGCGCGTTCACAATTTCTTCTAAATTTCTGACGTTATGCAATTCACTCAAAAATGTTGCCAAACTGTTGCAAACGATCCCCTGAAAGGTTTTTTGGTGGAAACAGATGAGTTTTTATCATGGGAAACAGAATTAGCCCTCAACGTCTGAACAACCTTTTTTTGCAAAAATCCCTAAGCCGCGCGGTCACAATTTCAGGAAAAAACTGACGTTCTGCAATTCACTCAAAAATGGTGCCAAACTGCTGGAAATGATCCCCTGAAAGGTTTTTCGGTGGAAACAGATGCGTTTTTATCATGGGAAACAGAATTAGCCCTCGAAGTCTGAACAACTTTTTTTTGCAAAAATCCCTAAGCCGCGCGGTCACAATTTCTTCTAAATTTCTGACGTTCTGCAATTCACTCGAAAATGGTGCTAAACGGTTGCAAACGATCCCCTGAAACAGATGCGTTTTTATCATGGGAAACAGAATTAGCCCTCAAAGTCTAAACAACTTTTATTTGCAAATTTCTTCTAAATTTCTGACGTTCTGCAATTCACTCAAAAATGGTGCTAAACTGTTGCAAACGATCCCCTGAAAGGTTTTTCGGTGGAAACAAATGCGTTTTTACCATCGGAAATAGAATTAGCCCTCGAAGTCTGAACAACTTTTTTTGAAAAAATCCCTAAGCCGCGCGGTCACAATTTCAGCAAAAATCTGACGTTCTGCAATTCATTCAAAAATGGCGCTGAACTGTTGCAAACGATCCCCTGAAAGGTTTTTCGGTGGAAAAAGATGCGTTTTTATCATCGGAGACAGAATTAGCCCTCAACGTCTGAAAAACTTTTTTTTTGCAAAAATCCCTAAGCCGCGCTGTCACAATTTCAGCAAAAATCTGACGTTCTGCAATTCATTCAAAAATGGCGCTGAACTGTTGCAAACGATCCCCTGAAAGGATTTTCGGTGGAAACAGATGCGTTTTGATCATGGGAAACAGAATTAGCCTCGACGTCTGAACAGCTTTTTTTGAAAAATCCCTAAGCCGCGCAGTCACAATTTCTTCTAAATTTCTGACGTTCTGCAATTCACTCGAAAATGGTGCTAAACGGTTGCAAACGATCCCCTGAAACAGATGCGTTTTTATCATGGGAAACAGAATTAGCCCTCAAAGTCTAAACAACTTTTATTTGCAAATTTCTTCTAAATTTCTGACGTTCTGCAATTCACTCAAAAATGGTGCTAAACTGTTGCAAACGATCCCCTGAAAGGTTTTTCGGTTGAAACAGATGCGTTTTTATCATGGGAAACAGAATTAGCCCTCAATGTCTGAACAACTTTTTTTTGCAAAAATCCCTAAGCCGCGCGGTCACAGTTTCAGGAAAAAACTGACGTTCTGCAATTCACTCAAAAATGCTGCCAAACTGTTGCAAACGATCCCCTGAAAGGTTTTTCGGTGGAAACAGATGCGTTTTTATCATCGGAAACAGAATTAGCCCTCAACGTCTGAACAACTTTTTTTGCAAAAATCCCTAAGCCGCGCGGTCACAATTTCAGGAAAAAACTGACGTTCTGCAATTCACTCAAAAATGGTGCCAAACTGTTGCAAACGATCCCCTGAAAGGTTTTTCGGTGGAAACAGATGCGTTTTTATCATCGGAAACAGAATTAGCCCTCAACGTCTGAACAACTTTTTTTGCAAAAATCCCTAAGCCGCGCGGTCACAATTTCAGCAAAAATCTGACGTTCTGCAATTCATTCAAAAATGGCGCTGAACTGTTGCAAACGATCCCCTGAAAGGTTTTTCGGTGGAAACAGATGCGTTTTGATCATGGGAAACAGAATTAGCCCTCGACGCAGGAACAACTTTTTTGGAAAAAATCCCTAAGCCGCGCGGTCACAATTTCTTCTAAATTTCTGACGTTATGCAATTCACTCAAAAATGTTGCCAAACTGTTGCAAACGATCCCCTGAAAGGTTTTTTGGTGGAAACAGATGAGTTTTTATCATGGGAAACAGAATTAGCCCTCAACGTCTGAACAACCTTTTTTTGCAAAAATCCCTAAGCCGCGCGGTCACAATTTCAGGAAAAAACTGACGTTCTGCAATTCACTCAAAAATGGTGACAAACTGCTGGAAATGATCCCCTGAAAGGTTTTTCGGTGGAAACAGATGCGTTTTTATCATGGGAAACAGAATTAGCCCTCGAAGTCTGAACAACTTTTTTTTGCAAAAATCCCTAAGCCGCGCGGTCACAATTTCTTCTAAATTTCTGACGTTCTGCAATTCACTCGAAAATGGTGCTAAACGGTTGCAAACGATCCCCTGAAACAGATGCGTTTTTATCATGGGAAACAGAATTAGCCCTCAAAGTCTAAACAACTTTTATTTGCAAATTTCTTCTAAATTTCTGACGTTCTGCAATTCACTCAAAAATGGTGCTAAACTGTTGCAAACGATCCCCTGAAAGGTTTTTCGGTGGAAACAAATGCGTTTTTACCATCGGAAATAGAATTAGCCCTCGAAGTCTGAACAACTTTTTTTGAAAAAATCCCTAAGCCGCGCGGTCACAATTTCAGCAAAAATCTGACGTTCTGCAATTCATTCAAAAATGGCGCTGAACTGTTGCAAACGATCCCCTGAAAGGTTTTTCGGTGGAAAAAGATGCGTTTTTATCATCGGAGACAGAATTAGCCCTCAACGTCTGAAAAACTTTTTTTTTGCAAAAATCCCTAAGCCGCGCTGTCACAATTTCAGCAAAAATCTGACGTTCTGCAATTCATTCAAAAATGGTGACAAACTGCTGCAAACGATCCCCTGAAAGGTTTTTCGGTGGAAACAGATGCGTTTTGATCATGGGAAACAGAATTAGCCTCGACGTCTGAACAGCTTTTTTTGAAAAATCCCTAAGCCGCGCAGTCACAATTTCTTCTAAATTTCTGACGTTCTGCAATTCACTCGAAAATGGTGCTAAACGGTTGCAAACGATCCCCTGAAACAGATGCGTTTTTATCATGGGAAACAGAATTAGCCCTCAAAGTCTAAACAACTTTTATTTGCAAATTTCTTCTAAATTTCTGACGTTCTGCAATTCACTCAAAAATGGTGCTAAACTGTTGCAAACGATCCCCTGAAAGGTTTTTCGGTTGAAACAGATGCGTTTTTATCATGGGAAACAGAATTAGCCCTCAATGTCTGAAAAACTTTTTTTTGCAAAAATCCCTAAGCCGCGCGGTCACAGTTTCAGGAAAAAACTGACGTTCTGCAATTCACTCAAAAATGCTGCCAAACTGTTGCAAACGATCCCCTGAAAGGTTTTTCGGTGGAAACAGATGCGTTTTTATCATCGGAAACAGAATTAGCCCTCAACGTCTGAACAACTTTTTTTGCAAAAATCCCTAAGCCGCGCGGTCACAATTTCAGGAAAAAACTGACGTTCTGCAATTCACTCAAAAATGGTGCCAAACTGTTGCAAACGATCCCCTGAAAGGTTTTTCGGTGGAAACAGATGCGTTTTTATCATCGGAAACAGAATTAGCCCTCAACGTCTGAACAACTTTTTTTGCAAAAATCCCTAAGCCGCGCGGTCACAATTTCAGCAAAAATCTGACGTTCTGCAATTCATTCAAAAATGGCGCTGAACTGTTGCAAACGATCCCCTGAAAGGTTTTTCGGTGGAAACAGATGCGTTTTGATCATGGGAAACAGAATTAGCCCTCGACGCAGGAACAACTTTTTTGGAAAAAATCCCTAAGCCGCGCGGTCACAATTTCTTCTAAATTTCTGACGTTATGCAATTCACTCAAAAATGTTGCCAAACTGTTGCAAACGATCCCCTGAAAGGTTTTTTGGTGGAAACAGATGAGTTTTTATCATGGGAAACAGAATTAGCCCTCAACGTCTGAACAACCTTTTTTTGCAAAAATCCCTAAGCCGCGCGGTCACAATTTCAGGAAAAAACTGACGTTCTGCAATTCACTCAAAAATGGTGACAAACTGCTGCAAATGATCCCCTGAAAGGTTTTTCGGTGGAAACAGATGCGTTTTTATCATGGGAAACAGAATTAGCCCTCGAAGTCTGAACAACTTTTTTTTGCAAAAATCCATAAGCCGCGCGGTCACAATTTCTTCTAAATTTCTGACGTTCTGCAATTCATTAAAAAATGGCGCTGAACTGTTGCAAACGATCCCCTGAAATGTTTTTCAGTGGAAACAGATGCGTTTTTATCATGGGAAACAGGATTAGCCCTCGACGTCTGATCAACATTTTTTTGAAAAAACCCCTAAGCCGCGCGGTCACAATTTCAGCAAAAATCTGACGTTCTGCAATTCACTCAAAAATGTTGCCAAACTGTTGCAAACGATCCCCTGAAAGGTTTTTTGGTGGAAACAGATGAGTTTTTATCATGGGAAACAGAATTAGCCCTCAACATCTGAACAACCTTTTTTTGCAAAAATCCCTAAGCCGCGCGGTCACAATTTCAGGAAAAAACTGACGTTCTGCAATTCACTCAAAAATGGTGACAAACTGCTGCAAACGATCCCCTGAAAGGTTTTTCGGTGGAAACAGATGCGTTTTGATCATGGGAAACAGAATTAGCCCTCGACGTCTGAACAACTTTTTTTGAAAAAATCCCTAAGCCGCGCGGTCACAATTTCTTCTAAATTTCTGACGTTCTGCAATTCACTCGAAAATGGTGCTAAACGGTTGCAAACGATCCCCTGAAACAGATGCGTTTTTATCATGGGAAACAGAATTAGCCCTCAAAGTCTAAACAACTTTTATTTGCAAATTTCTTCTAAATTTCTGACGTTCTGCAATTCACTCAAAAATGGTGCTAAACTGTTGCAAACGATCCCCTGAAAGGTTTTTCGGTGGAAACAGATGCGTTTTTATCATGGGAAACAGAATTAGCCCTCAATGTCTGAACAAATTTTTTTTGCAAAAATCCCTAAGCCGCGCGGTCACAGTTTCAGGAAAAAACTGACGTTCTGCAATTCACTCAAAAATGCTGCCAAACTGTTGTAAACGATCCCCTGAAAGGTTTTTCGGTGGAAACAGATGCGTTTTTATCATCGGAAACAGAATTAGCCCTCAACGTCTGAACAACTTTTTTTGCAAAAATCCCTAAGCCGCGCGGTCACAATTTCAGGAAAAAACTGACGTTCTGCAATTCACTCAAAAATGGTGACAAACTGTTGCAAACGATCCCCTGAAAGGTTTTTCGGTGGAAACAGATGCGTTTTTATCATCGGAAACAGAATTAGCCCTCAACGTCTGAACAACTTTTTTTGCAAAAATCCCTAAGCCGCGCGGTCACAATTTCAGCAAAAATCTGACGTTCTGCAATTCATTCAAAAATGGCGCTGAACTGTTGCAAACGATCCCCTGAAAGGTTTTTCGGTGGAAACAGATGCGTTTTGATCATGGGAAACAGAATTAGCCCTCGACGCAGGAACAACTTTTTTGGAAAAAATCCCTAAGCCGCGCGGTCACAATTTCTTCTAAATTTCTGACGTTATGCAATTCACTCAAAAATGTTGCCAAACTGTTGCAAACGATCCCCTGAAAGGTTTTTTGGTGGAAACAGATGAGTTTTTATCATGGGAAACAGAATTAGCCCTCAACGTCTGAACAACCTTTTTTTGCAAAAATCCCTAAGCCGCGCGGTCACAATTTCAGGAAAAAACTGACGTTCTGCAATTCACTCAAAAATGGTGACAAACTGCTGCAAATGATCCCCTGAAAGGTTTTTCGGTGGAAACAGATGCGTTTTTATCATGGGAAACAGAATTAGCCCTCGAAGTCTGAACAACTTTTTTTTGCAAAAATCCATAAGCCGCGCGGTCACAATTTCTTCTAAATTTCTGACGTTCTGCAATTCATTAAAAAATGGCGCTGAACTGTTGCAAACGATCCCCTGAAATGTTTTTCAGTGGAAACAGATGCGTTTTTATCATGGGAAACAGGATTAGCCCTCGACGTCTGATCAACATTTTTTTGAAAAAACCCCTAAGCCGCGCGGTCACAATTTCAGCAAAAATCTGACGTTCTGCAATTCACTCAAAAATGTTGCCAAACTGTTGCAAACGATCCCCTGAAAGGTTTTTTGGTGGAAACAGATGAGTTTTTATCATGGGAAACAGAATTAGCCCTCAACATCTGAACAACCTTTTTTTGCAAAAATCCCTAAGCCGCGCGGTCACAATTTCAGGAAAAAACTGACGTTCTGCAATTCACTCAAAAATGGTGACAAACTGCTGCAAACGATCCCCTGAAAGGTTTTTCGGTGGAAACAGATGCGTTTTTATCATGGGAAACAGAATTAGCCCTCGAAGTCTGAACAACTTTTTTTTGCAAAAATCCCTAAGCCGCGCGGTCACAATTTCTTCTAAATTTCTGACGTTCTGCAATTCACTCAAAAATGTTGCCAAACTGTTGCAAACGATCCCCTGAAAGGTTTTTCGGTGGAAACAGATGCGTTTTTATCATCGGAAATAGAATTAGCCCTCGAAGTCTGAACAACTTTTTTTGAAAAAATCCCTAAGCCGCGCGGTCACAATTTCAGCAAAAATCTGACGTTCTGCAATTCATTCAAAAATGGCGCTGAACTGTTGCAAACGATCCCCTGAAAGGTTTTTCGGTGGAAAAAGATGCGTTTTTATCATCGGAGACAGAATTAGCCATCAACGTCTGAAAAACTTTTTTTTTGCAAAAATCCCTAAGCCGCGCGGTCACAATTTCAGCAAAAATCTGACGTTCTGCAATTCACTCAAAAATGTTGCCAAACTGTTGCAAACGATCCCCTGAAAGGTTTTTTGGTGGAAACAGATGAGTTTTTATCATGGGAAACAGAATTAGCCCTCAACGTCTGAACAACCTTTTTTTGCAAAAATCCCAAAGCCGCGCGGTCACAATTTCAGGAAAAAACTGACGTTCTGCAATTCACTCAAAAATGGTGCCAAACTGCTGGAAATGATCCCCTGAAAGGTTTTTCGGTGGAAACAGATGCGTTTTGATCATGGGAAACAGAATTAGCCCTCGACGTCAGAACAACTTTTTTTGAAAAAATCCCTAAGCCGCGCGGTCACAATTTCTTCTAAATTTCTGACGTTCTGCAATTCACTCAAAAATGGTGCCAAACTGTTGCAAACGATCCCCTGAAAGGTTTTTTGGTGGAAACAGATGAGTTTTTATCATGGGAAACAGAATTAGCCCTCAACGTCTGAACAACCTTTTTTTGCAAAAATCCCAAAGCCGCGCGGTCACAATTTCTTCTAAATTTCTGACGTTCTGCAATTCATTAAAAAATGGCGCTGAACTGTTGCAAACGATCCCCTGAAAGGTTTTTCGGTGGAAACAGATGCGTTTTTATCATGGGAAACAGAATTAGCCCTCGAAGTCTGAACAACTTTTTTTTGCAAAAATCCCTAAGCCGCGCGGTCACAATTTCTTCTAAATTTCTGACGTTCTGCAATTCACTCAAAAATGTTGCCAAACTGTTGCAAACGATCCCCTGAAAGGTTTTTCGGTGGAAACAGATGCGTTTTTATCATCGGAAATAGAATTAGCCCTCGAAGTCTGAACAACTTTTTTTGAAAAAATCCCTAAGCCGCGCGGTCACAATTTCAGCAAAAATCTGACGTTCTGCAATTCATTCAAAAATGGCGCTGAACTGTTGCAAACGATCCCCTGAAAGGTTTTTCGGTGGAAACAGATGAGTTTTTATCATGGGAAACAGAATTAGCCCTCAACGTCTGAACAACCTTTTTTTGCAAAAATCCCTAAGCCGCGCGGTCACAATTTCAGGAAAAAACTGACGTTCTGCAATTCACTCAAAAATGGTGACAAACTGCTGCAAATGATCCCCTGAAAGGTTTTTCGGTGGAAACAGATGCGTTTTTATCATGGGAAACAGAATTAGCCCTCGAAGTCTGAACAACTTTTTTTTGCAAAAATCCATAAGCCGCGCGGTCACAATTTCTTCTAAATTTCTGACGTTCTGCAATTCATTAAAAAATGGCGCTGAACTGTTGCAAACGATCCCCTGAAATGTTTTTCAGTGGAAACAGATGCGTTTTTATCATGGGAAACAGGATTAGCCCTCGACGTCTGATCAACATTTTTTTGAAAAAACCCCTAAGCCGCGCGGTCACAATTTCAGCAAAAATCTGACGTTCTGCAATTCACTCAAAAATGTTGCCAAACTGTTGCAAACGATCCCCTGAAAGGTTTTTTGGTGGAAACAGATGAGTTTTTATCATGGGAAACAGAATTAGCCCTCAACATCTGAACAACCTTTTTTTGCAAAAATCCCTAAGCCGCGCGGTCACAATTTCAGGAAAAAACTGACGTTCTGCAATTCACTCAAAAATGGTGACAAACTGCTGCAAACGATCCCCTGAAAGGTTTTTCGGTGGAAACAGATGCGTTTTGATCATGGGAAACAGAATTAGCCCTCGACGTCTGAACAACTTTTTTTGAAAAAATCCCTAAGCCGCGCGGTCACAATTTCTTCTAAATTTCTGACGTTCTGCAATTCACTCGAAAATGGTGCTAAACGGTTGCAAACGATCCCCTGAAACAGATGCGTTTTTATCATGGGAAACAGAATTAGCCCTCAAAGTCTAAACAACTTTTATTTGCAAATTTCTTCTAAATTTCTGACGTTCTGCAATTCACTCAAAAATGGTGCTAAACTGTTGCAAACGATCCCCTGAAAGGTTTTTCGGTGGAAACAGATGCGTTTTTATCATGGGAAACAGAATTAGCCCTCAATGTCTGAACAAATTTTTTTTGCAAAAATCCCTAAGCCGCGCGGTCACAGTTTCAGGAAAAAACTGACGTTCTGCAATTCACTCAAAAATGCTGCCAAACTGTTGTAAACGATCCCCTGAAAGGTTTTTCGGTGGAAACAGATGCGTTTTTATCATCGGAAACAGAATTAGCCCTCAACGTCTGAACAACTTTTTTTGCAAAAATCCCTAAGCCGCGCGGTCACAATTTCAGGAAAAAACTGACGTTCTGCAATTCACTCAAAAATGGTGACAAACTGTTGCAAACGATCCCCTGAAAGGTTTTTCGGTGGAAACAGATGCGTTTTTATCATCGGAAACAGAATTAGCCCTCAACGTCTGAACAACTTTTTTTGCAAAAATCCCTAAGCCGCGCGGTCACAATTTCAGCAAAAATCTGACGTTCTGCAATTCATTCAAAAATGGCGCTGAACTGTTGCAAACGATCCCCTGAAAGGTTTTTCGGTGGAAACAGATGCGTTTTGATCATGGGAAACAGAATTAGCCCTCGACGCAGGAACAACTTTTTTGGAAAAAATCCCTAAGCCGCGCGGTCACAATTTCTTCTAAATTTCTGACGTTATGCAATTCACTCAAAAATGTTGCCAAACTGTTGCAAACGATCCCCTGAAAGGTTTTTTGGTGGAAATAGATGAGTTTTTATCATGGGAAACAGAATTAGCCCTCAACGTCTGAACAACCTTTTTTTGCAAAAATCCCTAAGCCGCGCGGTCACAATTTCAGGAAAAAACTGACGTTCTGCAATTCACTCAAAAATGGTGACAAACTGCTGCAAATGATCCCCTGAAAGGTTTTTCGGTGGAAACAGATGCGTTTTTATCATGGGAAACAGAATTAGCCCTCGAAGTCTGAACAACTTTTTTTTGCAAAAATCCATAAGCCGCGCGGTCACAATTTCTTCTAAATTTCTGACGTTCTGCAATTCATTAAAAAATGGCGCTGAACTGTTGCAAACGATCCCCTGAAATGTTTTTCAGTGGAAACAGATGCGTTTTTATCATGGGAAACAGGATTAGCCCTCGACGTCTGATCAACATTTTTTTGAAAAAACCCCTAAGCCGCGCGGTCACAATTTCAGCAAAAATCTGACGTTCTGCAATTCACTCAAAAATGTTGCCAAACTGTTGCAAACGATCCCCTGAAAGGTTTTTTGGTGGAAACAGATGAGTTTTTATCATGGGAAACAGAATTAGCCCTCAACATCTGAACAACCTTTTTTTGCAAAAATCCCTAAGCCGCGCGGTCACAATTTCAGGAAAAAACTGACGTTCTGCAATTCACTCAAAAATGGTGACAAACTGCTGCAAACGATCCCCTGAAAGGTTTTTCGGTGGAAACAGATGCGTTTTTATCATGGGAAACAGAATTAGCCCTCGAAGTCTGAACAACTTTTTTTTGCAAAAATCCCTAAGCCGCGCGGTCACAATTTCTTCTAAATTTCTGACGTTCTGCAATTCACTCAAAAATGTTGCCAAACTGTTGCAAACGATCCCCTGAAAGGTTTTTCGGTGGAAACAGATGCGTTTTTATCATCGGAAATAGAATTAGCCCTCGAAGTCTGAACAACTTTTTTTGAAAAAATCCCTAAGCCGCGCGGTCACAATTTCAGCAAAAATCTGACGTTCTGCAATTCATTCAAAAATGGCGCTGAACTGTTGCAAACGATCCCCTGAAAGGTTTTTCGGTGGAAAAAGATGCGTTTTTATCATCGGAGACAGAATTAGCCATCAACGTCTGAAAAACTTTTTTTTTGCAAAAATCCCTAAGCCGCGCGGTCACAATTTCAGCAAAAATCTGACGTTCTGCAATTCACTCAAAAATGTTGCCAAACTGTTGCAAACGATCCCCTGAAAGGTTTTTTGGTGGAAACAGATGAGTTTTTATCATGGGAAACAGAATTAGCCCTCAACGTCTGAACAACCTTTTTTTGCAAAAATCCCAAAGCCGCGCGGTCACAATTTCAGGAAAAAACTGACGTTCTGCAATTCACTCAAAAATGGTGCCAAACTGCTGGAAATGATCCCCTGAAAGGTTTTTCGGTGGAAACAGATGCGTTTTGATCATGGGAAACAGAATTAGCCCTCGACGTCAGAACAACTTTTTTTGAAAAAATCCCTAAGCCGCGCGGTCACAATTTCTTCTAAATTTCTGACGTTCTGCAATTCACTCAAAAATGGTGCCAAACTGTTGCAAACGATCCCCTGAAAGGTTTTTTGGTGGAAACAGATGAGTTTTTATCATGGGAAACAGAATTAGCCCTCAACGTCTGAACAACCTTTTTTTGCAAAAATCCCAAAGCCGCGCGGTCACAATTTCTTCTAAATTTCTGACGTTCTGCAATTCATTAAAAAATGGCGCTGAACTGTTGCAAACGATCCCCTGAAAGGTTTTTCGGTGGAAACAGATGCGTTTTTATCATGGGAAACAGAATTAGCCCTCGAAGTCTGAACAACTTTTTTTTGCAAAAATCCCTAAGCCGCGCGGTCACAATTTCTTCTAAATTTCTGACGTTCTGCAATTCACTCAAAAATGTTGCCAAACTGTTGCAAACGATCCCCTGAAAGGTTTTTCGGTGGAAACAGATGCGTTTTTATCATCGGAAATAGAATTAGCCCTCGAAGTCTGAACAACTTTTTTTGAAAAAATCCCTAAGCCGCGCGGTCACAATTTCAGCAAAAATCTGACGTTCTGCAATTCATTCAAAAATGGCGCTGAACTGTTGCAAACGATCCCCTGAAAGGTTTTTCGGTGGAAACAGATGCGTTTTGATCATGGGAAACAGAATTAGCCCTCGACGCAGGAACAACTTTTTTGGAAAAAATCCCTAAGCCGCGCGGTCACAATTTCTTCTAAATTTCTGACGTTATGCAATTCACTCAAAAATGTTGCCAAACTGTTGCAAACGATCCCCTGAAAGGTTTTTTGGTGGAAACAGATGAGTTTTTATCATGGGAAACAGAATTAGCCCTCAACGTCTGAACAACCTTTTTTTGCAAAAATCCCTAAGCCGCGCGGTCACAATTTCAGGAAAAAACTGACGTTCTGCAATTCACTCAAAAATGGTGCCAAACTGCTGGAAATGATCCCCTGAAAGGTTTTTCGGTGGAAACAGATGCGTTTTTATCATGGGAAACAGAATTAGCCCTCGAAGTCTGAACAACTTTTTTTTGCAAAAATCCCTAAGCCGCGCGGTCACAATTTCTTCTAAATTTCTGACGTTCTGCAATTCACTCGAAAATGGTGCTAAACGGTTGCAAACGATCCCCTGAAACAGATGCGTTTTTATCATGGGAAACAGAATTAGCCCTCAAAGTCTAAACAACTTTTATTTGCAAATTTCTTCTAAATTTCTGACGTTCTGCAATTCACTCAAAAATGGTGCTAAACTGTTGCAAACGATCCCCTGAAAGGTTTTTCGGTGGAAACAAATGCGTTTTTACCATCGGAAATAGAATTAGCCCTCGAAGTCTGAACAACTTTTTTTGAAAAAATCCCTAAGCCGCGCGGTCACAATTTCAGCAAAAATCTGACGTTCTGCAATTCATTCAAAAATGGCGCTGAACTGTTGCAAACGATCCCCTGAAAGGTTTTTCGGTGGAAAAAGATGCGTTTTTATCATCGGAGACAGAATTAGCCCTCAACGTCTGAAAAACTTTTTTTTTGCAAAAATCCCTAAGCCGCGCTGTCACAATTTCAGCAAAAATCTGACGTTCTGCAATTCATTCAAAAATGGTGACAAACTGCTGCAAACGATCCCCTGAAAGGTTTTTCGGTGGAAACAGATGCGTTTTGATCATGGGAAACAGAATTAGCCTCGACGTCTGAACAGCTTTTTTTGAAAAATCCCTAAGCCGCGCAGTCACAATTTCTTCTAAATTTCTGACGTTCTGCAATTCACTCGAAAATGGTGCTAAACGGTTGCAAACGATCCCCTGAAACAGATGCGTTTTTATCATGGGAAACAGAATTAGCCCTCAAAGTCTAAACAACTTTTATTTGCAAATTTCTTCTAAATTTCTGACGTTCTGCAATTCACTCAAAAATGGTGCTAAACTGTTGCAAACGATCCCCTGAAAGGTTTTTCGGTTGAAACAGATGCGTTTTTATCATGGGAAACAGAATTAGCCCTCAATGTCTGAACAACTTTTTTTTGCAAAAATCCCTAAGCCGCGCGGTCACAGTTTCAGGAAAAAACTGACGTTCTGCAATTCACTCAAAAATGCTGCCAAACTGTTGCAAACGATCCCCTGAAAGGTTTTTCGGTGGAAACAGATGCGTTTTTATCATCGGAAACAGAATTAGCCCTCAACGTCTGAACAACTTTTTTTGCAAAAATCCCTAAGCCGCGCGGTCACAATTTCAGGAAAAAACTGACGTTCTGCAATTCACTCAAAAATGGTGCCAAACTGTTGCAAACGATCCCCTGAAAGGTTTTTCGGTGGAAACAGATGCGTTTTTATCATCGGAAACAGAATTAGCCCTCAACGTCTGAACAACTTTTTTTGCAAAAATCCCTAAGCCGCGCGGTCACAATTTCAGCAAAAATCTGACGTTCTGCAATTCATTCAAAAATGGCGCTGAACTGTTGCAAACGATCCCCTGAAAGGTTTTTCGGTGGAAACAGATGCGTTTTGATCATGGGAAACAGAATTAGCCCTCGACGCAGGAACAACTTTTTTGGAAAAAATCCCTAAGCCGCGCGGTCACAATTTCTTCTAAATTTCTGACGTTATGCAATTCACTCAAAAATGTTGCCAAACTGTTGCAAACGATCCCCTGAAAGGTTTTTTGGTGGAAACAGATGAGTTTTTATCATGGGAAACAGAATTAGCCCTCAACGTCTGAACAACCTTTTTTTGCAAAAATCCCTAAGCCGCGCGGTCACAATTTCAGGAAAAAACTGACGTTCTGCAATTCACTCAAAAATGGTGACAAACTGCTGCAAATGATCCCCTGAAAGGTTTTTCGGTGGAAACAGATGCGTTTTTATCATGGGAAACAGAATTAGCCCTCGAAGTCTGAACAACTTTTTTTTGCAAAAATCCATAAGCCGCGCGGTCACAATTTCTTCTAAATTTCTGACGTTCTGCAATTCATTAAAAAATGGCGCTGAACTGTTGCAAACGATCCCCTGAAATGTTTTTCAGTGGAAACAGATGCGTTTTTATCATGGGAAACAGGATTAGCCCTCGACGTCTGATCAACATTTTTTTGAAAAAACCCCTAAGCCGCGCGGTCACAATTTCAGCAAAAATCTGACGTTCTGCAATTCACTCAAAAATGTTGCCAAACTGTTGCAAACGATCCCCTGAAAGGTTTTTTGGTGGAAACAGATGAGTTTTTATCATGGGAAACAGAATTAGCCCTCAACATCTGAACAACCTTTTTTTGCAAAAATCCCTAAGCCGCGCGGTCACAATTTCAGGAAAAAACTGACGTTCTGCAATTCACTCAAAAATGGTGACAAACTGCTGCAAACGATCCCCTGAAAGGTTTTTCGGTGGAAACAGATGCGTTTTGATCATGGGAAACAGAATTAGCCTCGACGTCTGAACAGCTTTTTTTGAAAAAATCCCTAAGCCGCGCAGTCACAATTTCTTCTAAATTTCTGACGTTCTGCAATTCACTCGAAAATGGTGCTAAACGGTTGCAAACGATCCCCTGAAACAGATGCGTTTTTATCATGGGAAACAGAATTAGCCCTCAAAGTCTAAACAACTTTTATTTGCAAATTTCTTCTAAATTTCTGACGTTCTGCAATTCACTCAAAAATGGTGCTAAACTGTTGCAAACGATCCCCTGAAAGGTTTTTCGGTGGAAACAGATGCGTTTTTATCATGGGAAACAGAATTAGCCCTCAATGTCTGAACAACTTTTTTTTGCAAAAATCCCTAAGCCGCGCTGTCACAGTTTCAGGAAAAAACTGACGTTCTGCAATTCACTCAAAAATGCTGCCAAACTGTTGTAAACGATCCCCTGAAAGGTTTTTCGGTGGAAACAGATGCGTTTTTATCATCGGAAACAGAATTAGCCCTCAACGTCTGAACAACTTTTTTTGCAAAAATCCCTAAGCCGCGCGGTCACAATTTCAGGAAAAAACAGACGTTCTGCAATTCACTCAAAAATGGTGACAAACTGTTGCAAACGATCCCCTGAAAGGTTTTTCGGTGGAAACAGATGCGTTTTTATCATCGGAAACAGAATTAGCCCTCAACGTCTGAACAACTTTTTTTGCAAAAATCCCTAAGCCGCGCGGTCACAATTTCAGCAAAAATCTGACGTTCTGCAATTCATTCAAAAATGGCGCTGAACTGTTGCAAACGATCCCCTGAAAGGTTTTTCGGTGGAAACAGATGCGTTTTGATCATGGGAAACAGAATTAGCCCTCGACGCAGGAACAACTTTTTTGGAAAAAATCCCTAAGCCGCGCGGTCACAATTTCTTCTAAATTTCTGACGTTATGCAATTCACTCAAAAATGTTGCCAAACTGTTGCAAACGATCCCCTGAAATGTTTTTTGGTGGAAACAGATGAGTTTTTATCATGGGAAACAGAATTAGCCCTCAACGTCTGAACAACCTTTTTTTGCAAAAATCCCTAAGCCGCGCGGTCACAATTTCAGGAAAAAACTGACGTTCTGCAATTCACTCAAAAATGGTGCCAAACTGCTGCAAATGATCCCCTGAAAGGTTTTTCGGTGGAAACAGATGCGTTTTTATCATGGGAAACAGAATTAGCCCTCGAAGTCTGAACAACTTTTTTTTGCAAAAATCCATAAGCCGCGCGGTCACAATTTCTTCTAAATTTCTGACGTTCTGCAATTCATTAAAAAATGGCGCTGAACTGTTGCAAACGATCCCCTGAAATGTTTTTCAGTGGAAACAGATGCGTTTTTATCATGGGAAACAGGATTAGCCCTCGACGTCTGATCAACATTTTTTTGAAAAAACCCCTAAGCCGCGCGGTCACAATTTCAGCAAAAATCTGACGTTCTGCAATTCACTCAAAAATGTTGCCAAACTGTTGCAAACGATCCCCTGAAAGGTTTTTTGGTGGAAACAGATGAGTTTTTATCATGGGAAACAGAATTAGCCCTCAACATCTGAACAACCTTTTTTTGCAAAAATCCCTAAGCCGCGCGGTCACAATTTCAGGAAAAAACTGACGTTCTGCAATTCACTCAAAAATGGTGACAAACTGCTGCAAACGATCCCCTGAAAGGTTTTTCGGTGGAAACAGATGCGTTTTGATCATGGGAAACAGAATTAGCCTCGACGTCTGAACAGCTTTTTTTGAAAAAATCCCTAAGCCGCGCAGTCACAATTTCTTCTAAATTTCTGACGTTCTGCAATTCACTCGAAAATGGTGCTAAACGGTTGCAAACGATCCCCTGAAACAGATGCGTTTTTATCATGGGAAACAGAATTAGCCCTCAAAGTCTAAACAACTTTTATTTGCAAATTTCTTCTAAATTTCTGACGTTCTGCAATTCACTCAAAAATGGTGCTAAACTGTTGCAAACGATCCCCTGAAAGGTTTTTCGGTGGAAACAGATGCGTTTTTATCATGGGAAACAGAATTAGCCCTCAATGTCTGAACAACTTTTTTTTGCAAAAATCCCTAAGCCGCGCGGTCACAGTTTCAGGAAAAAACTGACGTTCTGCAATTCACTCAAAAATGCTGCCAAACTGTTGCAAACGATCCCCTGAAAGGTTTTTCGGTGGAAACAGATGCGTTTTTATCATCGGAAACAGAATTAGCCCTCAACGTCTGAACAACTTTTTTTGCAAAAATCCCTAAGCCGCGCGGTCACAATTTCAGCAAAAATCTGACGTTCTGCAATTCATTCAAAAATGGCGCTGAACTGTTGCAAACGATCCCCTGAAAGGTTTTTCGGTGGAAACAGATGCGTTTTGATCATGGGAAACAGAATTAGCCCTCGACGCAGGAACAACTTTTTTGGAAAAAATCCCTAAGCCGCGCGGTCACAATTTCTTCTAAATTTCTGACGTTATGCAATTCACTCAAAAATGTTGCCAAACTGTTGCAAACGATCCCCTGAAAGGTTTTTTGGTGGAAACAGATGAGTTTTTATCATGGGAAACAGAATTAGCCCTCAACGTCTGAACAACCTTTTTTTGCAAAAATCCCTAAGCCGCGCGGTCACAATTTCAGGAAAAAACTGACGTTCTGCAATTCACTCAAAAATGGTGACAAACTGCTGCAAATGATCCCCTGAAAGGTTTTTCGGTGGAAACAGATGCGTTTTTATCATGGGAAACAGAATTAGCCCTCGAAGTCTGAACAACTTTTTTTTGCAAAAATCCATAAGCCGCGCGGTCACAATTTCTTCTAAATTTCTGACGTTCTGCAATTCATTAAAAAATGGCGCTGAACTGTTGCAAACGATCCCCTGAAATGTTTTTCAGTGGAAACAGATGCGTTTTTATCATGGGAAACAGGATTAGCCCTCGACGTCTGATCAACATTTTTTTGAAAAAACCCCTAAGCCGCGCGGTCACAATTTCAGCAAAAATCTGACGTTCTGCAATTCACTCAAAAATGTTGCCAAACTGTTGCAAACGATCCCCTGAAAGGTTTTTTGGTGGAAACAGATGAGTTTTTATCATGGGAAACAGAATTAGCCCTCAACATCTGAACAACCTTTTTTTGCAAAAATCCCTAAGCCGCGCGGTCACAATTTCAGGAAAAAACTGACGTTCTGCAATTCACTCAAAAATGGTGACAAACTGCTGCAAACGATCCCCTGAAAGGTTTTTCGGTGGAAACAGATGCGTTTTGATCATGGGAAACAGAATTAGCCTCGACGTCTGAACAGCTTTTTTTGAAAAAATCCCTAAGCCGCGCAGTCACAATTTCTTCTAAATTTCTGACGTTCTGCAATTCACTCGAAAATGGTGCTAAACGGTTGCAAACGATCCCCTGAAACAGATGCGTTTTTATCATGGGAAACAGAATTAGCCCTCAAAGTCTAAACAACTTTTATTTGCAAATTTCTTCTAAATTTCTGACGTTCTGCAATTCACTCAAAAATGGTGCTAAACTGTTGCAAACGATCCCCTGAAAGGTTTTTCGGTGGAAACAGATGCGTTTTTATCATGGGAAACAGAATTAGCCCTCAATGTCTGAACAACTTTTTTTTGCAAAAATCCCTAAGCCGCGCGGTCACAGTTTCAGGAAAAAACTGACGTTCTGCAATTCACTCAAAAATGCTGCCAAACTGTTGCAAACGATCCCCTGAAAGGTTTTTCGGTGGAAACAGATGCGTTTTTATCATCGGAAACAGAATTAGCCCTCAACGTCTGAACAACTTTTTTTGCAAAAATCCCTAAGCCGCGCGGTCACAATTTCAGCAAAAATCTGACGTTCTGCAATTCATTCAAAAATGGCGCTGAACTGTTGCAAACGATCCCCTGAAAGGTTTTTTGGTGGAAACAGATGCGTTTTGATCATGGGAAACAGAATTAGACCTCGACGCAGGAACAACTTTTTTGGAAAAAATCCCTAAGCCGCGCGGTCACAATTTCTTCTAAATTTCTGACGTTATGCAATTCACTCAAAAATGTTGCCAAACTGTTGCAAACGATCCCCTGAAAGGTTTTTCGGTGGAAACAGATGAGTTTTTATCATGGGAAACAGAATTAGCCCTCAACGTCTGAACAACCTTTTTTTGCAAAAATCCCTAAGCCGCGCGGTCACAATTTCAGGAAAAAACTGACGTTCTGCAATTCACTCAAAAATGGTGACAAACTGCTGCAAACGATCCCCTGAAAGGTTTTTCGGTGGAAACAGATGCGTTTTGATCATGGGAAACAGAATTAGCCTCGACGTCTGAACAGCTTTTTTTGAAAAAATCCCTAAGCCGCGCAGTCACAATTTCTTCTAAATTTCTGACGTTCTGCAATTCACTCGAAAATGGTGCTAAACGGTTGCAAACGACCCCTTAAACAGATGCGTTTTTATCATGGGAAACAGAATTAGCCCTCAAAGTCTAAACAACTTTTATTTGCAAATTTCTTCTAAATTTCTGACGTTCTGCAATTCACTCAAAAATGGTGCTAAACTGTTGCAAACGATCCCCTGAAAGGTTTTTCGGTGGAAACAGATGCGTTTTTATCATGGGAAACAGAATTAGCCCTCAATGTCTGAACAACTTTTTTTTGCAAAAATCCCTAAGCCGCGCGGTCACAGTTTCAGGAAAAAACTGACGTTCTGCAATTCACTCAAAAATGCTGCCAAACTGTTGCAAACGATCCCCTGAAAGGTTTTTCGGTGGAAACAGATGCGTTTTTATCATCGGAAACAGAATTAGCCCTCAACGTCTGAACAACTTTTTTTGCAAAAATCCCTAAGCCGCGCGGTCACAATTTCAGCAAAAATCTGACGTTCTGCAATTCATTCAAAAATGGCGCTGAACTGTTGCAAACGATCCCCTGAAAGGTTTTTCGGTGGAAACAGATGCGTTTTGATCATGGGAAACAGAATTAGCCCTCGACGCAGGAACAACTTTTTTGGAAAAAATCCCTAAGCCGCGCGGTCACAATTTCTTCTAAATTTCTGACGTTATGCAATTCACTCAAAAATGTTGCCAAACTGTTGCAAACGATCCCCTGAAAGGTTTTTTGGTGGAAACAGATGAGTTTTTATCATGGGAAACAGAATTAGCCCTCAACGTCTGAACAACCTTTTTTTGCAAAAATCCCTAAGCCGCGCGGTCACAATTTCAGGAAAAAACTGACGTTCTGCAATTCACTCAAAAATGGTGACAAACTGCTGCAAATGATCCCCTGAAAGGTTTTTCGGTGGAAACAGATGCGTTTTTATCATGGGAAACAGAATTAGCCCTCGAAGTCTGAACAACTTTTTTTTGCAAAAATCCATAAGCCGCGCGGTCACAATTTCTTCTAAATTTCTGACGTTCTGCAATTCATTAAAAAATGGCGCTGAACTGTTGCAAACGATCCCCTGAAATGTTTTTCAGTGGAAACAGATGCGTTTTTATCATGGGAAACAGGATTAGCCCTCGACGTCTGATCAACATTTTTTTGAAAAAACCCCTAAGCCGCGCGGTCACAATTTCAGCAAAAATCTGACGTTCTGCAATTCACTCAAAAATGTTGCCAAACTGTTGCAAACGATCCCCTGAAAGGTTTTTTGGTGGAAACAGATGAGTTTTTATCATGGGAAACAGAATTAGCCCTCAACATCTGAACAACCTTTTTTTGCAAAAATCCCTAAGCCGCGCGGTCACAATTTCAGGAAAAAACTGACGTTCTGCAATTCACTCAAAAATGGTGACAAACTGCTGCAAACGATCCCCTGAAAGGTTTTTCGGTGGAAACAGATGCGTTTTGATCATGGGAAACAGAATTAGCCTCGACGTCTGAACAGCTTTTTTTGAAAAAATCCCTAAGCCGCGCAGTCACAATTTCTTCTAAATTTCTGACGTTCTGCAATTCACTCGAAAATGGTGCTAAACGGTTGCAAACGATCCCCTGAAACAGATGCGTTTTTATCATGGGAAACAGAATTAGCCCTCAAAGTCTAAACAACTTTTATTTGCAAATTTCTTCTAAATTTCTGACGTTCTGCAATTCACTCAAAAATGGTGCTAAACTGTTGCAAACGATCCCCTGAAAGGTTTTTCGGTGGAAACAGATGCGTTTTTATCATGGGAAACAGAATTAGCCCTCAATGTCTGAACAACTTTTTTTTGCAAAAATCCCTAAGCCGCGCGGTCACAGTTTCAGGAAAAAACTGACGTTCTGCAATTCACTCAAAAATGCTGCCAAACTGTTGCAAACGATCCCCTGAAAGGTTTTTCGGTGGAAACAGATGCGTTTTTATCATCGGAAACAGAATTAGCCCTCAACGTCTGAACAACTTTTTTTGCAAAAATCCCTAAGCCGCGCGGTCACAATTTCAGCAAAAATCTGACGTTCTGCAATTCATTCAAAAATGGCGCTGAACTGTTGCAAACGATCCCCTGAAAGGTTTTTCGGTGGAAACAGATGCGTTTTGATCATGGGAAACAGAATTAGACCTCGACGCAGGAACAACTTTTTTGGAAAAAATCCCTAAGCCGCGCGGTCACAATTTCTTCTAAATTTCTGACGTTATGCAATTCACTCAAAAATGTTGCCAAACTGTTGCAAACGATCCCCTGAAAGGTTTTTCGGTGGAAACAGATGAGTTTTTATCATGGGAAACAGAATTAGCCCTCAACGTCTGAACAACCTTTTTTTGCAAAAATCCCTAAGCCGCGCGGTCACAATTTCAGGAAAAAACTGACGTTCTGCAATTCACTCAAAAATGGTGACAAACTGCTGCAAATGATCCCCTGAAAGGTTTTTCGGTGGAAACAGATGCGTTTTTATCATGGGAAACAGAATTAGCCCTCGAAGTCTGAACAACTTTTTTTTGCAAAAATCCATAAGCCGCGCGGTCACAATTTCTTCTAAATTTCTGACGTTCTGCAATTCATTAAAAAATGGCGCTGAACTGTTGCAAACGATCCCCTGAAATGTTTTTCAGTGGAAACAGATGCGTTTTTATCATGGGAAACAGGATTAGCCCTCGACGTCTGATCAACATTTTTTTGAAAAAACCCCTAAGCCGCGCGGTCACAATTTCAGCAAAAATCTGACGTTCTGCAATTCACTCAAAAATGTTGCCAAACTGTTGCAAACGATCCCCTGAAAGGTTTTTTGGTGGAAACAGATGAGTTTTTATCATGGGAAACAGAATTAGCCCTCAACATCTGAACAACCTTTTTTTGCAAAAATCCCTAAGCCGCGCGGTCACAATTTCAGGAAAAAACTGACGTTCTGCAATTCACTCAAAAATGGTGACAAACTGCTGCAAACGATCCCCTGAAAGGTTTTTCGGTGGAAACAGATGCGTTTTGATCATGGGAAACAGAATTAGCCTCGACGTCTGAACAGCTTTTTTTGAAAAAATCCCTAAGCCGCGCAGTCACAATTTCTTCTAAATTTCTGACGTTCTGCAATTCACTCGAAAATGGTGCTAAACGGTTGCAAACGACCCCTTAAACAGATGCGTTTTTATCATGGGAAACAGAATTAGCCCTCAAAGTCTAAACAACTTTTATTTGCAAATTTCTTCTAAATTTCTGACGTTCTGCAATTCACTCAAAAATGGTGCTAAACTGTTGCAAACGATCCCCTGAAAGGTTTTTCGGTGGAAACAGATGCGTTTTTATCATGGGAAACAGAATTAGCCCTCAATGTCTGAACAACTTTTTTTTGCAAAAATCCCTAAGCCGCGCGGTCACAGTTTCAGGAAAAAACTGACGTTCTGCAATTCACTCAAAAATGCTGCCAAACTGTTGCAAACGATCCCCTGAAAGGTTTTTCGGTGGAAACAGATGCGTTTTTATCATCGGAAACAGAATTAGCCCTCAACGTCTGAACAACTTTTTTTGCAAAAATCCCTAAGCCGCGCGGTCACAATTTCAGCAAAAATCTGACGTTCTGCAATTCATTCAAAAATGGCGCTGAACTGTTGCAAACGATCCCCTGAAAGGTTTTTCGGTGGAAACAGATGCGTTTTGATCATGGGAAACAGAATTAGACCTCGACGTCAGAAAAACTTTTTTTGAAAAAATCCCTAAGCCGCGCGGTCACAATTTCTTCTAAATTTCTGACGTTCTGCAATTCACTCAAAAATGTTGCCAAACTGTTGCAAACGATCCCCTGAAAGGTTTTTCGGTGGAAACAGATGAGTTTTTATCATGGGAAACAGAATTAGCCCTCAACGTCTGAACAACCTTTTTTTGCAAAAATCCCTAAGCCGCGCGGTCACAATTTCAGGAAAAAACTGACGTTCTGCAATTCACTCAAAAATGGTGCCAAACTGCTGCAAATGATCCCCTGAAAGGTTTTTCGGTGGAAACAGATGCGTTTTTATCATGGGAAACAGAATTAGCCCTCGAAGTCTGAACAACTTTTTTTTGCAAAAATCCCTAAGCCGCGCGGTCACAATTTCTTCTAAATTTCTGACGTTCTGCAATTCATTAAAAAATGGCGCTGAACTGTTGCAAACGATCCCCTGAAATGTTTTTCAGTGGAAACAGATGCGTTTTTATCATGGGAAACAGAATTAGCCCTCGACGTCTGATCAACATTTTTTTGAAAAAACCCCTAAGCCGCGCGGTCACAATTTCAGCAAAAATCTGACGTTCTGCAGTTCACTCAAAAATGTTGCCAAACTGTTGCAAACGATCCCCTGAAAGGTTTTTTGGTGGAAACAGATGAGTTTTTATCATGGGAAACAGAATTAGCCCTCAACGTCTGAACAACCTTTTTTTGCAAAAATCCCTAAGCCGCGCGGTCACAATTTCAGGAAAAAACTGACGTTCTGCAATTCACTCAAAAATGGTGCCAAACTGCTGGAAATGATCCCCTGAAAGGTTTTTCGTTGGAAACAGATGCGTTTTTATCATGGGAAACAGAATTAGCCCTCGAAGTCTGAACAACTTTTTTTTGCAAAAATCCCTAAGCCGCGCGGTCACAATTTCTTCTAAATTTCTGACGTTCTGCAATTCACTCGAAAATGGTGCTAAACTGTTGCAAACGATCCCCTGAAACAGATGCGTTTTTATCATGGGAAACAGAATTAGCCCTCAAAGTCTAAATAACTTTTATTTGCAAATTTCTTCTAAATTTCTGACGTTCTGCAATTCACTCAAAAATGGTGCTAAACTGTTTCAAACGATCCCCTGAAAGGCTTTTCGGTGGAAACAGATGCGTTTTTATCATCGGAAATAGAATTAGCCCTCGAAGTCTGAACAACTTTTTTTGAAAAAATCCCTAAGCCGCGCGGTCACAATTTCAGCAAAAATCTGACGTTCTGCAATTCATTCAAAAATGGCGCTGAACTGTTGCAAACGATCCCCTGAAAGGTTTTTCGGTGGAAACAGATGCGTTTTTATCATGGGAAACAGAATTAGCCCTCAATGTCTGAACAACTTTTTTTTTGCAAAAATCCCTAAGCCGCGCGGTCACAATTTCAGGAAAAAACTGACGTTCTGCAATTCACTCAAAAATGGTGCCAAACTGTTGCAAACGATCCCCTGAAAGGTTTTTCGGTGGAAACAGATGAGTTTTTATCATGGGAAACAGAATTAGCCCTCAACGTCTGAACAACCTTTTTTTGCAAAAATCCCTAAGCCGCGCGGTCACAATTTCAGGAAAAAACTGACGTTCTGCAATTCACTCAAAAATGGTGCCAAACTGCTGCAAATGATCCCCTGAAAGGTTTTTCGGTGGAAACAGATGCGTTTTTATCATGGGAAACAGAATTAGCCCTCGAAGTCTGAACAACTTTTTTTTGCAAAAATCCCTAAGCCGCGCGGTCACAATTTCTTCTAAATTTCTGACGTTCTGCAATTCATTAAAAAATGGCGCTGAACTGTTGCAAACGATCCCCTGAAATGTTTTTCAGTGGAAACAGATGCGTTTTTATCATGGGAAACAGAATTAGCCCTCAAAGTCTAAACAACTTTTATTTGCAAATTTCTTCTAAATTTCTGACGTTCTGCAATTCACTCAAAAATGGTGCTAAACTGTTGCAAACGATCCCCTGAAAGGTTTTTCGGTGGAAACAAATGCGTTTTTACCATCGGAAATAGAATTAGCCCTCGAAGTCTGAACAACTTTTTTTGAAAAAATCCCTAAGCCGCGCGGTCACAATTTCAGCAAAAATCTGACGTTCTGCAATTCATTCAAAAATGGCGCTGAACTGTTGCAAACGATCCCCTGAAAGGTTTTTCGCTGGAAAAAGATGCGTTTTTATCATCGGAGACAGAATTAGCCCTCAACGTCTGAAAAACTTTTTTTTTGCAAAAATCCCTAAGCCGCGCTGTCACAATTTCAGCAAAAATCTGACGTTCTGCAATTCATTCAAAAATGGTGACAAACTGCTGCAAACGATCCCCTGAAAGGTTTTTCGGTGGAAACAGATGCGTTTTGATCATGGGAAACAGAATTAGCCTCGACGTCTGAACAGCTTTTTTTGAAAAATCCCTAAGCCGCGCAGTCACAATTTCTTCTAAATTTCTGACGTTCTGCAATTCACTCGAAAATGGTGCTAAACGGTTGCAAACGATCCCCTGAAACAGATGCGTTTTTATCATGGGAAACAGAATTAGCCCTCAAAGTCTAAACAACTTTTATTTGCAAATTTCTTCTAAATTTCTGACGTTCTGCAATTCACTCAAAAATGGTGCTAAACTGTTGCAAACGATCCCCTGAAAGGTTTTTCGGTGGAAACAGATGCGTTTTTATCATGGGAAACAGAATTAGCCCTCAATGTCTGAACAACTTTTTTTTGCAAAAATCCCTAAGCCGCGCGGTCACAGTTTCAGGAAAAAACTGACGTTCTGCAATTCACTCAAAAATGCTGCCAAACTGTTGTAAACGATCCCCTGAAAGGTTTTTCGGTGGAAACAGATGCGTTTTTATCATCGGAAACAGAATTAGCCCTCAACGTCTGAACAACTTTTTTTGCAAAAATCCCTAAGCCGCGCGGTCACAATTTCAGGAAAAAACTGACGTTCTGCAATTCACTCAAAAATGGTGACAAACTGTTGCAAACGATCCCCTGAAAGGTTTTTCGGTGGAAACAGATGCGTTTTTATCATCGGAAACAGAATTAGCCCTCAACGTCTGAACAACTTTTTTTGCAAAAATCCCTAAGCCGCGCGGTCACAATTTCAGCAAAAATCTGACGTTCTGCAATTCATTCAAAAATGGCGCTGAACTGTTGCAAACGATCCCCTGAAAGGTTTTTCGGTGGAAACAGATGCGTTTTGATCATGGGAAACAGAATTAGCCCTCGACGCAGGAACAACTTTTTTGGAAAAAATCCCTAAGCCGCGCGGTCACAATTTCTTCTAAATTTCTGACGTTATGCAATTCACTCAAAAATGTTGCCAAACTGTTGCAAACGATCCCCTGAAAGGTTTTTTGGTGGAAACAGATGAGTTTTTATCATGGGAAACAGAATTAGCCCTCAACGTCTGAACAACCTTTTTTTGCAAAAATCCCTAAGCCGCGCGGTCACAATTTCAGGAAAAAACTGACGTTCTGCAATTCACTCAAAAATGGTGACAAACTGCTGCAAATGATCCCCTGAAAGGTTTTTCGGTGGAAACAGATGCGTTTTTATCATGGGAAACAGAATTAGCCCTCGAAGTCTGAACAACTTTTTTTTGCAAAAATCCATAAGCCGCGCGGTCACAATTTCTTCTAAATTTCTGACGTTCTGCAATTCATTAAAAAATGGCGCTGAACTGTTGCAAACGATCCCCTGAAATGTTTTTCAGTGGAAACAGATGCGTTTTTATCATGGGAAACAGGATTAGCCCTCGACGTCTGATCAACATTTTTTTGAAAAAACCCCTAAGCCGCGCGGTCACAATTTCAGCAAAAATCTGACGTTCTGCAATTCACTCAAAAATGTTGCCAAACTGTTGCAAACGATCCCCTGAAAGGTTTTTTGGTGGAAACAGATGAGTTTTTATCATGGGAAACAGAATTAGCCCTCAACATCTGAACAACCTTTTTTTGCAAAAATCCCTAAGCCGCGCGGTCACAATTTCAGGAAAAAACTGACGTTCTGCAATTCACTCAAAAATGGTGACAAACTGCTGCAAACGATCCCCTGAAAGGTTTTTCGGTGGAAACAGATGCGTTTTGATCATGGGAAACAGAATTAGCCTCGACGTCTGAACAGCTTTTTTTGAAAAAATCCCTAAGCCGCGCAGTCACAATTTCTTCTAAATTTCTGACGTTCTGCAATTCACTCGAAAATGGTGCTAAACGGTTGCAAACGATCCCCTGAAACAGATGCGTTTTTATCATGGGAAACAGAATTAGCCCTCAAAGTCTAAACAACTTTTATTTGCAAATTTCTTCTAAATTTCTGACGTTCTGCAATTCACTCAAAAATGGTGCTAAACTGTTGCAAACGATCCCCTGAAAGGTTTTTCGGTGGAAACAGATGCGTTTTTATCATGGGAAACAGAATTAGCCCTCAATGTCTGAACAACTTTTTTTTGCAAAAATCCCTAAGCCGCGCGGTCACAGTTTCAGGAAAAAACTGACGTTCTGCAATTCACTCAAAAATGCTGCCAAACTGTTGCAAACGATCCCCTGAAAGGTTTTTCGGTGGAAACAGATGCGTTTTTATCATCGGAAACAGAATTAGCCCTCAACGTCTGAACAACTTTTTTTGCAAAAATCCCTAAGCCGCGCGGTCACAATTTCAGCAAAAATCTGACGTTCTGCAATTCATTCAAAAATGGCGCTGAACTGTTGCAAACGATCCCCTGAAAGGTTTTTCGGTGGAAACAGATGCGTTTTGATCATGGGAAACAGAATTAGCCCTCGACGCAGGAACAACTTTTTTGGAAAAAATCCCTAAGCCGCGCGGTCACAATTTCTTCTAAATTTCTGACGTTATGCAATTCACTCAAAAATGTTGCCAAACTGTTGCAAACGATCCCCTGAAAGGTTTTTTGGTGGAAACAGATGAGTTTTTATCATGGGAAACAGAATTAGCCCTCAACGTCTGAACAACCTTTTTTTGCAAAAATCCCTAAGCCGCGCGGTCACAATTTCAGGAAAAAACTGACGTTCTGCAATTCACTCAAAAATGGTGACAAACTGCTGCAAATGATCCCCTGAAAGGTTTTTCGGTGGAAACAGATGCGTTTTTATCATGGGAAACAGAATTAGCCCTCGAAGTCTGAACAACTTTTTTTTGCAAAAATCCATAAGCCGCGCGGTCACAATTTCTTCTAAATTTCTGACGTTCTGCAATTCATTAAAAAATGGCGCTGAACTGTTGCAAACGATCCCCTGAAATGTTTTTCAGTGGAAACAGATGCGTTTTTATCATGGGAAACAGGATTAGCCCTCGACGTCTGATCAACATTTTTTTGAAAAAACCCCTAAGCCGCGCGGTCACAATTTCAGCAAAAATCTGACGTTCTGCAATTCACTCAAAAATGTTGCCAAACTGTTGCAAACGATCCCCTGAAAGGTTTTTTGGTGGAAACAGATGAGTTTTTATCATGGGAAACAGAATTAGCCCTCAACATCTGAACAACCTTTTTTTGCAAAAATCCCTAAGCCGCGCGGTCACAATTTCAGGAAAAAACTGACGTTCTGCAATTCACTCAAAAATGGTGACAAACTGCTGCAAACGATCCCCTGAAAGGTTTTTCGGTGGAAACAGATGCGTTTTGATCATGGGAAACAGAATTAGCCTCGACGTCTGAACAGCTTTTTTTGAAAAAATCCCTAAGCCGCGCAGTCACAATTTCTTCTAAATTTCTGACGTTCTGCAATTCACTCGAAAATGGTGCTAAACGGTTGCAAACGATCCCCTGAAACAGATGCGTTTTTATCATGGGAAACAGAATTAGCCCTCAAAGTCTAAACAACTTTTATTTGCAAATTTCTTCTAAATTTCTGACGTTCTGCAATTCACTCAAAAATGGTGCTAAACTGTTGCAAACGATCCCCTGAAAGGTTTTTCGGTGGAAACAGATGCGTTTTTATCATGGGAAACAGAATTAGCCCTCAATGTCTGAACAACTTTTTTTTGCAAAAATCCCTAAGCCGCGCGGTCACAGTTTCAGGAAAAAACTGACGTTCTGCAATTCACTCAAAAATGCTGCCAAACTGTTGCAAACGATCCCCTGAAAGGTTTTTCGGTGGAAACAGATGCGTTTTTATCATCGGAAACAGAATTAGCCCTCAACGTCTGAACAACTTTTTTTGCAAAAATCCCTAAGCCGCGCGGTCACAATTTCAGCAAAAATCTGACGTTCTGCAATTCATTCAAAAATGGCGCTGAACTGTTGCAAACGATCCCCTGAAAGGTTTTTCGGTGGAAACAGATGCGTTTTGATCATGGGAAACAGAATTAGACCTCGACGTCAGAAAAACTATTTTTGAAAAAATCCCTAAGCCGCGCGGTCACAATTTCTTCTAAATTTCTGACGTTCTGCAATTCACTCAAAAATGTTGCCAAACTGTTGCAAACGATCCCCTGAAAGGTTTTTCGGTGGAAACAGATGAGTTTTTATCATGGGAAACAGAATTAGCCCTCAACGTCTGAACAACCTTTTTTTGCAAAAATCCCTAAGCCGCGCGGTCACAATTTCAGGAAAAAACTGACGTTCTGCAATTCACTCAAAAATGGTGCCAAACTGCTGCAAATGATCCCCTGAAAGGTTTTTCGGTGGAAACAGATGCGTTTTTATCATGGGAAACAGAATTAGCCCTCGAAGTCTGAACAACTTTTTTTTGCAAAAATCCCTAAGCCGCGCGGTCACAATTTCTTCTAAATTTCTGACGTTCTGCAATTCATTAAAAAATGGCGCTGAACTGTTGCAAACGATCCCCTGAAATGTTTTTCAGTGGAAACAGATGCGTTTTTATCATGGGAAACAGAATTAGCCCTCGACGTCTGATCAACATTTTTTTGAAAAAACCCCTAAGCCGCGCGGTCACAATTTCAGCAAAAATCTGACGTTCTGCAGTTCACTCAAAAATGTTGCCAAACTGTTGCAAACGATCCCCTGAAAGGTTTTTTGGTGGAAACAGATGAGTTTTTATCATGGGAAACAGAATTAGCCCTCAACGTCTGAACAACCTTTTTTTGCAAAAATCCCTAAGCCGCGCGGTCACAATTTCAGGAAAAAACTGACGTTCTGCAATTCACTCAAAAATGGTGCCAAACTGCTGGAAATGATCCCCTGAAAGGTTTTTCGTTGGAAACAGATGCGTTTTTATCATGGGAAACAGAATTAGCCCTCGAAGTCTGAACAACTTTTTTTTGCAAAAATCCCTAAGCCGCGCGGTCACAATTTCTTCTAAATTTCTGACGTTCTGCAATTCACTCGAAAATGGTGCTAAACTGTTGCAAACGATCCCCTGAAACAGATGCGTTTTTATCATGGGAAACAGAATTAGCCCTCAAAGTCTAAATAACTTTTATTTGCAAATTTCTTCTAAATTTCTGACGTTCTGCAATTCACTCAAAAATGGTGCTAAACTGTTTCAAACGATCCCCTGAAAGGCTTTTCGGTGGAAACAGATGCGTTTTTATCATCGGAAATAGAATTAGCCCTCGAAGTCTGAACAACTTTTTTTGAAAAAATCCCTAAGCCGCGCGGTCACAATTTCAGCAAAAATCTGACGTTCTGCAATTCATTCAAAAATGGCGCTGAACTGTTGCAAACGATCCCCTGAAAGGTTTTTCGGTGGAAACAGATGCGTTTTTATCATGGGAAACAGAATTAGCCCTCAATGTCTGAACAACTTTTTTTTGCAAAAATCCCTAAGCCGCGCGGTCACAATTTCAGGAAAAAACTGACGTTCTGCAATTCACTCAAAAATGGTGCCAAACTGTTGCAAACGATCCCCTGAAAGGTTTTTCGGTGGAAACAGATGAGTTTTTATCATGGGAAACAGAATTAGCCCTCA
Organism: Podarcis gaigeae; assembly: GCF_964106915.1. Taxonomy (NCBI): domain Eukaryota; kingdom Metazoa; phylum Chordata; class Lepidosauria; order Squamata; family Lacertidae; genus Podarcis; species Podarcis gaigeae. The sequence continues at coordinate 9,406,439 of NC_139679.1, read as the reverse complement.
ACGTCTGAACAACCTTTTTTTGCAAAAATCCCTAAGCCGCGCGGTCACAATTTCAGGAAAAAACTGACGTTCTGCAATTCACTCAAAAATGGTGCCAAACTGCTGCAAATGATCCCCTGAAAGGTTTTTCGGTGGAAACAGATGCGTTTTTATCATGGGAAACAGAATTAGCCCTCGAAGTCTGAACAACTTTTTTTTGCAAAAATCCCTAAGCCGCGCGGTCACAATTTCTTCTAAATTTCTGACGTTCTGCAATTCATTAAAAAATGGCGCTGAACTGTTGCAAACGATCCCCTGAAATGTTTTTCAGTGGAAACAGATGCGTTTTTATCATGGGAAACAGAATTAAACCTCGACGTCTGATCAACATTTTTTTGAAAAAACCCCTAAGCCGCGCGGTCACAATTTCAGCAAAAATCTGACGTTCTGCAATTCACTCAAAAATGTTGCCAAACTGTTGAAAACGATCCCCTGAAAGGTTTTTTGGTGGAAACAGATGAGTTTTTATCATGGGAAACAGAATTAGCCCTCAACGCCTGAACAACCTTTTTTTGCAAAAATCCCTAAGCCGCGCGGTCACAATTTCAGGAAAAAACTGACGTTCTGCAATTCACTCAAAAATGGTGACAAACTGCTGCAAACGATCCCCTGAAAGGTTTTTCGGTGGAAACAGATGCGTTTTGATCATGGGAAACAGAATTAGCCTCGACGTCTGAACAACTTTTTTTGAAAAAATCCCTAAGCCGCGCGGTCACAATTTCTTCTAAATTTCTGACGTTCTGCAATTCACTCGAAAATGGTGCTACACTGTTGCAAACGATCCCCTGAAACAGATGCGTTTTTATCATGGGAAACAGAATTAGCCCTCAAAGTCTAAATAACTTTTATTTGCAAATTTCTTCTAAATTTCTGACGTTCTGCAATTCACTCAAAAATGGTGCTAAACTGTTTCAAACGATCCCCTGAAAGGCTTTTCGGTGGAAACAGATGCGTTTTTATCATCGGAAATAGAATTAGCCCTCGAAGTCTGAACAACTTTTTTTGAAAAAATCCCTAAGCCGCGCGGTCACAATTTCAGCAAAAATCTGACGTTCTGCAATTCATTCAAAAATGGCGCTGAACTGTTGCAAACGATCCCCTGAAAGGTTTTTCGGTGGAAACAGATGCGTTTTTATCATGGGAAACAGAATTAGCCCTCAATGTCTGAACAACTTTTTTTTGCAAAAATCCCTAAGCCGCGCGGTCACAATTTCAGGAAAAAACTGACGTTCTGCAATTCACTCAAAAATGGTGCCAAACTGTTGCAAACGATCCCCTGAAAGGTTTTTCGGTGGAAACAGATGAGTTTTTATCATGGGAAACAGAATTAGCCCTCAACGTCTGAACAACCTTTTTTTGCAAAAATCCCTAAGCCGCGCGGTCACAATTTCAGGAAAAAACTGACGTTCTGCAATTCACTCAAAAATGGTGCCAAACTGCTGCAAATGATCCCCTGAAAGGTTTTTCGGTGGAAACAGATGCGTTTTTATCATGGGAAACAGAATTAGCCCTCGAAGTCTGAACAACTTTTTTTTGCAAAAATCCCTAAGCCGCGCGGTCACAATTTCTTCTAAATTTCTGACGTTCTGCAATTCATTAAAAAATGGCGCTGAACTGTTGCAAACGATCCCCTGAAATGTTTTTCAGTGGAAACAGATGCGTTTTTATCATGGGAAACAGAATTAAACCTCGACGTCTGATCAACATTTTTTTGAAAAAACCCCTAAGCCGCGCGGTCACAATTTCAGCAAAAATCTGACGTTCTGCAATTCACTCAAAAATGTTGCCAAACTGTTGAAAACGATCCCCTGAAAGGTTTTTTGGTGGAAACAGATGAGTTTTTATCATGGGAAACAGAATTAGCCCTCAACGCCTGAACAACCTTTTTTTGCAAAAATCCCTAAGCCGCGCGGTCACAATTTCAGGAAAAAACTGACGTTCTGCAATTCACTCAAAAATGGTGACAAACTGCTGCAAACGATCCCCTGAAAGGTTTTTCGGTGGAAACAGATGCGTTTTGATCATGGGAAACAGAATTAGCCTCGACGTCTGAACAACTTTTTTTGAAAAAATCCCTAAGCCGCGCGGTCACAATTTCTTCTAAATTTCTGACGTTCTGCAATTCACTCGAAAATGGTGCTAAACGGTTGCAAACGATCCCCTGAAACAGATGCGTTTTTATCATGGGAAACAGAATTAGCCCTCAAAGTCTAAACAACTTTTATTTGCAAATTTCTTCTAAATTTCGGACGTTCTGCAATTCACTCAAAAATGGTGCTAAACTGTTGCAAACGATCCCCTGAAAGGTTTTTCGGTGGAAACAGATGCGTTTTTATCATCGGAAATAGAATTAGCACTCGAAGTCTGAACACCTTTTTTTGAAAAAATCCCTAAGCCGCGCGGTCACAATTTCAGCAAAAATCTGACGTTCTGCAATTCATTCAAAAATGGCGCTGAACTGTTGCAAACGATCCCCTGAAAGGTTTTTCGGTGGAAAAAGATGCGTTTTTATCATCGGAGACAGAATTAGGACTCAACGTCTGAAAAACTTTTTTTTTGCAAAAATCCCTAAGCCGCGGGGTCACAATTTCAGCAAAAATCTGACGTTCTGCAATTCATTCAAAAATGGCGCTGAACTGTTGCAAACGATCCCCTGAAAGGTTTTTCGGTGGAAAAAGATGCGTTTTTATCATCGGAGACAGAATTAGCCCTCAACGTCTGAAAAACTTTTTTTTTGCAAAAATCCCTAAGCCGCGGGGTCACAATTTCAGGAAAAAACTGACGTTCTGCAATTCACTCAAAAATGGTGCCAAACTGCTGCAAATGATCCCCTGAAAGGTTTTTCGGTGGAAACAGATGCATTTTTATCATGGGAAACAGAATTAGCCCTCGAAGTCTGAACAACTTTTTTTTTGCAAAAATCCCTAAGCCGCGCGGTCACAATTTCTTCTAAATTTCTGACGTTCTGCAATTCACTCGAAAATGGTGCTAAACTGTTGCAAACGATCCCCTGAAACAGATGCGTTTTTATCATGGGAAACAGAATTAGCCCTCAAAGTCTAAATAACTTTTATTTGCAAATTTCTTCTAAATTTCTGACGTTCTGCAATTCACTCAAAAATGGCGCTAAACTGTTGCAAACGATCCCCTGAAAGGCTTTTCGGTGGAAACAGATGCGTTTTTATCATCGGAAATAGAATTAGCCCTCGAAGTCTGAACAACTTTTTTTGAAAAAATCCCTAAGCCGCGCGGTCACAATTTCAGCAAAAATCTGACGTTCTGCAATTCATTAAAAAATGGCGCTGAACTGTTGCAAACGATCCCCTGAAAGGTTTTTCGGTGGAAAAAGATGCGTTTTTATCATCGGAGACAGAATTAGCCCTCAACGTCTGAAAAACTTTTTTTTTGCAAAAATCCCTAAGCCGCGCGGTCACAATTTCAGCAAAAATCTGACGTTCTGCAATTCATTCAAAAATGGCGCTGAACTGTTGCAAACGACCTCCTGGAAGGTTTTTCGGTGGAAACAGATGCGTTTTTATCATGGGAAACAGAATTAGCCCTCAATGTCTGAACAACTTTTTTTTGCAAAAATCCCTAAGCCGCGCGGTCACAATTTCAGGAAAAAACTGACGTTCTGCAATTCACTCAAAAATGGTGCCAAAATGTTGCAAACGATCCCCTGAAAGGATTTTCGGTGGAAACAGATGCGTTTTTATCATCGGAAACAGAATTAGCCCTCAACGTCTGAACAACTTTTTTTGCAAAAATCCCTAAGCCGCGCGGTCACAATTTCAGCAAAAAACTGACGTTCTGCAATTGACTCAAAAATGGTGCCAAACTGCTGCAAATGATCCCCTGAAAGGTTTTTCGGTGGAAACAGATGCGTTTTTATCATGGGAAACAGAATTAGCCCTCGAAGTCTGAACAACTTTTTTTTGCAAAAATCCCTAAGCCGCGCGGTCACAATTTCTTCTAAATTTCTGACGTTCTGCAATTCATTAAAAAATGGCGCTGAACTGTTGCAAACGATCCCCTGAAATGTTTTTCAGTGGAAACAGATGCGTTTTTATCATGGGAAACAGAATTAGCCCTCGACGTCTGATCAACATTTTTTTGAAAAAACCCCTAAGCCGCGCGGTCACAATTTCAGCAAAAATCTGACGTTCTGCAATTCACTCAAAAATGTTGCCAAACTGTTGCAAACGATCCCCTGAAAGGTTTTTTGGTGGAAACAGATGAGTTTTTATCATGGGAAACAGAATTAGCCCTCTACGTCTGAACAACCTTTTTTTGCAAAAATCCCTAAGTCGCGCGGTCACAATTTCAGGAAAAAACTGACGTTCTGCAATTCACTCAAAAATGGTGACAAACTGCTGCAAACGATCCCCTGAAAGGTTTTTCGGTGGAAACAGATGCGTTTTGATCATGGGAAACAGAATTTGCCCTCGACGTCTGAACAACTTTTTTTGAAAAAATCCCTAAGCCGCGCGGTCACAATTTCAGCAAAAATCTGACGTTCTGCAATTCATTCAAAAATGGCGCTGAACTGTTGCAAACGATCCCCTGAAAGGTTTTTCGGTGGAAAAAGATGCGTTTTTATCATCGGAGACAGAATTAGCCCTCAACGTCTGAAAAACTTTTTTTTTGCAAAAATCCCTAAGCCGCGCGGTCACAATTTCAGCAAAAATCTGACGTTCTGCAATTCATTCAAAAATGGCGCTGAACTGTTGCAAACGATCCCCTGAAAGGTTTTTCGGTGGAAACAGATGCGTTTTTATCATGGGAAACAGAATTAGCCCTCAATGTCTGAACAACTTTTTTTTGCAAAAATCCCTAAGCCGCGCGGTCACAATTTCAGGAAAAAACTGACGTTCTGCAATTCACTCAAAAATGGTGCCAAACTGTTGCAAACGATCCCCTGAAAGGTTTTTCGGTGGAAACAGATGCGTTTTTATCATCGGAAACAGAATTAGCCCTCAACGTCTGAACAACTTTTTTTGCAAAAATCCCTAAGCCGCGCGGTCACAATTTCAGCAAAAATCTGACGTTCTGCAATTCATTCAAAAATGGCGCTGAACTGTTGCAAACGATCCCCTGAAAGGCTTTTCGGTGGAAACAGATGCGTTTTGATCATGGGAAACAGAATTAGCCCTCGACGTCAGAACAACTTTTTTTGAAAAAATCCCTAAGCCGCGCGGTCACAATTTCTTCTAAATTTCTGACGTTCTGCAATTCACTCAAAAATGTTGCCAAACTGTTGTAAACGATTCCCTGAAAGGTTTTTTGGTGGAAACAGATGAGTTTTTATCATGGGAAACAGAATTAGCCCTCAACGTCTGAACAACCTTTTTTTGCAAAAATCCCTAAGCCGCGCGGTCACAATTTCAGGAAAAAACTGACGTTCTGCAATTCACTCAAAAATGGTGACAAACTGCTGCAAACGATCCCCTGAAAGGTTTTTCGGTGGAAACAGATGCGTTTTGATCATGGGAAACAGAATTAGCCTCGACGTCTGAACTGCTTTTTTTGAAAAAATCCCTAAGCCGCGCGGTCACAATTTCTTCTAAATTTCTGACGTTCTGCAATTCACTCGAAAATGGTGCTAAACGGTTGCAAACGATCCCCTGAAACAGATGCGTTTTGATCATGGGAAACAGAATTAGCCCTCAAAGTCTAAACAACTTTTATTTGCAAATTTCTTCTAAATTTCTGACGTTCTGCAATTCACTCAAAAATGGTACTAAACTGTTGCAAACGATCCCCTGAAAGGTTTTTCGGTGGAAACAGATGCGTTTTTATCATCGGAAATAGAATTAGCCCTCGAAGTCTGAACAACTTTTTTTGAAAAAATCCCTAAGCCGCGCGGTCACAATTTCAGCAAAAATCTGACGTTCTGCAATTCATTCAAAAATGGCGCTGAACTGTTGCAAACGATCCCCTGAAAGGTTTTTCGGTGGAAAAAGATGCGTTTTTATCATCGGAGACAGAATTAGCCCTCAACGTCTGAAAAACTTTTTTTTTTGCAAAAATCCCTAAGCCGCGCGGTCACAATTTCAGCAAAAATCTGACGTTCTGCAATTCATTCAAAAATGGCGCTGAACTGTTGCAAACGATCCCCTGAAAGGTTTTTCGGTGGAAACAGATGCGTTTTTATCATGGGAAACAGAATTAGCCCTCAATGTCTGAACAACTTTTTTTTGCAAAAATCCCTAAGCCGCGCGGTCACAATTTCAGGAAAAAACTGACGTTCTGCAATTCACTCAAAAATGGTGACAAACTGCTGCAAACGATCCCCTGAAAGGTTTTTCGGTGGAAACAGATGCGTTTTGATCATGGGAAACAGAATTAGCCCTCGACGTCTGAACAACTTTTTTTGAAAAAATCCCTAAGCCGCGCGGTCACAATTTCTTCTAAATTTCTGACGTTCTGCAATTCACTCAAAAATGTTGCCAAACTGTTGCAAACGATCCCCTGAAAGGTTTTTTGGTGGAAACAGATGAGTTTTTATCAGGGGAAACAGAATTAGCCCTCAACGTCTGAACAACCTTTTTTTGCAAAAATCCCTAAGCCGCGCGGTCACAATTTCAGGAAAAAACTGACGTTCTGCAATTCACTCAAAAATGGTGCCAAACTGCTGGAAATGATCCCCTGAAAGGTTTTTCGGTGGAAACAGATGCGTTTTTATCATGGGAAACAGAATTAGCCCTCGAAGTCTGAACAACTTTTTTTTGCAAAAATCCCTAAGCCGCGCGGTCACAATTTCTTCTAAATTTCTGACGTTCTGCAATTCACTCGAAAATGGTGCTAAACTGTTGCAAACGATCCCCTGAAACAGATGCGTTTTTATCATGGGAAACAGAATTAGCCCTCAAAGTCTAAACAACTTTTATTTGCAAATTTCTTCTAAATTTCTGACGTTCTGTAATTCACTCAAAAATGGTGCTAAACTGTTGCAAACGATCCCCTGAAAGGTTTTTCGGTGGAAACAGATGCGTTTTTATCATCGGAAATAGAATTAGCCCTCGAAGTCTGAACAACTTTTTTTGAAAAAATCCCTAAGCCGCGCGGTCACAATTTCAGCAAAAATCTGACGTTCTGCAATTCATTCAAAAATGGCGCTGAACTGTTGCAAACGATCCCCTGAAAGGTTTTTCGGTGGAAAAAGATGCGTTTTTATCATCGGAGACAGAATTAGCCCTCAACGTCTGAAAAACTTTTTTTTTGCAAAAATCCCTAAGCCGCGCGGTCACAATTTCAGCAAAAATCTGACGTTCTGCAATTCATTCAAAAATGGCGCTGAACTGTTGCAAACGATCCCCTGAAAGGTTTTTCGGTGGAAACAGATGCGTTTTTATCATGGGAAACAGAATTAGCCCTCAATGTCTGAACAACTTTTTTTTGCAAAAATCCCTAAGCCGCGCGGTCACAATTTCAGGAAAAAACTGACGTTCTGCAATTCACTCAAAAATGGTGACAAACTGCTGCAAACGATCCCCTGAAAGGTTTTTCGGTGGAAACAGATGCGTTTTGATCATGGGAAACAGAATTAGCCCTCGACGTCTGAACAACTTTTTTTGAAAAAATCCCTAAGCCGCGGGGTCACAATTTCTTCTAAATTTCTGACGTTCTGCAATTCACTCAAAAATGTTGCCAAACTGTTGCAAACGATCCCCTGAAAGGTTTTTTGGTGGAAACAGATGAGTTTTTATCAGGGGAAACAGAATTAGCCCTCAACGTCTGAACAACCTTTTTTTGCAAAAATCCCTAAGCCGCGCGGTCACAATTTCAGGAAAAAACTGACGTTCTGCAATTCACTCAAAAATGGTGCCAAACTGCTGGAAATGATCCCCTGAAAGGTTTTTCGGTGGAAACAGATGCGTTTTTATCATGGGAAACAGAATTAGCCCTCGAAGTCTGAACAACTTTTTTTTGCAAAAATCCCTAAGCCGCGCGGTCACAATTTCTTCTAAATTTCTGACGTTCTGCAATTCACTCGAAAATGGTGCTAAACTGTTGCAAACGATCCCCTGAAACAGATGCGTTTTTATCATGGGAAACAGAATTAGCCCTCAAAGTCTAAACAACTTTTATTTGCAAATTTCTTCTAAATTTCTGACGTTCTGCAATTCACTCAAAAATGGTGCTAAACTGTTGCAAACGATCCCCTGAAAGGTTTTTCGGTGGAAACAGATGCGTTTTTATCATCGGAAATAGAATTAGCCCTCGAAGTCTGAACAACTTTTTTTGAAAAAATCCCTAAGCCACGCGGTCACAATTTCAGCAAAAATCTGACGTTCTGCAATTCATTCAAAAATGGCGCTGAACTGTTGCAAACGATCCCCTGAAAGGTTTTTCGGTGGAAAAAGATGCGTTTTTATCATGGGAAACAGAATTAGCCCTCAATGTCTGAACAACTTTTTTTTGCAAAAATACCTAAGCCGCGCGGTCACAATTTCAGGAAAAAACTGACGTTCTGCAATTCACTCAAAAATGGTGCCAAACTGTTGCAAACGATCCCCTGAAAGGTTTTTCGGTGGAAACAGATGCGTTTTTATCATCGGAAACAGAATTAGCCCTCAACGTCTGAACAACTTTTTTTGCAAAAATCCCTAAGCCGCGCGGTCACAATTTCAGCAAAAATCTGACGTTCTGCAATTCATTCAAAAATGGCGCTGAACTGTTGCAAACGATCTCCTGAAAGGTTTTTCGGTGGAAACAGATGCGTTTTGATCATGGGAAACAGAATTAGCCCTCGACGTCAGAACAACTTTTTTTGAAAAAATCCCTAAGCCGCGCGGTCACAATTTCTTCTAAATTTCTGACGTTCTGCAATTCACTCAAAAATGTTGCCAAACTGTTGTAAACGATTCCCTGAAAGGTTTTTTGGTGGAAACAGATGAGTTTTTATCATGGGAAACAGAATTAGCCCTCAACGTCTGAACAACCTTTTTTTGCAAAAATCCCTAAGCCGCGCGGTCATAATTTCAGTTAAAAACTGACGTTCTGCAATTCACTCAAAAATGGTGACCAACTGCTGCAAACGATCCCCTGAAAGGTTTTTCGGTGGAAACAGATGCGTTTTGATCATGGGAAACAGAATTAGCCTCGACGTCTGAACTGCTTTTTTTGAAAAAATCCCTAAGCCGCGCGGTCACAATTTCTTCTAAATTTCTGACGTTCTGCAATTCACTCGAAAATGGTGCTAAACGGTTGCAAACGATCCCCTGAAACAGATGCGTTTTTATCATGGGAAACAGAATTAGCCCTCAAAGTCTAAACAACTTTTATTTGCAAATTTCTTCTAAATTTCTGACGTTCTGCAATTCACTCAAAAATGGTACTAAACTGTTGCAAACGATCCCCTGAAAGGTTTTTCGGTGGAAACAGATGCGTTTTTATCATCGGAAATAGAATTAGCCCTCGAAGTCTGAACAACTTTTTTTGAAAAAATCCCTAAGCCGCGCGGTCACAATTTCAGCAAAAATCTGACGTTCTGCAATTCATTCAAAAATGGCGCTGAACTGTTGCAAACGATCCCCTGAAAGGTTTTTCGGTGGAAAAAGATGCGTTTTTATCATCGGAGACAGAATTAGCCCTCAACGTCTGAAAAACTTTTTTTTTGCAAAAATCCCTAAGCCGCGCGGTCACAATTTCAGCAAAAATCTGACGTTCTGCAATTCATTCAAAAATGGCGCTGAACTGTTGCAAACGACCTCCTGGAAGGTTTTTCGGTGGAAACAGATGCGTTTTTATCATGGGAAACAGAATTAGCCCTCAATGTCTGAACAACTTTTTTTTGCAAAAATCCCTAAGCCGCGCGGTCACAATTTCAGGAAAAAACTGACGTTCTGCAATTCACTCAAAAATGGTGACAAACTGCTGCAAACGATCCCCTGAAAGGTTTTTCGGTGGAAACAGATGCGTTTTGATCATGGGAAACAGAATTAGCCCTCGACGTCTGAACAACTTTTTTTGAAAAAATCCCTAAGCCGCGGGGTCACAATTTCTTCTAAATTTCTGACGTTCTGCAATTCACTCAAAAATGTTGCCAAACTGTTGCAAACGATCCCCTGAAAGGTTTTTTGGTGGAAACAGATGAGTTTTTATCAGGGGAAACAGAATTAGCCCTCAACGTCTGAACAACCTTTTTTTGCAAAAATCCCTAAGCCGCGCGGTCACAATTTCAGGAAAAAACTGACGTTCTGCAATTCACTCAAAAATGGTGCCAAACTGCTTTAAATGATCCCCTGAAAGGTTTTTCGGTGGAAACAGATGCGTTTTTATCATGGGAAACAGAATTAGCCCTCGAAGTCTGAACAACTTTTTTTTGCAAAAATCCCTAAGCCGCGCGGTCACAATTTCTTCTAAATTTCTGACGTTCTGCAATTCACTCGAAAATGGTGCTAAACTGTTGCAAACGATCCCCTGAAACAGATGCGTTTTTATCATGGGAAACAGAATTAGCCCTCAAAGTCTAAACAACTTTTATTTGCAAATTTCTTCTAAATTTCTGACGTTCTGCAATTCACTCAAAAATGGTGCTAAACTGTTGCAAACGATCCCCTGAAAGGTTTTTCGGTGGAAACAGATGCGTTTTTATCATCGGAAATAGAATTAGCCCTCGAAGTCTGAACAACTTTTTTTGAAAAAATCCCTAAGCCACGCGGTCACAATTTCAGCAAAAATCTGACGTTCTGCAATTCATTCAAAAATGGCGCTGAACTGTTGCAAACGATCCCCTGAAAGGTTTTTCGGTGGAAAAAGATGCGTTTTTATCATGGGAAACAGAATTAGCCCTCAATGTCTGAACAACTTTTTTTTGCAAAAATACCTAAGCCGCGCGGTCACAATTTCAGGAAAAAACTGACGTTCTGCAATTCACTCAAAAATGGTGCCAAACTGTTGCAAACGATCCCCTGAAAGGTTTTTCGGTGGAAACAGATGCGTTTTTATCATCGGAAACAGAATTAGCCCTCAACGTCTGAACAACTTTTTTTGCAAAAATCCCTAAGCCGCGCGGTCACAATTTCAGCAAAAATCTGACGTTCTGCAATTCATTCAAAAATGGCGCTGAACTGTTGCAAACGATCTCCTGAAAGGTTTTTCGGTGGAAACAGATGCGTTTTGATCATGGGAAACAGAATTAGCCCTCGACGTCAGAACAACTTTTTTTGAAAAAATCCCTAAGCCGCGCGGTCACAATTTCTTCTAAATTTCTGACGTTCTGCAATTCACTCAAAAATGTTGCCAAACTGTTGTAAACGATTCCCTGAAAGGTTTTTTGGTGGAAACAGATGAGTTTTTATCATGGGAAACAGAATTAGCCCTCAACGTCTGAACAACCTTTTTTTGCAAAAATCCCTAAGCCGCGCGGTCATAATTTCAGTTAAAAACTGACGTTCTGCAATTCACTCAAAAATGGTGACAAACTGCTGCAAACGATCCCCTGAAAGGTTTTTCGGTGGAAACAGATGCGTTTTGATCATGGGAAACAGAATTAGCCTCGACGTCTGAACTGCTTTTTTTGAAAAAATCCCTAAGCCGCGCGGTCACAATTTCTTCTAAATTTCTGACGTTCTGCAATTCACTCGAAAATGGTGCTAAACGGTTGCAAACGATCCCCTGAAACAGATGCGTTTTTATCATGGGAAACAGAATTAGCCCTCAAAGTCTAAACAACTTTTATTTGCAAATTTCTTCTAAATTTCTGACGTTCTGCAATTCACTCAAAAATGGTACTAAACTGTTGCAAACGATCCCCTGAAAGGTTTTTCGGTGGAAACAGATGCGTTTTTATCATCGGAAATAGAATTAGCCCTCGAAGTCTGAACAACTTTTTTTGAAAAAATCCCTAAGCCGCGCGGTCACAATTTCAGCAAAAATCTGACGTTCTGCAATTCATTCAAAAATGGCGCTGAACTGTTGCAAACGATCCCCTGAAAGGTTTTTCGGTGGAAAAAGATGCGTTTTTATCATCGGAGACAGAATTAGCCCTCAACGTCTGAAAAACTTTTTTTTTGCAAAAATCCCTAAGCCGCGCGGTCACAATTTCAGCAAAAATCTGACGTTCTGCAATTCATTCAAAAATGGCGCTGAACTGTTGCAAACGACCTCCTGGAAGGTTTTTCGGTGGAAACAGATGCGTTTTTATCATGGGAAACAGAATTAGCCCTCAATGTCTGAACAACTTTTTTTTGCAAAAATCCCTAAGCCGCGCGGTCACAATTTCAGGAAAAAACTGACGTTCTGCAATTCACTCAAAAATGGTGACAAACTGCTGAAAACGATCCCCTGAAAGGTTTTTCGGTGGAAACAGATGCGTTTTGATCATGGGAAACAGAATTAGCCCTCGACGTCTGAACAACTTTTTTTGAAAAAATCCCTAAACCGCGCGGTCACAATTTCTTCTAAATTTCTGACGTTCTGCAATTCACTCAAAAATGTTGCCAAACTGTTGCAAACGATCCCCTGAAAGGTTTTTTGGTGGAAACAGATGAGTTTTTATCAGGGGAAACAGAATTAGCCCTCAACGTCTGAACAACCTTTTTTTGCAAAAATCCCTAAGCCGCGCGGTCACAATTTCAGGAAAAAACTGACGTTCTGCAATTCACTCAAAAATGGTGCCAAACTGCTGGAAATGATCCCCTGAAAGGTTTTTCGGTGGAAACAGATGCGTTTTTATCATGGGAAACAGAATTAGCCCTCGAAGTCTGAACAACTTTTTTTTGCAAAAATCCCTAAGCCGCGCGGTCACAATTTCTTCTAAATTTCTGACGTTCTGCAATTCACTCGAAAATCGTGCTAAACTGTTGCAAACGATCCCCTGAAACAGATGCGTTTTTATCATGGGAAACAGAATTAGCCCTCAAAGTCTAAACAACTTTTATTTGCAAATTTCTTCTAAATTTCTGACGTTCTGCAATTCACTCAAAAATGGTGCTAAACTGTTGCAAACGATCCCCTGAAAGGTTTTTCGGTGGAAACAGATGCGTTTTTATCATCGGAAATAGAATTAGCCCTCGAAGTCTGAACAACTTTTTTTGAAAAAATCCCTAAGCCGCGCGGTCACAATTTCAGCAAAAATCTGACGTTCTGCAATTCATTCAAAAATGGCGCTGAACTGTTGCAAACGATCCCCTGAAAGGTTTTTCGGTGGAAAAAGATGCGTTTTTATCATCGGAGACAGAATTAGCCCTCAATGTCTGAACAACTTTTTTTTGCAAAAATCCCTAAGCCGCGCGGTCACAATTTCAGGAAAAAACTGACGTTCTGCAATTCACTCAAAAATGGTGCCAAACTGTTGCAAACGATCCCCTGAAAGGTTTTTCGGTGGAAACAGATGCGTTTTTATCATCGGAAACAAAATTAGCCCTCAACGTCTGAACAATTTTTTTTGCAAAAATCCCTAAGCCGCGCGGTCACAATTTCAGCAAAAATCTGACGTTCTGCAATTCATTCAAAAATGGCGCTGAACTGTTGCAAACGATCCCCTGAAAGGTTTTTCGGTGGAAACAGATGCGTTTTGATCATGGGAAACAGAATTAGCCCTCGACGTCAGAACAACTTTTTTTGAAAAAATCCCTAAGCCGCGCTTACAATTTCTTCTAAATTTCTGACGTTCTGCAATTCACTCAAAAATGTTGCCAAACTGTTGCAAACGATCCCCTGAAAGGTTTTTTGGTGGAAACAGATGAGTTTTTATCATGGGAAACAGAATTAGCCCTCAAAGTCTGAACAACCTTTTTTTGCAAAAATCCCTAAGCCGCGCGGTCACAATTTCAGGAAAAAACTGACGTTCTGCAATTCACTCAAAAATGGTGCCAAACTGCTGCAAATGATCCCCTGAAAGGTTTTTCGGTGGAAACAGATGCGTTTTTATCATGGGAAACAGAATTAGCCCTCGAAGTCTGAACAACTTTTTTTTGCAAAAATCCCTAAGCCGCGCGGTCACAATTTCTTCTAAATTTCTGACGTTCTGCAATTCATTAAAAAATGGCGCTGAACTGTTGCAAACGATCCCCTGAAATGTTTTTTGGTGGAAACAGATGAGTTTTTATCATGGGAAACAGAATTAGCCCTCAACGCCTGAACAACCTTTTTTTGCAAAAATCCCTAAGCCGCGCGGTCACAATTTCAGGAAAAAACTGACGTTCTGCAATTCACTCAAAAATGGTGACAAACTGCTGCAAACGATCCCCTGAAAGGTTTTTCGGTGGAAACAGATGCGTTTTGATCATGGGAAACAGAATTAGCCTCGACGTCTGAACAACTTTTTTTGAAAAAATCCCTAAGCCGCGCGGTCACAATTTCTTCTAAATTTCTGACGTTCTGCAATTCACTCGAAAATGGTGCTAAACGGTTGCAAACGATCCCCTGAAACAGATGCGTTTTTATCATGGGAAACAGAATTAGCCCTCAAAGTCTAAACAACTTTTATTTGCAAATTTCTTCTAAATTTCGGACGTTCTGCAATTCACTCAAAAATGGTGCTAAACTGTTGCAAACGATCCCCTGAAAGGTTTTTCGGTGGAAACAGATGCGTTTTTATCATCGGAAATAGAATTAGCACTCGAAGTCTGAACAACTTTTTTTGAAAAAATCCCTAAGCCGCGCGGTCACAATTTCAGCAAAAATCTGACGTTCTGCAATTCATTCAAAAATGGCGCTGAACTGTTGCAAACGATCCCCTGAAAGGTTTTTCGGTGGAAAAAGATGCGTTTTTATCATCGGAGACAGAATTAGGACTCAACGTCTGAAAAACTTTTTTTTTGCAAAAATCCCTAAGCCGCGGGGTCACAATTTCAGCAAAAATCTGACGTTCTGCAATTCATTCAAAAATGGCGCTGAACTGTTGCAAACGATCCCCTGAAAGGTTTTTCGGTGGAAAAAGATGCGTTTTTATCATCGGAGACAGAATTAGCCCTCAACGTCTGAAAAACTTTTTTTTTGCAAAAATCCCTAAGCCGCGGGGTCACAATTTCAGGAAAAAACTGACGTTCTGCAATTCACTCAAAAATGGTGCCAAACTGCTGTAAATGATCCCCTGAAAGGTTTTTTGGTGGAAACAGATGAGTTTTTATCATGGGAAACAGAATTAGCCCTCAACGTCTGAACAACCTTTTTTTGCAAAAATCCCTAAGCCGCGCGGTCACAATTTCAGGAAAAAACTGACGTTCTGCAATTCACTCAAAAATGGTGCCAAACTGCTGCAAATGATCCCCTGAAAGGTTTTTCGGTGGAAACAGATGCGTTTTTATCATGGGAAACAGAATTAGCCCTCGAAGTCTGAACAACTTTTTTTTTGCAAAAATCCCTAAGCCGCGCGGTCACAATTTCTTCTAAATTTCTGACGTTCTGCAATTCACTCGAAAATGGTGCTAAACTGTTGCAAACGATCCCCTGAAACAGATGCGTTTTTATCATGGGAAACAGAATTAGCCCTCAAAGTCTAAATAACTTTTATTTGCAAATTTCTTCTAAATTTCTGACGTTCTGCAATTCACTCAAAAATGGCGCTAAACTGTTGCAAACGATCCCCTGAAAGGCTTTTCGGTGGAAACAGATGCGTTTTTATCATCGGAAATAGAATTAGCCCTCGAAGTCTGAATAACTTTTTTTGAAAAAATCCCTAAGCCGCGCGGTCACAATTTCTTCTAAATTTCTGACGTTCTGCAATTCATTAAAAAATGGCGCTGAACTGTTGCAAACGATCCCCTGAAATGTTTTTCAGTGGAAACAGATGCGTTTTTATCATGGGAAACAGAATTAGCCCTCGACGTCTGATCAACATTTTTTTGAAAAAACCCCTAAGCCGCGCGGTCACAATTTCAGCAAAAATCTGACGTTCTGCAATTCACTCAAAAATGTTGCCAAACTGTTGCAAACGATCCCCTGAAAGGTTTTTTGGTGGAAACAGATGAGTTTTTATCATGGGAAACAGAATTAGCCCTCTACGTCTGAACAACCTTTTTTTGCAAAAATCCCTAAGTCGCGCGGTCACAATTTCAGGAAAAAACTGACGTTCTGCAATTCACTCAAAAATGGTGACAAACTGCTGCAAACGATCCCCTGAAAGGTTTTTCGGTGGAAACAGATGCGTTTTGATCATGGGAAACAGAATTTGCCCTCGACGTCTGAACAACTTTTTTTGAAAAAATCCCTAAGCCGCGCGGTCACAATTTCAGCAAAAATCTGACGTTCTGCAATTCATTCAAAAATGGCGCTGAACTGTTGCAAACGATCCCCTGAAAGGTTTTTCGGTGGAAAAAGATGCGTTTTTATCATCGGAGACAGAATTAGCCCTCAACGTCTGAAAAACTTTTTTTTTGCAAAAATCCCTAAGCCGCGCGGTCACAATTTCAGCAAAAATCTGACGTTCTGCAATTCATTCAAAAATGGCGCTGAACTGTTGCAAACGATCCCCTGAAAGGTTTTTCGGTGGAAACAGATGCGTTTTTATCATGGGAAACAGAATTAGCCCTCAACGTCTGAACAACTTTTTTTTGCAAAAATCCCTAAGCCGCGCGGTCACAATTTCAGCAAAAATCTGACGTTCTGCAATTCATTCAAAAATGGCGCTGAACTGTTGCAAACGATCCCCTGAAAGGCTTCTCGGTGGAAACAGATGCGTTTTGATCATGGGAAACAGAATTAGCCCTCGACGTCAGAACAACTTTTTTTGAAAAAATCCCTAAGCCGCGCGGTCACAATTTCTTCTAAATTTCTGACGTTCTGCAATTCACTCAAAAATGTTGCCAAACTGTTGTAAACGATTCCCTGAAAGGTTTTTTGGTGGAAACAGATGAGTTTTTATCATGGGAAACAGAATTAGCCCTCAACGTCTGAACAACCTTTTTTTGCAAAAATCCCTAAGCCGCGCGGTCACAATTTCAGGAAAAAACTGACGTTCTGCAATTCACTCAAAAATGGTGACAAACTGCTGCAAACGATCCCCTGAAAGGTTTTTCGGTGGAAACAGATGCGTTTTGATCATGGGAAACAGAATTAGCCTCGACGTCTGAACAGCTTTTTTTGAAAAAATCCCTAAGCCTCGCGGTCACAATTTCTTCTAAATTTCTGACGTTCTGCAATTCACTCGAAAATGGTGCTAAACGGTTGCAAACGATCCCCTGATACAGATGCGTTTTTATCATGGGAAACAGAATTAGCCCTCAAAGTCTAAACAACTTTTATTTGCAAATTTCTTCTAAATTTCTGACGTTCTGCAATTCACTCAAAAATGGTACTAAACTGTTGCAAACGATCCCCTGAAAGGTTTTTCGGTGGAAACAGATGCGTTTTTATCATCGGAAATAGAATTAGCCCTCGAAGTCTGAACAACTTTTTTTGAAAAAATCCCTAAGCCACGCGTTCACAATTTCAGCAAAAATCTGACGTTCTGCAATTCATTCAAAAATGGCGCTGAACTGTTGCAAACGATCCCCTGAAAGGTTTTTCGGTGGAAAAAGATGCGTTTTTATCATCGGAGACAGAATTAGCCCTCAACGTCTGAAAAACTTTTTTTTTGCAAAAATCCCTAAGCCGCGCGGTCACAATTTCAGCAAAAATCTGACGTTCTGCAATTCATTCAAAAATGGCGCTGAACTGTTGCAAACGATCCCCTGAAAGGTTTTTCGGTGGAAACAGATGCGTTTTTATCATGGGAAACAGAATTAGCCCTCAATGTCTGAACAACTTTTTTTTGCAAAAATCCCTAAGCCGCGCGGTCACAATTTCAGGAAAAAACTGACGTTCTGCAATTCACTCAAAAATGGTGACAAACTGCTGCAAACGATCCCCTGAAAGGTTTTTCGGTGGAAACAGATGCGTTTTGATCATGGGAAACAGAATTAGCCCTCGACGTCTGAACAACTTTTTTTGAAAAAATCCCTAAGCCGCGCGGTCACAATTTCTTCTAAATTTCTGACGTTCTGCAATTCACTCAAAAATGTTGCCAAACTGTTGCAAACGATCCCCTGAAAGGTTTTTTGGTGGAAACAGATGAGTTTTTATCAGGGGAAACAGAATTAGCCCTCAACGTCTGAACAACCTTTTTTTGCAAAAATCCCTAAGCCGCGCGGTCACAATTTCAGGAAAAAACTGACGTTCTGCAATTCACTCAAAAATGGTGCCAAACTGCTGGAAATGATCCCCTGAAAGGTTTTTCGGTGGAAACAGATGCGTTTTTATCATGGGAAACAGAATTAGCCCTCGAAGTCTGAACAACATTTTTTTGCAAAAATCCCTAAGCCGCGCGGTCACAATTTCTTCTAAATTTCTGACGTTCTGCAATTCACTCGAAAATGGTGCTAAACTGTTGCAAACGATCCCCTGAAACAGATGCGTTTTTATCATGGGAAACAGAATTAGCCCTCAAAGTCTAAACAACTTTTATTTGCAAATTTCTTCTAAATTTCTGACGTTCTGCAATTCACTCAAAAATGGTGCTAAACTGTTGCAAACGATCCCCTGAAAGGTTTTTCGGTGGAAACAGATGCGTTTTTATCATCGGAAATAGAATTAGCCCTCGAAGTCTGAACAACTTTTTTTGAAAAAATCCCTAAGCCGCGCGGTCACAATTTCTTCTAAATTTCTGACGTTCTGCAATTCACTCAAAAATGTTGCCAAACTGTTGTAAACGATTCCCTGAAAGGTTTTTTGGTGGAAACAGATGAGTTTTTATCATGGGAAACAGAATTAGCCCTCAACGTCTGAACAACCTTTTTTTGCAAAAATCCCTAAGCCGCGCGGTCACAATTTCAGGAAAAAACTGACGTTCTGCAATTCACTCAAAAATGGTGACAAACTGCTGCAAACGATCCCCTGAAAGGTTTTTCGGTGGAAACAGATGCGTTTTGATCATGGGAAACAGAATTAGCCTCGACGTCTGAACAGCTTTTTTTGAAAAAATCCCTAAGCCGCGCGGTCACAATTTCTTCTAAATTTCTGACGTTCTGCAATTCACTCGAAAATGGTGCTAAACGGTTGCAAACGATCCCCTGAAACAGATGCGTTTTTATCATGGGAAACAGAATTAGCCCTCAAAGTCTAAACAACTTTTATTTGCAAATTTCTTCTAAATTTCTGACGTTCTGCAATTCACTCAAAAATGGTACTAAACTGTTGCAAACGATCCCCTGAAAGGTTTTTCGGTGGAAACAGATGCGTTTTTATCATCGGAAATAGAATTAGCCCTCGAAGTCTGAACAACTTTTTTTGAAAAAATCCCTAAGCCGCGCGGTCACAATTTCAGCAAAAATCTGACGTTCTGCAATTCATTCAAAAATGGCGCTTAACTGTTGCAAACGATCCCCTGAAAGGTTTTTCGGTGGAAAAAGATGCGTTTTTATCATCGGAGACAGAATTAGCCCTCAACGTCTGAAAAACTTTTTTTTTGCAAAAATCCCTAAGCCGCGCGGTCACAATTTCAGCAAAAATCTGACGTTCTGCAATTCATTCAAAAATGGCGCTGAACTGTTGCAAACGATCCCCTGAAAGGTTTTTTGGTGGAAACAGATGAGTTTTTATCATGGGAAACAGAATTAGCCCTCGACGTCTGAACAACATTTTTTGAAAAAATCCCTAAGCCGCGCGGTCACAATTTCTTCTAAATTTCTGACGTTCTGCAATTCACTCAAAAATGTTGCCAAACTGTTGCAAACGATCCCCTGAAAGGTTTTTTGGTGGAAACAGATGAGTTTTTATCATGGGAAACAGAATTAGCCCTCAACGTCTGAACAACCTTTTTTTGCAAAAATCCCTAAGCCGCGCGGTCACAATTTCAGGAAAAAACTGACGTTCTGCAATTCACTCAAAAATGGTGCCAAACTGCTGGAAATGATCCCCTGAAAGGTTTTTCGGTGGAAACAGATGCGTTTTTATCATGGGAAACAGAATTAGCCCTCGAAGTCTGAACAACTTTTTTTTGCAAAAATCCCTAAGCCGCGCGGTCACAATTTCTTCTAAATTTCTGACGTTCTGCAATTCACTCGAAAATGGTGCTAAACTGTTGCAAACGATCCCCTGAAACAGATGCGTTTTTATCATGGGAAACAGAATTAGCCCTCAAAGTCTAAACAACTTTTATTTGCAAATTTCTTCTAAATTTCTGACGTTCTGCAATTCACTCAAAAATGGTGCTAAACTGTTGCAAACGATCCCCTGAAAGGTTTTTCGGTGGAAACAGATGCGTTTTTATCATCGGAAATAGAATTAGCCCTCGAAGTCTGAACAACTTTTTTTGAAAAAATCCCTAAGCCACGCGTTCACAATTTCAGCAAAAATCTGACGTTCTGCAATTCATTCAAAAATGGCGCTGAACTGTTGCAAATGATCCCCTGAAAGGTTTTTCGGTGGAAACAGATGCGTTTTTATCATCGGAAATAGAATTAGCCCTCGAAGTCTGAACAACTTTTTTTGAAAAAATCCCTAAGCCACGCGTTCACAATTTCAGCAAAAATCTGACGTTCTGCAATTCATTCAAAAATGGCGCTGAACTGTTGCAAACGATCCCCTGAAAGGTTTTTCGGTGGAAACAGATGCGTTTTTATCATGGGAAACAGAATTAGCCCTCAATGTCTGAACAACTTTTTTTTGCAAAAATCCCTAAGCCGCGCGGTCACAATTTCAGGAAAAAACTGACGTTCTGCAATTCACTCAAAAATGGTGACAAACTGCTGCAAACGATCCCCTGAAAGGTTTTTCGGTGGAAACAGATGCGTTTTGATCATGGGAAACAGAATTAGCCTTCGACGTTTGAACAACTTTTTTTGAAAAAATCCCTAAGCCGCGCGGTCACAATTTCTTCTAAATTTCTGACGTTCTGCAATTCACTCAAAAATGTTGCCAAACTGTTGCAAACGATCCCCTGAAAGGTTTTTTGGTGGAAACAGATGAGTTTTTATCAGGGGAAACAGAATTAGCCCTCAACGTCTGAACAACCTTTTTTTGCAAAAATCCCTAAGCCGCGCGGTCACAATTTCAGGAAAAAACTGACGTTCTGCAATTCACTCAAAAATGGTGCCAAACTGCTGGAAATGATCCCCTGAAAGGTTTTTCGGTGGAAACAGATGCGTTTTTATCATGGGAAACAGAATTAGCCCTCGAAGTCTGAATAACATTTTTTTGCAAAAATCCCTAAGCCGCGCGGTCACAATTTCTTCTAAATTTCTGACGTTCTGCAATTCACTCGAAAATGGTGCTAAACTGTTGCAAACGATCCCCTGAAACAGATGCGTTTTTATCATGGGAAACAGAATTAGCCCTCAAAGTCTAAACAACTTTTATTTGCAAATTTCTTCTAAATTTCTGACGTTCTGCAATTCACTCAAAAATGGTGCTAAACTGTTGCAAACGATCCCCTGAAAGGTTTTTCGGTGGAAACAGATGCGTTTTTATCATCGGAAATAGAATTAGCCCTCGAAGTCTGAACAACTTTTTTTGAAAAAATCCCTAAGCCGCGCGGTCACAATTTCTTCTAAATTTCTGACGTTCTGCAATTCACTCAAAAATGTTGCCAAACTGTTGTAAACGATTCCCTGAAAGGTTTTTTGGTGGAAACAGATGAGTTTTTATCATGGGAAACAGAATTAGCCCTCAACGTCTGAACAACCTTTTTTTGCAAAAATCCCTAAGCCGCGCGGTCACAATTTCAGGAAAAAACTGACGTTCTGCAATTCACTCAAAAATGGTGACAAACTGCTGCAAACGATCCCCTGAAAGGTTTTTCGGTGGAAACAGATGCGTTTTGATCATGGGAAACAGAATTAGCCTCGACGTCTGAACAGCTTTTTTTGAAAAAATCCCTAAGCCGCGCGGTCACAATTTCTTCTAAATTTCTGACGTTCTGCAATTCACTCGAAAATGGTGCTAAACGGTTGCAAACGATCCCCTGAAACAGATGCGTTTTTATCATGGGAAACAGAATTAGCCCTCAAAGTCTAAACAACTTTTATTTGCAAATTTCTTCTAAATTTCTGACGTTCTGCAATTCACTCAAAAATGGTACTAAACTGTTGCAAACGATCCCCTGAAAGGTTTTTCGGTGGAAACAGATGCGTTTTTATCATCGGAAATAGAATTAGCCCTCGAAGTCTGAACAACTTTTTTTGAAAAAATCCCTAAGCCGCGCGGTCACAATTTCAGCAAAAATCTGACGTTCTGCAATTCATTCAAAAATGGCGCTGAACTGTTGCAAACGATCCCCTGAAAGGTTTTTCGGTGGAAAAAGATGCGTTTTTATCATCGGAGACAGAATTAGCCCTCAACGTCTGAAAAACTTTTTTTTTGCAAAAATCCCTAAGCCGCGCGGTCACAATTTCAGCAAAAATCTGACGTTCTGCAATTCATTCAAAAATGGCGCTGAACTGTTGCAAACGATCCCCTGAAAGGTTTTTCGGTGGAAACAGATGCGTATTGATCATGGGAAACAGAATTAGCCCTCGACGTCTGAACAACTTTTTTTGAAAAAATCCCTAAGCCGCGCGGTCACAATTTCTTCTAAATTTCTGACGTTCTGCAATTCACTCAAAAATGTTGCCAAACTGTTGCAAACGATCCCCTGAAAGGTTTTTTGGTGGAAACAGATGAGTTTTTATCATGGGAAACAGAATTAGCCCTCAACGTCTGAACAACCTTTTTTTGCAAAAATCCCTAAGCCGCGCGGTCACAATTTCAGGAAAAAACTGACGTTCTGCAATTCACTCAAAAATGGTGCCAAACTGCTGGAAATGATCCCCTGAAAGGTTTTTCAGTGGAAACAGATGCGTTTTTATCATGGGAAACAGAATTAGCCCTCGAAGTCTGAACAACTTTTTTTTGCAAAAATCCCTAAGCCGCGCGGTCACAATTTCTTCTAAATTTCTGACGTTCTGCAATTCACTCGAAAATGGTGCTAAACTGTTGCAAACGATCCCCTGAAACAGATGCGTTTTTATCATGGGAAACAGAATTAGCCCTCAAAGTCTAAACAACTTTTATTTGCAAATTTCTTCTAAATTTCTGACGTTCTGCAATTCACTCAAAAATGGTGCTAAACTGTTGCAAACGATCCTCTGAAAGGTTTTTCGGTGGAAACAGATGCGTTTTTATCATCGGAAATAGAATTAGCCCTCGAAGTCTGAACAACTTTTTTTGAAAAAATCCCTAAGCCGCGCGGTCACAATTTCAGCAAAAATCTGACGTTCTGCAATTCATTCAAAAATGGCGCTGAACTGTTGCAAACGATCCCCTGAAAGGTTTTTCGGTGGAAAAAGATGCGTTTTTATCATCGGAGACAGAATTAGCCCTCAATGTCTGAACAACTTTTTTTTGCAAAAATCCCTAAGCCGCGCGGTCACAATTTCAGGAAAAAACTGACGTTCTGCAATTCACTCAAAAATGGTGCCAAACTGTTGCAAACGATCCCCTGAAAGGTTTTTCGGTGGAAACAGATGCGTTTTTATCATCGGAAACAGAATTAGCCCTCAACGTCTGAACAATTTTTTTTGCAAAAATCCCTAAGCCGCGCGGTCACAATTTCAGCAAAAATCTGACGTTCTGCAATTCATTCAAAAATGGCGCTGAACTGTTGCAAACGATCCCCTGAAAGGTTTTTCGGTGGAAACAGATGCGTTTTGATCATGGGAAACAGAATTAGCCCTCGACGTCAGAACAACTTTTTTTGAAAAAATCCCTAAGCCGCGCTTACAATTTCTTCTAAATTTCTGACGTTCTGCAATTCACTCAAAAATGTTGCCAAACTGTTGCAAACGATCCCCTGAAAGGTTTTTTGGTGGAAACAGATGAGTTTTTATCAGGGGAAACAGAATTAGCCCTCAACGTCTGAACAACTTTTTTTTGCAAAAATCCCTAAGCCGCGCGGTCACAATTTCAGGAAAAAACTGACGTTCTGCAATTCACTCAAAAATGTTGCCAAACTGTTGCAAACGATCCCCTGAAAGGTTTTTTGGTGGAAACAGATGAGTTTTTATCAGGGGAAACAGAATTAGCCCTCAACGTCTGAACAACCTTTTTTTGCAAAAATCCCTAAGCCGCGCGGTCACAATTTCAGGAAAAAACTGACGTTCTGCAATTCACTCAAAAATGGTGCCAAACTGCTGGAAATGATCCCCTGAAAGGTTTTTCGGTGGAAACAGATGCGTTTTTATCATGGGAAACAGAATTAGCCCTCGAAGTCTGAATAACATTTTTTTGCAAAAATCCCTAAGCCGCGCGGTCACAATTTCTTCTAAATTTCTGACGTTCTGCAATTCACTCGAAAATGGTGCTAAACTGTTGCAAACGATCCCCTGAAACAGATGCGTTTTTATCATGGGAAACAGAATTAGCCCTCAAAGTCTAAACAACTTTTATTTGCAAATTTCTTCTAAATTTCTGACGTTCTGCAATTCACTCAAAAATGGTGCTAAACTGTTGCAAACGATCCCCTGAAAGGTTTTTCGGTGGAAACAGATGCGTTTTTATCATCGGAAATAGAATTAGCCCTCGAAGTCTGAACAACTTTTTTTGAAAAAATCCCTAAGCCGCGCGGTCACAATTTCTTCTAAATTTCTGACGTTCTGCAATTCACTCAAAAATGTTGCCAAACTGTTGTAAACGATTCCCTGAAAGGTTTTTTGGTGGAAACAGATGAGTTTTTATCATGGGAAACAGAATTAGCCCTCAACGTCTGAACAACCTTTTTTTGCAAAAATCCCTAAGCCGCGCGGTCACAATTTCAGGAAAAAACTGACGTTCTGCAATTCACTCAAAAATGGTGACAAACTGCTGCAAACGATCCCCTGAAAGGTTTTTCGGTGGAAACAGATGCGTTTTGATCATGGGAAACAGAATTAGCCTCGACGTCTGAACAGCTTTTTTTGAAAAAATCCCTAAGCCGCGCGGTCACAATTTCTTCTAAATTTCTGACGTTCTGCAATTCACTCGAAAATGGTGCTAAACGGTTGCAAACGATCCCCTGAAACAGATGCGTTTTTATCATGGGAAACAGAATTAGCCCTCAAAGTCTAAACAACTTTTATTTGCAAATTTCTTCTAAATTTCTGACGTTCTGCAATTCACTCAAAAATGGTACTAAACTGTTGCAAACGATCCCCTGAAAGGTTTTTCGGTGGAAACAGATGCGTTTTTATCATCGGAAATAGAATTAGCCCTCGAAGTCTGAACAACTTTTTTTGAAAAAATCCCTAAGCCGCGCGGTCACAATTTCAGCAAAAATCTGACGTTCTGCAATTCATTCAAAAATGGCGCTGAACTGTTGCAAACGATCCCCTGAAAGGTTTTTCGGTGGAAAAAGATGCGTTTTTATCATCGGAGACAGAATTAGCCCTCAACGTCTGAAAAACTTTTTTTTTGCAAAAATCCCTAAGCCGCGCGGTCACAATTTCAGCAAAAATCTGACGTTCTGCAATTCATTCAAAAATGGCGCTGAACTGTTGCAAACGATCCCCTGAAAGGTTTTTCGGTGGAAACAGATGCGTTTTGATCATGGGAAACAGAATTAGCCCTCGACGTCTGAACAACTTTTTTTGAAAAAATCCCTAAGCCGCGCGGTCACAATTTCTTCTAAATTTCTGACGTTCTGCAATTCACTCAAAAATGTTGCCAAACTGTTGCAAACGATCCCCTGAAAGGTTTTTTGGTGGAAACAGATGAGTTTTTATCATGGGAAACAGAATTAGCCCTCAACGTCTGAACAACCTTTTTTTGCAAAAATCCCTAAGCCGCGCGGTCACAATTTCAGGAAAAAACTGACGTTCTGCAATTCACTCAAAAATGGTGCCAAACTGCTGGAAATGATCCCCTGAAAGGTTTTTCGGTGGAAACAGATGCGTTTTTATCATGGGAAACAGAATTAGCCCTCGAAGTCTGAACAACTTTTTTTTGCAAAAATCCCTAAGCCGCGCGGTCACAATTTCTTCTAAATTTCTGACGTTCTGCAATTCACTCGAAAATGGTGCTAAACTGTTGCAAACGATCCCCTGAAACAGATGCGTTTTTATCATGGGAAACAGAATTAGCCCTCAAAGTCTAAACAACTTTTATTTGCAAATTTCTTCTAAATTTCTGACGTTCTGCAATTCAATCAAAAATGGTGCTAAACTGTTGCAAACGATCCTCTGAAAGGTTTTTCGGTGGAAACAGATGCGTTTTTATCATCGGAAATAGAATTAGCCCTCGAAGTCTGAACAACTTTTTTTGAAAAAATCCCTAAGCCGCGCGGTCACAATTTCAGCAAAAATCTGACGTTCTGCAATTCATTCAAAAATGGCGCTGAACTGTTGCAAACGATCCCCTGAAAGGTTTTTCGGTGGAAAAAGATGCGTTTTTATCATCGGAGACAGAATTAGCCCTCAATGTCTGAACAACTTTTTTTTGCAAAAATCCCTAAGCCGCGCGGTCACAATTTCAGGAAAAAACTGACGTTCTGCAATTCACTCAAAAATGGTGCCAAACTGTTGCAAACGATCCCCTGAAAGGTTTTTCGGTGGAAACAGATGCGTTTTTATCATCGGAAACAGAATTAGCCCTCAACGTCTGAACAATTTTTTTTGCAAAAATCCCTAAGCCGCGCGGTCACAATTTCAGCAAAAATCTGACGTTCTGCAATTCATTCAAAAATGGCGCTGAACTGTTGCAAACGATCCCCTGAAAGGTTTTTCGGTGGAAACAGATGCGTTTTGATCATGGGAAACAGAATTAGCCCTCGACGTCAGAACAACTTTTTTTGAAAAAATCCCTAAGCCGCGCTTACAATTTCTTCTAAATTTCTGACGTTCTGCAATTCACTCAAAAATGTTGCCAAACTGTTGCAAACGATCCCCTGAAAGGTTTTTTGGTGGAAACAGATGAGTTTTTATCATGGGAAACAGAATTAGCCCTCAAAGTCTGAACAACCTTTTTTTGCAAAAATCCCTAAGCCGCGCGGTCACAATTTCTTCTAAATTTCTGACGTTCTGCAATTCACTCGAAAATGGTGCTAAACTGTTGCAAACGATCCCCTGAAACAGATGTGTTTTTATCATGGGAAACAGAATTAGCCCTCAAAGTCTAAACAACTTTTATTTGCAAATTTCTTCTAAATTTCTGACGTTCTGCAATTCACTCAAAAATGGTGCTAAACTGTTGCAAACGATCCCCTGAAAGGTTTTTCGGTGGAAACAGATGCGTTTTTATCATCGGAAATAGAATTAGCCCTCGAAGTCTGAACAACTTTTTTTGAAAAAATCCCTAAGCCGCGCGGTCACAATTTCTTCTAAATTTCTGACGTTCTGCAATTCACTCAAAAATGTTGCCAAACTGTTGTAAACGATTCCCTGAAAGGTTTTTTGGTGGAAACAGATGAGTTTTTATCATGGGAAACAGAATTAGCCCTCAACGTCTGAACAACCTTTTTTTGCAAAAATCCCTAAGCCGCGCGGTCACAATTTCAGGAAAAAACTGACGTTCTGCAATTCACTCAAAAATGGTGACAAACTGCTGCAAACGATCCCCTGAAAGGTTTTTCGGTGGAAACAGATGCGTTTTGATCATGGGAAACAGAATTAGCCTCGACGTCTGAACAGCTTTTTTTGAAAAAATCCCTAAGCCGCGCGGTCACAATTTCTTCTAAATTTCTGACGTTCTGCAATTCACTCGAAAATGGTGCTAAACGGTTGCAAACGATCCCCTGAAACAGATGTGTTTTTATCATGGGAAACAGAATTAGCCCTCAAAGTCTAAACAACTTTTATTTGCAAATTTCTTCTAAATTTCTGACGTTCTGCAATTCACTCAAAAATGGTACTAAACTGTTGCAAACGATCCCCTGAAAGGTTTTTCGGTGGAAACAGATGCGTTTTTATCATCGGAAATAGAATTAGCCCTCGAAGTCTGAACAACTTTTTTTGAAAAAATCCCTAAGCCGCGCGGTCACAATTTCAGCAAAAATCTGACGTTCTGCAATTCATTCAAAAATGGCGCTGAACTGTTGCAAACGATCCCCTGAAAGGTTTTTCGGTGGAAAAAGATGCGTTTTTATCATCGGAGACAGAATTAGCCCTCAACGTCTGAAAAACTTTTTTTTTGCAAAAATCCCTAAGCCGCGCGGTCACAATTTCAGCAAAAATCTGACGTTCTGCAATTCATTCAAAAATGGCGCTGAACTGTTGCAAACGATCCCCTGAAAGGTTTTTCGGTGGAAACAGATGCGTTTTGATCATGGGAAACAGAATTAGCCCTCGACGTCTGAACAACTTTTTTTGAAAAAATCCCTAAGCCGCGCGGTCACAATTTCTTCTAAATTTCTGACGTTCTGCAATTCACTCAAAAATGTTGCCAAACTGTTGCAAACGATCCCCTGAAAGGTTTTTTGGTGGAAACAGATGAGTTTTTATCATGGGAAACAGAATTAGCCCTCAACGTCTGAACAACCTTTTTTTGCAAAAATCCCTAAGCCGCGCGGTCACAATTTCAGGAAAAAACTGACGTTCTGCAATTCACTCAAAAATGGTGCCAAACTGCTGGAAATGATCCCCTGAAAGGTTTTTCGATGGAAACAGATGCGTTTTTATCATGGGAAACAGAATTAGCCCTCGAAGTCTGAACAACTTTTTTTTGCAAAAATCCCTAAGCCGCGCGGTCACAATTTCTTCTAAATTTCTGACGTTCTGCAATTCACTCGAAAATGGTGCTAAACTGTTGCAAACGATCCCCTGAAACAGATGCGTTTTTATCATGGGAAACAGAATTAGCCCTCAAAGTCTAAACAACTTTTATTTGCAAATTTCTTCTAAATTTCTGACGTTCTGCAATTCACTCAAAAATGGTGCTAAACTGTTGCAAACGATCCTCTGAAAGGTTTTTCGGTGGAAACAGATGCGTTTTTATCATCGGAAATAGAATTAGCCCTCGAAGTCTGAACAACTTTTTTTGAAAAAATCCCTAAGCCGCGCGGTCACAATTTCAGCAAAAATCTGACGTTCTGCAATTCATTCAAAAATGGCGCTGAACTGTTGCAAACGATCCCCTGAAAGGTTTTTCGGTGGAAAAAGATGCGTTTTTATCATCGGAGACAGAATTAGCCCTCAATGTCTGAACAACTTTTTTTTGCAAAAATCCCTAAGCCGCGCGGTCACAATTTCAGGAAAAAACTGACGTTCTGCAATTCACTCAAAAATGGTGCCAAACTGTTGCAAACGATCCCCTGAAAGGTTTTTCGGTGGAAACAGATGCGTTTTTATCATCGGAAACAGAATTAGCCCTCAACGTCTGAACAATTTTTTTTGCAAAAATCCCTAAGCCGCGCGGTCACAATTTCAGCAAAAATCTGACGTTCTGCAATTCATTCAAAAATGGCGCTGAACTGTTGCAAACGATCCCCTGAAAGGTTTTTCGGTGGAAACAGATGCGTTTTGATCATGGGAAACAGAATTAGCCCTCGACGTCAGAACAACTTTTTTTGAAAAAATCCCTAAGCCGCGCGGTCACAATTTCTTCTAAATTTCTGACGTTCTGCAATTCACTCAAAAATGTTGCCAAACTGTTGCAAACGATCCCCTGAAAGGTTTTTTGGTGGAAACAGATGAGTTTTTATCATGGGAAACAGAATTAGCCCTCAAAGTCTGAACAACCTTTTGTTGCAAAAATCCCTAAGCCGCGCGGTCACAATTTCAGGAAAAAACTGAGGTTCTGCAATTCACTCAAAAATGGTGCCAAACTGCTGCAAATGATCCCCTGAAAGGTTTTTCGGTGGAAACAGATGCGTTTTTATCATGGGAAACAGAATTAGCCCTCGAAGTCTGAACAACTTTTTTTTGCAAAAATCCCTAAGCCGCGCGGTCACAATTTCTTCTAAATTTCTGACGTTCTGCAATTCATTAAAAAATGGCGCTGAACTGTTGCAAACGATCCCCTGAAATGTTTTTCAGTGGAAACAGATGCGTTTTTATCATGGGAAACAGAATTAGCCCTCGACGTCTGATCAACTTTTTTTTGCAAAAATCCCTAAGCCGCGCGGTCACAATTTGAGGAAAAAACTGACGTTCTGCAATTCACTCAAAAATGTTGCCAAACTGTTGCAAACGATCCCCTGAAAGGTTTTTTGGTGGAAACAGATGAGTTTTTATCATGGGAAACAGAATTAGCCCTCAACGTCTGAACAACCTTTTTTTGCAAAAATCCCTAAGCCGCGCGGTCACAATTTCAGCAAAAATCTGACGTTCTGCAATTCATTCAAAAATGGCGCTGAACTGTTGCAAACGATCCCCTGAAAGGTTTTTCGGTGGAAAAAGATGCGTTTTTATCATCGGAGACAGAATTAGCCCTCAACGTCTGAAAAACTTTTTTTTTGCAAAAATCCCTAAGCCGCGCGGTCACAATTTCAGCAAAAATCTGACGTTCTGCAATTCATTCAAAAATGGCGCTGAACTGTTGCAAACGATCCCCTGAAAGGTTTTTCGGTGGAAACAGATGCGTTTTGATCATGGGAAACAGAATTAGCCCTCGACGTCTGAACAACTTTTTTTGAAAAAATCCCTAAGCCGCGCGGTCACAATTTCTTCTAAATTTCTGACGTTCTGCAATTCACTCAAAAATGTTGCCAAACTGTTGCAAACGATCCCCTGAAAGGTTTTTTGGTGGAAACAGATGAGTTTTTATCATGGGAAACAGAATTAGCCCTCAACGTCTGAACAACCTTTTTTTGCAAAAATCCCTAAGCCGCGCGGTCACAATTTCAGGAAAAAACTGACGTTCTGCAATTCACTCAAAAATGGTGCCAAACTGCTGGAAATGATCCCCTGAAAGGTTTTTCGATGGAAACAGATGCGTTTTTATCATGGGAAACAGAATTAGCCCTCGAAGTCTGAACAACTTTTTTTTGCAAAAATCCCTAAGCCGCGCGGTCACAATTTCTTCTAAATTTCTGACGTTCTGCAATTCACTCGAAAATGGTGCTAAACTGTTGCAAACGATCCCCTGAAACAGATGCGTTTTTATCATGGGAAACAGACTTAGCCCTCAAAGTCTAAACAACTTTTATTTGCAAATTTCTTCTAAATTTCTGACGTTCTGCAATTCACTCAAAAATGGTGCTAAACTGTTGCAAACGATCCTCTGAAAGGTTTTTCGGTGGAAACAGATGCGTTTTTATCATCGGAAATAGAATTAGCCCTCGAAGTCTGAACAACTTTTTTTGAAAAAATCCCTAAGCCGCGCGGTCACAATTTCAGCAAAAATCTGACGTTCTGCAATTCATTCAAAAATGGCGCTGAACTGTTGCAAACGATCCCCTGAAAGGTTTTTCGGTGGAAAAAGATGCGTTTTTATCATCGGAGACAGAATTAGCCCTCAATGTCTGAACAACTTTTTTTTGCAAAAATCCCTAAGCCGCGCGGTCACAATTTCAGGAAAAAACTGACGTTCTGCAATTCACTCAAAAATGGTGCCAAACTGTTGCAAACGATCCCCTGAAAGGTTTTTCGGTGGAAACAGATGCGTTTTTATCATCGGAAACAGAATTAGCCCTCAACGTCTGAACAATTTTTTTTGCAAAAATCCCTAAGCCGCGCGGTCACAATTTCAGCAAAAATCTGACGTTCTGCAATTCATTCAAAAATGGCGCTGAACTGTTGCAAACGATCCCCTGAAAGGTTTTTCGGTGGAAACAGATGCGTTTTGATCATGGGAAACAGAATTAGCCCTCGACGTCAGAACAACTTTTTTTGAAAAAATCCCTAAGCCGCGCTTACAATTTCTTCTAAATTTCTGACGTTCTGCAATTCACTCAAAAATGTTGCCAAACTGTTGCAAACGATCCCCTGAAAGGTTTTTTGGTGGAAACAGATGAGTTTTTATCATGGGAAACAGAATTAGCCCTCAAAGTCTGAACAACCTTTTGTTGCAAAAATCCCTAAGCCGCGCGGTCACAATTTCAGGAAAAAACTGAGGTTCTGCAATTCACTCAAAAATGGTGCCAAACTGCTGCAAATGATCCCCTGAAAGGTTTTTCGGTGGAAACAGATGCGTTTTTATCATGGGAAACAGAATTAGCCCTCGAAGTCTGAACAACTTTTTTTTGCAAAAATCCCTAAGCCGCGCGGTCACAATTTCTTCTAAATTTCTGACGTTCTGCAATTCATTAAAAAATGGCGCTGAACTGTTGCAAACGATCCCCTGAAATGTTTTTCAGTGGAAACAGATGCGTTTTTATCATGGGAAACAGAATTAGCCCTCGACGTCTGATCAACTTTTTTTTGCAAAAATCCCTAAGCCGCGCGGTCACAATTTGAGGAAAAAACTGACGTTCTGCAATTCACTCAAAAATGTTGCCAAACTGTTGCAAACGATCCCCTGAAAGGTTTTTTGGTGGAAACAGATGAGTTTTTATCATTGGAAACAGAATTAGCCCTCAACGTCTGAACAACCTTTTTTTGCAAAAATCCCTAAGCCGCGCGGTCACAATTTCAGGAAAAAACTGACGTTCTGCAATTCACTCAAAAATGGTGACAAACTGCTGCAAACGATCCCCTGAAAGGTTTTTCGGTGGAAACAGATGCGTGTTGATCATGGGAAACAGAATTAGCCTCGACGTCTGAACAACGTTTTTTGAAAAAATCCCTAAGCCGCGCGGTCACAATTTCTTCTAAATTTCTGACGTTCTGCAATTCACTCGAAAATGGTGCTAAACGGTTGCAAACGATCCCCTGAAACAGATGCGTTTTTATCATGGGAAACAGAATTAGCCCTCAAAGTCTAAACAACTTTTATTTGCAAATTTCTTCTAAATTTCTGACGTTCTGCAATTCACTCAAAAATGGTGCTAAACTGTTGCAAACGATCCCCTGAAAGGTTTTTCGGTGGAAACAGATGCGTTTTATCATCGGAAATAGAATTAGCCCTCGAAGTCTGAACAACTTTTTTTGAAAAAATCCCTAAGCCGCGCGGTCACAATTTCAGCAAAAATCTGACGTTCTGCAATTCATTCAAAAATGGCGCTGAACTGTTGCAAACGATCCCCTGAAAGGTTTTTCGGTGGAAA
This sequence comes from Podarcis gaigeae, assembly GCF_964106915.1. Classification (NCBI taxonomy): domain Eukaryota; kingdom Metazoa; phylum Chordata; class Lepidosauria; order Squamata; family Lacertidae; genus Podarcis; species Podarcis gaigeae. The sequence continues at coordinate 9,373,384 of NC_139679.1, read as the reverse complement.
GAGATGCGTTTTTATCATCGGAGACAGAATTAGCCCTCAACGTCTGAAAAACTTTTTTTTTTGCAAAAATCCCTAAGCCGCGCGGTCACAATTTCAGCAAAAATCTGACGTTCTGCAATTCATTCAAAAATGGCGCTGAACTGTTGCAAACGATCCCCTGAAAGGTTTTTCGGTGGAAAAAGATGCGTTTTTATCATCGGAGACAGAATTAGCCCTCAATGTCTGAACAACTTTTTTTTGCAAAAATCCCTAAGCCGCGCGGTCACAATTTCAGGAAAAAACTGACGTTCTGCAATTCACTCAAAAATGGTGCCAAACTGTTGCAAACGATCCCCTGAAAGGTTTTTCGTTGGAAACAGATGCGTTTTTATCATCGGAAACAGAATTAGCCCTCAACGTCTGAACAACTTTTTTTGCAAAAATCCCTAAGCCGCGCAGTCACAATTTCAGCAAAAATCTGACGTTCTGCAATTCATTCAAAAATGGCGCTGAACTGTTGCAAACGATCCCCTGAAAGGTTTTTCGGTGGAAACAGATGCGTTTTGATCATGGGAAACAGAATTATCCCTCGACGTCTGAACAACCTTTTTTTGCAAAAATCCCTAAGCCGCGCGGTCACAATTTCAGGAAAAAACTGACGTTCCGCAATTCACTCAAAAATGTTGCCAAACTGTTGCAAACGATCTCCTGAAAGGTTTTTTGGTGGAAACAGATGAGTTTTTATCATGGGAAACAGAATTAGCCCTCAACGTCTGAACAACGTTTTTTTGCAAAAATCCCTAAGCCGCGCGGTCACAATTTCAGGAAAAAACTGACGTTCTGCAATTCACTCAAAAATGGTGACAAACTGCTGCAAACGATCCCCTGAAAGGTTTTTCGGTGGAAACAGATGCGTTTTGATCATGGGAAACAGAATTAGCCCTCGACGTCTGAACAACTTTTTTTGAAAAAATCCCTAAGCCGCGCGGTCACAATTTCTTCTAAATTTCTGACGTTCTGCAATTCACTCAAAAATGTTGCCAAACTGTTGCAAACGATCCCCTGAAAGGTTTTTTGGTGGAAACAGATGAGTTTTTATCAGGGGAAACAGAATTAGCCCTCAACGTCTGATCAACCTTTTTTTGCAAAAATCCCTAAGCCGCGCGGTCACAATTTCAGGAAAAAACTGACGTTCTGCAATTCACTCAAAAATGGTGCCAAACTGCTGGAAATGATCCCCTGAAAGGTTTTTCGGTGGAAACAGATGCGTTTTTATCATGGGAAACAGAATTAGCCCTCGAAGTCTGAACAACTTTTTTTTGCAAAAATCCCTAAGCCGCGCGGTCACAATTTCTTCTAAATTTCTGACGTTCTGCAATTCACTCGAAAATGGTGCTAAACTGTTGCAAACGATCCCCTGAAACAGATGCGTTTTTATCATGGGAAACAGAATTAGCCCTCAAAGTCTAAACAACTTTTATTTGCAAATTTCTTCTAAATTTCTGACGTTCTGCAATTCACTCAAAAATGGTGCTAAACTGTTGCAAACGATCCCCTGAAAGGTTTTTCGGTGGAAACAGATGCGTTTTTATCATCGGAAATAGAATTAGCCCTCGAAGTCTGAACAACTTTTTTTGAAAAAATCCCTAAGCCGCGCGGTCACAATTTCAGCAAAAATCTGACGTTCTGCAATTCATTCAAAAATGGCGCTGAACTGTTGCAAACGATCCCCTGAAAGGTTTTTCGGTGGAAAAAGATGCGTTTTTATCATCGGAGACAGAATTAGCCCTCAATGTCTGAACAACTTTTTTTTGCAAAAATCCCTAAGCCGCGCGGTCACAATTTCAGGAAAAAACTGACGTTCTGCAATTCACTCAAAAATGGTGCCAAACTGTTGCAAACCATCCCCTGAAAGGTTTTTCGGTGGAAACAGATGCGTTTTTATCATGGGAAACAGAATTAGCCCTCGACGTCAGAACAACTTTTTTTGAAAAAATCCCTAAGCCGCGCTTACAATTTCTTCTAAATTTCTGACGTTCTGCAATTCACTCAAAAATGTTGCCAAACTGTTGCAAACGATCCCCTGAAAGGTTTTTTGGTGGAAACAGATGAGTTTTTATCATGGGAAACAGAATTAGCCCTCAAAGTCTGAACAACCTTTTTTTGCAAAAATCCCTAAGCCGCGCGGTCACAATTTCAGGAAAAAACTGAGGTTCTGCAATTCACTCTAAAATGGTGCCAAACTGCTGCAAATGATCCCCTGAAAGGTTTTTCGGTGGAAACAGATGCGTTTTTATCATGGGAAACAGAATTAGCCCTCGACGTCTGAACAACTTTTTTTTGCAAAAATCCCTAAGCCGCGCGGTCACAATTTCTTCTAAATTTCTGACGTTCTGCAATTCATTAAAAAATGGCGCTGAACTGTTGCAAACGATCCCCTGAAATGTTTTTCAGTGGAAACAGATGCGTTTTTATCATGGGAAACAGAATTAGCCCTCAACGTCTGATCAACATTTTTTTGAAAAAACCCCTAAGCCGCGCGGTCACAATTTCAGCAAAAATCTGACGTTCTGCAATTCACTCAAAAATGTTGCCAAACTGTTGCAAACGATCCCCTGAAAGGTTTTTTGGTGGAAACAGATGAGTTTTTATCATGGGAAACAGAATTAGCCCTCAACGTCTGAACAACCTTTTTTTGCAAAAATCCCTAAGCCGCGCGGTCACAATTTCAGGAAAAAACTGACGTTCTGCAATTCACTCAAAAATGGTGACAAACTGCTGCAAACGATCCCCTGAAAGGTTTTTCGGTGGAAACAGATGTGTGTTGATCATGGGAAACAGAATTAGCCTCGACGTCTGAACAACGTTTTTTGAAAAAATCCCTAAGCCGCGCGGTCACAATTTCTTCTAAATTTCTGACGTTCTGCAATTCACTCGAAAATGGTGCTAAACGGTTGCAAACGATCCCCTGAAACAGATGCGTTTTTATCATGGGAAACAGAATTAGCCCTCAAAGTCTAAACAACTTTTATTTGCAAATTTCTTCTAAATTTCTGACGTTCTGCAATTCACTCAAAAATGGTGCTAAACTGTTGCAAACGATCCCCTGAAAGGTTTTTCGGTGGAAACAGATGCGTTTTTATCATCGGAAATAGAATTAGCCCTCAATGTCTGAACAACTTTTTTTTGCAAAAATCCCTAAGCCGCGCGGTCACAATTTCAGGAAAAAACTGACGTTCTGCAATTCACTCAAAAATGGTGCCAAACTGTTGCAAACGATCCCCTGAAAGGTTTTTCGGTGGAAACAGATGCGTTTTTATCATCGGAAACAGAATTAGCCCTCAACGTCTGAAGAACTTTTTTTGCAAAAATCCCTAAGCCGCGCGGTCACAATTTCAGCAAAAATCTGACGTTCTGCAATTCACTCGAAAATGGTGCCAAACTGTTGCAAACGATCCCCTGAAAGGTTTTTTGGTGGAAACAGATGCGTTTTTATCATGGGAAACAGAATTAGCCCTCGAAGTCTGAACAACTTTTTTTTTCAAAAAATCCCTAAGCCGCGCGGTCACAATTTCTTCTAAATTTCTGACGTTCTGCAATTCATTAAAAAATGGCGCTGAACTGTTGCAAACGATCCCCTGAAATGTTTTTCGGTGGAAACAGATGCGTTTTATCATCGGAAATAGAATTAGCCCTCGAAGTCTGAACAACTTTTTTTGAAAAAATCCCTAAGCCGCGCGGTCACAATTTCAGCAAAAATCTGACGTTCTGCAATTCATTCAAAAATGGCGCTGAACTGTTGCAAACGATCCCCTGAAAGGTTTTTCGGTGGAAAGAGATGCGTTTTTATCATCGGAGACAGAATTAGCCCTCAACGTCTGAAAAACTTTTTTTTTTGCAAAAATCCCTAAGCCGCGCGGTCACAATTTCAGCAAAAATCTGACGTTCTGCAATTCATTCAAAAATGGCGCTGAACTGTTGCAAACGATCCCCTGAAAGGTTTTTCGGTGGAAAAAGATGCGTTTTTATCATCGGAGACAGAATTAGCCCTCAATGTCTGAACAACTTTTTTTTGCAAAAATCCCTAAGCCGCGCGGTCACAATTTCAGGAAAAAACTGACGTTCTGCAATTCACTCAAAAATGGTGCCAAACTGTTGCAAACGAACCCCTGAAAGGTTTTTCGGTGGAAACAGATGCGTTTTTATCATCGGAAACAGAATTAGCCCTCAACGTCTGAACAACTTTTTTTGCAAAAATCCCTAAGCCGCGCGGTCACAATTTCAGCAAAAATCTGACGTTCTGCAATTCATTCAAAAATGGCGCTGAACTGTTGCAAACGATCCCCTGAAAGGTTTTTCGGTGGAAACAGATGCGTTTTGATCATGGGAAACAGAATTATCCCTCGACGTCTGAACAACCTTTTTTTGCAAAAATCCCTAAGCCGCGCGGTCACAATTTCAGGAAAAAACTGACGTTCCGCAATTCACTCAAAAATGGTGACAAACTGCTGCAAACGATCCCCTGAAAGGTTTTTTGGTGGAAACAGATGAGTTTTGATCATGGGAAACAGAATTAGCCCTCGACGTCTGAACAACTTTTTTTGAAAAAATCCCTAAGCCGCGCGGTCACAATTTCTTCTAAATTTCTGACGTTCTGCAATTCACTCAAAAATGGTGCTAAACTGTTGCAAACGATCCCCTGAAAGGTTTTTCGGTGGAAACAGATGCGTTTTTATCATCGGAAATAGAATTAGCCCTCGAAGTCTGAACAACTTTTTTTGAAAAAATCCCTAAGCCGCGCGGTCACAATTTCAGCAAAAATCTGACGTTCTGCAATTCATTCAAAAATGGCGCTGAACTGTTGCAAACGATCCCCTGAAAGGTTTTTCGGTGGAAACAGATGCGTTTTTATCATCGGAGACAGAATTAGCCCTCAACGTCTGAAAAACTTTTTTTTTGCAAAAATCCCTAAGCCGCGCGGTCACAATTTCAGCAAAAATCTGACGTTCTGCAATTCATTCAAAAATGGCGCTGAACTGTTGCAAACGATCCCCTGAAAGGTTTTTCGGTGGAAACAGATGCGTTTTTATCATGGGAAACAGAATTAGCCCTCAATGTCTGAACAACTTTTTTTTGCAAAAATCCCTAAGCCGCGCGGTCACAATTTCAGGAAAAAACTGACGTTCTGCAATTCACTCAAAAATGGTGCCAAACTGTTGCAAACGATCCCCTGAAAGGTTTTTCGTTGGAAACAGATGCGTTTTTATCATCGGAAACAGAATTAGCCCTCAACGTCTGAACAACTTTTTTTGCAAAAATCCCTAAGCCGCGCGGTCACAATTTCAGCAAAAATCTGACGTTCTGCAATTCATTCAAAAATGGCGCTGAACTGTTGCAAACGATCCCCTGAAAGGTTTTTCGGTGGAAACAGATGCGTTTTGATCATGGGAAACAGAATTAGCCCTCGACGTCTGAACAACTTTTTTTTGCAAAAATCCCTAAGCCGCGCGGTCACAATTTCAGGAAAAAACTGACGTTCTGCAATTCACTCAAAAATGGTGACAAACTGCTGCAAACGATCCCCTGAAAGGTTTTTCGGTGGAAACAGATGCGTTTTGATCATGGGAAACAGAATTAGCCCTCGACGTCTGAACAACTTTTTTTGAAAAAATCCCTAAGCCGCGCGGTCACAATTTCTTCTAAATTTCTGACGTTCTGCAATTCACTCAAAAATGGTGCTAAACTGTTGCAAACGATCCCCTGAAAGGTTTTTCGGTGGAAACAGATGCGTTTTTATCATCGGAAATAGAATTAGCCCTCGAAGTCTGAACAACTTTTTTTGAAAAAATCCCTAAGCCGCGCGGTCACAATTTCAGCAAAAATCTGACGTTCTGCAATTCATTCAAAAATGGCGCTGAACTGTTGCAAACGATCCCCTGAAAGGTTTTTCGGTGGAAAAAGATGCGTTTTTATCATCGGAGACAGAATTAGCCCTCAACGTCTGAAAAACTTTTTTTTTGCAAAAATCCCTAAGCCGCGCGGTCACAATTTCAGCAAAAATCTGACGTTCTGCAATTCATTCAAAAATGGCGCTGAACTGTTGCAAACGATCCCCTGAAAGGTTTTTCGGTGGAAACAGATGCGTTTTTATCATGGGAAACAGAATTAGCCCTCAATGTCTGAACAACTTTTTTTTGCAAAAATCCCTAAGCCGCGCGGTCACAATTTCAGGAAAAAACTGACGTTCTGCAATTCACTCAAAAATGGTGCCAAACTGTTGCAAACGATCCCCTGAAAGGTTTTTCGGTGGAAACAGATGCGTTTTTATCATGGGAAACAGAATTAGCCCTCAACGTCTGAACAACTTTTTTTGCAAAAATCCCTAAGCCGCGCGGTCACAATTTCAGCAAAAATCTGACGTTCTGCAATTCATTCAAAAATGGCGCTGAACTGTTGCAAACGATCCCCTGAAAGGTTTTTCGGTGGAAACAGATGCGTTTTGATCATGGGAAACAGAATTATCCCTCGACGTCAGAACAACTTTTTTTGAAAAAATCCCTAAGCCGCGCGGTCACAATTTCTTCTAAATTTCTGACGTTCTGCAATTCACTCAAAAATGTTGCCAAACTGTTGTAAACGATTCCCTGAAAGGTTTTTTTGGTGGAAACAGATGAGTTTTTATCATGGGAAACAGAATTAGCCCTCAACGTCTGAACAACCTTTTTTTGCAAAAATCCCTAAGCCGCGCGGTCACAATTTCAGGAAAAAACTGACGTTCTGCAATTCACTCAAAAATGGTGACAAACTGCTGCAAACGATCCCCTGAAAGGTTTTTCGGTGGAAACAGATGCGTTTTGATCATGGGAAACAGAATTAGCCTCGACGTCTGAACAGCTTTTTTTGAAAAAATCCCTAAGCCGCGCGGTCACAATTTCTTTTAAATTTCTGACGTTCTGCAATTCACTCGAAAATGGTGCTCAACGGTTGCAAACGATCCCCTGAAACAGATGCGTTTTTATCATGGGAAACAGAATTAGCCCTCAAAGTCTAAACAACTTTTATTTGCAAATTTCTTCTAAATTTCTGACGTTCTGCAATTCACTCAAAAATGGTACTAAACTGTTGCAAACGATCCCCTGAAAGGTTTTTCGGTGGAAACAGATGCGTTTTTATCATCGGAAATAGAATTAGCCCTCGAAGTCTGAACAACTTTTTTTGAAAAAATCCCTAAGCCGCGCGGTCACAATTTCAGCAAAAATCTGACGTTCTGCAATTCATTCAAAAATGGCGCTGAACTGTTGCAAACGATCCCCTGAAAGGTTTTTCGGTGGAAAAAGATGAGTTTTTATCATCGGAGACAGAATTAGCCCTCAACGTCTGAAAAATTTTTTTTTTGCAAAAATCCCTAAGCCGCGCGGTCACAATTTCAGCAAAAATCTGACGTTCTGCAATTCATTCAAAAATGGCGCTGAACTGTTGCAAACGATCCCCTGAAAGGTTTTTCGGTGGAAACAGATGCGTTTTTATCATGGGAAACAGAATTAGCCCTCAATGTCTGAACAACTTTTTTTTGCAAAAATCCCTAAGCCGCGCGGTCACAATTTCAGGAAAAAACTGACGTTCTGCAATTCACTCAAAAATGGTGACAAACTGCTGCAAACGATCCCCTGAAAGGTTTTTCGGTGGAAACAGATGCGTTTTGATCATGGGAAACAGAATTAGCCCTCGACGTCTGAACAACTTTTTTTGAAAAAATCCCTAAGCCGCGCGGTCACAATTTCTTCTAAATTTCTGACGTTCTGCAATTCACTCAAAAATGTTGCCAAACTGTTGCAAACGATCCCCTGAAAGGTTTTTTGGTGGAAACAGATGAGTTTTTATCAGGGGAAACAGAATTAGCCCTCAACGTCTGAACAACCTTTTTTTGCAAAAATCCCTAAGCCGCGCGGTCACAATTTCTTCTAAATTTCTGACGTTCTGCAATTCACTCGAAAATGGTGCTAAACTGTTGCAAACGATCCCCTGAAACAGATGCGTTTTTATCATGGGAAACAGAATTAGCGCTCAAAGTCTAAACAACTTTTATTTGCAAATTTCTTCTAAATTTCTGACGTTCTGCAATTCACTCAAAAATGGTGCTAAACTGTTGCAAACGATCCCCTGAAAGGTTTTTCGGTGGAAACAGATGCGTTTTTATCATCGGAAACAGAATTAGCCCTCAATGTCTGAACAACTTTTTTTTGCAAAAATCCCTAAGCCGCGCGGTCACAATTTCAGGAAAAAACTGACGTTCTGCAATTCACTCAAAAATGGTGCCAAACTGTTGCAAACGATCCCCTGAAAGGTTTTTCGGTGGAAACAGATGCGTTTTTATCATGGGAAACAGAATTAGCCCTCAACGTCTGAACAACTTTTTTTGCAAAAATCCCTAAGCCGCGCGGTCACAATTTCAGCAAAAATCTGACGTTCTGCAATTCATTCAAAAATGGCGCTGAACTGTTGCAAACGATCCCCTGAAAGGTTTTTCGGTGGAAACAGATGCGTTTTGATCATGGGAAACAGAATTATCCCTCGACGTCAGAACAACTTTTTTTGAAAAAATCCCTAAGCCGCGCGGTCACAATTTCTTCTAAATTTCTGACGTTCTGCAATTCACTCAAAAATGTTGCCAAACTGTTGTAAACGATTCCCTGAAAGGTTTTTTTGGTGGAAACAGATGAGTTTTTATCATGGGAAACAGAATTAGCCCTCAACGTCTGAACAACCTTTTTTTGCAAAAATCCCTAAGCCGCGCGGTCACAATTTCAGGAAAAAACTGACGTTCTGCAATTCACTCAAAAATGGTGACAAACTGCTGCAAACGATCCCCTGAAAGGTTTTTCGGTGGAAACAGATGCGTTTTGATCATGGGAAACAGAATTAGCCTCGACGTCTGAACAGCTTTTTTTGAAAAAATCCCTAAGCCGCGCGGTCACAATTTCTTTTAAATTTCTGACGTTCTGCAATTCACTCGAAAATGGTGCTCAACGGTTGCAAACGATCCCCTGAAACAGATGCGTTTTTATCATGGGAAACAGAATTAGCGCTCAAAGTCTAAACAACTTTTATTTGCAAATTTCTTCTAAATTTCTGACGTTCTGCAATTCACTCAAAAATGGTACTAAACTGTTGCAAACGATCCCCTGAAAGTTTTTTCGGTGGAAACAGATGCGTTTTTATCATCGGAAATAGAATTAGCCCTCGAAGTCTGAACAACTTTTTTTGAAAAAATCCCTAAGCCGCGCGGTCACAATTTCAGCAAAAATCTGACGTTCTGCAATTCATTCAAAAATGGCGCTGAACTGTTGCAAACGATCCCCTGAAAGGTTTTTCGGTGGAAAAAGATGAGTTTTTATCATCGGAGACAGAATTAGCCCTCAACGTCTGAAAAATTTTTTTTTTGCAAAAATCCCTAAGCCGCGCGGTCACAATTTCAGCAAAAATCTGACGTTCTGCAATTCATTCAAAAATGGCGCTGAACTGTTGCAAACGATCCCCTGAAAGGTTTTTCGGTGGAAACAGATGCGTTTTTATCATGGGAAACAGAATTAGCCCTCAATGTCTGAACAACTTTTTTTTGCAAAAATCCCTAAGCCGCGCGGTCACAATTTCAGGAAAAAACTGACGTTCTGCAATTCACTCAAAAATGGTGACAAACTGCTGCAAACGATCCCCTGAAAGGTTTTTCGGTGGAAACAGATGCGTTTTGATCATGGGAAACAGAATTAGCCCTCGACGTCTGAACAACTTTTTTTGAAAAAATCCCTAAGCCGCGCGGTCACAATTTCTTCTAAATTTCTGACGTTCTGCAATTCACTCAAAAATGTTGCCAAACTGTTGCAAACGATCCCCTGAAAGGTTTTTTGGTGGAAACAGATGAGTTTTTATCAGGGGAAACAGAATTAGCCCTCGACGTCTGAACAGCTTTTTTTGAAAAAATCCCTAAGCCGCGCGGTCACAATTTCTTTTAAATTTCTGACGTTCTGCAATTCACTCGAAAATGGTGCTCAACGGTTGCAAACGATCCCCTGAAACAGATGCGTTTTTATCATGGGAAACAGAATTAGCGCTCAAAGTCTAAACAACTTTTATTTGCAAATTTCTTCTAAATTTCTGACGTTCTGCAATTCACTCAAAAATGGTACTAAACTGTTGCAAACGATCCCCTGAAAGGTTTTTCGGTGGAAACAGATGCGTTTTTATCATCGGAAATAGAATTAGCCCTCGAAGTCTGAACAACTTTTTTTGAAAAAATCCCTAAGCCGCGCGGTCACAATTTCAGCAAAAATCTGACGTTCTGCAATTCATTCAAAAATGGCGCTGAACTGTTGCAAACGATCCCCTGAAAGGTTTTTCGGTGGAAAAAGATGAGTTTTTATCATCGGAGACAGAATTAGCCCTCAACGTCTGAAAAATTTTTTTTTTGCAAAAATCCCTAAGCCGCGCGGTCACAATTTCAGCAAAAATCTGACGTTCTGCAATTCATTCAAAAATGGCGCTGAACTGTTGCAAACGATCCCCTGAAAGGTTTTTCGGTGGAAACAGATGCGTTTTTATCATGGGAAACAGAATTAGCCCTCAATGTCTGAACAACTTTTTTTTGCAAAAATCCCTAAGCCGCGCGGTCACAATTTCAGGAAAAAACTGACGTTCTGCAATTCACTCAAAAATGGTGACAAACTGCTGCAAACGATCCCCTGAAAGGTTTTTCGGTGGAAACAGATGCGTTTTGATCATGGGAAACAGAATTAGCCCTCGACGTCTGAACAACTTTTTTTGAAAAAATCCCTAAGCCGCGCGGTCACAATTTCTTCTAAATTTCTGACGTTCTGCAATTCACTCAAAAATGTTGCCAAACTGTTGCAAACGATCCCCTGAAAGGTTTTTTGGTGGAAACAGATGAGTTTTTATCAGGGGAAACAGAATTAGCCCTCAACGTCTGAACAACCTTTTTTTGCAAAAATCCCTAAGCCGCGCGGTCACAATTTCTTCTAAATTTCTGACGTTCTGCAATTCACTCGAAAATGGTGCTAAACTGTTGCAAACGATCCCCTGAAACAGATGCGTTTTTATCATGGGAAACAGAATTAGCGCTCAAAGTCTAAACAACTTTTATTTGCAAATTTCTTCTAAATTTCTGACGTTCTGCAATTCACTCAAAAATGGTGCTAAACTGTTGCAAACGATCCCCTGAAAGGTTTTTCGGTGGAAACAGATGCGTTTTTATCATCGGAAATAGAATTAGCCCTCGAAGTCTGAACAACTTTTTTTGAAAAAATCCCTAAGCCGCGCGGTCACAATTTCAGCAAAAATCTGACGTTCTGCAATTCATTCAAAAATGGCGCTGAACTGTTGCAAACGATCCCCTGAAAGGTTTTTCGGTGGAAACAGATGCGTTTTGATCATGGGAAACAGAATTAGCCCTCGACGTCAGAACAACTTTTTTTGAAAAAATCCCTAAGCCGCGCTTACAATTTCTTCTAAATTTCTGACGTTCTGCAATTCACTCAAAAATGTTGCCAAACTGTTGCAAACGATCCCCTGAAAGGTTTTTTGGTGGAAACAGATGAGTTTTTATCATGGGAAACAGAATTAGCCCTCAAAGTCTGAACAACCTTTTTTTGCAAAAATCCCTAAGCCGCGCGGTCACAATTTCAGGAAAAAACTGAGGTTCTGCAATGCACTCAAAAATGGTGCCAAACTGCTGCAAATGATCCCCTGAAAGGTTTTTCGGTGGAAACAGATGCGTTTTTATCATGGGAAACAGAATTAGCCCTCGAAGTCTGAACAACTTTTTTTTGCAAAAATCCCTAAGCCGCGCGGTCACAATTTCTTCTAAATTTCTGACGTTCTGCAATTCATTAAAAAATGGCGCTGAACTGTTGCAAACGATCCCCTGAAATGTTTTTCAGTGGAAACAGATGCGTTTTTATCATGGGAAACAGAATTAGCCCTCAACGTCTGATCAACATTTTTTTGAAAAAACCCCTAAGCCGCGCGGTCACAATTTCAGCAAAAATCTGACGTTCTGCAATTCACTCAAAAATGTTGCCAAACTGTTGCAAACGATCCCCTGAAAGGTTTTTTGGTGGAAACAGATGAGTTTTTATCATGGGAAACAGAATTAGCCCTCAACGTCTGAACAACGTTTTTTTGCAAAAATCCCTAAGCCGCGCGGTCACAATTTCAGGAAAAAACTGACGTTCTGCAATTCACTCAAAAATGGTGACAAACTGCTGCAAACGATCCCCTGAAAGGTTTTTCGGTGGAAACAGATGCGTTTTGATCATGGGAAACAGAATTAGCCCTCGACGTCTGAACAACTTTTTTTGAAAAAATCCCTAAGCCGCGCGGTCACAATTTCTTCTAAATTTCTGACGTTCTGCAATTCACTCAAAAATGTTGCCAAACTGTTGCAAACGATCCCCTGAAAGGTTTTTTGGTGGAAACAGATGAGTTTTTATCAGGGGAAACAGAATTAGCCCTCAACGTCTGATCAACCTTTTTTTGCAAAAATCCCTAAGCCGCGCGGTCACAATTTCAGGAAAAAACTGACGTTCTGCAATTCACTCAAAAATGGTGCCAAACTGCTGGAAATGATCCCCTGAAAGGTTTTTCGGTGGAAACAGATGCGTTTTTATCATGGGAAACAGAATTAGCCCTCGAAGTCTGAACAACTTTTTTTTGCAAAAATCCCTAAGCCGCGCGGTCACAATTTCTTCTAAATTTCTGACGTTCTGCAATTCACTCGAAAATGGTGCTAAACTGTTGCAAACGATCCCCTGAAACAGATGCGTTTTTATCATGGGAAACAGAATTAGCCCTCAAAGTCTAAACAACTTTTATTTGCAAATTTCTTCTAAATTTCTGACGTTCTGCAATTCACTCAAAAATGGTGCTAAACTGTTGCAAACGATCCCCTGAAAGGTTTTTCGGTGGAAACAGATGCGTTTTTATCATCGGAAATAGAATTAGCCCTCGAAGTCTGAACAACTTTTTTTGAAAAAATCCCTAAGCCGCGCGGTCACAATTTCAGCAAAAATCTGACGTTCTGCAATTCATTCAAAAATGGCGCTGAACTGTTGCAAACGATCCCCTGAAAGGTTTTTCGGTGGAAAAAGATGCGTTTTTATCATCGGAGACAGAATTAGCCCTCAATGTCTGAACAACTTTTTTTTGCAAAAATCCCTAAGCCGCGCGGTCACAATTTCAGGAAAAAACTGACGTTCTGCAATTCACTCAAAAATGGTGCCAAACTGTTGCAAACCATCCCCTGAAAGGTTTTTCGGTGGAAACAGATGCGTTTTTATCATCGGAAACAGAATTAGCCCTCAACGTCTGAACAATTTTTTTTGCAAAAATCCCTAAGCCGCGCCGTCACAATTTCAGCAAAAATCTGACGTTCTGCAATTCATTCAAAAATGGCGCTGAACTGTTGCAAACGATCCCCTGAAAGGTTTTTCGGTGGAAACAGATGCGTTTTGATCATGGGAAACAGAATTAGCCCTCGACGTCAGAACAACTTTTTTTGAAAAAATCCCTAAGCCGCGCGGTCACAATTTCTTCTAAATTTCTGACGTTCTGCAATTCACTCAAAAATGTTGCCAAACTGTTGCAAACGATCCCCTGAAAGGTTTTTTGGTGGAAACAGATGAGTTTTTATCAGGGGAAACAGAATTAGCCCTCAACGTCTGATCAACCTTTTTTTGCAAAAATCCCTAAGCCGCGCGGTCACAATTTCAGGAAAAAACTGACGTTCTGCAATTCACTCAAAAATGGTGCCAAACTGCTGGAAATGATCCCCTGAAAGGTTTTTCGGTGGAAACAGATGCGTTTTTATCATGGGAAACAGAATTAGCCCTCGAAGTCTGAACAACTTTTTTTTGCAAAAATCCCTAAGCCGCGCGGTCACAATTTCTTCTAAATTTCTGACGTTCTGCAATTCACTCGAAAATGGTGCTAAACTGTTGCAAACGATCCCCTGAAACAGATGCGTTTTTATCATGGGAAACAGAATTAGCCCTCAAAGTCTAAACAACTTTTATTTGCAAATTTCTTCTAAATTTCTGACGTTCTGCAATTCACTCAAAAATGGTGCTAAACTGTTGCAAACGATCCCCTGAAAGGTTTTTCGGTGGAAACAGATGCGTTTTTATCATCGGAAATAGAATTAGCCCTCGAAGTCTGAACAACTTTTTTTGAAAAAATCCCTAAGCCGCGCGGTCACAATTTCAGCAAAAATCTGACGTTCTGCAATTCATTCAAAAATGGCGCTGAACTGTTGCAAACGATCCCCTGAAAGGTTTTTCGGTGGAAAAAGATGCGTTTTTATCATCGGAGACAGAATTAGCCCTCAATGTCTGAACAACTTTTTTTTGCAAAAATCCCTAAGCCGCGCGGTCACAATTTCAGGAAAAAACTGACGTTCTGCAATTCACTCAAAAATGGTGCCAAACTGTTGCAAACCATCCCCTGAAAGGTTTTTCGGTGGAAACAGATGCGTTTTTATCATCGGAAACAGAATTAGCCCTCAACGTCTGAACAATTTTTTTTGCAAAAATCCCTAAGCCGCGCCGTCACAATTTCAGCAAAAATCTGACGTTCTGCAATTCATTCAAAAATGGCGCTGAACTGTTGCAAACGATCCCCTGAAAGGTTTTTCGGTGGAAACAGATGCGTTTTGATCATGGGAAACAGAATTAGCCCTCGACGTCAGAACAACTTTTTTTGAAAAAATCCCTAAGCCGCGCTTACAATTTCTTCTAAATTTCTGACGTTCTGCAATTCACTCAAAAATGTTGCCAAACTGTTGCAAACGATCCCCTGAAAGGTTTTTTGGTGGAAACAGATGAGTTTTTATCATGGGAAACAGAATTAGCCCTCAAAGTCTGAACAACCTTTTTTTGCAAAAATCCCTAAGCCGCGCGGTCACAATTTCAGGAAAAAACTGAGGTTCTGCAATTCACTCTAAAATGGTGCCAAACTGCTGCAAATGATCCCCTGAAAGGTTTTTCGGTGGAAACAGATGCGTTTTTATCATGGGAAACAGAATTAGCCCTCGACGTCTGAACAACTTTTTTTTGCAAAAATCCGTAAGCCGCGCGGTCACAATTTCTTCTAAATTTCTGACGTTCTGCAATTCATTAAAAAATGGCGCTGAACTGTTGCAAACGATCCCCTGAAATGTTTTTCAGTGGAAACAGATGCGTTTTTATCATGGGAAACAGAATTAGCCCTCAACGTCTGATCAACATTTTTTTGAAAAACCCCTAAGCCGCGCGGTCACAATTTCAGCAAAAATCTGACGTTCTGCAATTCACTCAAAAATGTTGCCAAACTGTTGCAAACGATCCCCTGAAAGGTTTTTTGGTGGAAACAGATGAGTTTTTATCATGGGAAACAGAATTAGCCCTCAACGTCTGAACAACCTTTTTTTGCAAAAATCCCTAAGCCGCGCGGTCACAATTTCAGGAAAAAACTGACGTTCTGCAATTCACTCA
Source organism: Podarcis gaigeae (assembly GCF_964106915.1). Classification (NCBI taxonomy): domain Eukaryota; kingdom Metazoa; phylum Chordata; class Lepidosauria; order Squamata; family Lacertidae; genus Podarcis; species Podarcis gaigeae. The sequence continues at coordinate 9,357,866 of NC_139679.1, read as the reverse complement.
AAAATGGTGACAAACTGCTGCAAACGATCCCCTGAAAGGTTTTTCGGTGGAAACAGATGTGTGTTGATCATGGGAAACAGAATTAGCCTCGACGTCTGAACAACGTTTTTTGAAAAAATCCCTAAGCCGCGCGGTCACAATTTCTTCTAAATTTCTGACGTTCTGCAATTCACTCGAAAATGGTGCTAAACGGTTGCAAACGATCCCCTGAAACAGATGCGTTTTTATCATGGGAAACAGAATTAGCCCTCAAAGTCTAAACAACTTTTATTTGCAAATTTCTTCTAAATTTCTGACGTTCTGCAATTCACTCAAAAATGGTGCTAAACTGTTGCAAACGATCCCCTGAAAGGTTTTTCGGTGGAAACAGATGCGTTTTTATCATCGGAAATAGAATTAGCCCTCAATGTCTGAACAACTTTTTTTTGCAAAAATCCCTAAGCCGCGCGGTCACAATTTCAGCAAAAAACTGACGTTCTGCAATTCACTCAAAAATGGTGCCAAACTGTTGCAAACGATCCCCTGAAAGGTTTTTCGGTGGAAACAGATGCGTTTTTATCATCGGAAACAGAATTAGCCCTCAACGTCTGAAGAACTTTTTTTGCAAAAATCCATAAGCCGCGCGGTCACAATTTCAGCAAAAATCTGACGTTCTGCAATTCATTCAAAAATGGCGCTGAACTGTTGCAAACGATCCCCTGAAAGGTTTTTCGGTGGAAACAGATGCGTTTTGATCATGGGAAACAGAATTAGCCCTCGACGTCAGAACAACTTTTTTTGAAAAAATCCCTAAGCCGCGCTTACAATTTCTTCTAAATTTCTGACGTTCTGCAATTCACTCAAAAATGTTGCCAAACTGTTGCAAACGATCCCCTGAAAGGTTTTTTGGTGGAAACAGATGAGTTTTTATCATGGGAAACAGAATTAGCCCTCAACGTCTGAACAACCTTTTTTTGCAAAAATCCCTAAGCCGCGCGGTCACAATTTCAGGAAAAAACTGAGGTTCTGCAATTCACTCAAAAATGGTGCCAAAGTGCTGCAAATGATCCCCTGAAAGGTTTTTTGGTGGAAACAGATGCGTTTTTATCATGGGAAACAGAATTAGCCCTCGAAGTCTGAACAACTTTTTTTTGAAAAAATCCCTAAGCCGCGCGGTCACAATTTCTTCTAAATTTCTGACGTTCTGCAATTCATTAAAAAATGGCGCTGAACTGTTGCAAACGATCCCCTGAAATGTTTTTCAGTGGAAACAGATGCGTTTTTATCATGGGAAACAGAATTAGCCCTCGACGTCTGATCAACATTTTTTTGAAAAAACCCCTAAGCCGCGCGTTCACAATTTCAGCAAAAATCTGACGTTCTGCAATTCACTCAAAAATGTTGCCAAACTGTTGCAAACGATACCCTGAAAGGTTTTTCGGTGGAAACAGATGCGTTTTGATCATGGGAAACAGAATTAGCCTCGACGTCTGAACAACTTTTTTTGAAAAAATCCCTAAGCCGCGCGGTCACAATTTCTTCTAAATTTCTGACGTTCTGCAATTCACTCAAAAATGGTGCTAAACGGTTGCAAACGATCCCCTGAAACAGATGCGTTTTTATCATGGGAAACAGAATTAGCCCTCAAAGTCTAAACAACTTTTATTTGCAAATTTCTTCTAAATTTCTGACGTTCTGCAATTCACTCAAAAATGGTGCTAAACTGTTGCAAACGATCCGCTGAAAGGTTTTTCGGTGGAAACAGATGCGTTTTTATCATGGGAAACAGAATTAGCCCTCGACGTCTGATCAACATTTTTTTGAAAAAACCCCTAAGCCGCGCGGTCACAATTTCAGCAAAAATCTGACGTTCTGCAATTCACTCAAAAATGTTGCTAAACTGTTGCAAACGATCCCCTGAAAGGTTTTTTGGTGGAAACAGATGAGTTTTTATCATGGGAAACAGAATTAGCCCTCAACGTCTGAACAACCTTTTTTTGCAAAAATCCCTAAGCCGCGCGGTCACAATTTCAGGAAAAAACTGACGTTCTGCAATTCACTCAAAAATGGTGACAAACTGCTGCAAACGATCCCCTGAAAGGTTTTTCGGTGGAAACAGATGCGTTTTTATCATGGGAAACAGAATTAGCCCTCGAAGTCTGAACAACTTTTTTTGAAAAAATCCCTAAGCCGCGCGGTCACAATTTCAGCAAAAATCTGACGTTCTGCAATTCATTCAAAAATGGCGCTGAACTGTTGCAAACGATCCCCTGAAAGGTTTTTCGGTGGAAAAAGATGCGTTTTTATCATCGGAGACAGAATTAGCCCTCAATGTCTGAACAACTTTTTTTTGCAAAAATCCCTAAGCCGCGCGGTCACAATTTCAGGAAAAAACTGACGTTCTGCAATTCACTCAAAAATGGTGCCAAACTGTTGCAAACGATCCCCTGAAAGGTTTTTCGGTGGAAACAGATGCGTTTTTATCATCGGAAACAGAATTAGCCCTCAACGTCTGAACAACCTTTTTTTGCAAAAATCCCTAAGCCGCGCGGTCACAATTTCAGGAAAAAACTGACGTTCTGCAATTCACTCAAAAATGGTGCCAAACTGCTGGAAATGATCCCCTGAAAGGTTTTTCGGTGGAAACAGATGCGTTTTTATCATGGGAAACAGAATTAGCCCTCGAAGTCTGAACAACTTTTTTTTGCAAAAATCCCTAAGCCGCGCGGTCACAATTTCTTCTAAATTTCTGACGTTCTGCAATTCACTCGAAAATGGTGCTAAACTGTTGCAAACGATCCCCTGAAACAGATGTGTTTTTATCATGGGAAACAGAATTAGCCCTCGAAGTCTAAACAACTTTTATTTGCAAATTTCTTCTAAATTTCTGACGTTCTGCAATTCACTCAAAAATGGTGCTAAACTGTTGCAAACGATCCCCTGAAAGGTTTTTCGGTGGAAACAGATGCGTTTTTATCATCGGAAATAGAATTAGCCCTCGAAGTCTGAACAACTTTTTTTGAAAAAATCCCTAAGCCGCGCGGTCACAATTTCAGCAAAAATCTGACGTTCTGCAATTCATTCAAAAATGGCGCTGAACTGTTGCAAACGATCCCCTGAAAGGTTTTTCGGTGGAAAAAGATGCGTTTTTATCATCGGAGACAGAATTAGCCCTCAATGTCTGAACAACTTTTTTTTGCAAAAATCCCTAAGCCGCGCGGTCACAATTTCAGGAAAAAACTGACGTTCTGCAATTCACTCAAAAATGGTGCCAAACTGCTGGAAATGATCCCCTGAAAGGTTTTTCGGTGGAAACAGATGCGTTTTTATCATGGGAAACAGAATTAGCCCTCGAAGTCTGAACAACTTTTTTTTGCAAAAATCCCTAAGCCGCGCGGTCACAATTTCTTCTAAATTTCTGACGTTCTGCAATTCACTCGAAAATGGTGCTAAACTGTTGCAAACGATCCCCTGAAACAGATGCGTTTTTATCATGGGAAACAGAATTAGCCCTCAAAGTCTAAACAACTTTTATTTGCAAATTTCTTCTAAATTTCTGACGTTCTGCAATTCACTCAAAAATGGTGCTAAACTGTTGCAAACGATCCCCTGAAAGGTTTTTCGGTGGAAACAGATGCGTTTTTATCATCGGAAATAGAATTAGCCCTCGAAGTCTGAACAACTTTTTTTGAAAAAATCCCTAAGCCGCGCGGTCACAATTTCAGCAAAAATCTGACGTTCTGCAATTCATTCAAAAATGGCGCTGAACTGTTGCAAACGATCCCCTGAAAGGTTTTTCGGTGGAAAAAGATGCGTTTTTATCATCGGAGACAGAATTAGCCCTCAATGTCTGAACAACTTTTTTTTGCAAAAATCCCTAAGCCGCGCGGTCACAATTTCAGGAAAAAACTGACGTTCTGCAATTCACTCAAAAATGGTGCCAAACTGTTGCAAACGATCCCCTGAAAGGTTTTTTGGTGGAAACAGATGAGTTTTTATCATCGGAAACAGAATTAGCCCTCAACGTCTGAACAATTTTTTTTGCAAAAATCCCTAAGCCGCGCGGTCACAATTTCAGCAAAAATCTGACGTTTTGCAATTCATTCAAAAATGGCGCTGAACTGTTGCAAACGATCCCCTGAAAGGTTTTTCGGTGGAAACAGATGCGTTTTGATCAAGGGAAACAGAATTAGCCCTCGACGTCAGAACAACTTTTTTTGAAAAAATCCCTAAGCCGCGCTTACAATTTCTTCTAAATTTCTGACGTTCTGCAATTCACTCAAAAATGTTGCCAAACTGTTGCAAACGATCCCCTGAAAGGTTTTTTGGTGGAAACAGATGAGTTTTTATCATGGGAAACAGAATTAGCCCTCAAAGTCTGAACAACCTTTTTTTGCAAAAATCCCTAAGCCGCGCGGTCACAATTTCAGGAAAAAACTGAGGTTCTGCAATTCACTCAAAAATGGTGCCAAACTGCTGCAAATGATCCCCTGAAAGGTTTTTCGGTGGAAACAGATGCGTTTTTATCATGGGAAACAGAATTAGCCCTCGAAGTCTGAACAACTTTTTTTTGCAAAAATCCCTAAGCCGCGCGGTCACAATTTCTTCTAAATTTCTGACGTTCTGCAATTCATTAAAAAATGGCGCTGAACTGTTGCAAACGATCCCCTGAAATGTTTTTCAGTGGAAACAGATGCGTTTTTATCATGGGAAACAGAATTAGCCCTCAACGTCTGATCAACATTTTTTTGAAAAAACCCCTAAGCCGCGCGGTCACAATTTCAGCAAAAATCTGACGTTCTGCAATTCACTCAAAAATGTTGCCAAACTGTTGCAAACGATCCCCTGAAAGGTTTTTTGGTGGAAACAGATGAGTTTTTATCATGGGAAACAGAATTAGCCCTCAACGTCTGAACAACCTTTTTTTGCAAAAATCCCTAAGCCGCGCGGTCACAATTTCAGCAAAAATCTGACGTTCTGCAATTCACTCAAAAATGTTGCCAAACTGTTGCAAACGATCCCCTGAAAGGTTTTTTGGTGGAAACAGATGAGTTTTTATCATGGGAAACAGGATTAGCCCTCAACGTCTGATCAACATTTTTTTGAAAAAACCCCTAAGCCGCGCGGTCACAATTTCAGCAAAAATCTGACGTTCTGCAATTCATTCAAAAATGGCGCTGAACTGTTGCAAACGATCCCCTGAAAGGTTTTTCGGTGGAAACAGATGCGTTTTGATCATGGGAAACAGAATTATCCCTCGACGTCTGAACAACCTTTTTTTGCAAAAATCCCTAAGCCGCGCGGTCACAATTTCAGGAAAAAACGGACGTTCTGCAATTCACTCAAAAATGGTGACAAACTGCTGCAAACGATCCCCTGAAAGGTTTTTCGGTGGAAACAGATGCGTTTTGATCATGGGAAACAGAATTAGCCCTCGACGTCTGAACAACTTTTTTTGAAAAAATCCCTAAGCCGCGCGGTCACAATTTCTTCTAAATTTCTGACGTTCTGCAATTCACTCAAAAATGGTGCTAAACTGTTGCAAACGATCCCCTGAAAGGTTTTTCGGTGGAAACAGATGCGTTTTTATCATCGGAAATAGAATTAGCCCTCGAAGTCTGAACAACTTTTTTTGAAAAAATCCCTAAGCCGCGCGGTCACAATTTCAGCAAAAATCTGACGTTCTGCAATTCATTCAAAAATGGCGCTGAACTGTTGCAAACGATCCCCTGAAAGGTTTTTCGGTGGAAAAAGATGCGTTTTTATCATCGGAGACAGAATTAGCCCTCAATGTCTGAACAACTTTTTTTTGCAAAAATCCCTAAGCCGCGCGGTCACAATTTCAGGAAAAAACTGACGTTCTGCAATTCACTCAAAAATGGTGCCAAACTGTTGCAAACGATCCCCTGAAAGGTTTTTCGGTGGAAACAGATGCGTTTTTATCATCGGAAACAGAATTAGCCCTCAACGTCTGAACAACTTTTTTTGCAAAAATCCCTAAGCCGCGCGGTCACAATTTCAGCAAAAATCTGACGTTCTGCAATTCATTCAAAAATGGCGCTGAACTGTTGCAAACGATCCCCTGAAAGGTTTTTCGGTGGAAACAGATGCGTTTTGATCATGGGAAACAGAATTAGCCCTCGACGTCTGAACAACCTTTTTTTGCAAAAATCCCTAAGCCGCGCGGTCACAATTTCAGGAAAAAACTGACGTTCTGCAATTCACTCAAAAATGGTGACAAACTGCTGCAAACGATCCCCTGAAAGGTTTTTCGGTGGAAACAGATGCGTTTTGATCATGGGAAACAGAATTAGCCCTCGACGTCTGAACAACTTTTTTTGAAAAAATCCCTAAGCCGCGCGGTCACAATTTCTTCTAAATTTCTGACGTTCTGCAATTCACTCAAAAATGGTGCTAAACTGTTGCAAACGATCCCCTGAAAGGTTTTTCGGTGGAAACAGATGCGTTTTTATCATCGGAAATAGAATTAGCCCTCGAAGTCTGAACAACTTTTTTTGAAAAAATCCCTAAGCCGCGCGGTCACAATTTCTTCTAAATTTCTGACGTTCTGCAATTGACTCGAAAATGGTGCTAAACGGTTGCAAACGATCCCCTGAAACAGATGCGTTTTTATCATGGGAAACAGAATTAGCCCTCAAAGTCTAAACAACTTTTATTTGCAAATTTCTTCTAAATTTCTGACGTTCTGCAATTCACTCAAAAATGGTGCTAAACTGTTGCAAACGATCCCCTGAAAGGTTTTTCGGTGGAAACAGATGCGTTTTATCATCGGAAATAGAATTAGCCCTCGAAGTCTGAACAACTTTTTTTGAAAAAATCCCTAAGCCGCGCGGTCACAATTTCAGCAAAAATCTGACGTTCTGCAATTCATTCAAAAATGGCGCTGAACTGTTGCAAACGATCCCCTGAAAGGTTTTTCGGTGGAAAAAGATGCGTTTTTATCATCGGAGACAGAATTAGCCCTCAATGTCTGAACAACTTTTTTTTGCAAAAATCCCTAAGCCGCGCGGTCACAATTTCAGGAAAAAACTGACGTTCTGCAATTCACTCAAAAATGGTGCCAAACTGTTGCAAACGATCCCCTGAAAGGTTTTTCGGTGGAAACAGATGCGTTTTTATCATCGGAAACAGAATTAGCCCTCAACGTCTGAACAACTTTTTTTGCAAAAATCCCTAAGCCGCGCGGTCACAATTTCAGCAAAAATCTGACGTTCTGCAATTCATTCAAAAATGGCGCTGAACTGTTGCAAACGATCCCCTGAAAGGTTTTTCGGTGGAAACAGATGCGTTTTGATCATGGGAAACAGAATTATCCCTCGACGTCTGAACAACCTTTTTTTGCAAAAATCCCTAAGCCGCGCGGTCACAATTTCAGGAAAAAACTGACGTTCTGCAATTCACTCAAAAATGGTGACAAACTGCTGCAAACGATCCCCTGAAAGGTTTTTCGGTGGAAACAGATGCGTTTTGATCATGGGAAACAGAATTAGCCCTCGACGTCTGAACAACTTTTTTTGAAAAAATCCCTAAGCCGCGCGGTCACAATTTCTTCTAAATTTCTGACGTTCTGCAATTCACTCAAAAATGGTGCTAAACTGTTGCAAACGATCCCCTGAAAGGTTTTTCGGTGGAAACAGATGCGTTTTTATCATCGGAAATAGAATTAGCCCTCGAAGTCTGAACAACTTTTTTTGAAAAAATCCCTAAGCCGCGCGGTCACAATTTCAGCAAAAATCTGACGTTCTGCAATTCATTCAAAAATGGCGCTGAACTGTTGCAAACGATCCCCTGAAAGGTTTTTCGGTGGAAAAAGATGCGTTTTTATCATCGGAGACAGAATTAGCCCTCAATGTCTGAACAACTTTTTTTTGCAAAAATCCCTAAGCCGCGCGGTCACAATTTCTTCTAAATTTCTGACGTTCTGCAATTCACTCAAAAATGGTGCTAAACTGTTGCAAACGATCCCCTGAAAGGTTTTTCGGTGGAAACAGATGCGTTTTTATCATCGGAAATAGAATTAGCCCTCGAAGTCTGAACAACTTTTTTTGAAAAAATCCCGAAGCCGCGCGGTCACAATTTCAGCAAAAATCTGACGTTCTGCAATTCATTCAAAAATGGCGCTGAACTGTTGCAAACGATCCCCTGAAAGGTTTTTCGGTGGAAACAGATGCGTTTTGATCATGGGAAACAGAATTATCCCTCAATGTCTGAACAACTTTTTTTTGCAAAAATCCCTAAGCCGCGCGGTCACAATTTCAGGAAAAAACTGACGTTCTGCAATTCACTCAAAAATGGTGCCAAACTGTTGCAAACGATCCCCTGAAAGGTTTTTCGGTGGAAACAGATGCGTTTTTATCATCGGAAACAGAATTAGCCCTCAACGTCTGAACAACTTTTTTTGCAAAAATCCCTAAGCCGCGCGGTCACAATTTCAGCAAAAATCTGACGTTCTGCAATTCATTCAAAAATGGCGCTGAACTGTTGCAAACGATCCCCTGAAAGGTTTTTCGGTGGAAACAGATGCGTTTTGATCATGGGAAACAGAATTATCCCTCGACGTCAGAACAACTTTTTTTGAAAAAATCCCTAAGCCGCGCGGTCACAATTTCTTCTAAATTTCTGACGTTCTGCAATTCACTCAAAAATGTTGCCAAACTGTTGTAAACGATTCCCTGAAAGGTTTTTTGGTGGAAACAGATGAGTTTTTATCATGGGAAACAGAATTAGCCCTCAACGTCTGAACAACCTTTTTTTGCAAAAATCCCTAAGCCGCGCGGTCACAATTTCAGGAAAAAACTGACGTTCTGCAATTCACTCAAAAATGGTGACAAACTGCTGCAAACGATCCCCTGAAAGGTTTTTCGGTGGAAACAGATGCGTTTTGATCATGGGAAACAGAATTAGCCTCGACGTCTGAACAGCTTTTTTTGAAAAAATCCCTAAGCCGCGCGGTCACAATTTCTTTTAAATTTCTGACGTTCTGCAATTCACTCGAAAATGGTGCTAAACTGTTGCAAACGATCCCCTGAAACAGATGCGTTTTTATCATGGGAAACAGAATTAGCCCTCAAAGTCTAAACAACTTTTATTTGCAAATTTCTTCTAAATTTCTGACGTTCTGCAATTCACTCAAAAATGGTGCTAAACTGTTGCAAACGATCCCCTGAAAGGTTTTTCGGTGGAAACAGATGCGTTTTTATCATCGGAAATAGAATTAGCCCTCGAAGTCTGAACAACTTTTTTTGAAAAAATCCCTAAGCCGCGCGGTCACAATTTCAGCAAAAATCTGACGTTCTGCAATTCATTCAAAAATGGCGCTGAACTGTTGCAAACGATCCCCTGAAAGGTTTTTCGGTGGAAAAAGATGCGTTTTTATCATCGGAGACAGAATTAGCCCTCAATGTCTGAACAACTTTTTTTTGCAAAAATCCCTAAGCCGCGCGGTCACAATTTCAGGAAAAAACTGACGTTCTGCAATTCACTCAAAAATGGTGCCAAACTGTTGCAAACCATCCCCTGAAAGGTTTTTCGGTGGAAACAGATGCGTTTTTATCATCGGAAACAGAATTAGCCCTCAACGTCTGAACAATTTTTTTTGCAAAAATCCCTAAGCCGCGCCGTCACAATTTCAGCAAAAATCTGACGTTCTGCAATTCATTCAAAAATGGCGCTGAACTGTTGCAAACGATCCCCTGAAAGGTTTTTCGGTGGAAACAGATGCGTTTTGATCATGGGAAACAGAATTAGCCCTCGACGTCAGAACAACTTTTTTTGAAAAAATCCCTAAGCCGCGCTTACAATTTCTTCTAAATTTCTGACGTTCTGCAATTCACTCAAAAATGTTGCCAAACTGTTGCAAACGATCCCCTGAAAGGTTTTTTGGTGGAAACAGATGAGTTTTTATCATGGGAAACAGAATTAGCCCTCAAAGTCTGAACAACCTTTTTTTGCAAAAATCCCTAAGCCGCGCGGTCACAATTTCAGGAAAAAACTGAGGTTCTGCAATTCACTCTAAAATGGTGCCAAACTGCTGCAAATGATCCCCTGAAAGGTTTTTCGGTGGAAACAGATGCGTTTTTATCATGGGAAACAGAATTAGCCCTCGACGTCTGAACAACTTTTTTTTGCAAAAATCCGTAAGCCGCGCGGTCACAATTTCTTCTAAATTTCTGACGTTCTGCAATTCATTAAAAAATGGCGCTGAACTGTTGCAAACGATCCCCTGAAATGTTTTTCAGTGGAAACAGATGCGTTTTTATCATGGGAAACAGAATTAGCCCTCAACGTCTGATCAACATTTTTTTGAAAAACCCCTAAGCCGCGCGGTCACAATTTCAGCAAAAATCTGACGTTCTGCAATTCACTCAAAAATGTTGCCAAACTGTTGCAAACGATCCCCTGAAAGGTTTTTTGGTGGAAACAGATGAGTTTTTATCATGGGAAACAGAATTAGCCCTCAACGTCTGAACAACCTTTTTTTGCAAAAATCCCTAAGCCGCGCGGTCACAATTTCAGGAAAAAACTGACGTTCTGCAATTCACTCAAAAATGGTGACAAACTGCTGCAAACGATCCCCTGAAAGGTTTTTCGGTGGAAACAGATGTGTGTTGATCATGGGAAACAGAATTAGCCTCGACGTCTGAACAACGTTTTTTGAAAAAATCCCTAAGCCGCGCGGTCACAATTTCTTCTAAATTTCTGACGTTCTGCAATTCACTCGAAAATGGTGCTAAACGGTTGCAAACGATCCCCTGAAACAGATGCGTTTTTATCATGGGAAACAGAATTAGCCCTCAAAGTCTAAACAACTTTTATTTGCAAATTTCTTCTAAATTTCTGACGTTCTGCAATTCACTCAAAAATGGTGCTAAACTGTTGCAAACGATCCCCTGAAAGGTTTTTCGGTGGAAACAGATGCGTTTTTATCATCGGAAATAGAATTAGCCCTCAATGTCTGAACAACTTTTTTTTGCAAAAATCCCTAAGCCGCGCGGTCACAATTTCAGCAAAAAACTGACGTTCTGCAATTCACTCAAAAATGGTGCCAAACTGTTGCAAACGATCCCCTGAAAGGTTTTTCGGTGGAAACAGATGCGTTTTTATCATCGGAAACAGAATTAGCCCTCAACGTCTGAAGAACTTTTTTTGCAAAAATCCATAAGCCGCGCGGTCACAATTTCAGCAAAAATCTGACGTTCTGCAATTCATTCAAAAATGGCGCTGAACTGTTGCAAACGATCCCCTGAAAGGTTTTTCGGTGGAAACAGATGCGTTTTGATCATGGGAAACAGAATTAGCCCTCGACGTCAGAACAACTTTTTTTGAAAAAATCCCTAAGCCGCGCTTACAATTTCTTCTAAATTTCTGACGTTCTGCAATTCACTCAAAAATGTTGCCAAACTGTTGCAAACGATCCCCTGAAAGGTTTTTTGGTGGAAACAGATGAGTTTTTATCATGGGAAACAGAATTAGCCCTCAACGTCTGAACAACCTTTTTTTGCAAAAATCCCTAAGCCGCGCGGTCACAATTTCAGGAAAAAACTGAGGTTCTGCAATTCACTCAAAAATGGTGCCAAAGTGCTGCAAATGATCCCCTGAAAGGTTTTTTGGTGGAAACAGATGCGTTTTTATCATGGGAAACAGAATTAGCCCTCGAAGTCTGAACAACTTTTTTTTGAAAAAATCCCTAAGCCGCGCGGTCACAATTTCTTCTAAATTTCTGACGTTCTGCAATTCATTAAAAAATGGCGCTGAACTGTTGCAAACGATCCCCTGAAATGTTTTTCAGTGGAAACAGATGCGTTTTTATCATGGGAAACAGAATTAGCCCTCGACGTCTGATCAACATTTTTTTGAAAAAACCCCTAAGCCGCGCGTTCACAATTTCAGCAAAAATCTGACGTTCTGCAATTCACTCAAAAATGTTGCCAAACTGTTGCAAACGATACCCTGAAAGGTTTTTCGGTGGAAACAGATGCGTTTTGATCATGGGAAACAGAATTAGCCTCGACGTCTGAACAACTTTTTTTGAAAAAATCCCTAAGCCGCGCGGTCACAATTTCTTCTAAATTTCTGACGTTCTGCAATTCACTCAAAAATGGTGCTAAACGGTTGCAAACGATCCCCTGAAACAGATGCGTTTTTATCATGGGAAACAGAATTAGCCCTCAAAGTCTAAACAACTTTTATTTGCAAATTTCTTCTAAATTTCTGACGTTCTGCAATTCACTCAAAAATGGTGCTAAACTGTTGCAAACGATCCGCTGAAAGGTTTTTCGGTGGAAACAGATGCGTTTTTATCATGGGAAACAGAATTAGCCCTCGACGTCTGATCAACATTTTTTTGAAAAAACCCCTAAGCCGCGCGGTCACAATTTCAGCAAAAATCTGACGTTCTGCAATTCACTCAAAAATGTTGCTAAACTGTTGCAAACGATCCCCTGAAAGGTTTTTTGGTGGAAACAGATGAGTTTTTATCATGGGAAACAGAATTAGCCCTCAACGTCTGAACAACCTTTTTTTGCAAAAATCCCTAAGCCGCGCGGTCACAATTTCAGGAAAAAACTGACGTTCTGCAATTCACTCAAAAATGGTGACAAACTGCTGCAAACGATCCCCTGAAAGGTTTTTCGGTGGAAACAGATGCGTTTTTATCATGGGAAACAGAATTAGCCCTCGAAGTCTGAACAACTTTTTTTGAAAAAATCCCTAAGCCGCGCGGTCACAATTTCAGCAAAAATCTGACGTTCTGCAATTCATTCAAAAATGGCGCTGAACTGTTGCAAACGATCCCCTGAAAGGTTTTTCGGTGGAAAAAGATGCGTTTTTATCATCGGAGACAGAATTAGCCCTCAATGTCTGAACAACTTTTTTTTGCAAAAATCCCTAAGCCGCGCGGTCACAATTTCAGGAAAAAACTGACGTTCTGCAATTCACTCAAAAATGGTGCCAAACTGTTGCAAACGATCCCCTGAAAGGTTTTTCGGTGGAAACAGATGCGTTTTTATCATCGGAAACAGAATTAGCCCTCAACGTCTGAACAACCTTTTTTTGCAAAAATCCCTAAGCCGCGCGGTCACAATTTCAGGAAAAAACTGACGTTCTGCAATTCACTCAAAAATGGTGCCAAACTGCTGGAAATGATCCCCTGAAAGGTTTTTCGGTGGAAACAGATGCGTTTTTATCATGGGAAACAGAATTAGCCCTCGAAGTCTGAACAACTTTTTTTTGCAAAAATCCCTAAGCCGCGCGGTCACAATTTCTTCTAAATTTCTGACGTTCTGCAATTCACTCGAAAATGGTGCTAAACTGTTGCAAACGATCCCCTGAAACAGATGTGTTTTTATCATGGGAAACAGAATTAGCCCTCGAAGTCTAAACAACTTTTATTTGCAAATTTCTTCTAAATTTCTGACGTTCTGCAATTCACTCAAAAATGGTGCTAAACTGTTGCAAACGATCCCCTGAAAGGTTTTTCGGTGGAAACAGATGCGTTTTTATCATCGGAAATAGAATTAGCCCTCGAAGTCTGAACAACTTTTTTTGAAAAAATCCCTAAGCCGCGCGGTCACAATTTCAGCAAAAATCTGACGTTCTGCAATTCATTCAAAAATGGCGCTGAACTGTTGCAAACGATCCCCTGAAAGGTTTTTCGGTGGAAAAAGATGCGTTTTTATCATCGGAGACAGAATTAGCCCTCAATGTCTGAACAACTTTTTTTTGCAAAAATCCCTAAGCCGCGCGGTCACAATTTCAGGAAAAAACTGACGTTCTGCAATTCACTCAAAAATGGTGCCAAACTGCTGGAAATGATCCCCTGAAAGGTTTTTCGGTGGAAACAGATGCGTTTTTATCATGGGAAACAGAATTAGCCCTCGAAGTCTGAACAACTTTTTTTTGCAAAAATCCCTAAGCCGCGCGGTCACAATTTCTTCTAAATTTCTGACGTTCTGCAATTCACTCGAAAATGGTGCTAAACTGTTGCAAACGATCCCCTGAAACAGATGCGTTTTTATCATGGGAAACAGAATTAGCCCTCAAAGTCTAAACAACTTTTATTTGCAAATTTCTTCTAAATTTCTGACGTTCTGCAATTCACTCAAAAATGGTGCTAAACTGTTGCAAACGATCCCCTGAAAGGTTTTTCGGTGGAAACAGATGCGTTTTTATCATCGGAAATAGAATTAGCCCTCGAAGTCTGAACAACTTTTTTTGAAAAAATCCCTAAGCCGCGCGGTCACAATTTCAGCAAAAATCTGACGTTCTGCAATTCATTCAAAAATGGCGCTGAACTGTTGCAAACGATCCCCTGAAAGGTTTTTCGGTGGAAAAAGATGCGTTTTTATCATCGGAGACAGAATTAGCCCTCAATGTCTGAACAACTTTTTTTTGCAAAAATCCCTAAGCCGCGCGGTCACAATTTCAGGAAAAAACTGACGTTCTGCAATTCACTCAAAAATGGTGCCAAACTGTTGCAAACGATCCCCTGAAAGGTTTTTTGGTGGAAACAGATGAGTTTTTATCATCGGAAACAGAATTAGCCCTCAACGTCTGAACAATTTTTTTTGCAAAAATCCCTAAGCCGCGCGGTCACAATTTCAGCAAAAATCTGACGTTTTGCAATTCATTCAAAAATGGCGCTGAACTGTTGCAAACGATCCCCTGAAAGGTTTTTCGGTGGAAACAGATGCGTTTTGATCAAGGGAAACAGAATTAGCCCTCGACGTCAGAACAACTTTTTTTGAAAAAATCCCTAAGCCGCGCTTACAATTTCTTCTAAATTTCTGACGTTCTGCAATTCACTCAAAAATGTTGCCAAACTGTTGCAAACGATCCCCTGAAAGGTTTTTTGGTGGAAACAGATGAGTTTTTATCATGGGAAACAGAATTAGGACTCAAAGTCTGAACAACCTTTTTTTGCAAAAATCCCTAAGCCGCGCGGTCACAATTTCAGGAAAAAACTGAGGTTCTGCAATTCACTCAAAAATGGTGCCAAACTGCTGCAAATGATCCCCTGAAAGGTTTTTCGGTGGAAACAGATGCGTTTTTATCATGGGAAACAGAATTAGCCCTCGAAGTCTGAACAACTTTTTTTTGCAAAAATCCCTAAGCCGCGCGGTCACAATTTCTTCTAAATTTCTGACGTTCTGCAATTCATTAAAAAATGGCGCTGAACTGTTGCAAACGATCCCCTGAAATGTTTTTCAGTGGAAACAGATGCGTTTTTATCATGGGAAACAGAATTAGCCCTCAACGTCTGATCAACATTTTTTTGAAAAAACCCCTAAGCCGCGCGGTCACAATTTCAGCAAAAATCTGACGTTCTGCAATTCACTCAAAAATGTTGCCAAACTGTTGCAAACGATCCCCTGAAAGGTTTTTTGGTGGAAACAGATGAGTTTTTATCATGGGAAACAGAATTAGCCCTCAACGTCTGAACAACCTTTTTTTGCAAAAATCCCTAAGCCGCGCGGTCACAATTTCAGCAAAAATCTGACGTTCTGCAATTCACTCAAAAATGTTGCCAAACTGTTGCAAACGATCCCCTGAAAGGTTTTTTGGTGGAAACAGATGAGTTTTTATCATGGGAAACAGGATTAGCCCTCAACGTCTGATCAACATTTTTTTGAAAAAACCCCTAAGCCGCGCGGTCACAATTTCAGCAAAAATCTGACGTTCTGCAATTCATTCAAAAATGGCGCTGAACTGTTGCAAACGATCCCCTGAAAGGTTTTTCGGTGGAAACAGATGCGTTTTGATCATGGGAAACAGAATTATCCCTCGACGTCTGAACAACCTTTTTTTGCAAAAATCCCTAAGCCGCGCGGTCACAATTTCAGGAAAAAACGGACGTTCTGCAATTCACTCAAAAATGGTGACAAACTGCTGCAAACGATCCCCTGAAAGGTTTTTCGGTGGAAACAGATGCGTTTTGATCATGGGAAACAGAATTAGCCCTCGACGTCTGAACAACTTTTTTTGAAAAAATCCCTAAGCCGCGCGGTCACAATTTCTTCTAAATTTCTGACGTTCTGCAATTCACTCAAAAATGGTGCTAAACTGTTGCAAACGATCCCCTGAAAGGTTTTTCGGTGGAAACAGATGCGTTTTTATCATCGGAAATAGAATTAGCCCTCGAAGTCTGAACAACTTTTTTTGAAAAAATCCCTAAGCCGCGCGGTCACAATTTCAGCAAAAATCTGACGTTCTGCAATTCATTCAAAAATGGCGCTGAACTGTTGCAAACGATCCCCTGAAAGGTTTTTCGGTGGAAAAAGATGCGTTTTTATCATCGGAGACAGAATTAGCCCTCAATGTCTGAACAACTTTTTTTTGCAAAAATCCCTAAGCCGCGCGGTCACAATTTCAGGAAAAAACTGACGTTCTGCAATTCACTCAAAAATGGTGCCAAACTGTTGCAAACGATCCCCTGAAAGGTTTTTCGGTGGAAACAGATGCGTTTTTATCATCGGAAACAGAATTAGCCCTCAACGTCTGAACAACTTTTTTTGCAAAAATCCCTAAGCCGCGCGGTCACAATTTCAGCAAAAATCTGACGTTCTGCAATTCATTCAAAAATGGCGCTGAACTGTTGCAAACGATCCCCTGAAAGGTTTTTCGGTGGAAACAGATGCGTTTTGATCATGGGAAACAGAATTAGCCCTCGACGTCTGAACAACCTTTTTTTGCAAAAATCCCTAAGCCGCGCGGTCACAATTTCAGGAAAAAACTGACGTTCTGCAATTCACTCAAAAATGGTGACAAACTGCTGCAAACGATCCCCTGAAAGGTTTTTCGGTGGAAACAGATGCGTTTTGATCATGGGAAACAGAATTAGCCCTCGACGTCTGAACAACTTTTTTTGAAAAAATCCCTAAGCCGCGCGGTCACAATTTCTTCTAAATTTCTGACGTTCTGCAATTCACTCAAAAATGGTGCTAAACTGTTGCAAACGATCCCCTGAAAGGTTTTTCGGTGGAAACAGATGCGTTTTTATCATCGGAAATAGAATTAGCCCTCGAAGTCTGAACAACTTTTTTTGAAAAAATCCCTAAGCCGCGCGGTCACAATTTCTTCTAAATTTCTGACGTTCTGCAATTGACTCGAAAATGGTGCTAAACGGTTGCAAACGATCCCCTGAAACAGATGCGTTTTTATCATGGGAAACAGAATTAGCCCTCAAAGTCTAAACAACTTTTATTTGCAAATTTCTTCTAAATTTCTGACGTTCTGCAATTCACTCAAAAATGGTGCTAAACTGTTGCAAACGATCCCCTGAAAGGTTTTTCGGTGGAAACAGATGCGTTTTATCATCGGAAATAGAATTAGCCCTCGAAGTCTGAACAACTTTTTTTGAAAAAATCCCTAAGCCGCGCGGTCACAATTTCAGCAAAAATCTGACGTTCTGCAATTCATTCAAAAATGGCGCTGAACTGTTGCAAACGATCCCCTGAAAGGTTTTTCGGTGGAAAAAGATGCGTTTTTATCATCGGAGACAGAATTAGCCCTCAATGTCTGAACAACTTTTTTTTGCAAAAATCCCTAAGCCGCGCGGTCACAATTTCAGGAAAAAACTGACGTTCTGCAATTCACTCAAAAATGGTGCCAAACTGTTGCAAACGATCCCCTGAAAGGTTTTTCGGTGGAAACAGATGCGTTTTTATCATCGGAAACAGAATTAGCCCTCAACGTCTGAACAACTTTTTTTGCAAAAATCCCTAAGCCGCGCGGTCACAATTTCAGCAAAAATCTGACGTTCTGCAATTCATTCAAAAATGGCGCTGAACTGTTGCAAACGATCCCCTGAAAGGTTTTTCGGTGGAAACAGATGCGTTTTGATCATGGGAAACAGAATTATCCCTCGACGTCTGAACAACCTTTTTTTGCAAAAATCCCTAAGCCGCGCGGTCACAATTTCAGGAAAAAACTGACGTTCTGCAATTCACTCAAAAATGGTGACAAACTGCTGCAAACGATCCCCTGAAAGGTTTTTCGGTGGAAACAGATGCGTTTTGATCATGGGAAACAGAATTAGCCCTCGACGTCTGAACAACTTTTTTTGAAAAAATCCCTAAGCCGCGCGGTCACAATTTCTTCTAAATTTCTGACGTTCTGCAATTCACTCAAAAATGGTGCTAAACTGTTGCAAACGATCCCCTGAAAGGTTTTTCGGTGGAAACAGATGCGTTTTTATCATCGGAAATAGAATTAGCCCTCGAAGTCTGAACAACTTTTTTTGAAAAAATCCCTAAGCCGCGCGGTCACAATTTCAGCAAAAATCTGACGTTCTGCAATTCATTCAAAAATGGCGCTGAACTGTTGCAAACGATCCCCTGAAAGGTTTTTCGGTGGAAAAAGATGCGTTTTTATCATCGGAGACAGAATTAGCCCTCAATGTCTGAACAACTTTTTTTTGCAAAAATCCCTAAGCCGCGCGGTCACAATTTCTTCTAAATTTCTGACGTTCTGCAATTCACTCAAAAATGGTGCTAAACTGTTGCAAACGATCCCCTGAAAGGTTTTTCGGTGGAAACAGATGCGTTTTTATCATCGGAAATAGAATTAGCCCTCGAAGTCTGAACAACTTTTTTTGAAAAAATCCCTAAGCCGCGCGGTCACAATTTCAGCAAAAATCTGACGTTCTGCAATTCATTCAAAAATGGCGCTGAACTGTTGCAAACGATCCCCTGAAAGGTTTTTCGGTGGAAACAGATGCGTTTTGATCATGGGAAACAGAATTATCCCTCAATGTCTGAACAACTTTTTTTTGCAAAAATCCCTAAGCCGCGCGGTCACAATTTCAGGAAAAAACTGACGTTCTGCAATTCACTCAAAAATGGTGCCAAACTGTTGCAAACGATCCCCTGAAAGGTTTTTCGGTGGAAACAGATGCGTTTTTATCATCGGAAACAGAATTAGCCCTCAACGTCTGAACAACTTTTTTTGCAAAAATCCCTAAGCCGCGCGGTCACAATTTCAGCAAAAATCTGACGTTCTGCAATTCATTCAAAAATGGCGCTGAACTGTTGCAAACGATCCCCTGAAAGGTTTTTCGGTGGAAACAGATGCGTTTTGATCATGGGAAACAGAATTATCCCTCGACGTCAGAACAACTTTTTTTGAAAAAATCCCTAAGCCGCGCGGTCACAATTTCTTCTAAATTTCTGACGTTCTGCAATTCACTCAAAAATGTTGCCAAACTGTTGTAAACGATTCCCTGAAAGGTTTTTTGGTGGAAACAGATGAGTTTTTATCATGGGAAACAGAATTAGCCCTCAACGTCTGAACAACCTTTTTTTGCAAAAATCCCTAAGCCGCGCGGTCACAATTTCAGGAAAAAACTGACGTTCTGCAATTCACTCAAAAATGGTGACAAACTGCTGCAAACGATCCCCTGAAAGGTTTTTCGGTGGAAACAGATGCGTTTTGATCATGGGAAACAGAATTAGCCTCGACGTCTGAACAGCTTTTTTTGAAAAAATCCCTAAGCCGCGCGGTCACAATTTCTTTTAAATTTCTGACGTTCTGCAATTCACTCGAAAATGGTGCTCAACGGTTGCAAACGATCCCCTGAAACAGATGCGTTTTTATCATGGGAAACAGAATTAGCCCTCAAAGTCTAAACAACTTTTATTTGCAAATTTCTTCTAAATTTCTGACGTTCTGCAATTCACTCAAAAATGGTACTAAACTGTTGCAAACGATCCCCTGAAAGGTTTTTCGGTGGAAACAGATGCGTTTTTATCATCGGAAATAGAATTAGCCCTCGAAGTCTGAACAACTTTTTTTGAAAAAATCCCTAAGCCGCGCGGTCACAATTTCAGCAAAAATCTGACGTTCTGCAATTCATTCAAAAATGGCGCTGAACTGTTGCAAACGATCCCCTGAAAGGTTTTTCGGTGGAAAAAGATGAGTTTTTATCATCGGAGACAGAATTAGCCCTCAACGTCTGAAAAATTTTTTTTTTGCAAAAATCCCTAAGCCGCGCGGTCACAATTTCAGCAAAAATCTGACGTTCTGCAATTCATTCAAAAATGGCGCTGAACTGTTGCAAACGATCCCCTGAAAGGTTTTTCGGTGGAAACAGATGCGTTTTTATCATGGGAAACAGAATTAGCCCTCAATGTCTGAACAACTTTTTTTTGCAAAAATCCCTAAGCCGCGCGGTCACAATTTCAGGAAAAAACTGACGTTCTGCAATTCACTCAAAAATGGTGACAAACTGCTGCAAACGATCCCCTGAAAGGTTTTTCGGTGGAAACAGATGCGTTTTGATCATGGGAAACAGAATTAGCCCTCGACGTCTGAACAACTTTTTTTGAAAAAATCCCTAAGCCGCGCGGTCACAATTTCTTCTAAATTTCTGACGTTCTGCAATTCACTCAAAAATGTTGCCAAACTGTTGCAAACGATCCCCTGAAAGGTTTTTTGGTGGAAACAGATGAGTTTTTATCAGGGGAAACAGAATTAGCCCTCAACGTCTGAACAACCTTTTTTTGCAAAAATCCCTAAGCCGCGCGGTCACAATTTCAGGAAAAAACTGACGTTCTGCAATTCACTCAAAAATGGTGCCAAACTGCTGGAAATGATCCCCTGAAAGGTTTTTCGGTGGAAACAGATGCGTTTTTATCATGGGAAACAGAATTAGCCCTCGAAGTCTGAACAACTTTTTTTTGCAAAAATCCCTAAGCCGCGCGGTCACAATTTCTTCTAAATTTCTGACGTTCTGCAATTCACTCGAAAATGGTGCTAAACTGTTGCAAACGATCCCCTGAAACAGATGCGTTTTTATCATGGGAAACAGAATTAGCGCTCAAAGTCTAAACAACTTTTATTTGCAAATTTCTTCTAAATTTCTGACGTTCTGCAATTCACTCAAAAATGGTGCTAAACTGTTGCAAACGATCCCCTGAAAGGTTTTTCGGTGGAAACAGATGCGTTTTTATCATCGGAAATAGAATTAGCCCTCGAAGTCTGAACAACTTTTTTTGAAAAAATCCCTAAGCCGCGCGGTCACAATTTCAGCAAAAATCTGACGTTCTGCAATTCATTCAAAAATGGCGCTGAACTGTTGCAAACGATCCCCTGAAAGGTTTTTCGGTGGAAACAGATGCGTTTTGATCATGGGAAACAGAATTAGCCCTCGACGTCAGAACAACTTTTTTTGAAAAAATCCCTAAGCCGCGCTTACAATTTCTTCTAAATTTCTGACGTTCTGCAATTCACTCAAAAATGTTGCCAAACTGTTGCAAACGATCCCCTGAAAGGTTTTTTGGTGGAAACAGATGAGTTTTTATCATGGGAAACAGAATTAGCCCTCAAAGTCTGAACAACCTTTTTTTGCAAAAATCCCTAAGCCGCGCGGTCACAATTTCAGGAAAAAACTGAGGTTCTGCAATTCACTCAAAAATGGTGCCAAACTGCTGCAAATGATCCCCTGAAAGGTTTTTCGGTGGAAACAGATGCGTTTTTATCATGGGAAACAGAATTAGCCCTCGAAGTCTGAACAACTTTTTTTTGCAAAAATCCCTAAGCCGCGCGGTCACAATTTCTTCTAAATTTCTGACGTTCTGCAATTCATTAAAAAATGGCACTGAACTGTTGCAAACGATCCCCTGAAATGTTTTTCAGTGGAAACAGATGCGTTTTTATCATGGGAAACAGAATTAGCCCTCAACGTCTGATCAACATTTTTTTGAAAAAAACCCTAAGCCGCGCGGTCACAATTTCAGCAAAAATCTGACGTTCTGCAATTCACTCAAAAATGTTGCCAAACTGTTGCAAACGATCCCCTGAAAGGTTTTTTGGTGGAAACAGATGAGTTTTAATCATGGGAAACAGAATTAGCCCTCAACGTCTGAACAACGTTTTTTTGCAAAAATCCCTAAGCCGCGCGGTCACAATTTCAGGAAAAAACTGACGTTCTGCAATTCACTCAAAAATGGTGACAAACTGCTGCAAACGATCCCCTGAAAGGTTTTTCGGTGGAAACAGATGCGTTTTGATCATGGGAAACAGAATTAGCCCTCGACGTCTGAACAACTTTTTTTGAAAAAATCCCTAAGCCGCGCGGTCACAATTTCTTCTAAATTTCTGACGTTCTGCAATTCACTCAAAAATGTTGCCAAACTGTTGCAAACGATCCCCTGAAAGGTTTTTTGGTGGAAACAGATGAGTTTTTATCAGGGGAAACAGAATTAGCCCTCAACGTCTGATCAACCTTTTTTTGCAAAAATCCCTAAGCCGCGCGGTCACAATTTCAGGAAAAAACTGACGTTCTGCAATTCACTCAAAAATGGTGCCAAACTGCTGGAAATGATCCCCTGAAAGGTTTTTCGGTGGAAACAGATGCGTTTTTATCATGGGAAACAGAATTAGCCCTCGAAGTCTGAACAACTTTTTTTTGCAAAAATCCCTAAGCCGCGCGGTCACAATTTCTTCTAAATTTCTGACGTTCTGCAATTCACTCGAAAATGGTGCTAAACTGTTGCAAACGATCCCCTGAAACAGATGCGTTTTTATCATGGGAAACAGAATTAGCCCTCAAAGTCTAAACAACTTTTATTTGCAAATTTCTTCTAAATTTCTGACGTTCTGCAATTCACTCAAAAATGGTGCTAAACTGTTGCAAACGATCCCCTGAAAGGTTTTTCGGTGGAAACAGATGCGTTTTTATCATCGGAAATAGAATTAGCCCTCGAAGTCTGAACAACTTTTTTTGAAAAAATCCCTAAGCCGCGCGGTCACATTTTCAGCAAAAATCTGACGTTCTGCAATTCATTCAAAAATGGCGCTGAACTGTTGCAAACGATCCCCTGAAAGGTTTTTCGGTGGAAAAAGATGCGTTTTTATCATCGGAGACAGAATTAGCCCTCAATGTCTGAACAACTTTTTTTTGCAAAAATCCCTAAGCCGCGCGGTCACAATTTCAGGAAAAAACTGACGTTCTGCAATTCACTCAAAAATGGTGCCAAACTGTTGCAAACCATCCCCTGAAAGGTTTTTCGGTGGAAACAGATGCGTTTTTATCATCGGAAACAGAATTAGCCCTCAACGTCTGAACAATTTTTTTTGCAAAAATCCCTAAGCCGCGCGGTCACAATTTCAGCAAAAATCTGACGTTCTGCAATTCATTCAAAAATGGCGCTGAACTGTTGCAAACGATCCCCTGAAAGGTTTTTCGGTGGAAACAGATGCGTTTTGATCATGGGAAACAGAATTAGCCCTCGACGTCAGAACAACTTTTTTTGAAAAAATCCCTAAGCCGCGCTTACAATTTCTTCTAAATTTCTGACGTTCTGCAATTCACTCAAAAATGTTGCCAAACTGTTGCAAACGATCCCCTGAAAGGTTTTTTGGTGGAAACAGATGAGTTTTTATCATGGGAAACAGAATTAGCCCTCAAAGTCTGAACAACCTTTTTTTGCAAAAATCCCTAAGCCGCGCGGTCACAATTTCAGGAAAAAACTGAGGTTCTGCAATTCACTCTAAAATGGTGCCAAACTGCTGCAAATGATCCCCTGAAAGGTTTTTCGGTGGAAACAGATGCGTTTTTATCATGGGAAACAGAATTAGCCCTCGACGTCTGAACAACTTTTTTTTGCAAAAATCCCTAAGCCGCGCGGTCACAATTTCTTCTAAATTTCTGACGTTCTGCAATTCATTAAAAAATGGCGCTGAACTGTTGCAAACGATCCCCTGAAATGTTTTTCAGTGGAAACAGATGCGTTTTTATCATGGGAAACAGAATTAGCCCTCAACGTCTGATCAACATTTTTTTGAAAAACCCCTAAGCCGCGCGGTCACAATTTCAGCAAAAATCTGACGTTCTGCAATTCACTCAAAAATGTTGCCAAACTGTTGCAAACGATCCCCTGAAAGGTTTTTTGGTGGAAACAGATGAGTTTTTATCATGGGAAACAGAATTAGCCCTCAACGTCTGAACAACCTTTTTTTGCAAAAATCCCTAAGCCGCGCGGTCACAATTTCAGGAAAAAACTGACGTTCTGCAATTCACTCAAAAATGGTGACAAACTGCTGCAAACGATCCCCTGAAAGGTTTTTCGGTGGAAACAGATGTGTGTTGATCATGGGAAACAGAATTAGCCTCGACGTCTGAACAACGTTTTTTGAAAAAATCCCTAAGCCGCGCGGTCACAATTTCTTCTAAATTTCTGACGTTCTGCAATTCACTCGAAAATGGTGCTAAACGGTTGCAAACGATCCCCTGAAACAGATGCGTTTTTATCATGGGAAACAGAATTAGCCCTCAAAGTCTAAACAACTTTTATTTGCAAATTTCTTCTAAATTTCTGACGTTCTGCAATTCACTCAAAAATGGTGCTAAACTGTTGCAAACGATCCCCTGAAAGGTTTTTCGGTGGAAACAGATGCGTTTTTATCATCGGAAATAGAATTAGCCCTCAATGTCTGAACAACTTTTTTTTGCAAAAATCCCTAAGCCGCGCGGTCACAATTTCAGCAAAAAACTGACGTTCTGCAATTCACTCAAAAATGGTGCCAAACTGTTGCAAACGATCCCCTGAAAGGTTTTTCGGTGGAAACAGATGCGTTTTTATCATCGGAAACAGAATTAGCCCTCAACGTCTGAAGAACTTTTTTTGCAAAAATCCATAAGCCGCGCGGTCACAATTTCAGCAAAAATCTGACGTTCTGCAATTCATTCAAAAATGGCGCTGAACTGTTGCAAACGATCCCCTGAAAGGTTTTTCGGTGGAAACAGATGCGTTTTGATCATGGGAAACAGAATTAGCCCTCGACGTCAGAACAACTTTTTTTGAAAAAATCCCTAAGCCGCGCTTACAATTTCTTCTAAATTTCTGACGTTCTGCAATTCACTCAAAAATGTTGCCAAACTGTTGCAAACGATCCCCTGAAAGGTTTTTTGGTGGAAACAGATGAGTTTTTATCATGGGAAACAGAATTAGCCCTCAACGTCTGAACAACCTTTTTTTGCAAAAATCCCTAAGCCGCGCGGTCACAATTTCAGGAAAAAACTGAGGTTCTGCAATTCACTCAAAAATGGTGCCAAAGTGCTGCAAATGATCCCCTGAAAGGTTTTTTGGTGGAAACAGATGCGTTTTTATCATGGGAAACAGAATTAGCCCTCGAAGTCTGAACAACTTTTTTTTGAAAAAATCCCTAAGCCGCGCGGTCACAATTTCTTCTAAATTTCTGACGTTCTGCAATTCATTAAAAAATGGCGCTGAACTGTTGCAAACGATCCCCTGAAATGTTTTTCAGTGGAAACAGATGCGTTTTTATCATGGGAAACAGAATTAGCCCTCGACGTCTGATCAACATTTTTTTGAAAAAACCCCTAAGCCGCGCGGTCACAATTTCAGCAAAAATCTGACGTTCTGCAATTCACTCAAAAATGTTGCCAAACTGTTGCAAACGATCCCCTGAAAGGTTTTTCGGTGGAAACAGATGCGTTTTGATCATGGGAAACAGAATTAGCCTCGACGTCTGAACAACTTTTTTTGAAAAAATCCCTAAGCCGCGCGGTCAAAATTTCTTCTAAATTTCTGACGTTCTGCAATTCACTCAAAAATGGTGCTAAACGGTTGCAAACGATCCCCTGAAACAGATGCGTTTTTATCATGGGAAACAGAATTAGCCCTCAAAGTCTAAACAACTTTTATTTGCAAATTTCTTCTAAATTTCTGACGTTCTGCAATTCACTCAAAAATGGTGCTAAACTGTTGCAAACGATCCGCTGAAAGGTTTTTCGGTGGAAACAGATGCGTTTTTATCATGGGAAACAGAATTAGCCCTCGACGTCTGATCAACATTTTTTTGAAAAAACCCCTAAGCCGCGCGGTCACAATTTCAGCAAAAATCTGACGTTCTGCAATTCACTCAAAAATGTTGCTAAACTGTTGCAAACGATCCCCTGAAAGGTTTTTTGGTGGAAACAGATGAGTTTTTATCATGGGAAACAGAATTAGCCCTCAACGTCTGAACAACCTTTTTTTGCAAAAATCCCTAAGCCGCGCGGTCACAATTTCAGGAAAAAACTGACGTTCTGCAATTCACTCAAAAATGGTGACAAACTGCTGCAAACGATCCCCTGAAAGGTTTTTCGGTGGAAACAGATGCGTTTTTATCATGGGAAACAGAATTAGCCCTCGAAGTCTGAACAACTTTTTTTGAAAAAATCCCTAAGCCGCGCGGTCACAATTTCAGCAAAAATCTGACGTTCTGCAATTCATTCAAAAATGGCGCTGAACTGTTGCAAACGATCCCCTGAAAGGTTTTTCGGTGGAAAAAGATGCGTTTTTATCATCGGAGACAGAATTAGCCCTCAATGTCTGAACAACTTTTTTTTGCAAAAATCCCTAAGCCGCGCGGTCACAATTTCAGGAAAAAACTGACGTTCTGCAATTCACTCAAAAATGGTGCCAAACTGTTGCAAACGATCCCCTGAAAGGTTTTTCGGTGGAAACAGATGCGTTTTTATCATCGGAAACAGAATTAGCCCTCAACGTCTGAACAACCTTTTTTTGCAAAAATCCCTAAGCCGCGCGGTCACAATTTCAGGAAAAAACTGACGTTCTGCAATTCACTCAAAAATGGTGCCAAACTGCTGGAAATGATCCCCTGAAAGGTTTTTCGGTGGAAACAGATGCGTTTTTATCATGGGAAACAGAATTAGCCCTCGAAGTCTGAACAACTTTTTTTTGCAAAAATCCCTAAGCCGCGCGGTCACAATTTCTTCTAAATTTCTGACGTTCTGCAATTCACTCGAAAATGGTGCTAAACTGTTGCAAACGATCCCCTGAAACAGATGCGTTTTTATCATGGGAAACAGAATTAGCGCTCAAAGTCTAAACAACTTTTATTTGCAAATTTCTTCTAAATTTCTGACGTTCTGCAATTCACTCAAAAATGGTGCTAAACTGTTGCAAACGATCCCCTGAAAGGTTTTTCGGTGGAAACAGATGCGTTTTTATCATCGGAAATAGAATTAGCCCTCGAAGTCTGAACAACTTTTTTTGAAAAAATCCCTAAGCCGCGCGGTCACAATTTCAGCAAAAATCTGACGTTCTGCAATTCATTCAAAAATGGCGCTGAACTGTTGCAAACGATCCCCTGAAAGGTTTTTCGGTGGAAACAGATGCGTTTTGATCATGGGAAACAGAATTAGCCCTCGACGTCAGAACAACTTTTTTTGAAAAAATCCCTAAGCCGCGCTTACAATTTCTTCTAAATTTCTGACGTTCTGCAATTCACTCAAAAATGTTGCCAAACTGTTGCAAACGATCCCCTGAAAGGTTTTTTGGTGGAAACAGATGAGTTTTTATCATGGGAAACAGAATTAGCCCTCAAAGTCTGAACAACCTTTTTTTGCAAAAATCCCTAAGCCGCGCGGTCACAATTTCAGGAAAAAACTGAGGTTCTGCAATTCACTCAAAAATGGTGCCAAACTGCTGCAAATGATCCCCTGAAAGGTTTTTCGGTGGAAACAGATGCGTTTTTATCATGGGAAACAGAATTAGCCCTCGAAGTCTGAACAACTTTTTTTTGCAAAAATCCCTAAGCCGCGCGGTCACAATTTCTTCTAAATTTCTGACGTTCTGCAATTCATTAAAAAATGGCACTGAACTGTTGCAAACGATCCCCTGAAATGTTTTTCAGTGGAAACAGATGCGTTTTTATCATGGGAAACAGAATTAGCCCTCAACGTCTGATCAACATTTTTTTGAAAAAAACCCTAAGCCGCGCGGTCACAATTTCAGCAAAAATCTGACGTTCTGCAATTCACTCAAAAATGTTGCCAAACTGTTGCAAACGATCCCCTGAAAGGTTTTTTGGTGGAAACAGATGAGTTTTAATCATGGGAAACAGAATTAGCCCTCAACGTCTGAACAACGTTTTTTTGCAAAAATCCCTAAGCCGCGCGGTCACAATTTCAGGAAAAAACTGACGTTCTGCAATTCACTCAAAAATGGTGACAAACTGCTGCAAACGATCCCCTGAAAGGTTTTTCGGTGGAAACAGATGCGTTTTGATCATGGGAAACAGAATTAGCCCTCGACGTCTGAACAACTTTTTTTGAAAAAATCCCTAAGCCGCGCGGTCACAATTTCTTCTAAATTTCTGACGTTCTGCAATTCACTCAAAAATGTTGCCAAACTGTTGCAAACGATCCCCTGAAAGGTTTTTTGGTGGAAACAGATGAGTTTTTATCAGGGGAAACAGAATTAGCCCTCAACGTCTGATCAACCTTTTTTTGCAAAAATCCCTAAGCCGCGCGGTCACAATTTCAGGAAAAAACTGACGTTCTGCAATTCACTCAAAAATGGTGCCAAACTGCTGGAAATGATCCCCTGAAAGGTTTTTCGGTGGAAACAGATGCGTTTTTATCATGGGAAACAGAATTAGCCCTCGAAGTCTGAACAACTTTTTTTTGCAAAAATCCCTAAGCCGCGCGGTCACAATTTCTTCTAAATTTCTGACGTTCTGCAATTCACTCGAAAATGGTGCTAAACTGTTGCAAACGATCCCCTGAAACAGATGCGTTTTTATCATGGGAAACAGAATTAGCCCTCAAAGTCTAAACAACTTTTATTTGCAAATTTCTTCTAAATTTCTGACGTTCTGCAATTCACTCAAAAATGGTGCTAAACTGTTGCAAACGATCCCCTGAAAGGTTTTTCGGTGGAAACAGATGCGTTTTTATCATCGGAAATAGAATTAGCCCTCGAAGTCTGAACAACTTTTTTTGAAAAAATCCCTAAGCCGCGCGGTCACATTTTCAGCAAAAATCTGACGTTCTGCAATTCATTCAAAAATGGCGCTGAACTGTTGCAAACGATCCCCTGAAAGGTTTTTCGGTGGAAAAAGATGCGTTTTTATCATCGGAGACAGAATTAGCCCTCAATGTCTGAACAACTTTTTTTTGCAAAAATCCCTAAGCCGCGCGGTCACAATTTCAGGAAAAAACTGACGTTCTGCAATTCACTCAAAAATGGTGCCAAACTGTTGCAAACCATCCCCTGAAAGGTTTTTCGGTGGAAACAGATGCGTTTTTATCATCGGAAACAGAATTAGCCCTCAACGTCTGAACAATTTTTTTTGCAAAAATCCCTAAGCCGCGCGGTCACAATTTCAGCAAAAATCTGACGTTCTGCAATTCATTCAAAAATGGCGCTGAACTGTTGCAAACGATCCCCTGAAAGGTTTTTCGGTGGAAACAGATGCGTTTTGATCATGGGAAACAGAATTAGCCCTCGACGTCAGAACAACTTTTTTTGAAAAAATCCCTAAGCCGCGCTTACAATTTCTTCTAAATTTCTGACGTTCTGCAATTCACTCAAAAATGTTGCCAAACTGTTGCAAACGATCCCCTGAAAGGTTTTTTGGTGGAAACAGATGAGTTTTTATCATGGGAAACAGAATTAGCCCTCAAAGTCTGAACAACCTTTTTTTGCAAAAATCCCTAAGCCGCGCGGTCACAATTTCAGGAAAAAACTGAGGTTCTGCAATTCACTCTAAAATGGTGCCAAACTGCTGCAAATGATCCCCTGAAAGGTTTTTCGGTGGAAACAGATGCGTTTTTATCATGGGAAACAGAATTAGCCCTCGACGTCTGAACAACTTTTTTTTGCAAAAATCCCTAAGCCGCGCGGTCACAATTTCTTCTAAATTTCTGACGTTCTGCAATTCATTAAAAAATGGCGCTGAACTGTTGCAAACGATCCCCTGAAATGTTTTTCAGTGGAAACAGATGCGTTTTTATCATGGGAAACAGAATTAGCCCTCAACGTCTGATCAACATTTTTTTGAAAAACCCCTAAGCCGCGCGGTCACAATTTCAGCAAAAATCTGACGTTCTGCAATTCACTCAAAAATGTTGCCAAACTGTTGCAAACGATCCCCTGAAAGGTTTTTTGGTGGAAACAGATGAGTTTTTATCATGGGAAACAGAATTAGCCCTCAACGTCTGAACAACCTTTTTTTGCAAAAATCCCTAAGCCGCGCGGTCACAATTTCAGGAAAAAACTGACGTTCTGCAATTCACTCAAAAATGGTGACAAACTGCTGCAAACGATCCCCTGAAAGGTTTTTCGGTGGAAACAGATGTGTGTTGATCATGGGAAACAGAATTAGCCTCGACGTCTGAACAACGTTTTTTGAAAAAATCCCTAAGCCGCGCGGTCACAATTTCTTCTAAATTTCTGACGTTCTGCAATTCACTCGAAAATGGTGCTAAACGGTTGCAAACGATCCCCTGAAACAGATGCGTTTTTATCATGGGAAACAGAATTAGCCCTCAAAGTCTAAACAACTTTTATTTGCAAATTTCTTCTAAATTTCTGACGTTCTGCAATTCACTCAAAAATGGTGCTAAACTGTTGCAAACGATCCCCTGAAAGGTTTTTCGGTGGAAACAGATGCGTTTTTATCATCGGAAATAGAATTAGCCCTCAATGTCTGAACAACTTTTTTTTGCAAAAATCCCTAAGCCGCGCGGTCACAATTTCAGCAAAAAACTGACGTTCTGCAATTCACTCAAAAATGGTGCCAAACTGTTGCAAACGATCCCCTGAAAGGTTTTTCGGTGGAAACAGATGCGTTTTTATCATCGGAAACAGAATTAGCCCTCAACGTCTGAAGAACTTTTTTTGCAAAAATCCATAAGCCGCGCGGTCACAATTTCAGCAAAAATCTGACGTTCTGCAATTCATTCAAAAATGGCGCTGAACTGTTGCAAACGATCCCCTGAAAGGTTTTTCGGTGGAAACAGATGCGTTTTGATCATGGGAAACAGAATTAGCCCTCGACGTCAGAACAACTTTTTTTGAAAAAATCCCTAAGCCGCGCTTACAATTTCTTCTAAATTTCTGACGTTCTGCAATTCACTCAAAAATGTTGCCAAACTGTTGCAAACGATCCCCTGAAAGGTTTTTTGGTGGAAACAGATGAGTTTTTATCATGGGAAACAGAATTAGCCCTCAACGTCTGAACAACCTTTTTTTGCAAAAATCCCTAAGCCGCGCGGTCACAATTTCAGGAAAAAACTGAGGTTCTGCAATTCACTCAAAAATGGTGCCAAAGTGCTGCAAATGATCCCCTGAAAGGTTTTTTGGTGGAAACAGATGCGTTTTTATCATGGGAAACAGAATTAGCCCTCGAAGTCTGAACAACTTTTTTTTGAAAAAATCCCTAAGCCGCGCGGTCACAATTTCTTCTAAATTTCTGACGTTCTGCAATTCATTAAAAAATGGCGCTGAACTGTTGCAAACGATCCCCTGAAATGTTTTTCAGTGGAAACAGATGCGTTTTTATCATGGGAAACAGAATTAGCCCTCGACGTCTGATCAACATTTTTTTGAAAAAACCCCTAAGCCGCGCGGTCACAATTTCAGCAAAAATCTGACGTTCTGCAATTCACTCAAAAATGTTGCCAAACTGTTGCAAACGATCCCCTGAAAGGTTTTTCGGTGGAAACAGATGCGTTTTGATCATGGGAAACAGAATTAGCCTCGACGTCTGAACAACTTTTTTTGAAAAAATCCCTAAGCCGCGCGGTCAAAATTTCTTCTAAATTTCTGACGTTCTGCAATTCACTCAAAAATGGTGCTAAACGGTTGCAAACGATCCCCTGAAACAGATGCGTTTTTATCATGGGAAACAGAATTAGCCCTCAAAGTCTAAACAACTTTTATTTGCAAATTTCTTCTAAATTTCTGACGTTCTGCAATTCACTCAAAAATGGTGCTAAACTGTTGCAAACGATCCGCTGAAAGGTTTTTCGGTGGAAACAGATGCGTTTTTATCATGGGAAACAGAATTAGCCCTCGACGTCTGATCAACATTTTTTTGAAAAAACCCCTAAGCCGCGCGGTCACAATTTCAGCAAAAATCTGACGTTCTGCAATTCACTCAAAAATGTTGCTAAACTGTTGCAAACGATCCCCTGAAAGGTTTTTTGGTGGAAACAGATGAGTTTTTATCATGGGAAACAGAATTAGCCCTCAACGTCTGAACAACCTTTTTTTGCAAAAATCCCTAAGCCGCGCGGTCACAATTTCAGGAAAAAACTGACGTTCTGCAATTCACTCAAAAATGGTGACAAACTGCTGCAAACGATCCCCTGAAAGGTTTTTCGGTGGAAACAGATGCGTTTTTATCATGGGAAACAGAATTAGCCCTCGAAGTCTGAACAACTTTTTTTGAAAAAATCCCTAAGCCGCGCGGTCACAATTTCAGCAAAAATCTGACGTTCTGCAATTCATTCAAAAATGGCGCTGAACTGTTGCAAACGATCCCCTGAAAGGTTTTTCGGTGGAAAAAGATGCGTTTTTATCATCGGAGACAGAATTAGCCCTCAATGTCTGAACAACTTTTTTTTGCAAAAATCCCTAAGCCGCGCGGTCACAATTTCAGGAAAAAACTGACGTTCTGCAATTCACTCAAAAATGGTGCCAAACTGTTGCAAACGATCCCCTGAAAGGTTTTTCGGTGGAAACAGATGCGTTTTTATCATCGGAAACAGAATTAGCCCTCAACGTCTGAACAACCTTTTTTTGCAAAAATCCCTAAGCCGCGCGGTCACAATTTCAGGAAAAAACTGACGTTCTGCAATTCACTCAAAAATGGTGCCAAACTGCTGGAAATGATCCCCTGAAAGGTTTTTCGGTGGAAACAGATGCGTTTTTATCATGGGAAACAGAATTAGCCCTCGAAGTCTGAACAACTTTTTTTTGCAAAAATCCCTAAGCCGCGCGGTCACAATTTCTTCTAAATTTCTGACGTTCTGCAATTCACTCGAAAATGGTGCTAAACTGTTGCAAACGATCCCCTGAAATAGATGTGTTTTTATCATGGGAAACAGAATTAGCCCTCGAAGTCTAAACAACTTTTATTTGCAAATTTCTTCTAAATTTCTGACGTTCTGCAATTCACTCAAAAATGGTGCTAAACTGTTGCAAACGATCCCCTGAAAGGTTTTTCGGTGGAAACAGATGCGTTTTTATCATCGGAAATAGAATTAGCCCTCGAAGTCTGAACAACTTTTTTTGAAAAAATCCCTAAGCCGCGCGGTCACAATTTCAGCAAAAATCTGACGTTCTGCAATTCATTCAAAAATGGCGCTGAACTGTTGCAAACGATCCCCTGAAAGGTTTTTCGGTGGAAAAAGATGCGTTTTTATCATCGGAGACAGAATTAGCCCTCAATGTCTGAACAACTTTTTTTTGCAAAAATCCCTAAGCCGCGCGGTCACAATTTCAGGAAAAAACTGACGTTCTGCAATTCACTCAAAAATGGTGCCAAACTGCTGGAAATGATCCCCTGAAAGGTTTTTCGGTGGAAACAGATGCGTTTTTATCATGGGAAACAGAATTAGCCCTCGAAGTCTGAACAACTTTTTTTTGCAAAAATCCCTAAGCCGCGCGGTCACAATTTCTTCTAAATTTCTGACGTTCTGCAATTCACTCGAAAATGGTGCTAAACTGTTGCAAACGATCCCCTGAAACAGATGCGTTTTTATCATGGGAAACAGAATTAGCCCTCAAAGTCTAAACAACTTTTATTTGCAAATTTCTTCTAAATTTCTGACGTTCTGCAATTCACTCAAAAATGGTGCTAAACTGTTGCAAACGATCCCCTGAAAGGTTTTTCGGTGGAAACAGATGCGTTTTTATCATCGGAAATAGAATTAGCCCTCGAAGTCTGAACAACTTTTTTTGAAAAAATCCCTAAGCCGCGCGGTCACAATTTCAGCAAAAATCTGACGTTCTGCAATTCATTCAAAAATGGCGCTGAACTGTTGCAAACGATCCCCTGAAAGGTTTTTCGGTGGAAAAAGATGCGTTTTTATCATCGGAGACAGAATTAGCCCTCAATGTCTGAACAACTTTTTTTTGCAAAAATCCCTAAGCCGCGCGGTCACAATTTCAGGAAAAAACTGACGTTCTGCAATTCACTCAAAAATGGTGCCAAACTGTTGCAAACGATCCCCTGAAAGGTTTTTTGGTGGAAACAGATGAGTTTTTATCATCGGAAACAGAATTAGCCCTCAACGTCTGAACAATTTTTTTTGCAAAAATCCCTAAGCCGCGCGGTCACAATTTCAGCAAAAATCTGACGTTTTGCAATTCATTCAAAAATGGCGCTGAACTGTTGCAAACGATCCCCTGAAAGGTTTTTCGGTGGAAACAGATGCGTTTTGATCAAGGGAAACAGAATTAGCCCTCGACGTCAGAACAACTTTTTTTGAAAAAATCCCTAAGCCGCGCGGTCACAATTTCAGGAAAAAACTGAGGTTCTGCAATTCACTCAAAAATGGTGCCAAACTGCTGCAAATGATCCCCTGAAAGGTTTTTCGGTGGAAACAGATGCGTTTTTATCATGGGAAACAGAATTAGCCCTCGAAGTCTGAACAACTTTTTTTTGCAAAAATCCCTAAGCCGCGCGGTCACAATTTCTTCTAAATTTCTGACGTTCTGCAATTCATTAAAAAATGGCGCTGAACTGTTGCAAACGATCCCCTGAAATGTTTTTCAGTGGAAACAGATGCGTTTTTATCATGGGAAACAGAATTAGCCCTCAACGTCTGATCAACATTTTTTTGAAAAAACCCCTAAGCCGCGCGGTCACAATTTCAGCAAAAATCTGACGTTCTGCAATTCACTCAAAAATGTTGCCAAACTGTTGCAAACGATCCCCTGAAAGGTTTTTTGGTGGAAACAGATGAGTTTTTATCATGGGAAACAGAATTAGCCCTCAACGTCTGAACAACCTTTTTTTGCAAAAATCCCTAAGCCGCGCGGTCACAATTTCAGCAAAAATCTGACGTTCTGCAATTCACTCAAAAATGTTGCCAAACTGTTGCAAACGATCCCCTGAAAGGTTTTTTGGTGGAAATAGATGAGTTTTTATCATGGGAAACAGAATTAGCCCTCAACGTCTGATCAACATTTTTTTGAAAAAACCCCTAAGCCGCGCGGTCACAATTTCAGCAAAAATCTGACGTTCTGCAATTCACTCAAAAATGTTGCCAAACTGTTGCAAACGATCCCCTGAAAGGTTTTTTGGTGGAAACAGATGAGTTTTTATCATGGGAAACAGAATTAGCCCTCTACGTCTGAACAACCTTTTTTTGCAAAAATCCCTAAGCCGCGCGGTCACAATTTCAGGAAAAAACTGACGTTCTGCAATTCACTCAAAAATGGTGACAAACTGCTGCAAACGATCCCCTGAAAGGTTTTTCGGTGGAAACAGATGCGTGTTGATCATGGGAAACAGAATTAGCCTCGACGTCTGAACAACGTTTTTTGAAAAAATCCCTAAGCCGCGCGGTCACAATTTCTTCTAAATTTCTGACGTTCTGCAATTGACTCGAAAATGGTGCTAAACGGTTGCAAACGATCCCCTGAAACAGATGCGTTTTTATCATGGGAAACAGAATTAGCCCTCAAAGTCTAAACAACTTTTATTTGCAAATTTCTTCTAAATTTCTGACGTTCTGCAATTCACTCAAAAATGGTGCTAAACTGTTGCAAACGATCCCCTGAAAGGTTTTTCGGTGGAAACAGATGCGTTTTATCATCGGAAATAGAATTAGCCCTCGAAGTCTGAACAACTTTTTTTGAAAAAATCCCTAAGCCGCGCGGTCACAATTTCAGCAAAAATCTGACGTTCTGCAATTCATTCAAAAATGGCGCTGAACTGTTGCAAACGATCCCCTGAAAGGTTTTTCGGTGGAAAAAGATGCGTTTTTATCATCGGAGACAGAATTAGCCCTCAATGTCTGAACAACTTTTTTTTGCAAAAATCCCTAAGCCGCGCGGTCACAATTTCAGGAAAAAACTGACGTTCTGCAATTCACTCAAAAATGGTGCCAAACTGTTGCAAACGATCCCCTGAAAGGTTTTTCGGTGGAAACAGATGCGTTTTTATCATCGGAAACAGAATTAGCCCTCAACGTCTGAACAACTTTTTTTGCAAAAATCCCTAAGCCGCGCGGTCACAATTTCAGCAAAAATCTGACGTTCTGCAATTCATTCAAAAATGGCGCTGAACTGTTGCAAACGATCCCCTGAAAGGTTTTTCGGTGGAAACAGATGCGTTTTGATCATGGGAAACAGAATTAGCCCTCGACGTCTGAACAACCTTTTTTTGCAAAAATCCCTAAGCCGCGCGGTCACAATTTCAGGAAAAAACTGACGTTCTGCAATTCACTCAAAAATGGTGACAAACTGCTGCAAACGATCCCCTGAAAGGTTTTTCGGTGGAAACAGATGCGTTTTGATCATGGGAAACAGAATTAGCCCTCGACGTCTGAACAACTTTTTTTGAAAAAATCCCTAAGCCGCGCGGTCACAATTTCTTCTAAATTTCTGACGTTCTGCAATTCACTCAAAAATGGTGCTAAACTGTTGCAAACGATCCCCTGAAAGGTTTTTCGGTGGAAACAGATGCGTTTTTATCATCGGAAATAGAATTAGCCCTCGAAGTCTGAACAACTTTTTTTGAAAAAATCCCTAAGCCGCGCGGTCACAATTTCTTCTAAATTTCTGACGTTCTGCAATTGACTCGAAAATGGTGCTAAACGGTTGCAAACGATCCCCTGAAACAGATGCGTTTTTATCATGGGAAACAGAATTAGCCCTCAAAGTCTAAACAACTTTTATTTGCAAATTTCTTCTAAATTTCTGACGTTCTGCAATTCACTCAAAAATGGTGCTAAACTGTTGCAAACGATCCCCTGAAAGGTTTTTCGGTGGAAACAGATGCGTTTTATCATCGGAAATAGAATTAGCCCTCGAAGTCTGAACAACTTTTTTTGAAAAAATCCCTAAGCCGCGCGGTCACAATTTCAGCAAAAATCTGACGTTCTGCAATTCATTCAAAAATGGCGCTGAACTGTTGCAAACGATCCCCTGAAAGGTTTTTCGGTGGAAAAAGATGCGTTTTTATCATCGGAGACAGAATTAGCCCTCAATGTCTGAACAACTTTTTTTTGCAAAAATCCCTAAGCCGCGCGGTCACAATTTCAGGAAAAAACTGACGTTCTGCAATTCACTCAAAAATGGTGCCAAACTGTTGCAAACGATCCCCTGAAAGGTTTTTCGGTGGAAACAGATGCGTTTTTATCATCGGAAACAGAATTAGCCCTCAACGTCTGAACAACTTTTTTTGAAAAAATCCCTAAGCCGCGCGGTCACAATTTCAGCAAAAATCTGACGTTCTGCAATTCATTCAAAAATGGCGCTGAACTGTTGCAAACGATCCCCTGAAAGGTTTTTCGGTGGAAACAGATGCGTTTTGATCATGGGAAACAGAATTATCCCTCGACGTCTGAACAACCTTTTTTTGCAAAAATCCCTAAGCCGCGCGGTCACAATTTCAGGAAAAAACTGACGTTCTGCAATTCACTCAAAAATGGTGACAAACTGCTGCAAACGATCCCCTGAAAGGTTTTTCGGTGGAAACAGATGCGTTTTGATCATGGGAAACAGAATTAGCCCTCGACGTCTGAACAACTTTTTTTGAAAAAATCCCTAAGCCGCGCGGTCACAATTTCTTCTAAATTTCTGACGTTCTGCAATTCACTCAAAAATGGTGCTAAACTGTTGCAAACGATCCCCTGAAAGGTTTTTCGGTGGAAACAGATGCGTTTTTATCATCGGAAATAGAATTAGCCCTCGAAGTCTGAACAACTTTTTTTGAAAAAATCCCTAAGCCGCGCGGTCACAATTTCAGCAAAAATCTGACGTTCTGCAATTCATTCAAAAATGGCGCTGAACTGTTGCAAACGATCCCCTGAAAGGTTTTTCGGTGGAAAAAGATGCGTTTTTATCATCGGAGACAGAATTAGCCCTCAATGTCTGAACAACTTTTTTTTGCAAAAATCCCTAAGCCGCGCGGTCACAATTTCTTCTAAATTTCTGACGTTCTGCAATTCACTCAAAAATGGTGCTAAACTGTTGCAAACGATCCCCTGAAAGGTTTTTCGGTGGAAACAGATGCGTTTTTATCATCGGAAATAGAATTAGCCCTCGAAGTCTGAACAACTTTTTTTGAAAAAATCCCTAAGCCGCGCGGTCACAATTTCAGCAAAAATCTGACGTTCTGCAATTCATTCAAAAATGGCGCTGAACTGTTGCAAACGATCCCCTGAAAGGTTTTTCGGTGGAAAAAGATGCGTTTTTATCATCGGAGACAGAATTAGCCCTCAATGTCTGAACAACTTTTTTTTGCAAAAATCCCTAAGCCGCGCGGTCACAATTTCAGGAAAAAACTGACGTTCTGCAATTCACTCAAAAATGGTGACAAACTGCTGCAAACGATCCCCTGAAAGGTTTTTCGGTGGAAACAGATGAGTTTTTATCATGGGAAACAGAATTAGCCCTCAACGTCTGAACAACCTTTTTTTGCAAAAATCCCTAAGCCGCGCGGTCACAATTTCACTAAAAAACTGAGGTTCTGCAATTCACTCAAAAATGGTGCCAAAGTGCTGCAAATGATCCCCTGAAAGGTTTTTTGGTGGAAACAGATGCGTTTTTATCATGGGAAACAGAATTAGCCCTCGAAGTCTGAACAACTTTTTTTTGAAAAAATCCCTAAGCCGCGCGGTCACAATTTCTTCTAAATTTCTGACGTTCTGCAATTCATTAAAAAATGGCGCTGAACTGTTGCAAACGATCCCCTGAAATGTTTTTCAGTGGAAACAGATGCGTTTTTATCATGGGAAACAGAATTAGCCCTTGAAGTCTGATCAACATTTTTTTGAAAAAACCCCTAAGCCGCGCGGTCACAATTTCAGCAAAAATCTGACGTTCTGCAATTCACTCAAAAATGTTGCCAAACTGTTGCAAACGATCCCCTGAAAGGTTTTTCGGTGGAAACAGATGCGTTTTGATCATGGGAAACAGAATTAGCCTCGACGT
The DNA here is from genome assembly GCF_964106915.1 of Podarcis gaigeae. Lineage (NCBI taxonomy): Eukaryota > Metazoa > Chordata > Lepidosauria > Squamata > Lacertidae > Podarcis > Podarcis gaigeae. The sequence goes on along the minus strand of NC_139679.1, from coordinate 9,318,942 downwards.
CTGAACAACTTTTTTTGAAAAAATCCCTAAGCCGCGCGGTCACAATTTCTTCTAAATTTCTGACGTTCTGCAATTCACTCAAAAATGGTGCTAAACGGTTGCAAACGATCCCCTGAAACAGATGCGTTTTTATCATGGGAAACAGAATTAGCCCTCAAAGTCTAAACAACTTTTATTTGCAAATTTCTTCTAAATTTCTGACGTTCTGCAATTCACTCAAAAATGGTGCTAAACTGTTGCAAACGATCCGCTGAAAGGTTTTTCGGTGGAAACAGATGCGTTTTTATCATGGGAAACAGAATTAACCCTCGACGTCTGATCAACATTTTTTTGAAAAAACCCCTAAGCCGCGCGGTCACAATTTCAGCAAAAATCTGACGTTCTGCAATTCACTCAAAAATGTTGCTAAACTGTTGCAAACGATCCCCTGAAAGGTTTTTTGGTGGAAACAGATGAGTTTTTATCATGGGAAACAGAATTAGCCCTCAACGTCTGAACAACCTTTTTTTGCAAAAATCCCTAAGCCGCGCGGTCACAATTTCAGGAAAAAACTGACGTTCTGCAATTCACTCAAAAATGGTGACAAACTGCTGCAAACGATCCCCTGAAAGGTTTTTCGGTGGAAACAGATGCGTGTTGATCATGGGAAACAGAATTAGCCTCGACGTCTGAACAACGTTTTTTGAAAAAATCCCTAAGCCGCGCGGTCACAATTTCTTCTAAATTTCTGACGTTCTGCAATTCACTCGAAAATGGTGCTAAACGGTTGCAAACGATCCCCTGAAACAGATGCGTTTTTATCATGGGAAACAGAATTAGCCCTCAAAGTCTAAACAACTTTTATTTGCAAATTTCTTCTAAATTTCTGACGTTCTGCAATTCACTCAAAAATGGTGCTAAACTGTTGCAAACGATCCCCTGAAAGGTTTTTCGGTGGAAACAGATGCGTTTTATCATCGGAAATAGAATTAGCCCTCGAAGTCTGAACAACTTTTTTTGAAAAAATCCCTAAGCCGCGCGGTCACAATTTCAGCAAAAATCTGACGTTCTGCAATTCATTCAAAAATGGCGCTGAACTGTTGCAAACGATCCCCTGAAAGGTTTTTCGGTGGAAAAAGATGCGTTTTTATCATCGGAGACAGAATTAGCCCTCAACGTCTGAAAAACTTTTTTTTTGCAAAAATCCCTAAGCCGCGCGGTCACAATTTCAGCAAAAATCTGACGTTCTGCAATTCATTCAAAAATGGCGCTGAACTGTTGCAAACGATCCCCTGAAAGGTTTTTCGGTGGAAAAAGATGCGTTTTTATCATCGGAGACAGAATTAGCCCTCAATGTCTGAACAACTTTTTTTTGCAAAAATCCCTAAGCCGCGCGGTCACAATTTCAGGAAAAAACTGACGTTCTGCAATTCACTCAAAAATGGTGCCAAACTGTTGCAAACGATCCCCTGAAAGGTTTTTCGGTGGAAACAGATGTGTTTTTATCATCGGAAACAGAATTAGCCCTCAACGTCTGAACAACTTTTTTTTGCAAAAATCCCTAAGCCGCGCGGTCACAATTTCAGCAAAAATCTGACGTTCTGCAATTCATTCAAAAATGGCGCTGAACTGTTGCAAACGATCCCCTGAAAGGTTTTTCGGTGGAAACAGATGCGTTTTGATCATGGGAAACAGAATTAGCCCTCGACGTCTGAACAACCTTTTTTTGCAAAAATCCCTAAGCCGCGCGGTCACAATTTCAGGAAAAAACTGACGTTCTGCAATTCACTCAAAAATGGTGACAAACTGCTGCAAACGATCCCCTGAAAGGTTTTTCGGTGGAAACAGATGCGTTTTGATCATGGGAAACAGAATTAGCCCTCGACGTCTGAACAACTTTTTTTGAAAAAATCCCTAAGCCGCGCGGTCACAATTTCTTCTAAATTTCTGACGTTCTGCAGTTCACTCAAAAATGGTGCTAAACTGTTGCAAACGATCCCCTGAAAGGTTTTTCGGTGGAAACAGATGCGTTTTTATCATCGGAAACAGAATTAGCCCTCAACGTCTGAACAACTTTTTTTGCAAAAATCCCTAAGCCGCGCGGTCACAATTTCAGCAAAAATCTGACGTTCTGCAATTCATTCAAAAATGGCGCTGAACTGTTGCAAACGATCCCCTGAAAGGTTTTTCGGTGGAAACAGATGCGTTTTGATCATGGGAAACAGAATTAGCCCTCGACCTCAGAACAACTTTTTTTGAAAAAATCCCTAAGCCGCGCTTACAATTTCTTCTAAATTTCTGACGTTCTGCAATTCACTCAAAAATGTTGCCAAACTGTTGCAAACGATCCCCTGAAAGGTTTTTTGGTGGAAACAGATGAGTTTTTATCATGGGAAACAGAATTAGCCCTCAACGTCTGAACAACCTTTTTTTGCAAAAATCCCTAAGCCGCGCGGTCACAATTTCAGGAAAAAACTGAGGTTCTGCAATTCACTCAAAAATGGTGCCAAAGTGCTGCAAATGATCCCCTGAAAGGTTTTTTGGTGGAAACAGATGCGTTTTTATCATGGGAAACAGAATTAGCCCTCGAAGTCTGAACAACTTTTTTTTGAAAAAATCCCTAAGCCGCGCGGTCACAATTTCTTCTAAATTTCTGACGTTCTGCAATTCATTCAAAAATGGCGCTGAACTGTTGCAAACGATCCCCTGAAATGTTTTTCAGTGGAAACAGATGCGTTTTTATCATGGGAAACAGAATTAGCCCTCGACGTCTGATCAACATTTTTTTGAAAAAACCCCTAAGCCGCGCGGTCACAATTTCAGCAAAAATCTGACGTTCTGCAATTCACTCAAAAATGTTGCCAAACTGTTGCAAACGATCCCCTGAAAGGTTTTTTGGTGGAAACAGATGAGTTTTTATCATGGGAAACAGAATTAGCCCTCAACGTCTGAACAACCTTTTTTTGCAAAAATCCCTAAGCCGCGCGGTCACAATTTCAGGAAAATACTGAGGTTCTGCAATTCACTCAAAAATGGTGACAAACTGCTGCAAACGATCCCCTGAAAGGTTTTTCGGTGGAAACAGATGCGTTTTGATCATGGGAAACAGAATTAGCCTCGACGTCTGAACAACTTTTTTTGAAAAAATCCCTAAGCCGCGCGGTCACAATTTCTTCTAAATTTCTGACGTTCTGCAATTCACTCAAAGATGGTGCTAAACGGTTGCAAACGATCCCCTGAAACAGATGCGTTTTTATCATGGGAAACAGAATTAGCCCTCAAAGTCTAAACAACTTTTATTTGCAAATTTCTTCTAAATTTCTGACGTTCTGCAATTCACTCAAAAATTGTGCTAAACTGTTGCAAACGATCCCCTGAAAGGTTTTTCGGTGGAAACAGATGCGTTTTTATCATCGGAAATAGAATTAGCCCTCGAAGTCTGAACAACTTTTTTTGAAAAAATCCCTAAGCCGCGCGGTCACAATTTCAGCAAAAATCTGACGTTCTGCAATTCATTCAAAAATGGCGCTGAACTGTTGCAAACGATCCCCTGAAAGGTTTTTCGGTGGAAACAGATGCGTTTTTATCATGGGAAACAGAATTAGCCCTCAATGTCTGAACAACTTTTTTTTGCAAAAATCCCTAAGCCGCGCGGTCACAATTTCAGGAAAAAACTGACGTTCTGCAATTCACTCAAAAATGGTGCCAAACTGTTGCAAACGATCCCCTGAAAGGTTTTTCGGTGGAAACAGATGCGTTTTTATCATCGGAAACAGAATTAGCCCTCAACGTCTGAACAACTTTTTTTGCAAAAATCCCTAAGCCGCGCGGTCACAATTTCAGCAAAAATCTGACCTTCTGCAATTCATTCAAAAATGGCGCTGAACTGTTGCAAACGATCCCCTGAAAGGTTTTTCGGTGGAAACAGATGCGTTTTGATCATGGGAAACAGAATTAGCCCTCGACGTCAGAACAACTTTTTTTGAAAAAATCCCTAAGCCGCGCGGTCACAATTTCAGGAAAAAACTGACGTTCTGCAATTCACTCAAAAATGTTGCCAAACTGCTGCAAATGATCCCCTGAAAGGTTTTTCGGTGGAAACAGATGCGTTTTTATCATGGGAAACAGAATTAGCCCTCGACGTCTGATCAACATTTTTTTGAAAAAACCCCTAAGCCGCGCGGTCACAATTTCAGCAAAAATCTGACGTTCTGCAATTCACTCAATAATGTTGCCAAACTGTTGCAAACGATCCCCTGAAAGGTTTTTTGGTGGAAACAGATGAGTTTTTATCATGGGAAACAGAATTAGCCCTCAACGTCTGAACAACCTTTTTTTGCAAAAATCCCTGAGCCGCGCGGTCACAATTTCAGGAAAAAACTGACGTTCTGCAATTCACTCAAAAATGGTGACAAACTGCTGCAAACGATCCCCTGAAAGGTTTTTCGGTGGAAACAGATGCGTTTTGATCATGGGAAACAGAATTAGCCCTCGACGTCTGAACAACTTTTTTTGAAAAAATATCTAAGCCGCGCGGTCACAATTTCTTCTAAATTTCTGACGTTCTGCAATTCACTCGAAAATGGTGCTAAACTGTTGCAAACGATCCCCTGAAAAAGATGCGTTTTTATCATGGGAAACAGAATTAGCCCTCAAAGTCTAAACAACTTTTATTTGCAATTTTCTTCTAAATTTCTGACGTTCTGCAATTCACTCAAAAATGGTGCTAAACTGTTGCAAACGATCCCCTGAAAGGTTTTTCGGTGGAAACAGATGCGTTTTTTTCATCGGAAATAGAATTAGCCCTCGAAGTCTGAACAACTTTTTTTGAAAAAATCCCTAAGCCGCGCGGTCACAATTTCAGCAAAAATCTGACGTTCTGCAATTCATTCAAAAATGGCGCTGAACTGTTGCAAACGATCCCCTGAAAGGTTTTTCGGTGGAAACAGATGCGTTTTTATCATCGGAAACAGCATTAGCACTCAATGTCTGAACAACTTTTTTTTGCAAAAATCCCTAAGCCGCGCGGTCACAATTTCAGGAAAAAACTGACGTTCTGCAATTCACTCAAAAATGGTGCCAAACTGTTGCAAACGATCCCCTGAAAGGTTTCTCGGTGGAAACAGATGCGTTTTTATCATCGGAAACAGAATTAGCCCTCAACGTCTGAACAACTTTTTTTGCAAAAATCCCTAAGCCGCGCGGTCACAATTTCAGGAAAAAACTGACGTTCTGCAATTCACTCAAAAATGGTGCCAAACTGTTGCAAACGATCCCCTGAAAGGTTTTTCGGTGGAAACAGATGCGTTTTGATCATGGGAAACAGAATTAGCCCTCGACGTCAGAACAACTTTTTTTGAAAAAATCCCTAAGCCGCGCGGTCACAATTTCTTCTAAATTTCTGACGTTCTGCAATTCACTCAAAAATGGTGCTAAACTGTTGCAAACGATCCCCTGAAAGGTTTTTCGGTGGAAACAGTTGCGTTTTTATCATCGGAAACAGAATTAGCCCTCGACGTCTGATCAACATTTTTTTGAAAAAAACCGCTGTCACAATTTCAGCAAAAATCTGACGTTCTGCAATTCACTCAATAATGTTGCCAAACTGTTGCAAACGATCCCCTGAAAGGTTTTTTGGTGGAAACAGATGAGTTTTTATCATGGGAAACAGAATTAGCCCTCGACGTCTGATCAACATTTTTTTGAAAAAATCCCTAAGCCGCGCGGTCACAATTTCTTCTAAATTTCTGACGTTCTGCAATTCATTCAAAAATGGGGCTGAACTGTTGCAAACGATCCCCTGAAATGTTTTTCAGCGGAAACAGATGCGTTTTTCTCATGGGAAACAGAATTAGCCCTCAATGTCTGAACAACTTTTTTTTACAAAAATCCCTAAGCCGCGCGGTCACAATTTCAGGAAAAAACTGACGTTCTGCAATTCACTCAAAAATGGTGCCAAACTGTTGCAAACGATCCCCTGAAAGGTTTTTCGGTGGAAACAGATGCGTTTTTATCATCGGAAACAGAATTAGCCCTCAACGTCTGAACAACTTTTTTTTGCAAATTTCTTCTAAATTTCTGACGTTCTGCAATTCACTCAAAAATGGTGCTAAACTGTTGCAAACGATCCCCTGAAAGGTTTTTCGGTGGAAACAGATGCGTTTTCATCATGGGAAACAGAATTAGCCCTCGAAGTCTGAACAACTTTTTTTTGCAAAAATCCCTAAGCCGCGCGGTCACAATTTCTTCTAAATTTCTGACGTTCTGCAATTCATTCAACAAAAATGGCGCTGAACTGTTGCAAACGATCCCCTGAAAGGTTTTTCGGGGGAAACAGATGCGTTTTGATCATGGGAAACAGAATTAGCCCTCGACGTCTGATCAACATTTTTTTGCAAAAATCCCTAAGCCGCGCGGTCACAATTTCTTCTAAATTTCTGACGTTCTGCAATTCACTCAAAAATGGTGCCAAACTGTTGCAAACGATCCCCTGAAAGGTTTTTCGGTGGAAACAGATGTGTTTTTATCATCGGAAATATAATTAGCCCTCAACGTCTGAACAACATTTTTTTGCAAAAATCCCTAAGCCGCTCGGTCACAATTTCAGGAAAAATCTGACGTTCTGCAATTCACTCAAAAATGGTGCTAAACTGTTGCAAACGATCCCCTGAAAGGTTTTTCGGTGGAAACAGATGCGTTTTTATCATCGGAAACAGAATTAGCCCTCGACGTCTGATCAACATTTTTTGAAAAAACCCCTAAGCCGCGCGGTCACAATTTCAGCAAAAATCTGACGTTCTGCAATTCACTCAAAAATGTTGCCAAACTGTTGCAAACGATCCCCTGAAAGGTTTTTTGGTGGAAACAGATGAGTTTTTATCATGGGAAACAGAATTAGCCCTCAACGTCTGAACAAACTTTTTTTACAAAAATCCCTAAGCCGCGCGATCACAATTTCAGGAAAAAACTGACGTTCTGCAATTCACTCAAAAATGGTGCCAAAGTGTTGCAAACGATCCCCTGAAAGTTTTTTCGGTGGAAACAGATGTGTTTTTATCATGGGAAACAGAATTAGCCCTCGAAGTCTGAACAACTTTTTTTTGCAAAAATCCCTAAGCCGCGCGGTCACAATTTCTTCTAAATTTCTGACGTTCTGCAATTTATTCAAAAATGGCGCTGAACTGTTGCAAACGATCCCCTGAAAGGTTTTTCGGTGGAAACAGATGCGTTTTGATCATGGGAAACAGAATTAGCCCTCGACGTCAGAAAAACTTTTTTTGAAAAAATCCCTAAGCCGCGCTTACAATTTCTTCTAAATTTCTGACGTTCTGCAATTCACTCAAAAATGTTGCCAAACTGTTGCAAACGATCCCCTGAAAGGTTTTTTGGTGGAAACAGATGAGTTTTTATCATGGGAAACAGAATTAGCCCTCAAAATCTGAACAACCTTTTTTTGCAAAAATCCCTAAGCCGCGCGGTCACAATTTCAGGAAAAAACTGAGGTTCTGCAATTCACTCAAAAATGGTGCCAAACTGCTGCAAATGATCCCCTGAAAGGTTTTTCGGTTGAAACAGATGCGTTTTTATCATGGGAAACAGAATTAGCCCTCGAAGTCTGAACAACTTTTTTTTGCAAAAATCCCTAAGCCGCGCGGTCACAATTTCTTCTAAATTTCTGACGTTCTGCAATTCATTAAAAAATGGCGCTGAACTGTTGCAAACGATCCCCTGAAATGTTTTTCAGTGGAAACAGATGCGTTTTTATCATGGGAAACAGAATTAGCCCTCGACGTCTCATCAACATTTTTTTGAAAAAACCCCTAAGCCGCGCGGTCACAATTTCAGCAAAAATCTGACGTTCTGCAATTCACTCAAAAATGTTGCCAAACTGTTGCAAACGATCCCCTGAAAGGTTTTTTGGTGGAAACAGATGAGTTTTTATCATGGGAAACAGAATTAGCCCTCAACGTCTGAACAACCTTTTTTTGCAAAAATCCCTAAGCCGCGCGGTCACAATTTCAGGAAAAAACTGACGTTCTGCAATTCACTCAAAAATGGTGACAAACTGCTGCAAACGATCCCCTGAAAGGTTTTTCGGTGGAAACAGATGCGTTTTGATCATGGGAAACAGAATTAGCCTCGACGTCTGAACAACGTTTTTTGAAAAAATCCCTAAGCCGCGCGGTCACAATTTCTTCTAAATTTCTGATGTTCTGCAATTCACTCGAAAATGGTGCTAAACGGTTGCAAACGATCCCCTGAAACAGATGCGTTTTTATCATGGGAAACAGAATTAGCCCTCAAAGTCTAAACAACTTTTATTTGCAAATTTCTTCTAAATTTCTGACGTTCTGCAATTCACTCAAAAATGGTGCTAAACTGTTGCAAACGATCCCCTGAAAGGTTTTTCGGTGGAAACAGATGCGTTTTTATCATCGGAAATAGAATTAGCCCTCGAAGTCTGAACAACTTTTTTTGAAAAAATCCCTAAGCCGCGCGGTCACAATTTCAGCAAAAATCTGACGTTCTGCAATTCATTCAAAAATGGCGCTGAACTGTTGCAAACGATCCCCTGAAAGGTTTTTCGGTGGAAAAAGATGCGTTTTTATCATCGGAGACAGAATTAGCCCTCAACGTCTGAAAAACTTTTTTTTTGCAAAAATCCCTAAGCCGCGCGGTCACAATTTCAGCAAAAATCTGACGTTCTGCAATTCATTCAAAAATGGCGCTGAACTGTTGCAAACGATCCCCTGAAAGGTTTTTCGGTGGAAACAGATGCGTTTTTATCATGGGAAACAGAATTAGCCCTCAATGTCTGAACAACTTTTTTTTGCAAAAATCCCTAAGCCGCGCGGTCACAATTTCAGGAAGAAACTGACGTTCTGCAATTCACTCAAAAATGGTGCCAAACTGTTGCAAACGATCCCCTGAAAGGTTTTTCGGTGGAAACAGATGCGTTTTTATCATCGGAAACAGAATTAGCCCTCAACGTCTGAACAACTTTTTTTGCAAAAATCCCTAAGCCGCGCGGTCACAATTTCAGCAAAAATCTGACGTTCTGCAATTCATTCAAAAATGGCGCTGAACTGTTGCAAACGATCCCCTGAAAGGTTTTTCGGTGGAAACAGATGCGTTTTGATCATGGGAAACAGAATTAGCCCTCGACGTCTGAACAACCTTTTTTTGCAAAAATCCCTAAGCCGCGCGGTCACAATTTCAGGAAAAAACTGACGTTCTGCAATTCACTCAAAAATGGTGACAAACTGCTGCAAACGATCCCCTGAAAGGTTTTTCGATGGAAACAGATGCGTTTTGATCATGGGAAACAGAATTAGCCCTCGACGTCTGAACAACTTTTTTTGAAAAAATCCCTAAGCCGCGCGGTCACAATTTCTTCTAAATTTCTGACGTTCTGCAATTCACTCAAAAATGGTGCTAAACTGTTGCAAACGATCCCCTGAAAGGTTTTTCGGTGGAAACAGATGCGTTTTTATCATCGGAAATAGAATTAGCCCTCGAAGTCTGAAGAACTTTTTTTGAAAAAATCCCTAAGCCGCGCGGTCACAATTTCAGCAAAAATCTGACGTTCTGCAATTCATTCAAAAATGGCGCTGAACTGTTGCAAACGATCCCCTGAAAGGTTTTTCGGTGGAAACAGATGCGTTTTTATCATGGGAAACAGAATTAGCCCTCAATGTCTGAACAACTTTTTTTGCAAAAATCCCTAAGCCGCGCGGTCACAATTTCAGGAAAAAACTGACGTTCTGCAATTCACTCAAAAATGGTGCCAAACTGTTGCAAACGATCCCCTGAAAGGTTTTTCGGTGGAAACAGATGCGTTTTTATCATCGGAAACAGAATTAGCCCTCAACGTCTGAACAACTTTTTTTGCAAAAATCCCTAAGCCGCGCGGTCACAATTTCAGCAAAAATCTGACGTTCTGCAATTCATTCAAAAATGGCGCTGAACTGTTGCAAACGATCCCCTAAAAGGTTTTTCAGGGGAAACAGATGCGTTTTGATCATGGGAAACAGAATTAGCCCTCGACGTCAGAACAATTTTTTTGAAAAAATCCCTAAGCCGCGCAGTCACAATTTCAGGAAAAAACTGACGTTCTGCAATTCACTCAAAAATGGTGCCAAACTGCTGCAAATGATCCCCTGAAAGGTTTTTCGGTGGAAACAGATGCGTTTTTATCATGGGAAACAGAATTAGCCCTCGACGTCTGATCAACATTTTTTTGAAAAAACCCCTAAGCCGCGCGGTCACAATTTCAGCAAAAATCTGACGTTCTGCAATTCACTCAATAATGTTGCCAAACTGTTGCAAACGATCCCCTGAAAGGTTTTTTGGTGGAAACAGATGAGTTTTTATCATGGGAAACAGAATTAGGCCTCAACGTCTGAACAACCTTTTTTTGCAAAAATCCCTAAGCCGCGCGGTCACAATTTCTTCTAAATTTCTGACGTTCTGCAATTCACTCGAAAATGGTGCTAAACTGTTGCAAACGATCCCCTGAAAAAGATGCGTTTTTATCATGGGAAACAGAATTAGCCCTCAAAGTCTAAACAACTTTTATTTGCAAATTTCTTCTAAATTTCTGACGTTCTGCAATTCACTCAAAAATGGTGCTAAACTGTTGCAAACGATCCCCTGAAAGGTTTTTCGGTGGAAACAGATGCGTTTTTATCATCGGAAATAGAATTAGCCCTCGAAGTCTGAACAACTTTTTTTGAAAAAATCCCTAAGCCGCGCGGTCACAATTTCAGCAAAAATATGACGTTCTGCAATTCATTCAAAAATGGCGCTGAACTGTTGCAAACGAGCCCCTGAAAGGTTTTTCGGTGGAAACAGATGCGTTTTTATCATCGGAAACAGAATTAGCCCTCAACGTCTGAACAACTTTTTTTGCAAAAATCCCTAAGCCGCGCGGTCACAATTTCAGCAAAAATCTGACGTTCTGCAATTCATTCAAAAATGGCGCTGAACTGTTGCAAACGATCCCCTGAAAGGTTTTTCGGTGGAAACAGATGCGTTTTTATCATGGGAAACAGAATTAGCCCTCGACGTCAGAAAAACTTTTTTTGAAAAAATCCCTAAGCCGCGTGGTCACAATTTCTTCTAAATTTCTGACGTTCTGCAATTCACTCAAAAATGGTGCTAAACTGTTGCAAACGATCCCCTGAAAGGTTTTTCGGTGGAAACAGTTGCGTTTTTATCATCGGAAACAGAATTAGCCCTCGACGTCTGATCAACATTTTTTTGAAAAAATCCCTAAGCCGCGCGGTCACAATTTCAGCAAAAATCTGACGTTCTGCAATTCATTCAAAAATGGCGCTGAACTGTTGCAAACGATCCCCTGAAAGGTTTTTCGGTGGAAAAAGATGCGTTTTTATCATCGGAGACAGAATTAGCCCTCAATGTCTGAACAACTTTTTTTTGCAAAAATCCCTAAGCCCCGCGGTCACAATTTCAGGAAAAAACTGACGTTCTGCAATTCACTCAAAAATGGTGCCAAACTGTTGCAAACGATCCCCTGAAAGGTTTTTCGGTGGAAACAGATGCGTTTTTATCATCAGAAACAGAATTAGCCCTCAACGTCTGAACAACTTTTTTTGAAAAAATCCCTAAGCCGCGCGGTCACAATTTCTTCTAAATTTCTGACGTTCTGCAATTCACTCAAAAATGGTGCTAAACGGTTGCAAACGATCCCCTGAAACAGATGCGTTTTTATCATGGGAAACAGAATTAGCCCTCAAAGTCTAAACAACTTTTATTTGCAAATTTCTTCTAAATTTCTGACGTTCTGCAATTCACTCAAAAATGGTGCTAAACTGTTGCAAACGATCCCCTGAAAGGTTTTTCGGTGGAAACAGATGCGTTTTTATCATCGGAAATAGAATTAGCCCTCGAAGTCTGAACAACTTTTTTTGAAAAAATCCCTAAGCCGCGCGGTCACAATTTCAGCAAAAATCTGACGTTCTGCAATTCATTCAAAAATGGCGCTGAACTGTTGCAAACGATCCCCTGAAAGGTTTTTCGGTGGAAAAAGATGCGTTTTTATCATCGGAGACAGAATTAGCCCTCAACGTCTGAAAAACATTTTTTTTGCAAAAATCCCTAAGCCGCGCGGTCACAATTTCAGCAAAAATCTGACGTTCTGCAATTCATTCAAAAATGGCGCTGAACTGTTGCAAACGATCCCCTGAAAGGTTTTTCGGTGGAAACAGATGCGTTTTTATCATGGGAAACAGAATTAGCCCTCAATGTGTGAACAACTTTTTTTTGCAAAAATCCCTAAGCCGCGCGGTCACAATTTCAGGAAAAAACTGACGTTCTGCAATTCACTCAAAAATGGTGCCAAACTGTTGCAAACGATCCCCTGAAAGGTTTTTCGGTGGAAACAGATGCGTTTTTATCATCGGAAACAGAATTAGCCCTCAACGTCTGAACAACTTTTTTTGCAAAAATCCCTAAGCCGCGCGGTCACAATTTCAGCAAAAATCTGACGTTCTGCAATTCATTCAAAAATGGCGCTGAACTGTTGCAAACGATCCCCTGAAAGGTTTTTCGGTGGAAACAGATGCGTTTTGATCATGGGAAACAGAATTAGCCCTCGACGTCAGAACAACTTTTTTTGAAAAAATCCCTAAGCCGCGCAGTCACAATTTCAGGAAAAAACTGACGTTCTGCAATTCACTCAAAAATGGTGCCAAACTGCTGCAAATGATCCCCTGAAAGGTTTTTCGGTGGAAACAGATGCGTTTTTATCATGGGAAACAGAATTAGCCCTCGACGTCTGATCAACATTTTTTTGAAAAAACCCCTAAGCCGCGCGGTCACAATTTCAGCAAAAATCTGACGTTCTGCAATTCACTCAATAATGTTGCCAAACTGTTGCAAACGATCCCCTGAAAGGTTTTTTGGTGGAAACAGATGAGTTTTTATCATGGGAAACAGAATTAGGCCTCAACGTCTGAACAACCTTTTTTTGCAAAAATCCCTAAGCCGCGCGGTCACAATTTCTTCTAAATTTCTGACGTTCTGCAATTCACTCGAAAATGGTGCTAAACTGTTGCAAACGATCCCCTGAAAAAGATGCGTTTTTATCATGGGAAACAGAATTAGCCCTCAAAGTCTAAACAACTTTTATTTGCAAATTTCTTCTAAATTTCTGACGTTCTGCAATTCACTCAAAAATGGTGCTAAACTGTTGCAAACGATCCCCTGAAAGGTTTTTCGGTGGAAACAGATGCGTTTTTATCATCGGAAATAGAATTAGCCCTCGAAGTCTGAACAACTTTTTTTGAAAAAATCCCTAAGCCGCGCGGTCACAATTTCAGCAAAAATATGACGTTCTGCAATTCATTCAAAAATGGCGCTGAACTGTTGCAAACGAGCCCCTGAAAGGTTTTTCGGTGGAAACAGATGCGTTTTTATCATCGGAAACAGAATTAGCCCTCAACGTCTGAACAACTTTTTTTGCAAAAATCCCTAAGCCGCGCGGTCACAATTTCAGCAAAAATCTGACGTTCTGCAATTCATTCAAAAATGGCGCTGAACTGTTGCAAACGATCCCCTGAAAGGTTTTTCGGTGGAAACAGATGCGTTTTTATCATGGGAAACAGAATTAGCCCTCGACGTCTGATCAACATTTTTTTGAAAAAACCCCTAAGCCGCGCTGTCACAATTTCAGCAAAAATCTGACGTTCTGCAATTCACTCAATAATGTTGCCAAACTGTTGCAAACGATCCCCTGAAAGGTTTTTTGGTGGAAACAGATGAGTTTTTATCATGGGAAACAGAATTAGCCCTCGACGTCTGATCAACATTTTTTTGAAAAAATCCCTAAGCCGCGCGGTCACAATTTCTTCTAAATTTCTGACGTTCTGCAATTCATTCAAAAAATGGGGCTGAACTGTTGCAAACGATCCCCTGAAATGTTTTTCAGCGGAAACAGATGCGTTTTTCTCATGGGAAACAGAATTAGCCCTCAATGTCTGAACAACTTTTTTTTGCAAAAATCCCTAAGCCGCGCGGTCACAATTTCAGGAAAAAACTGACGTTCTGCAATTCACTCAAAAATGGTGCCAAACTGTTGCAAACGATCCCCTGAAAGGTTTTTCGGTGGAAACAGATGTGTTTTTATCATCGGAAATATAATTAGCCTTCAACGTCTGAACAACTTTTTTTTGCAAAAATCCCTAAGCCGCGCGGTCACAATTTCAGGAAAAATCTGACGTTCTGCAATTCACTCCAAAATGGTGCTAAACTGTTGCAAACGATCCCCTGAAAGGTTTTTCGGTGGAAACAGATGCGTTTTTATCATCGGAAACAGAATTAGCCCTCAACGTCTGAACAACTTTTTTTTGCAAATTTCTTCTAAATTTCTGACGTTCTGCAATTCACTCAAAAATGGTGCTAAACTGTTGCAAACGATCCCCTGAAAGGTTTTTTGGTGGAAACAGATGCGTTTTTATCAGCAGAGACAGAATTAGCCCTCAACGTCTGAAGACCTTTTTGCAAAAATCCCTAAGCCGCGCGGTCACAATTTCAGCAAAAATCTGACGTTCTGCAATTCATTCAAAAATGGCGCTGAACTGTTGCAAACGATCCCCTGAAAGGTTTTTCGGTGGAAACAGATGCGTTTTGATCATGGGAAACAGAATTAGCCCTCGACGTCTGATCAACATTTTTTTGCAAAAATCCCTAAGCCGCGCGGTCACAATTTCTTCTAAATTTCTGACGTTCTGCAATTCATTCAAAAATGGTGCTGAACTGTTGCAAACGATCCCCTGAAATGTTTTTCAGTGGAAACAGATGCGTTTTTATCATCGGAAACAGAATTAGTCCTCAACGTCTGAACAACTTTTTTTTGCAAATTTCTTCTAAATTTCTGACGTTCTGCAATTCATTCAAAAATGGTGCCAAACTGTTGCAAACGATCCCCTGAAAGGTTTTTCGGTGGAAACAGATGTGTTTTTATCATCGGAAATATAATTAGCCCTCAACGTCTGAACAACTTTTTTTTGCAAAAATCCCTAAGCCGCGCGGTTACAATTTCAGGAAAAAGCTGACGTTCTGCAATTCACTCAAAAATGGTGCTAAACTGTTGCAAACGATCCCCTGAAAGGTTTTTCGGTGGAAACAGATGCGTTTTTATCATCGGAAACAGAATTAGCCCTCGACGTCTGATCAACATTTTTTTGAAAAAACCCCTAAGCCGCGCGGTCACAATTTCAGCAAAAATCTGACGTTCTGCAATTCACTCAAAAATGTTGCCAAACTGTTGCAAACGATCCCCTGAAAGGTTTTTTGGTGGAAACAGATGACTTTTTATCATGGGTAACAGAATTAGCCCTCAACGTCTGAACAACCTTTTTTTAAAAAAATCCCTAAGCCGCGCGGTCACAATTTCAGGAAAAAACTGACGTTCTGCAATTCACTCAAAAATGGTGCCAAACTGTTGCAAACGATCTCCTGAAAGGTTTTTCGGTGGAAACAGATGCGTTTTTATCATCAGAGACAGAATTAGCCCTCAAAGTCTGAACAACTTTTTTTGCAAAAATCCCTAAGCCGCGCGGTCACAATTTCAGCAAAAATCTGACGTTCTGCAATTCACTCAAAAATGTTGCCAAACTGTTGCAAACGATCCCCTGAAAGGTTTTTTGGTGGAAACAGATGAGTTTTTATCATGGGAAACAGAATTAGCCCTCAACGTCTGAACAACATTTTTTTGCAAAAATCCCTAAGCCGCGCGGTCACAATTTCAGGAAAAAACTGACGTTCTGCAATTCACTCAAAAATGGTGCCAAACTGCTGCAAATGATCCCCTGAAGGGTTTTTCGGTGAAAACAGATGCGTTTTTATCATGGGAAACAGAATTAGCCCTCAAAGTCTGAACAACTTTTTTTTGCAAAAATCCCTAAGCCGCGCGGTCACAATTTCTTCTAAATTTCTGACGTTCTGCAATTCATTCAAAAATGGCGCTGAACTGTTGCAAACGATCCCCTGAAAGGTTTTTTGGTGGAAACAGATGCGTTTTTATCATCAGAGACAGAATTAGCCCTCAAAGTCTGAACAACGTTTTTTGCAAAAATCCCTAAGCCGCGCGGTCACAATTTCAGCAAAAATCTGACGTTCTGCAATTCATTCAAAAATGGCGCTGAACTGTTGCAAACGATCCCCTGAAAGGTTTTTTGGTGGAAACAGATGCGTTTTGATCATGGGAAACAGAATTAGCCCTCGACGTCTGAACAACTTTTTTTGAAAAAATCCCTAAGCCGCGCGGTCACAATTTCTTCTAAATTTCTGACGTTCTGCAATTCACTCAAAAATGGTGCTAAACGGATGCAAACGATCCCCTGAAAGTTTTTTCGGTGGAAACAGATGGGTTTTTATCATCGGAAACAGAATTATCCCTCGACGTCTGATCAACATTTTTTTGAAAAAATCCCTAAGCCGCGCGGTCACAATTTCTTCTAAATTTCTGACATTCTGCAATTCACTCAAAAATGGTGCCAAACTGTTGCAAACGATCCCCTGAAATGTTTTTCGGTGGAAACAGATGTGTTTTTATCATCGGAAATATAGTTAGCCCTCAACGTCTGAACAACTTTTTTTTGCAAAAATCCCTAAGCCGCGCGGTCACAATTTCAGGAAAAATCTGACGTTCTGCAATTCACTCAAAAATGGTGCTAAACTGTTGCAAACGATCCCCTGAAAGGTTTTTCGGTGGAAACAGATGCGTTTTTATCATCAGAGACAGAATTAGCCCTCGACGTCTGATCAACATTTTTTTGAAAAAACCCCTAAGCCGCGCGGTCACAATTTCAGCAAAAATCTGACGTTCTGCAATTCACTCAAAAATGTTGCCAAACTGTTGCAAACGATCCCCTGAAAGCTTTTTTGGTGGAAACAGATGAGTTTTGATCATGGGAAACAGAATTAGCCCTCGACGTCTGATCAACATTTTTTTGCAAAAATCCCTAAGCCGCGCGGTCACAATTTCTTCTAAATTTCTGACGTTCTGCAATTCATTCAAAAATGGTGCTGAACTGTTGCAAACGATCCCCTGAAATGTTTTTCAGTGGAAACAGATGCGTTTTTATCATCGGAAACAGAATTAGTCCTCAACGTCTGAACAACTTTTTTTTGCAAATTTCTTCTAAATTTCTGACGTTCTGCAATTCACTCAAAAATGGTGCCAAACTGTTGCAAACGATCCCCTGAAAGGTTTTTCGGTGGAAACAGATGTGTTTTTATCATCGGAAATATAATTAGCCCTCAACGTCTGAACAACTTTTTTTTGCAAAAATCCCTAAGCCGCGCGGTTACAATTTCAGGAAAAAGCTGACGTTCTGCAATTCACTCAAAAATGGTGCTAAACTGTTGCAAACGATCCCCTGAAAGGTTTTTCGGTGGAAACAGATGCGTTTTTATCATCGGAAACAGAATTAGCCCTCGACGTCTGATCAACATTTTTTTGAAAAAACCCCTAAGCCGCGCGGTCACAATTTCAGCAAAAATCTGACGTTCTGCAATTCACTCAAAAATGTTGCCAAACTGTTGCAAACGACCCCCTGAAAGGTTTTTTGGTGGAAACAGATGACTTTTTATCATGGGTAACAGAATTAGCCCTCAACGTCTGAACAACCTTTTTTTAAAAAAATCCCTAAGCCGCGCGGTCACAATTTCAGGAAAAAACTGACGTTCTGCAATTCACTCAAAAATGGTGCCAAACTGTTGCAAACGATCTCCTGAAAGGTTTTTCGGTGGAAACAGATGCGTTTTTATCATCAGAGACAGAATTAGTCCTCAAAGTCTGAACAACTTTTTTTGCAAAAATCCCTAAGCCGCGCGGTCACAATTTCAGCAAAAATCTGACGTTCTGCAATTCACTCAAAAATGTTGCCAAACTGTTGCAAACGATCCCCTGAAAGGTTTTTTGGTGGAAACAGATGAGTTTTTATCATGGGAAACAGAATTAGCCCTCAACGTCTGAACA
Source organism: Podarcis gaigeae (assembly GCF_964106915.1). NCBI lineage: Eukaryota > Metazoa > Chordata > Lepidosauria > Squamata > Lacertidae > Podarcis > Podarcis gaigeae. The sequence continues at coordinate 9,300,956 of NC_139679.1, read as the reverse complement.
ACCTTTTTTTGCAAAAATCCCTAAGCCGCGCGGTCACAATTTCAGGAAAAAACTGACGTTCTGCAATTCACTCAAAAATGGTGCCAAACTGCTGCAAATGATCCCCTGAAGGGTTTTTCGGTGAAAACAGATGCGTTTTTATCATGGGAAACAGAATTAGCCCTCAAAGTCTGAACAACTTTTTTTTGCAAAAATCCCTAAGCCGCGCGGTCACAATTTCTTCTAAATTTCTGACGTTCTGCAATTCATTCAAAAATGGCGCTGAACTGTTGCAAACGATCCCCTGAAAGGTTTTTTGGTGGAAACAGATGCGTTTTTATCATCAGAGACAGAATTAGCCCTCAAAGTCTGAACAACGTTTTTTGCAAAAATCCCTAAGCCGCGCGGTCACAATTTCAGCAAAAATCTGACGTTCTGCAATTCATTCAAAAATGGCGCTGAACTGTTGCAAACGATCCCCTGAAAGGTTTTTTGGTGGAAACAGATGCGTTTTGATCATGGGAAACAGAATTAGCCCTCGACGTCTGAACAACTTTTTTTGAAAAAATCCCTAAGCCGCGCGGTCACAATTTCTTCTAAATTTCTGACGTTCTGCAATTCACTCAAAAATGGTGCTAAACGGATGCAAACGATCCCCTGAAAGTTTTTTCGGTGGAAACAGATGGGTTTTTATCATCGGAAACAGAATTAGCCCTCGACGTCTGATCAACATTTTTTTGAAAAAATCCCTAAGCCGCGCGGTCACAATTTCTTCTAAATTTCTGACATTCTGCAATTCACTCAAAAATGGTGCCAAACTGTTGCAAACGATCCCCTGAAATGTTTTTCGGTGGAAACAGATGTGTTTTTATCATCGGAAATATAGTTAGCCCTCAACGTCTGAACAACTTTTTTTTGCAAAAATCCCTAAGCCGCGCGGTCACAATTTCAGGAAAAATCTGACGTTCTGCAATTCACTCAAAAATGGTGCTAAACTGTTGCAAACGATCCCCTGAAAGGTTTTTCGGTGGAAACAGATGCGTTTTTATCATCAGAGACAGAATTAGCCCTCGACGTCTGATCAACATTTTTTTGAAAAAACCCCTAAGCCGCGCGGTCACAATTTCAGCAAAAATCTGACGTTCTGCAATTCACTCAAAAATGTTGCCAAACTGTTGCAAACGATCCCCTGAAAGCTTTTTTGGTGGAAACAGATGAGTTTTGATCATGGGAAACCGAATTAGCCCTCAACGTCTGAACAACTTTTTTTTGCAAAAATCCCTAAGCCGCCCGGTCACAATTTCAGGAAAAAACTGACGTTCTGCAATTCACTCAAAAATGGTGCCAAACTGTTGCAAACAATCTCCTGAAAGGTTTTTCGGTGGAAACAGATGCGTTTTTATCATCAGAGACAGAGTTAGCCCTCAAAGTCTGAACAACTTTTTTTTGCAAAAATCCCTAAGCCGCGCGGTCACAATTTCTTCTAAATTTCTGACGTTCTGCAATTCATTAAAAAATGGCGCTGAACTGTTGCAAACGATCCCCTGAAATGTTTTTCAGTGGAAACAGATGCGTTTTTATCATCCGAAACAGAATTAGCCCTCAACGTCTGAACAACTTTTTTTTGCAAATTTCTTCTAAATTTCTGACGTTCTGCAATTCACTCAAAAATGGTGCAAAACTGTTGCAAACGATCCCCTGAAAGGTTTTTTGGTGGGAACAGATGCGTTTTTATCATCAGAGACAGAATTAGCCCTCAACGTCTGAACAACTTTTTTTGCAAAAATCCCTAAGCCGCGCGGTCACAATTTCAGCAAAAAGCTGACGTTCTGCAATTCACTCAAAAATGGTGCTAAACTGTTGCAAACGATCCCCTGAAAGGTTTTTCGGTGGAAACAGATGCGTTTTTATCATCGGAAACAGAATTAGCCCTCGACGTCTGATCAACATTTTTTTGAAAAAACCCCTAAGCCGCGCGGTCACAATTTCAGCAAAAATCTGACGTTCTGCAATTCACTCAAAAATGTTGCCAAACTGTTGCAAACGATCCCCTGAAAGGTTTTTTGGTGGAAACAGATGAGTTTTTATCATGGGTAACAGAATTAGCCCTCAACGTCTGAACAACCTTTTTTTACAAAAATCCCTAAGCCGCGCGGTCACAATTTCAGGAAAAAACTGACGTTCTGCAATTCACTCAAAAATGGTGCCAAACTGTTGCAAACGATCTCCTGAAAGATTTTTCGGTGGAAACAGATGCGTTTTTATCATCAGAGACAGAATTAGCCCTCAAAGACTGAACAACTTTTTTTGCAAAAATCCCTAAGCCGCGCGGTCACAATTTCTTCTAAATTTCTGACGTTCTGCAATTCATTCAAAAATGGCGCTGAACTGTTGCAAACGATCCCCTGAAAGGTTTTTTGGTGGAAACATATGCGTTTTGATCATGGGAAACAGAATTAGCCCACGACGTCTGAACAACTTTTTTTGAAAAAATCCCTAAGCCGCGCGGTCACAATTTCTTCTAAATTTCTGACGTTCTGCAATTCACTCAAAAATGGTGCTAAACGGTTGCAAACGATCCCCTGAAAGTTTTTTCGGTGGAAACAGATGCGTTTTTATCATCGGAAACAGAATTAGCCCTCGACGTCTGATCAACATTTTTTTGAAAAAATCCCTAAGCCGCGCGGTCACAATTTCTTCTAAATTTCTGACGTTCTGCAATTCATTCAAAAATGGCGCTGAACTGTTGCAAACGATCCCCTGAAATGTTTTTCAGTGGAAACAGATGCGTTTTTATCATCGGAAACAGAATTAGCCCTCAACGTCTGAACAACTTTTTTTTGCAAATTTCTTCTAAATTTCTGACGTTCTGCAATTCACTCAAAAATGGTGCAAAACTGTTGCAAACGATCCCCTGAAAGGTTTTTTGGTGGGAACAGATGCGTTTTTATCATCAGAGACAGAATTAGCCCTCAACGTCTGAACAACTTTTTTTGCAAAAATCCCTAAGCCGCGCGGTCACAATTTCAGCAAAAATCTGACATTCTGCAATTCATTAAAAAATGGCGCTGAACTGTTGCAAACGATCCCCTGAAAGGTTTTTCGGTGGAAACAGATGCGTTTTTATCATCGGAAACAGAATTAGCCCTCAAAGACTGAACAACTTTTTTTGCAAAAATCCCTAAGCCGCGCGGTCACAATTTCAGCAAAAATCTGACGTTCTGCAATTCATTCAAAAATGGCGCTGAACTGTTGCAAACGATCCCCTGAAAGGTTTTTTGGTGGAAACATATGCGTTTTGATCATGGGAAACAGAATTAGCCCACGACGTCTGAACAACTTTTTTTGAAAAAATCCCTAAGCCGCGCGGTCACAATTTCTTCTAAATTTCTGACGTTCTGCAATTCACTCAGAAATGGTGCTAAATGGTTGCAAACGATCCCCTGAAAGTTTTTTCGGTGGAAACAGATGCGTTTTTATCATCGGAAACAGAATTAGCCCTCGACGTCTGATCAACATTTTTTTGAAAAAATCCCTAAGCCGCTCGGTCACAATTTCTTCTAAATTTCTGACATTCTGCAATTCACTCAAAAATGGTGCCAAACTGTTGCAAACGATCCCCTGAAATGTTTTTCAGTGGAAACAGATGCGTTTTTATCATCGGAAACAGAATTAGCCCTCGACGTCTGAACAACTTTTTTTTGCAAAAATCCCTAAGCCGCGCGGTCACAATTTCAGGAAAAAACTGACGTTCTGCAATTCACTCAAAAATTGTGCCAAACTGTTGCAAACGATCCCCTGAAAGGTTTTTCGGTGGAAACAGATACGTTTTTATCATCGGAAACAGAATTAGCCCTCAACGTCTGAACAACTTTTTTTGCAAAAATCCCTAAGCCGCGCGGTCACAATTTCAGCAAAAATCTGACGTTCTGCAATTCATTCAAAAATGGCGCTGAACTGTTGCAAACGATCCCCTGAAAGGTTTTTCGGTGGAAACAGATGCGTTTTGATCATGGGAAACAGAATTAGACCTCGACGTCAGAACAACTTTTTTTGAAAAAATCCCTAAGCCGCGCGGTCACAATTTCTTCTAAATTTCTGACGTTCTGCAATTCACTCAAAAATGTTGCCAAACTGTTGCAAACGATCCCCTGAAAGGTTTTTTGGTGGAAACAGATGAGTTTTTATCATGGGAAACAGAATTAGCCCTCGAAGTCTGAACAACTTTTTTTTGCAAAAATCCCTAAGCCGCGCGGTCACAATTTCTTCTAAATTTCTGACGTTCTGCAATTCACTCGAAAATGGTGCTAAACTGTTGCAAACGATCCCCTGAAACAGATGCGTTTTTATCATGGGAAACAGAATTAGCCCTCAAAGTCTAAATAACTTTTATTTGCAAATTTCTTCTAAATTTCTGACGTTCTGCAATTCACTCAAAAATGGTGCTAAACTGTTGCAAACGATCCCCTGAAAGGTTTTTCGGTGAAAACAGATGCGTTTTTATCATGGGAAACAGAATTAGCCCTCAATGTCTGAACAACCTTTTTTTGCAAAAATCCCTAAGCCGCGCGGTCACAATTTCAGCAAAAATCTGACATTCTGCAATTCATTCAAAAATGGCGCTGAACTGTTGCAAACGATCCCCTGAAAGGTTTTTCGGTGGAAACAGATGCGTTTTGATCATGGGAAACAGAATTAGCCCTCGACGTCAGAACAACTTTTTCTGAAAAAATCCCTAAGCCGCGCGGTCACAATTTCAGCAAAAATCTGACGTTCTGCAATTCACTCAAAAATGTTGCCAAACTGTTGCAAACGATCCCCTGAAAGGTTTTTTGGTGGAAACAGATGAGTTTTTATCATGGGAAACAGAATTAGCCCTCAACGTCTGAACAATCTTTTTTTGCAAAAATCCCTAAGCCGCGCGGTCACAATTTCAGGAAAAAACTGACGTTCTGCAATTCACTCAAAAATGGTGCCAAACTGCTGCAAATGATCCCCTGAAGGGTTTTTCGGTGGAAACAGATGCGTTTTTATCATGGGAAACAGAATTAGCCCTCGAAGTCTGAACAACTTTTTTTTGCAAAAATCCCTAAGCCGCGCGGTCACAATTTCTTCTAAATTTCTGACGTTCTGCAATTCATTCAAAAATGGCGCTGAACTGTTGCAAACGATCCCCTGAAAAGTTTTTCAGTGGAAACAGATGCGTTTTTATCATCGGAAACAGAATTATCCCTCAACGTCTGAACAACTTTTTTTTGCAAATTTCTTCTAAATTTCTGACGTTCTGCAATTCACTCAAAAATGGTGCTAAACTGTTGCAAACGATCCCCTGAAAGGTTTTTTGGTGGGAACAGATGCGTTTTTATCATCAGAGACAGAATTAGCCCTCAACGTCTGAACAACTTTTTTTGCAAAAATCCCTAAGCCGCGCGGTCACAATTTCAGCAAAAATCTGACGTTCTTCAATTCATTCAAAAATGGCGCTGAACTGTTGCAAACGATCCCCTGACAGGTTTTTTGGTGGAAACAGATGCGTTTTGATCATGGGAAACAGAATTAGCCCACGACGTCTGAACAACTTTTTTTTGCAAAAATCCCTAAGCCGCGCGGTCACAATTTCTTCTAAATTTCTGACGTTCTGCAATTTATACAAAAATGGCGCTGAACTGTTGCAAACGATCCCCTGAAATGTTTTTCAGTGGAAACAGATGCGTTTTTATCATCACAATTTCAGCAAAAATCTGACGTTCTGCAATTCATTCAAAAATGGCGCTGAACTGTTGCAAACGATCCCCTGAAAGGTTTTTCGGTGGAAACAGATGCGTTTTGATCATGGGAAACAGAATTAGCCCTCGACGTCAGAACAACTTTTTTTTAAAAAATCCCTAAGCCGCGCCGTCACAATTTCTTCTAAATTTCTGACGTTCTGCAATTCACTCAAAAATGTTGCCAAACTGTTGCAAACGATCCCCTGAAAGGTTTTTTGGTGGAAACAGATGAGTTTTTATCATGGGAAACAGAATTAGCCCTCGAAGTCTGAACAACTTTTTTTTGCAAAAATCCCTAAGCTGCGCGGTCACAATTTCTTCTAAATTTCTGACGTTCTGCAATTCACTCAAAAATGGCGCTGAACTGTTGCAAACGATCCCCTGAAATGTTTTTCAGTGGAAACAGATGCGTTTTTATCATGGGAAACAGAATTAGCCCTCAACGTCTGATCAACATTTTTTTGAAAAAAAACCCCTAAGCCGCGCGGTGACAATTTCAGCAAAAATCTGACGTTCTGCAATTCACTCAAAAATGTTGCCAAACTGTTGCAAACGATCCCCTGAAAGGTTTTTTGGTGGAAACAGATGAGTTTTTATCATGGGAAACAGAATTAGCCCTCAACGTCTGAACAATCTTTTTTTGCAAAAATCCCTAAGCCGCGCGGTCACAATTTCAGGAAAAAACTGTCGTTCTGCAATTCACTCAAAAATGGTGCCAAACTGCTGCAAATGATCCCCTGAAGGGTTTTTCGGTGGAAACAGATGCGTTTTTATCATGGGAAACAGAATTAGCCCTCGAAGTCTGAACAACTTTTTTTTGCAAAAATCCCTAAGCCGCGCGGTCACAATTTCTTCTAAATTTCTGACGTTCTGCAATTCATTCAAAAATGGCGCTGAACTGTTGCAAACGATCCCCTGAAAAGTTTTTCAGTGGAAACAGATGCGTTTTTATCATCGGAAACAGAATTAGCCCTCAACGTCTGAACAACTTTTTTTTGCAAATTTCTTCTAAATTTCTGACGTTCTGCAATTCACTCAAAAATGGTGCTAAACTGTTGCAAACGATCCCCTGAAAGGTTTTTTGGTGGGAACAGATGCGTTTTTATCATCAGAGACAGAATTAGCCCTCAACGTCTGAACAACTTTTTTTGCAAAAATCCCTAAGCCGCGCGGTCACAATTTCAGCAAAAATCTGACGTTCTTCAATTCATTCAAAAATGGCGCTGAACTGTTGCAAACGATCCCCTGAAAGGTTTTTCGGGGGAAACAGATGCGTTTTGATCATGGGAAGCAGAATTAGCCCTCGACGTCTGAACAACTTTTTTTGAAAAAATCCCTAAGCCGCGCGGTCACAATTTCTTCTAAATTTCTGACGTTCTGCAATTCACTCAAAAATGGCGCTGAACTGTTGCAAACGATCCCCTGACAGGTTTTTCGGTGGAAACAGATGTGTTTTTATCATCGGAAATATAATTAGCCCTCAACGTCTGAACAACATTTTTTTGAAAAAATCCCTAAGCCGCGCGGTCACAATTTCTTCTAAATTTCTGACGTTCTGCAATTTATACAAAAATGGCGCTGAACTGTTGCAAACGATCCCCTGAAATGTTTTTCAGTGGAAACAGATGCGTTTTTATCATCACAATTTCAGCAAAAATCTGACGTTCTGCAATTCATTCAAAAATGGCGCTGAACTGTTGCAAACGATCCCCTGACAGGTTTTTTGGTGGAAACAGATGCGTTTTGATCATGGGAAACAGAATTAGCCCTCGACGTCAGAACAACTTTTTTTGAAAAAATCCCTAAGCCGCGCCGTCACAATTTCTTCTAAATTTCTGACGTTCTGCAATTCACTCAAAAATGTTGCCAAACTGTTGCAAACGATCCCCTGAAAGGTTTTTTGGTGAAAACAGATGAGTTTTTATCATGGGAAACAGAATTAGCCCTCGAAGTCTGAACAACTTTTTTTTGCAAAAATCCCTAAGCCGCGCGGTCACAATTTCTTCTAAATTTCTGACGTTCTGCAATTCACTCAAAAATGGCGCTGAACTGTTGCAAACGATCCCCTGAAATGTTTTTCAGTGGAAACAGATGCGTTTTTATCATGGGAAACAGAATTAGCCCTCAACGTCTGATCAACATTTTTTTGAAAAAAACCCCTAAGCCGCGCAGTCACAATTTCAGCAAAAATCTGACGTTCTGCAATTCACTCAAAAATGTTGCCAAACTGTTGCAAACGATCCCCTGAAAGGTTTTTTGGTGGAAACAGATGAGTTTTTATCATGGGAAACAGAATTAGCCCTCAACGTCTGAACAATCTTTTTTTGCAAAAATCCCTAAGCCGCGCGGTCACAATTTCAGGAAAAAACTGACGTTCTGCAATTCACTCAAAAATGGTGCCAAACTGCTGCAAATGATCCCCTGAAGGGTTTTTCGGTGGAAACAGATGCGTTTTTATCATGGGAAACAGAATTAGCCCTCGAAGTCTGAACAACTTTTTTTTGCAAAAATCCCTAAGCCGCGCGGTCACAATTTCTTCTAAATTTCTGACGTTCTGCAATTCATTCAAAAATGGCGCTGAACTGTTGCAAACGATCCCCTGAAAAGTTTTTTGGTGGAAACAGATGCGTTTTTATCATCAGAGACAGAATTAGCCCTCAACGACTGAACAACTTTTTTTGCAAAAATCCCTAAGCCGCGCGGTCACAATTTCAGCAAAAATCTGACGTTCTGCAATTCACTCAAAAATGTTGCCAAACTGTTGCAAACGATCCCCTGAAAGGTTTTTTGGTGGAAACAGATGAGTTTTTATCATGGGAAACAGAATTAGCCCTCAACGTCTGAACAATCTTTTTTTGCAAAAATCCCTAAGCCGCGCGGTCACAATTTCAGGAAAAAACTGACGTTCTGCAATTCACTCAAAAATGGTGCCAAACTGCTGCAAATGATCCCCTGAAGGGTTTTTCGGTGGAAACAGATGCGTTTTTATCATGGGAAACAGAATTAGCCCTCGAAGTCTGAACAACTTTTTTTTGCAAAAATCCCTAAGCCGCGCGATCACAATTTCTTCTAAATTTCTGACGTTCTGCAATTCATTCAAAAATGGCGCTGAACTGTTGCAAACGATCCCCTGAAATATTTTTCAGCGGAAACAGATGCGTTTTTCTCATGGGAAACAGAATTAGCCCTCAATGTCTGAACAACTTTTTTTTGGAAAAATCCCTAAGCCGCGCGGTCACAATTTCAGGAAAAAACTGACGTTCTGCAATTCACTCAAAAATGGTGCCAAACTGTTGCAAACGATCCCCTGAAAGGTTTTTCGGTGGAAACAGATGTGTTTTTATCATCGGAAATATAATTAGCCCTCAACGTCTGAACAACCTTTTTTTGCAAAAATCCATAAGCCGCGCGGTCACAATTTCAGGAAAAAACTGACGTTCTGCAATTCACTCAAAAATGGTGCTAAACTGTTGCAAACGATCCACTGAAAGGTTTTTCGGTGGAAACAGATGCGTTTTTATCATCGGAAACAGAATTAGCCCTCAACGTCTGAACAACATTTTTTTGAAAAAACCCCTAAGCCGCGCGGTCACAATTTCAGCAAAAATCTGACGTTCTGCAATTCACTCAAAAATGTTGCCAAACTGTTGCAAACAATCCCCTGAAAGGTTTTTTGGTGGAAACAGATGAGTTTTTATCATGGGAAACAGAATTAGCCCTCAACGTCTGAACAACCTTTTTTTACAAAAATCCCTAAGCCGCGCGATCACAATTTCAGGAAAAAACTGACGTTCTGCAATTCACTCAAAAATGGTGCCAAAGTGTTGCAAACGATCCCCTGAAAGGTTTTTTGGTGGAAACAGATGTGTTTTTATCATGGGAAACAGAATTAGCCCTCGAAGTCTGAACAACTTTTTTTTGCAAAAATCCCTAAGCCGCGCGGTCACAATTTCTTCTAAATTTCTGACGTTCTGCAATTTATTCAAAAATGGCGCTGAACTGTTGCAAACGATCCCCTGAAATGTTTTTCAGTGGAAACAGATGCCTTTTTATCATCGGAAACAGAATTAGCCCTCGACGTCTGAACAACTTTTTTTTGCAAAAATCCCTAAGCCGCGCGGTCACAATTTCAGGAAAAAACTGACGTTCTGCAATTCACTCAAAAATTGTGCCAAACTGTTGCAAACGATCCCCTGAAAGGTTTTTCGGTGGAAACAGATGCGTTTTGATCATGGGAAACAGAATTAGCCCTCGACGTCAGAACAACTTTTTTTGAAAAAATCCCTAAGCCGCGCGGTCACAATTTCTTCTAAATTTCTGACGTTCTGCAATTCACTCAAAAATGTTGCCAAACTGTTGCAAACGATCCCCTGAAAGGTTTTTTGGTGGAAACAGATGAGTTTTTATCATGGGAAACAGAATTAGCCCTCGAAGTCTGAACAACTTTTTTTTGCAAAAATCCCTAAGCCGCGCGGTCACAATTTCTTCTAAATTTCTGACGTTCTGCAATTCATTCAAAAATGGCGCTGAACCGTTGCAAACGATCCCCTGAAAAGTTTTTTGGTGGAAACAGATGCGTTTTTATCATCAGAGACAGAATTAGCCCTCAACGACTGAACAACTTTTTTTGCAAAAATCCCTAAGCCGCGCGGTCACAATTTCAGCAAAAATCTGACGTTCTGCAATTCATTCAAAAATGGCGCTGAACTGTTGCAAACGATCCCCTGAAAGGTTTTTCGGTGGAAACAGATGCGTTTTGATCATGGGAAACAGAATTAGCCCTCGACGTCAGAACAACTTTTTTTGAAAACATCCCTAAGCCGCGCGGTCACAATTTCTTCTAAATTTCTGACGTTCTGCAATTCACTCAAAAATGTTGCCAAACTGTTGCAAACGATCCCCTGAAAGGTTTTTTGGTGGAAACAGATGAGTTTTTATCATGGGAAACAGAATTAGCCCTCGAAGTCTGAACAACTTTTTTTTGCAAAAATCCCTAAGCCGCGCGGTCACAATTTCTTCTAAATTTCTGACGTTCTGCAATTCACTCAAAAATGGCGCTGAACTGTTGCAAACGATCCCCTGAAATGTTTTTCAGTGGAAACAGATGCGTTTTTATCATGGGAAACAGAATTAGCCCTCAACGTCTGATCAACATTTTTTTGAAAAAAACCCCTAAGCCGCGCGGTCACAATTTCAGCAAAAATCTGACGTTCTGCAATTCACTCAAAAATGTTGCCAAACTGTTGCAAACGATCCCCTGAAAGGTTTTTTGGTGGAAACAGATGAGTTTTTATCATGGGAAACAGAATTAGCCCTCGAAGTCTGAACAACTTTTTTTTGCAAAAATCCCTAAGCCGCGCGGTCACAATTTCTTCTAAATTTCTGACGTTCTGCAATTCATTCAAAAATGGCGCTGAACTGTTGCAAACGATCCCCTGAAAAGTTTTTTGGTGGAAACAGATGCGTTTTTATCATCAGAGACAGAATTAGCCCTCAACGACTGAACAACTTTTTTTGCAAAAATCCCTAAGCCGCGCGGTCACAATTTCAGCAAAAATCTAACGTTCTGCAATTCATTCAAAAATGGCGCTGAACTGTTGCAAACGATCCCCTGAAAGGTTTTTCGGTGGAAACAGATGCGTTTTGATCATGGGAAACAGAATTAGCCCTCGACGTCAGAACAACTTTTTTTGAAAAAATCCCTAAGCCGCGCGGTCACAATTTCTTCTAAATTTCTGACGTTCTGCAATTCACTCAAAAATGTTGCCAAACTGTTGCAAACGATCCCCTGAAAGGTTTTTTGGTGGAAACAGATGAGTTTTTATCATGGGAAACAGAATTAGCCCTCAACGTCTGATCAAAATTTTTTTGAAAAAACCCCTAAGCCGCGCGGTCACAATTTCAGGAAAAAACTGACGTTCTGCAATTCACTCAAAAATGGTGCCAAACTGTTGCAAACGATCCCCTGAAAGGTTTTTTGGTGGAAACAGATGAGTTTTTATCATGGGAAACAGAATTAGCCCTCAACGTCTGAACAACCTTTTTTTGCAAAAATCCCTAAGCCGCGCGGTCACAATTTCAGGAAAAAACTGACGTTCTGCAATTCACTCAAAAATGGTGCCAAACTGCTGCAAATGATCCCCTGAAGGGTTTTTCGGTGGAAACAGATGCGTTTTTATCATGGGAAACAGAATTAGCCCTCGAAGTCTGAACAACTTTTTTTTGCAAAAATCCCTAAGCCGCGCGATCACAATTTCTTCTAAATTTCTGACGTTCTGCAATTCATTCAAAAATGGCGCTGAACTGTTGCAAACGATCCCCTGAAATATTTTTCAGCGGAAACAGATGCGTTTTTCTCATGGGAAACAGAATTAGCCCTCAATGTCTGAACAACTTTTTTTTGGAAAAATCCCTAAGCCGCGCGGTCACAATTTCAGGAAAAAACTGACGTTCTGCAATTCACTCAAAAATGGTGCCAAACTGTTGCAAACGATCCCCTGAAAGGTTTTTCGGTGGAAACAGATGTGTTTTTATCATCGGAAATATAATTAGCCCTCAACGTCTGAACAACCTTTTTTTGCAAAAATCCATAAGCCGCGCGGTCACAATTTCAGGAAAAAACTGACGTTCTGCAATTCACTCAAAAATGGTGCTAAACTGTTGCAAACGATCCACTGAAAGGTTTTTCGGTGGAAACAGATGCGTTTTTATCATCGGAAACAGAATTAGCCCTCAACGTCTGAACAACTTTTTTTTGCAAATTTCTTCTAAATTTCTGACGTTCTGCAATTCACTCAAAAATGGTGCTAAACTGTTGCAAACGATCGCCTGAAAGGTTTTTTGGTGGAAACAGATGCGTTTTTATCATCAGAGACAGAATTAGCCCTCAAAGTCTGAACAACTTTTTTTGCAAAAATCCCTAAGCCGCGCGGTCACAATTTCAGCAAAAATCTGACGTTCTGCAATTCATTCAAAAATGGCGCTGAACTGTTGCAAACGATCCCCTGAAAGGTTTTTCGGTGGAAAGAGATGCGTTTTGATCATGGGAAACAGAATTAGCCCTCGACGTCTGAACAACTTTTTTTGAAAAAATCCCTAAGCCGCGCGGTCACAATTTCTTCTAAATTTCTGACGTTCTGCAATTCACTCAAAAATGTTGCCAAACTGTTGCAAACGATCCCCTGAAAGGTTTTTTGGTGGAAACAGATGAGTTTTTATCATGGGAAACAGAATTAGCCCTCAACGTCTGATCAAAATTTTTTTGAAAAAACCCCTAAGCCGCGCGGTCACAATTTCAGGAAAAAACTGACGTTCTGCAATTCACTCAAAAATGGTGCCAAACTGTTGCAAACGATCCCCTGAAAGGTTTTTTGGTGGAAACAGATGAGTTTTTATCATGGGAAACAGAATTAGCCCTCAACGTCTGAACAACCTTTTTTTGCAAAAATCCCTAAGCCGCGCGGTCACAATTTCAGGAAAAAACTGACGTTCTGCAATTCACTCAAAAATGGTGCCAAACTGCTGCAAATGATCCCCTGAAGGGTTTTTCGGTGGAAACAGATGCGTTTTTATCATGGGAAACAGAATTAGCCCTCGAAGTCTGAACAACTTTTTTTTGCAAAAATCCCTAAGCCGCGCGATCACAATTTCTTCTAAATTTCTGACGTTCTGCAATTCATTCAAAAATGGCGCTGAACTGTTGCAAACGATCCCCTGAAATATTTTTCAGCGGAAACAGATGCGTTTTTCTCATGGGAAACAGAATTAGCCCTCAATGTCTGAACAACTTTTTTTTGGAAAAATCCCTAAGCCGCGCGGTCACAATTTCAGGAAAAAACTGACGTTCTGCAATTCACTCAAAAATGGTGCCAAACTGTTGCAAACGATCCCCTGAAAGGTTTTTCGGTGGAAACAGATGTGTTTTTATCATCGGAAATATAATTAGCCCTCAACGTCTGAACAACCTTTTTTTGCAAAAATCCATAAGCCGCGCGGTCACAATTTCAGGAAAAAACTGACGTTCTGCAATTCACTCAAAAATGGTGCTAAACTGTTGCAAACGATCCACTGAAAGGTTTTTCGGTGGAAACAGATGCGTTTTTATCATCGGAAACAGAATTAGCCCTCAACGTCTGAACAACTTTTTTTTGCAAATTTCTTCTAAATTTCTGACGTTCTGCAATTCACTCAAAAATGGTGCTAAACTGTTGCAAACGATCGCCTGAAAGGTTTTTTGGTGGAAACAGATGCGTTTTTATCATCAGAGACAGAATTAGCCCTCAACGTCTGATCAACATTTTTTTGAAAAAATCCCTAAGCCGCGCAGTCACAATTTCTTCTAAATTTCTGACATTCTGCAATTCACTCAAAAATGGTGCCAAACTGTTGCAAACGATCCCCTGAAAGGTTTTTCGGTGGAAAGAGATGCGTTTTGATCATGGGAAACAGAATTAGCCCTCGACGTCTGAACAACTTTTTTTGAAAAAATCCCTAAGCCGCGCGGTCACAATTTCTTCTAAATTTCTGACGTTCTGCAATTCACTCAAAAATGGTGCTAAACTGTTGCAAACGATCCCCTGAAAGTTTTTTCGGTAGAAACAGATGCGTTTTTATCATCGGAAACAGAATTAGCCCTCGACGTCTGATCAACATTTTTTTGAAAAAATCCCTAAGCCGCGCGGTCACAATTTCTTCTAAATTTCTGACGTTCTGCAATTCACTCAAAAATGGTGCCAAACTGTTGCAAACGATCCCCTGAAAGGTTTTTCGGTGGAAACAGATGTGTTTTTATCATCGGAAATATAATTAGCCCTCAACGTCTGAACAACTTTTTTTTGCAAAAATCCCTAAGCCGCGCGGTTACAATTTCAGGAAAAAGCTGACGTTCTGCAATTCACTCAAAAATGGTGCTAAACTGTTGCAAACGATCCCCTGAAAGGTTTTTCGGTGGAAACAGATGCGTTTTTATCATCGGAAACAGAATTAGCCCTCAACGTCTGATCAACATTTTTTTGAAAAAACCCCTAAGCCGCGCGGTCACAATTTCAGCAAAAATCTGACGTTCTGCAATTCACTCAAAAATGTTGCCAAACTGTTGCAAACGATCCCCTGAAAGGTTTTTTGGTGGAAACAGATGAGTTTTTATCATGGGAAACAGAATTAGCCCTCAACGTCTGAACAACCTTTTTTTGCAAAAATCCCTAAGCCGCGCGGTCACAATTTCAGGAAAAAACTGACGTTCTGCAATTCACTCAAAAATGGTGCCAAACTGTTGCAAACGATCCCCTGAAAGGTTTTTCGGTGGAAACAGATACGTTTTTATCATCGGAAATATAATTAGCCCTCAACGTCTGAACAACCTTTTTTTGCAAAAATCCATAAGCCGCGCGGTCACAATTTCTTCTAAATTTCTGACGTTCTGCAATTTATTCAAAAATGGCGCTGAACTGTTGCAAACGATCCCGTGAAATGTTTTTCAGTGGAAACAGATGCCTTTTTATCATCGGAAACAGAATTAGCCCTCGACGTCTGAACAACTTTTTTTTGCAAAAATCCCTAAGCCGCGCGGTCACAATTTCAGGAAAAAACTGACGTTCTGCAATTCACTCAAAAATGTTGCCAAACTGTTTCAAACGATCCCCTGAAAGGTTTTTTGGTGGAAACAGATGAGTTTTTATCATGGGAAACAGAATTAGCCCTCGAAGTCTGAACAATTTTTTTTTGCAAAAATCCCTAAGCCGCGCGGTCACAATTTCTTCTAAATTTCTGACGTTCTGCAATTCACTCAAAAATGGCGCTGAACTGTTGCAAACGATCCCCTGAAATGTTTTTCAGTGGAAACCGATGCGTTTTTATCATGGGAAACAGAATTAGCCCTCAACGTCTGATCAACATTTTTTTGAAAAAAACCCCTAAGCCGCGCGGTCACAATTTCAGCAAAAATCTGACGTTCTGCAATTCACTCAAAAATGTTGCCAAACTGTTGCAAACAATCCCCTGAAAGGTTTTTTGGTGGAAACAGATGAGTTTTTATCATGCGAAACAGAATTAGCCCTCAACGTCTGAACAATCTTTTTTTGCAAAAATCCCTAAGCCGCGCGGTCACAATTTCAGGAAAAAACTGACGTTCTGCAATTCACTCAAAAATGGTGCCAAACTGCTGCAAATGATCCCCTGAAGGGTTTTTCGGTGGAAACAGATGCGTTTTTATCATGGGAAACAGAATTAGTCCTCGAAGTCTGAACAACTTTTTTTTGCAAAAATCCCTAAGCCGCGTGGTCACAATTTCTTCTAAATTTCTGACGTTCTGCAATTCATTCAAAAATGGCGCTGAACTGTTGCAAACGATCCCGTGAAATGTTTTTCAGTGGAAACAGATGCCTTTTTATCATCGGAAACAGAATTAGCCCTCGACGTCTGAACAACTTTTTTTTGCAAAAATCCCTAAGCCGCGCGGTCACAATTTCAGGAAAAAACTGACGTTCTGCAATTCACTCAAAAATTGTGCCAAACTGTTGCAAACGATCCCCTGAAAGGTTTTTCGGTGGAAACAGATACGTTTTTATCATGGAAACAGAATTATCCCTCAACGTCTGAACAACTTTTTTTGCAAAAATCCCTAAGCCGCGCGGTCACAATTTCAGCAAAAATCTGACGTTCTGCAATTCATTCAAAAATGGCGCTGAACTGTTGCAAACGATCCCCTGAAAGGTTTTTCGGTGGAAACAGATGCGTTTTTATCATGGGAAACAGAATTAGCCCTCGACGTCAGAACAACTTTTTTTGAAAAAATCCCTAAGCCGCGCAGTCACAATTTCTTCTAAATTTCTGACGTTCTGCAATTCACTCAAAAATGTTGCCAAACTGTTTCAAACGATCCCCTGAAAGGTTTTTTGGTGGAAACAGATGAGTTTTTATCATGGGAAACAGAATTAGCCCTCGAAGTCTGAACAATTTTTTTTTGCAAAAATCCCTAAGCCGCGCGGTCACAATTTCTTCCAAATTTCTGACGTTCTGCAATTCACTCAAAAATGGCGCTGAACTGTTGCAAACGATCCCCTGAAATGTTTTTCAGTGGAAACCGATGCGTTTTTATCATGGGAAACAGAATTAGCCCTCAACGTCTGATCAACATTTTTTTGAAAAAAACCCCTAAGCCGCGCGGTCACAATTTCAGCAAAAATCTGACGTTCTGCAATTCACTCAAAAATGTTGCCAAACTGTTGCAAACGATCCCTGAAAGGTTTTTTGGTGGAAACAGATGAGTTTTTATCATGCGAAACAGAATTAGCCCTCGAAGTCTGAACAACTTTTTTTTGCAAAAATCCCTAAGCCGCGTGGTCACAATTTCTTCTAAATTTCTGACGTTCTGCAATTCATTCAAAAATGGCGCTGAACTGTTGCAAACGATCCCCTGAAAAGTTTTTTGGTGGAAACAGATGCGTTTTT
Source organism: Podarcis gaigeae (assembly GCF_964106915.1). Lineage (NCBI taxonomy): Eukaryota > Metazoa > Chordata > Lepidosauria > Squamata > Lacertidae > Podarcis > Podarcis gaigeae. The sequence continues at coordinate 9,283,761 of NC_139679.1, read as the reverse complement.
ATCATCAGAGACAGAATTAGCCCTCAATGACTGAACAACTTTTTTTGCAAAAATCCCTAAGCCGCGTGGTCACAATTTCAGCAAAAATCTGACGTTCTGCAATTCATTCAAAAATGGCGCTGAACTGTTGCAAACGATCCCCTGAAAGGTTTTTCGGTGGAAACAGATGCGTTTTGATCATGGGAAACAGAATTAGCCCTCGACGCCTGAACAACTTTTTTTGAAAAAATCCCTAAGCCGCGCGGTCACAATTTCTTCTAAATTTCTGACGTTCTGCAATTCACTCAAAAATGTTGCCAAACTGTTGCAAACGATCCCCTGAAAGTTTTTTTGGTGGAAACAGATGAGTTTTTATCATGGGAAACAGAATTAGCCCTCAACGTCTGATCAAAATTTTTTTGAAAAAACCCCTAAGCCGCGCGGTCACAATTTCAGGGAAAAACTGACGTTCTGCAATTCACTCAAAAATGGTGCCAAACTGTTGCAAACGATCCCCTGAAAGGTCTTTTGGTGGAAACAGATGAGTTTTTATCATGGGAAACAGAATTAGCCCTCAACGTCTGAAGAACCTTTTTTTGCAAAAATCCCTAAGCCGGCGGGTCACAATTTCAGGAAAAAACTGACGTTCTGCAATTCACTCAAAAATGGTGCCAAACTGCTGCAAATGATCCCCTGAAGGGTTTTTCGGTGGAAACAGATGCGTTTTTATCATGGGAAACAGAATTAGCCCTCGAAGTCTGAACAACTTTTTTTTGCAAAAATCCCTAAGCCGCGCGGTCACAATTTCTTCTAAATTTCTGACGTTCTGCAATTCATTCAAAAATGGCGCTGAACTGTTGCAAACGATCCCCTGAAAAGTTTTTTGGTGGAAACAGATGCGTTTTTATCATCAGAGACAGAATTAGCCCTCAACGACTGAACAACTTTTTTTGCAAAAATCCCTAAGCCGCGCGGTCACAATTTCAGGAAAAAACTGACGTTCTGCAATTCACTCAAAAATGGTGCCAAACTGTTGCAAACGATCCCCTGAAAGGTTTTTCGGTGGAAACAGATGTGTTTTTATCATCGGAAATATAATTAGCCCTCAACGTCTGAACAACCTTTTTTTGCAAAAATCCATAAGCCGCGCGGTCACAATTTCAGGAAAAAACTGACGTTCTGCAATTCACTCAAAAATGGTGCTAAACTGTTGCAAACGATCCACTGAAAGGTTTTTCGGTGGAAACAGATGCGTTTTTATCATCAGAGACAGAATTAGCCCTCAAAGTCTGAACAACTTTTTTTGCAAAAATCCCTAAGCCGCGCGGTCACAATTTCAGCAAAAATCTGACGTTCTGCAATTCATTCAAAAATGGCGCTGAACTGTTGCAAACGATCCCCTGAAAGGTTTTTCGGTGGAAAGAGATGCGTTTTGATCATGGGAAACAGAATTAGCCCTCGACGTCTGAACAACTTTTTTTGAAAAAATCCCTAAGCCGCGCGGTCACAATTTCTTCTAAATTTCTGACGTTCTGCAATTCACTCAAAAATGGTGCTAAACTGTTGCAAACGATCCCCTGAAAGGTTTTTCGGTGGAAACAGATGCGTTTTTATCATCGGAAACAGAATTAGCCCTCGACGTCTGATCAACATTTTTTTGAAAAAACCCCTAAGCCGCGCGGTCACAATTTCAGCAAAAATCTGACGTTCTGCAATTCACTCAAAAATGTTGCCAAACTGTTGCAAACGATCCCCTGAAAGGTTTTTTGGTGGAAACAGATGAGTTTTTATCATGGGTAACAGAATTAGCCCTCGACGTCTGAACAACCTTTTTTTACAAAAATCCCTAAGCCGCGCGGTCACAATTTCAGGAAAAAACTGACGTTCTGCAATTCACTCAAAAATGGTGCCAAACTGTTGCAAAAGATCTCCTGAAAGGTTTTTCGGTGGAAACAGATGCGTTTTTATCATCAGAGACAGAATTAGCCCTCAAAGTCTGAACAACTTTTTTTGCAAAAATCCCTAAGCCGCGCGGTCACAATTTCAGCAAAAATCTGACGTTCTGCAATTCATTCAAAAATGGCGCTGAACTGTTGCAAAAGATCCCCTGAAAGGTTTTTTGGTGGAAACAGATGCGTTTTGATCATGGGAAACAGAATTAACCCACGACGTCTGAACAACTTTTTTTGAAAAAATCCCTAAGCCGCGCGGTCACAATTTCTTCTAAATTTCTGACGTTCTGCAATTCACTCAAAAATGGTGCTAAACGGATGCAAACGATCCCCTGAAAGTTTTTTCGGTGGAAACAGATGTGTTTTTATCATCGGAAATATAATTAGCCCTCAACGTCTGAACAACTTTTTTTTGCAAAAATCCCTAAGCCGCGCGGTTACAATTTCAGGAAAAAGCTGACGTTCTGCAATTCACTCAAAAATGGTGCTAAACTGTTGCAAACGATCCCCTGAAAGGTTTTTCGGTGGAAACAGATGCGTTTTTATCATCGGAAACAGAATTAGCCCTCGACGTCTGATCAACATTTTTTTGAAAAAACCCCTAAGCCGCGCGGTCACAATTTCAGCAAAAATCTGACGTTCTGCAATTCACTCAAAAATGTTGCCAAACTGTTGCAAACGATCCCCTGAAAGGTTTTTTGGTGGAAACAGATGAGTTTTTATCATGGGTAACAGAATTAGCCTTCAACGTCTGAACAACCTTTTTTTACAAAAATCCCTAAGCCGCGCGGTCACAATTTCAGGAAAAAACTGACGATCTGCAATTCACTCAAAAATGGTGCCAAACTGTTGCAAACGATCTCCTGAAAGGTATTTCGGTGGAAACAGATGCGTTTTTATAATCAGAGACAGAATTAGCCCTCAAAGACTGAACAACTTTTTTTGCAAAAATCCCTAAGCCGCGCGGTCACAATTTCAGCAAAAATCTGACGTTCTGCAATTCATTCAAAAATGGCGCTGAACTGTTGCAAACGATGCCCTGAAAGGTTTTTTGGTGGAAACATATGCGTTTTGATCATGGGAAACAGAATTAGCCCACGACGTCTGAACAACTTTTTTTGAAAAAATCCCTAAGCCGCGCGGTCACAATTTCTTCTAAATTTCTGACGTTCTGCAATTCACTCAAAAATGGTGCTAAATGGTTGCAAACGATCCCCTGAAAGTTTTTTCGGTGGAAACAGATGCGTTTTTATCATCGGAAACAGAATTAGCCCTCGACGTCTGATCAACATTTTTTTGAAAAAATCCCTAAGCCGCGCGGTCACAATTTCTTCTAAATTTCTGACATTCTGCAATTCACTCAAAAATGGTGCCAAACTGTTGCAAACAATCCGCTGAAATGTTTTTCGGTGGAAACAGATGTGTTTTTATCATCGGAAATATAATTAGCCCTCAACGTCTGAACAACTTTTTTTTGCAAAAATCCCTAAGCCGCGCGGTCACAATTTCAGGAAAAATCTGACGTTCTGCAATTCACTCAAAAATGGTGCTAAACTGTTGCAAACGATCCCCTGAAAGGTTTTTCGGTGGAAACAGATGCGTTTTTATCATCAGAGACAGAATTAGCCCTCGACGTCTGATCAACATTTTTTTGAAAAAACCCCTAAGCCGCGCGGTCACAATTTCAGCAAAAATCTGACGTTCTGCAATTCACTCAAAAATGTTGCCAAACTGTTGCAAACGATCCCCTGAAAGGTTTTTTGGTGGAAACAGATGAGTTTTTATCATGGGAAACAGAATTAGCCCTCAACGTCTGAACAACCTTTTTTTACAAAAATCCCTAAGCCGCGCGGTCACAATTTCAGGAAAAAACTGACGTTCTGCAATTCACTCAAAAATGGTGCCAAACTGTTGCAAACCATCTCCTGAAAGGTTTTTCGGTGGAAACAGATGCGTTTTTATCATCAGAGACAGAGTTAGCCCTCAAAGTCTGAACAACCTTTTTTGCAAAAATCCCTAAGGCGCGCGGTCACAATTTCTTCTAAATTTCTGACGTTCTGCAATTCATTCAAAAATGGCGCTGAACTGTTGCAAACGATCCCCTGAAATGTTTTTCAGTGGAAACAGATGCGTTTTTATCATCGGAAACAGAATTAGCCCTCAACGTCTGAACAACTTTTTTTTGCAAATTTCTTCTAAATTTCTGACGTTCTGCAATTCACTCAAAAATGGTGCTAAACTGTTGCAAACGATCCCCTGAAAGGTTTTTTGGTGGGAACAGATGCGTTTTTATCATCAGAGACAGAATTAGCCCTCAAAGTCTGAACAACTTTTTTTGCAAAAATCCCTAAGCCGCGCGGTCACAATTTCAGGAAAAATCTGACGTTCTGCAATTCACTCAAAAATGGTGCTAAACTGTTGCAAACGATCCCCTGAAAGGTTTTTCGGTGGAAACAGATGCGTTTTTATCATCGGAAACAGAATTAGCCCTCGACGTCTGATCAACATTTTTTTGAAAAAACCCCTAAGCCGCGCGGTCACAATTTCAGCAAAAATCTGACGTTCTGCAATTCACTCAAAAATGTTGCCAAACTGTTGCAAACGATCCCCTGAAAGGTTTTTTGGTGGAAACAGATGAGTTTTTATCATCGGAAATATAATTAGCCCTCAACGTCTGAACAACTTTTTTTTGCAAAAATCCCTAAGCAGCGCGGTCACAATTTCAGGAAAAATCTGACGTTCTGCAATTCACTCAAAAATGGTGCTAAACTGTTGCAAACGATCCCGTGAAAGGTTTTTCGATGGAAACAGATGCGTTTTTATCATCGGAAACAGAATTAGCCCTCAACGTCTGAACAACTTTTTTTTGCAATTTTCTTCTAAATTTCTGACGTTCTGCAATTCACTCAAAAATGGTGCTAAACTGTTGCAAACGATCCCCTGAAAGGTTTTTCGGTGGAAACAGAAGCGTTTTTATCATCGGAAACAGAATTAGCCCTCGACGTCTGATCAACATTTTTTTGAAAAAACCCCTATGCCGCGCGGTCACAATTTCTTCTAAATTTCTGACGTTCTGCAATTCACTCAAAAATGTTGCCAAACTTTTGCAAACGATCCCCTGAAAGGTTTTTTGGTGGAAACAGATGAGTTTTTATCATGGGAAACAGAATTAGCCCTCAACGTCTGAACAACCTTTTTTTGCAAAAATCCATAAGCCGCGCGGTCACAATTTCAGGAAAAAACTGACGTTCTGCAATTCACTCAAAAATGGCGCTAAACTGTTTCAAACGATCCCCTGAAAGGTTTTTCGGTGGAAACAGATGCGTTTTTATCATCGGAAACAGAATTAGCCCTCAACGTCTGAACAACTTTTTTTTGCAAATTTCTTCTAAATTTCTGACGTTCTGCAATTCACTCAAAAATGGTGCTAAACTGTTGCAAACGATCCCCTGAAAGGTTTTTTGGTGGAAACAGATGAGTTTTTATTATGGGAAACAGAATTAGCCCTCAACGTCTGAACAACCTTTTTTTACAAAAATCCCTAAGCCGCGCGGTCACAATTTCAGGAAAAAACTGACGTTCTGCAATTCACTCAAAAATGGTGCCAAACTGTTGCAAACGATCTCCTGAAAGGTTTTTCGGTGGAAACAGATGCGTTTTTATCATCAGAGACAGAATTAGCCCTCAAAGTCTGAACAACTTTTTTTGCAAAAATCCCTAAGCCGCGCGGTCACAATTTCTTCTAAATTTCTGACTTTCTGCAATTCACTCAAAAATGGTGCCAAACTGTTGCAAACGATCCCCTGAAATGTTTTTCGGTGGAAACAGATGTGTTTTTATCATCGGAAATATAATTAGCCCTCAACGTCTGAACAACTTTTTTTTGCAAAAATCCCTAAGCCGCGCGGTCACAATTTCAGGAAAAATCTGACGTTCTGCAATTCACTCAAAAATGGTGCTAAACTGTTGCAAACGATCCCCTGAAAGGTTTTTCGGTGGAAACAGATGCGTTTTTATCATCGGAAACAGAATTAGCCCTCGACGTCTGATCAACATTTTTTTGAAAAAACCCCTAAGCCGCGCGGTCACAATTTCAGCAAAAATCTGACGTTCTGCAATTCACTCAAAAATGTTGCCAAACTGTTGCAAACGATCCCCTGAAAGGTTTTTTGGTGGAAACAGATGAGTTTTTATCATCGGAAATATAATTAGCCCTCAACGTCTGAACAACTTTTTTTTGCAAAAATCCCTAAGCAGCGCGGTCACAATTTCAGGAAAAATCTGACGTTCTGCAATTCACTCAAAAATGGTGCTAAACTGTTGCAAACGATCCCGTGAAAGGTTTTTCGATGGAAACAGATGCGTTTTTATCATCGGAAACAGAATTAGCCCTCAACGTCTGAACAACTTTTTTTTGCAATTTTCTTCTAAATTTCTGACGTTCTGCAATTCACTCAAAAATGGTGCTAAACTGTTGCAAACGATCCCCTGAAAGGTTTTTCGGTGGAAACAGAAGCGTTTTTATCATCGGAAACAGAATTAGCCCTCGACGTCTGATCAACATTTTTTTGAAAAAACCCCTATGCCGCGCGGTCACAATTTCTTCTAAATTTCTGACGTTCTGCAATTCACTCAAAAATGTTGCCAAACTTTTGCAAACGATCCCCTGAAAGGTTTTTTGGTGGAAACAGATGAGTTTTTATCATGGGAAACAGAATTAGCCCTCAACGTCTGAACAACCTTTTTTTGCAAAAATCCATAAGCCGCGCGGTCACAATTTCAGGAAAAAACTGACGTTCTGCAATTCACTCAAAAATGGCGCTAAACTGTTGCAAACGATCCCCTGAAAGGTTTTTCGGTGGAAACAGATGCGTTTTTATCATCGGAAACAGAATTAGCCCTCAACGTCTGAACAACTTTTTTTTGCAAATTTCTTCTAAATTTCTGACGTTCTGCAATTCACTCAAAAATGGTGCTAAACTGTTGCAAACGATCCCCTGAAAGGTTTTTTGGTGGAAACAGATGAGTTTTTATTATGGGAAACAGAATTAGCCCTCAACGTCTGAACAACCTTTTTTTACAAAAATCCCTAAGCCGCGCGGTCACAATTTCAGGAAAAAACTGACGTTCTGCAATTCACTCAAAAATGGTGCCAAACTGTTGCAAACGATCTCCTGAAAGGTTTTTCGGTGGAAACAGATGCGTTTTTATCATCAGAGACAGAATTAGCCCTCAAAGTCTGAACAACTTTTTTTGCAAAAATCCCTAAGCCGCGCGGTCACAATTTCTTCTAAATTTCTGACGTTCTGCAATTCATTCAAAAATGGCGCTGAACTGTTGCAAACGATCCCCTGAAATGTTTTTCAGTGGAAACAGATGCGTTTTTATCATCGGAAACAGAATTAGCCCTCAACGTCTGAACAACTTTTTTTTGCAAATTTCTTCTAAATTTCTGACGTTCTGAAATTCACTCAAAAATGGTGCTAAACTGTTGCAAACGATCCCCTGAAAGGTTTTTTGGTGGGAACAGATGCGTTTTTATCATCAGAGACAGAATTAGCCCTCAACGTCTGATCAACATTTTTTTGAAAAAATCCCTAAGCCGCGCAGTCACAATTTCTTCTAAATTTCTGACATTCTGCAATTCACTCAAAAATGGTGCCAAACTGTTGCAAACGATCCCCTGAAAGGTTTTTCGGTGGAAACAGATGTGTTTTTATCATCGGAAATATAATTAGCCCTCAACGTCTGAACAACTTTTTTTTGCAAAAATCCCTAAGCAGCGCGGTCACAATTTCAGCAAAAATCTGACGTTCTGCAATTCATTCAAAAATGGCGCTGAACTGTTGCAAACGATCCCCTGAAATGTTTTTCAGTGGAAACAGATGCGTTTTTATCATCGGAAACAGAATTAGCCCTCAACGTCTGAACAACTTTTTTTTGCAAATTTCTTCTAAATTTCTGACGTTCTGCAATTCACTCAAAAATGGTGCTAAACTGTTGCAAAGGATCCCCTGAAAGGTTTTTTGGTGGAAACAGATGCGTTTTTATCATCAGAGACAGAATTAGCCCTCAAAGTCTGAAAAATTTTTTTTGCAAATATCCCTAATCCGCACGGTCACAATTTCAGCAAAAATCTGACGTTCCACAATTCACTCAAAAATGGTGCCAAACTGTTGCAAAGGATCCCCTGAAAGGTTTTTTGGTGGAAACAGATGCGTTTTTATCATCAGAGACAGAATTAGCCCACGACGTCTGAACAACTTTTTTTGAAAAAATCCCTAAGCCGCGCGGTCACAATTTCTTCTAAATTTCTGACGTTCTGCAATTCACTCAAAAATGGTGCTAAACGGTTGCAAACGATCCCCTGAAAGTTTTTTCGGTGGAAACAGATGCGTTTTTATCATCAGAAACAGAATTAGCCCTCGACGTCTGATCAACATTTTTTTGAAAAAATACCCTAAGCCGCGCGGTCACAATTTCTTCTAAATTTCTGACATTCTGCAATTCACTCAAAAATGTTGCCAAACTGTTGCAAACGATCCCCTGAAATGTTTTTCGGTGGAAACAGATGTGTTTTTATCATCGGAAATATAATTAGCCCTCAACGTCTGAACAACTTTTTTTTGCAAAAATCCCTAAGCCGCGCGGTCACAATTTCAGGAAAAATCTGACGTTCTGCAATTCACTCAAAAATGGTGCTAAACTGTTGCAAACGATCCCCTGAAAGGTTTTTCGGTGGAAACAGTTGCGCTTTTATCATCAGAGACAGAATTAGCCCTCAAAGTCTGAACAATTTTTTTTGCAAATATCCCTAATCCGCGCGGTCACAATTTCAGCAAAAATCTGACGTTCTGCAATTCATTCAAAAATGGCGCTGAACTGTTGCAAACGATCCCCTGACAGGTTTTTTGGTGGAAACAGATGCGTTTTGATCATGGGAAACAGAATTAGCCCACGACGTCTGAACAACTTTTTTTGAAAAAATCCCTAAGCCGCGCGGTCACAATTTCTTCTAAATTTCTGACATTCTGCAATTCACTCAAAAATGTTGCCAAACTGTTGCAAACGATCCCCTGAAATGTTTTTCGGTGGAAACAGATGTGTTTTTATCATCGGAAATATAATTAGCCCTCAACGTCTGAACAACTTTTTTTTGCAAAAATCCCTAAGCAGCGCGGTCACAATTTCAGCAAAAATCTGACGTTCTGCAATTCATTCAAAAATGGCGCTGAACTGTTGCAAACGATCCCCTGAAAGGTTTTTCGGTGGAAACAGATGTGTTTTTATCATCGGAAATATAATTAGCCCTCAACGTCTGAACAACCTTTTTTTTGCAAAAATCCCTAAGCCGAGCGGTTACAATTTCAGGAAAAAGCTGACGTTCTGCAATTCACTCAAAAATGGTGCTAAACTGTTGCAAACGATCCCCTGAAAGGTTTTTCGGTGGAAACAGATGCGTTTTTATCATCGGAAACAGAATTAGCCCTCGACGTCTGATCAACATTTTTTTGAAAAAACCCCTAAGCCGCGCGGTCACAATTTCAGCAAAAATCTGACGTTCTGCAATTCACTCAAAAATGTTGCCAAACTGTTGCAAACGATCCCCTGAAAGGTTTTTTGGTGGAAACAGATGAGTTTTTATTATGGGAAACAGAATTAGCCCTCAACGTCTGAACAACCTTTTTATACAAAAATCCCTAAGCCGCGCGGTCACAATTTCAGGAAAAAACTGACATTCTGCAATTCACTCAAAAATGGTGCCAAACTGTTGCAAACGATCTCCTGAAAGGTTTTTCGGTGGAAACCGATGCGTTTTTATCATCAGAGACAGAATTAGCCCTCAAAGTCTGAACAAATTTTTTTGCAAAAATCCCTAAGCCGCGCGGTCACAATTTCAGCAAAAATCTGACGTTCTGCAATTCATTCAAAAATGGCGCTGAACTGTTGCAAACGATCCCCTGAAAGGTTTTTTGGTGGAAACAGATGCGTTTTGATCATGGGAAACAGAATTAGCCCACGACGTCTGAACAACTTTTTTTGAAAAAATCCCTAAGCCGCGCGGTCACAATTTCTTCTAAATTTCTGACGTTCTGCAATTCACTCAAAAATGGTGCTAAACGGTTGCAAACGATCCCCTGAAAGTTTTTTCGGTGGAAACAGATGCGTTTTTATCATCGGAAACAGAATTAGCCCTCGACGTCTGATCAACATTTTTTTGAAAAAATCCCTAAGCCGCGCGGTCACAATTTCTTCTAAATTTCTGACATTCTGCAATTCACTCAAAAATGGTGCCCAACTGTTGCAAACGATCCCCTGAAATGTTTTTCGGTGGAAACAGATGTGTTTTTATCATCGGAAATATAATTAGCCCTCAACGTCTGAACAACTTTCTTTTGCAAAAATCCCTAAGCCGCGCGGTCACAATTTCAGGAAAAATCTGACTTTCTGCAATTCACTCAAAAATGGTGCTAAACTGTTGCAAACGATCCCCTGAAAGGTTTTTCGGTGGAAACAGATGCGTTTTTATCATCAGAGACATTATTAGCCCTCGACGTCTGATCAACATTTTTTTGAAAAAACCCCTAAGCCGCACGGTCACAATTTCAGCAAAAATCTGACGTTCTGCAATTCACTCAAAAATGTTGCCAAACTGTTGCAAACGATCCCCTGAAAGGTTTTTTGGTGGAAACAGATGAGTTTTTATCATGGGAAACAGAATTAGCCCTCAACGTCTGAACAACCTTTTTTTACAAAAATCCCTAAGCCGCGCGGTCACAATTTCAGGAAAAAACTGACGTTCTGCAATTCACTCAAAAATGGTGCCAAACTGTTGCAAACGATCTCCTGAAAGGTTTTTCGGTGGAAACAGATGCGTTTTTATGATCAGAGACAGAGTTAGCCCTCAAAGTCTGAACAACTTTTTTTGCAAAAATCCCTAAGCCGCGCGGTCACAATTTCTTCTAAATTTCTGACGTTCTGCAATTCATTCAAAAATGGCCCTGAACTGTTGCAAACGATCCCCTGAAATGTTTTTCAGTGGAAACAGATGTGTTTTTATCATCGGAAACAGAATTAGCCCTCAACGTCTGAACAACTTTTTTTTGCAAATTTCTTCTAAATTTCTGACGTTCTGCAATTCACTCAAAAATGGTGCTAAACTGTTGCAAAGGATCCCCTGAAAGGTTTTTTGGTGGAAACAGATGCGTTTTTATCATCAGAGACAGAATTAGCCCTCAAAGTCTGAACAATTTTTTTTGCAAATATCCCTAATCCGCGCGGTCACAATTTCAGCAAAAATCTGACGTTCTGCAATTCATTCAAAAATGGCGCTGAACTGTTGCAAACGATCCCCTGACAGGTTTTTTGGTGGAAACAGATGCGTTTTGATCATGGGAAACAGAATTAGCCCACGACGTCTGAACAACTTTTTTTGAAAAAATCCCTAAGCCGCGCGGTCACAATTTCTTCTAAATTTCTGACATTCTGCAATTCACTCAAAAATGTTGCCAAACTGTTGCAAACGATCCCCTGAAATGTTTTTCGGTGGAAACAGATGTGTTTTTATCATCGGAAATATAATTAGCCCTCAACGTCTGAACAACTTTTTTTTGCAAAAATCCCTAAGCCGCGCGGTCACAATTTCAGGAAAAATCTGACGTTCTGCAATTCACTCAAAAATGGTGCTAAACTGTTGCAAACGATCCCCTGAAAGGTTTTTCCGTGGAAACAGTTGCATTTTTATCATCAGAGACAGAATTAGCCCTCGACGTCTGATCAACATTTTTTTGAAAAAACCCCTAAGCCGCGCGGTCACAATTTCAGCAAAAATCTGACGTTCTGCAATTCAATCAAAAATGTTGCCAAACTGTTGCAAACGATCCCCTGAAAGGTTTTTTGGTGGAAACAGATGCGTTTTTATCATGGGAAACAGAATTAGCCCTCAACGTCTGAACAACCTTTTTTTACAAAAATCCCTAAGCCGCGCGGTCACAATTTCAGGAAAAAACTGACGTTCTGCAATTCACTCAAAAATGGTGCCAAACTGTTGCAAACGATCTCCTGAAAGGTTTTTCGGTGGAAACAGATGCGTTTTTATCATCAGAGACAGAATTAGCCCTCAAAGTCTGAACAACTTTTTTTTGCAAAAATCCCTAAGCCGCGCGGTCACAATTTCAGGAAAAATCTGACGTTCTGCAATTCACTCAAAAATGGTGCTAAACTGTTGCAAACGATCCCCTGAAAGGTTTTTCGGTGGAAACAGTTGCGTTTTTATCATCAGAGACAGAATTAGCCCTCGACGTCTGATCAACATTTTTTTGAAAAAACCCCTAAGCCGCGCGGTCACAATTTCAGCAAAAATCTGACGTTCTGCAATTCAATCAAAAATGTTGCCAAACTATTGCAAACGATCCCCTGAAAGGTTTTTTGGTGGAAACAGATGAGTTTTTATCATGGGAAACAGAATTAGCCTTCAACGTCTGAACAACCTTTTTTTTACAAAAATCCCTAAGCCGCGCGGTCACAATTTCAGGAAAAAACTGACGTTCTGCAATTCACTCAAAAATGGTGCCAAACTGTTGCAAACGATCTCCTGAAAGGTTTTTCGGTGGAAACAGATGCGTTTTTATCATCAGAGACAGAATTAGCCCTCAAAGTCTGAACAACTTTTTTTGCAAAAATCCCTAAGCCGCGCGGTCACAATTTCTTCTAAATTTCTGACGTTCTGCAATTCATTCAAAAATGGCGCTGAACTGTTGCAAACGATCCCCTGAAATGTTTTTCAGTGGAAACAGATGCGTTTTTATCATCGGAAACAGAATTAGCCCTCAACGTCTGAACAACTTTTTTTTGCAAATTTCTTCTAAATTTCTGACGTTCTGCAATTCACTCAAAAATGGTGCTAAACTGAGGCAAACGATCCCCTGAAAGGTTTTTTGGTGGAAACAGATGCGTTTTTATCATCAGAGACAGAATTAGCCCTCAAAGTCTGAACAACTTTTTTTTGCAAAAATCCCTAAGCCGCGCGGTCACAATTTCAGGAAAAATCTGACGTTCTGCAATTCACTCAAAAATGGTGCTAAACTGTTGCAAACGATCCCCTGAAAGGTTTTTCGGTGGAAACAGTTGCGTTTTTATCATCAGAGACAGAATTAGCCCTCGACGTCTGATCAACCTTTTTTTGAAAAAACCCCTAAGACGCGCGGTCACAATTTCAGCAAAAATCTGACGTTCTGCAATTCAATCAAAAATGTTGCCAAACTGTTGCAAACGATCCCCTGAAAGGTTTTTTGGTGGAAACAGATGAGTTTTTATCATGGGAAACAGAATTAGCCCTCAACGTCTGAACAACCTTTTTTTACAAAAATCCCTAAGCCGCGCGGTCACAATTTCAGGAAAAAACTGACGTTCTGCAATTCACTCAAAAATGGTGCCAAACTGTTGCAAACGATCTCCTGAAAGGTTTTTCGGTGGAAACAGATGCGTTTTTATCATCAGAGACAGAATTAGCCCTCGAAGTCTGAACAACTTTTTTTGCAAAAATCCCTAAGCCGCGCGGTCACAATTTCTTCTAAATTTCTGACGTTCTGCAATTCATTCAAAAATGGCGCTGAACTGTTGCATACAATCCCCTGAAATGTTTTTCAGTGGAAACAGATGCGTTTTTATCATCGGAAACAGAATTAGCCCTCAACGTCTGAACAACTTTTTTTTGCAAATTTCTTCTAAATTTCTGACGTTCTGCAATTCACTCAAAAATGGTGCTAAACTGATGCAAACGATCCCCTGAAAGGTTTTTTGGTGGAAACAGATGCGTTTTTATCATCAGAGACAGAATTAGCCCTCAAAGTCTGAACAATTTTTTTTGCAAATATCCCTAATCCGCACGGTCACAATTTCAGCAAAAATCTGACGTTCCACAATTCACTCAAAAATGGTGCCAAACTGTTGCAAAGGATCCCCTGAAAGGTTTTTTGGTGGAAACAGATGCGTTTTTATCATCAGAGACAGAATTAGCCCACGACGTCTGAACAACTTTTTTTGAAAAAATCCCTAAGCCGCGCGGTCACAATTTCTTCTAAATTTCTGACGTTCTGCAATTCACTCAAAAATGGTGCTAAACGGTTGCAAACGATCCCCTGAAAGTTTTTTCGGTGGAAACAGATGCGTTTTTATCATCAGAAACAGAATTAGCCCTCGACGTCTGATCAACATTTTTTTGAAAAAATACCCTAAGCCGCGCGGTCACAATTTCTTCTAAATTTCTGACATTCTGCAATTCACTCAAAAATGTTGCCAAACTGTTGCAAACGATCCCCTGAAATGTTTTTCGGTGGAAACAGATGTGTTTTTATCATCGGAAATATAATTAGCCCTCAACGTCTGAACAACTTTTTTTTGCAAAAATCCCTAAGCCGCGCGGTCACAATTTCAGGAAAAATCTGACGTTCTGCAATTCACTCAAAAATGGTGCTAAACTGTTGCAAACGATCCCCTGAAAGGTTTTTCGGTGGAAACAGTTGCGCTTTTATCATCAGAGACAGAATTAGCCCTCGACGTCTGATCAACATTTTTTTGAAAAAACCCCTAAGCCGCGCGGTCACAATTTCAGCAAAAATCTGACGTTCTGCAATTCAATCAAAAATGTTGCCAAACTGTTGCAAACGATCCCCTGAAAGGTTTTTTGGTGGAAACAGATGCGTTTTTATCATCAGAGACAGAATTAGCCCTCAAAGTCTGAACAATTTTTTTTGCAAATATCCCTAATCCGCGCGGTCACAATTTCAGCAAAAATCTGACGTTCTGCAATTCATTCAAAAATGGCGCTGAACTGTTGCAAACGATCCCCTGACAGGTTTTTTGGTGGAAACAGATGCGTTTTGATCATGGGAAACAGAATTAGCCCACGACGTCTGAACAACTTTTTTTGAAAAAATCCCTAAGCCGCGCGGTCACAATTTCTTCTAAATTTCTGACATTCTGCAATTCACTCAAAAATGTTGCCAAACTGTTGCAAACGATCCCCTGAAATGTTTTTCGGTGGAAACAGATGTGTTTTTATCATCGGAAATATAATTAGCCCTCAACGTCTGAACAACTTTTTTTTGCAAAAATCCCTAAGCAGCGCGGTCACAATTTCAGCAAAAATCTGACGTTCTGCAATTCATTCAAAAATGGCGCTGAACTGTTGCAAACGATCCCCTGAAAGGTTTTTCGGTGGAAACAGATGTGTTTTTATCATCGGAAATATAATTAGCCCTCAACGTCTGAACAACCTTTTTTTTGCAAAAATCCCTAAGCCGAGCGGTTACAATTTCAGGAAAAAGCTGACGTTCTGCAATTCACTCAAAAATGGTGCTAAACTGTTGCAAACGATCCCCTGAAAGGTTTTTCGGTGGAAACAGATGCGTTTTTATCATCGGAAACAGAATTAGCCCTCGACGTCTGATCAACATTTTTTTGAAAAAACCCCTAAGCCGCGCGGTCACAATTTCAGCAAAAATCTGACGTTCTGCAATTCACTCAAAAATGTTGCCAAACTGTTGCAAACGATCCCCTGAAAGGTTTTTTGGTGGAAACAGATGAGTTTTTATTATGGGAAACAGAATTAGCCCTCAACGTCTGAACAACCTTTTTTTACAAAAATCCCTAAGCCGCGCGGTCACAATTTCAGGAAAAAACTGACATTCTGCAATTCACTCAAAAATGGTGCCAAACTGTTGCAAACGATCTCCTGAAAGGTTTTTCGGTGGAAACCGATGCGTTTTTATCATCAGAGACAGAATTAGCCCTCAAAGTCTGAACAAATTTTTTTGCAAAAATCCCTAAGCCGCGCGGTCACAATTTCAGCAAAAATCTGACGTTCTGCAATTCATTCAAAAATGGCGCTGAACTGTTGCAAACGATCCCCTGAAAGGTTTTTTGGTGGAAACAGATGCGTTTTGATCATGGGAAACAGAATTAGCCCACGACGTCTGAACAACTTTTTTTGAAAAAATCCCTAAGCCGCGCGGTCACAATTTCTTCTAAATTTCTGACGTTCTGCAATTCACTCAAAAATGGTGCTAAACGGTTGCAAACGATCCCCTGAAAGTTTTTTCGGTGGAAACAGATGCGTTTTTATCATCGGAAACAGAATTAGCCCTCGACGTCTGATCAACATTTTTTTGAAAAAATCCCTAAGCCGCGCGGTCACAATTTCTTCTAAATTTCTGACATTCTGCAATTCACTCAAAAATGGTGCCCAACTGTTGCAAACGATCCCCTGAAATGTTTTTCGGTGGAAACAGATGTGTTTTTATCATCGGAAATATAATTAGCCCTCAACGTCTGAACAACTTTCTTTTGCAAAAATCCCTAAGCCGCGCGGTCACAATTTCAGGAAAAATCTGACTTTCTGCAATTCACTCAAAAATGGTGCTAAACTGTTGCAAACGATCCCCTGAAAGGTTTTTCGGTGGAAACAGATGCGTTTTTATCATCAGAGACAGAATTAGCCCTCGACGTCTGATCAACATTTTTTTGAAAAAACCCCTAAGCCGCACGGTCACAATTTCAGCAAAAATCTGACGTTCTGCAATTCACTCAAAAATGTTGCCAAACTGTTGCAAACGATCCCCTGAAAGGTTTTTTGGTGGAAACAGATGAGTTTTTATCATGGGAAACAGAATTAGCCCTCAACGTCTGAACAACCTTTTTTTACAAAAATCCCTAAGCCGCGCGGTCACAATTTCAGGAAAAAACTGACGTTCTGCAATTCACTCAAAAATGGTGCCAAACTGTTGCAAACGATCTCCTGAAAGGTTTTTCGGTGGAAACAGATGCGTTTTTATGATCAGAGACAGAGTTAACCCTCAAAGTCTGAACAACTTTTTTTGCAAAAATCCCTAAGCCGCGCGGTCACAATTTCTTCTAAATTTCTGACGTTCTGCAATTCATTCAAAAATGGCCCTGAACTGTTGCAAACGATCCCCTGAAATGTTTTTCAGTGGAAACAGATGTGTTTTTATCATCGGAAACAGAATTAGCCCTCAACGTCTGAACAACTTTTTTTTGCAAATTTCTTCTAAATTTCTGACGTTCTGCAATTCACTCAAAAATGGTGCTAAACTGTTGCAAAGGATCCCCTGAAAGGTTTTTTGGTGGAAACAGATGCGTTTTTATCATGGGAAACAGAATTAGCCCTCAAAGTCTGAACAATTTTTTTTGCAAATATCCCTAATCCGCGCGGTCACAATTTCAGCAAAAATCTGACGTTCTGCAATTCATTCAAAAATGGCGCTGAACTGTTGCAAACGATCCCCTGACAGGTTTTTTGGTGGAAACAGATGCGTTTTGATCATGGGAAACAGAATTAGCCCACGACGTCTGAACAACTTTTTTTGAAAAAATCCCTAAGCCGCGCGGTCACAATTTCTTCTAAATTTCTGACATTCTGCAATTCACTCAAAAATGTTGCCAAACTGTTGCAAACGATCCCCTGAAATGTTTTTCGGTGGAAACAGATGTGTTTTTATCATCGGAAATATAATTAGCCCTCAACGTCTGAACAACTTTTTTTTGCAAAAATCCCTAAGCCGCGCGGTCACAATTTCAGGAAAAATCTGACGTTCTGCAATTCACTCAAAAATGGTGCTAAACTGTTGCAAACGATCCCCTGAAAGGTTTTTCCGTGGAAACAGTTGCATTTTTATCATCAGAGACAGAATTAGCCCTCGACGTCTGATCAACATTTTTTTGAAAAAACCCCTAAGCCGCGCGGTCACAATTTCAGCAAAAATCTGACGTTCTGCAATTCAATCAAAAATGTTGCCAAACTGTTGCAAACGATCCCCTGAAAGGTTTTTTGGTGGAAACAGATGCGTTTTTATCATGGGAAACAGAATTAGCCCTCAACGTCTGAACAACCTTTTTTTACAAAAATCCCTAAGCCGCGCGGTCACAATTTCAGGAAAAAACTGACGTTCTGCAATTCACTCAAAAATGGTGCCAAACTGTTGCAAACGATCTCCTGAAAGGTTTTTCGGTGGAAACAGATGCGTTTTTATCATCAGAGACAGAATTAGCCCTCAAAGTCTGAACAACTTTTTTTTGCAAAAATCCCTAAGCCGCGCGGTCACAATTTCAGGAAAAATCTGACGTTCTGCAATTCACTCAAAAATGGTGCTAAACTGTTGCAAACGATCCCCTGAAAGGTTTTTCGGTGGAAACAGTTGCGTTTTTATCATCAGAGACAGAATTAGCCCTCGACGTCTGATCAACATTTTTTTGAAAAAACCCCTAAGCCGCGCGGTCACAATTTCAGCAAAAATCTGACGTTCTGCAATTCAATCAAAAATGTTGCCAAACTATTGCAAACGATCCCCTGAAAGGTTTTTTGGTGGAAACAGATGAGTTTTTATCATGGGAAACAGAATTAGCCTTCAACGTCTGAACAACCTTTTTTTTACAAAAATCCCTAAGCCGCGCGGTCACAATTTCAGGAAAAAACTGACGTTCTGCAATTCACTCAAAAATGGTGCCAAACTGTTGCAAACGATCTCCTGAAAGGTTTTTCGGTGGAAACAGATGCGTTTTTATCATCAGAGACAGAATTAGCCCTCAAAGTCTGAACAACTTTTTTTGCAAAAATCCCTAAGCCGCGCGGTCACAATTTCTTCTAAATTTCTGACGTTCTGCAATTCATTCAAAAATGGCGCTGAACTGTTGCAAACGATCCCCTGAAATGTTTTTCAGTGGAAACAGATGCGTTTTTATCATCGGAAACAGAATTAGCCCTCAACGTCTGAACAACTTTTTTTTGCAAATTTCTTCTAAATTTCTGACGTTCTGCAATTCACTCAAAAATGGTGCTAAACTGAGGCAAACGATCCCCTGAAAGGTTTTTTGGTGGAAACAGATGCGTTTTTATCATCAGAGACAGAATTAGCCCTCAAAGTCTGAACAACTTTTTTTTGCAAAAATCCCTAAGCCGCGCGGTCACAATTTCAGGAAAAATCTGACGTTCTGCAATTCACTCAAAAATGGTGCTAAACTGTTGCAAACGATCCCCTGAAAGGTTTTTCGGTGGAAACAGTTGCGTTTTTATCATCAGAGACAGAATTAGCCCTCGACGTCTGATCAACCTTTTTTTGAAAAAACCCCTAAGACGCGCGGTCACAATTTCAGCAAAAATCTGACGTTCTGCAATTCAATCAAAAATGTTGCCAAACTGTTGCAAACGATCCCCTGAAAGGTTTTTTGATGGAAACAGATGAGTTTTTATCATGGGAAACAGAATTAGCCCTCAACGTCTGAACAACCTTTTTTTACAAAAATCCCTAAGCCGCGCGGTCACAATTTCAGGAAAAAACTGACGTTCTGCAATTCACTCAAAAATGGTGCCAAACTGTTGCAAACGATCTCCTGAAAGGTTTTTCGGTGGAAACAGATGCGTTTTTATCATCAGAGACAGAATTAGCCCTCGAAGTCTGAACAACTTTTTTTGCAAAAATCCCTAAGCCGCGCGGTCACAATTTCTTCTAAATTTCTGACGTTCTGCAATTCATTCAAAAATGGCGCTGAACTGTTGCATACAATCCCCTGAAATGTTTTTCAGTGGAAACAGATGCGTTTTTATCATCGGAAACAGAATTAGCCCTCAACGTCTGAACAACTTTTTTTTGCAAATTTCTTCTAAATTTCTGACGTTCTGCAATTCACTCAAAAATGGTGCTAAACTGATGCAAACGATCCCCTGAAAGGTTTTTTGGTGAAAACAGATGCGTTTTTATCATCAGAGACAGAATTAGCCCTCAAAGTCTGAACAACTTTTTTTGCAAAAATCCCTAAGCCGCGCGGTCACAATTTCAGCAAAAATCTGACGTTCTGCAATTCATTCAAAAATGGCGCTGAACTGTTGCAAACGATCCCCTGAAAGGTTTTTCAGTGGAAACAGATGCGTTTTGATCATGGGAAACAGAATTAGCCCTCGACGTCTGAACAACTTTTTTTGAAAAAATCCCTAAGCCGCGCGGTCACAATTTCTTCTAAATTTCTGACGTTCTGCAATTCACTCAAAAATGGTGCCAAACTGTTGCAAACGATCCCCTGAAAGGTTTTTCGGTGGAAACAGATGTGTTTTTATCATCGGAAATATAATTAGCCCTCAACGTCTGAACAACTTTTTTTTGCAAAAATCCCTAAGCCGCGCGGTCACAATTTCAGGAAAAATCTGACGTTCTGCAATTCACTCAAAAATGGTGCTAAACTGTTGCAAACGATCCCCTGAAAGGTTTTTCGGTGGAAACAGATGCGTTTTTATCATCAGAGACAGAATTAGCCCTCGACGTCTGATCAACATTTTTTTGAAAAAACCCCTAAGCCGCGCGGTCACAATTTCAGCAAAAATCTGACGTTCTGCAATTCACTCAAAAATGTTGCCAAACTGTTGCAAACGATCCCCTGAAAGGTTTTTTGGTGGAAACAGATGAGTCTTTATCATGGGAAACAGAATTAGCCCTCAACGTCTGAACAACCTTTTTTTACAAAAATCCCTAAGCCGCGCAGTCACAATTTCAGGAAAAATCTGACGTTCTGCAATTCACTCAAAAATGGTGCCAAACTGTTGCAAACGATCTCCTGAAAGGTTTTTCGGTGGAAACAGATGCGTTTTTATCATCAGAGACAGAGTTAGCCCTCAAAGTCTGAACAACTTTTTTTGCAAAAATCCCTAAGCCGCGCGGTCACAATTTCTTCTAAATTTCTGACGTTCTGCAATTCATTCAAAAATGGCGCTGAACTGTTGCAAACGATCCCCTGAAATGTTTTTCAGTGGAAACAGATGCGTTTTTATCATCGGAAACAGAATTAGCCCTCAACGTCTGAACAACTTTTTTTTGCAAATTTCTTCTAAATTTCTAACGTTCTGCAATTCACTCAAAAATGGTGCTAAACTGTTGCAAACGATCCCCTGAAAGGTTTTCTGGTGGAAACAGATGCGTTTTTATCATCAGAGACAGAATTAGCCCTCAAAGTCTGAACAACTTTTTTTGCAAAAATCCCTAAGCCGCGCGGTCACAATTTCAGCAAAAATCTGACGTTCTGCAATTCATTCAAAAATGGCGCTGAACGGTTGCAAACGATTCTCTGAAAGGTTTTTCAGTGGAAACAGATGCGTTTTGATCATGGGAAACAGAATTAGCCCTCGACGTCTGAACAACTTTTTTTGAAAAAATCCCTAAGCCGCGCGGTCACAATTTCTTCTAAATTTCTGACGTTCTGCAATTCACTCAAAAATGGTGCTAAACTGTTGCAAACGATCCCCTGAAAGTTTTTTCGGTGGAAACAGATGCGTTTTTATCATCGGAAACAGAATTAGCCCTCGACGTCTGATCAACATTTTTTTGAAAAAATCCCTAAGCCGCGCGGTCACAATTTCTTCTAAATTTCTGACGTTCTGCAATTCACTCAAAAATGGTGCCAAACTGTTGCAAACGATCCCCTGAAAGGTTTTTCGGTGGAAACAGATGTGTTTTTATCATCGGAAATATAATTAGCCCTCAACGTCTGAACAACTTTTTTTTGCAAAAATCCCTAAGCCGCGCGGTCACAATTTCAGGAAAAATCTGACGTTCTGCAATTCACTCAAAAATGGTGCTAAACTGTTGCAAACGATCCCCTGAAAGGTTTTTCGGTGGAAACAGATGCGTTTTTATCATCAGAGACAGAATTAGCCCTCGACGTCTGATCAACATTTTTTTGAAAAAACCCCTAAGCCGCGCGGTCACAATTTCAGCAAAAATCTGACGTTCTGCAATTCACTCAAAAATGTTGCCAAACTGTTGCAAACGATCCCCTGAAAGGTTTTTTGGTGGAAACAGATGAGTCTTTATCATGGGAAACAGAATTAGCCCTCAACGTCTGAACAACCTTTTTTTACAAAAATCCCTAAGCCGCGCAGTCACAATTTCAGGAAAAATCTGACGTTCTGCAATTCACTCAAAAATGGTGCCAAACTGTTGCAAACGATCTCCTGAAAGGTTTTTCGGTGGAAACAGATGCGTTTTTATCATCAGAGACAGAGTTAGCCCTCAAAGTCTGAACAACTTTTTTTGCAAAAATCCCTAAGCCGCGCGGTCACAATTTCTTCTAAATTTCTGACGTTCTGCAATTCATTCAAAAATGGCGCTGAACTGTTGCAAACGATCCCCTGAAATGTTTTTCAGTGGAAACAGATGCGTTTTTATCATCGGAAACAGAATTAGCCCTCAACGTCTGAACAACTTTTTTTTGCAAATTTCTTCTAAATTTCTAACGTTCTGCAATTCACTCAAAAATGGTGCTAAACTGTTGCAAACGATCCCCTGAAAGGTTTTCTGGTGGAAACAGATGCGTTTTTATCATCAGAGACAGAATTAGCCCTCAAAGTCTGAACAACTTTTTTTGCAAAAATCCCTAAGCCGCGCGGTCACAATTTCAGCAAAAATCTGACGTTCTGCAATTCATTCAAAAATGGCGCTGAACGGTTGCAAACGATTCTCTGAAAGGTTTTTCAGTGGAAACAGATGCGTTTTGATCATGGGAAACAGAATTAGCCCTCGACGTCTGAACAACTTTTTTTGAAAAAATCCCTAAGCCGCGCGGTCACAATTTCTTCTAAATTTCTGACGTTCTGCAATTCACTCAAAAATGGTGCTAAACTGTTGCAAACGATCCCCTGAAAGTTTTTTCGGTGGAAACAGATGCGTTTTTATCATCGGAAACAGAATTAGCCCTCGACGTCTGATCAACATTTTTTTGAAAAAATCCCTAAGCCGCGCGGTCACAATTTCTTCTAAATTTCTGACGTTCTGCAATTCACTCAAAAATGGTGCCAAACTGTTGCAAACGATCCCCTGAAAGGTTTTTCGGTGGAAACAGATGTGTTTTTATCATCGGAAATATATTTAGCCCTCAACGTCTGAACAACTTTTTTTTGCAAAAATCCCTAAGCCGCGCGGTCACAATTTCAGGAAAAATCTGACGCTCTGCAATTCACTCAAAAATGGTGCTAAACTGTTGCAAACGATCCCCTGAAAGGTTTTTCGGTGGAAACAGATGCATTTTTATCATCAGAGACAGAATTAGCCCTGACGTCTGATCAACATTTTTTTGAAAAAACCCCTAAGCCGCGCGGTCACAATTTCAGCAAAAATCTGACGTTCTGCAATTCACTCAAAAATGTTGCCAAACTGTTGCAAACGATCCCCTGAAAGGTTTTTTGGTGGAAACAGATGAGTTTTTATCATGGGAAACAGAATTAGCCCTCAACGTCTGAACAACCTTTTTTTACAAAAATCCCTAAGCCGCGCGGTCACAATTTCAGGAAAAAACTGACGTTCTGCAATTCACTCAAAAATGGTGCCAAACTGTTGCAAACGATCTCCTGAAAGGTTTTTCGGTGGAAACAGATGCGTTTTTATCATCAGAGACAGAGTTAGCCCTCAAAGTCTGAACAACTTTTTTTGCAAAAATCCCTAAGCCGCGCGGTCACAATTTCTTCTAAATTTCTGACGTTCTGCAATTCATTCAAAAATGGCGCTGAACTGTTGCAAACGATCCCCTGAAATGTTTTTCAGTGGAAACAGATGCGTTTTTATCATCGGAAACAGAATTAGCCCTCAACGTCTGAACAACTTTTTTTTGCAAATTTCTTCTAAATTTCTGACGTTCTGCAATTCACTCAAAAATGGTGCTAAACTGTTGCAAACGATCCCCTGAAAGGTTTTTTGGTGGAAACAGATGCGTTTTTATCATCAGAGACAGAATTAGCCCTCAAAGTCTGAACAACTTTTTTTGCAAAAATCCCTAAGCCGCGCGGTCACAATTTCAGCAAAAATCTGACGTTCTGCAATTCATTCAAAAATGGCTCTGAACTGTTGCAAACGATCCCCTGACAGGTTTTTTGGTGGAAACAGATGCGTTTTGATCATTGGAAACAGAATTAGCCCACGACGTCTGAACAACTTTTTTTGAAAAAATCCCTAAGCCGCGCGGTCATTATTTCTTCTAAATTTCTGACGTTCTGCAATTCACTCAAAAATGGTGCTAAACGGTTGCAAACGATCCCCTGAAAGTTTTTTCGGTGGAAACAGATGCGTTTTTATCATCGGAAACAGAATTAGCCCTCGACGTCTGATCAACATTTTTTTGAAAAAATCCCTAAGCCGCGCGATCACAATTTCTTCTAAATTTCTGACGTTCTGCAATTCACTCAAAAATGGTGCCAAACTGTTGCAAACGATCCCCTGAAAGGTTTTTCGGTGGAAACAGATGTGTTTTTATCATCGGAAATATATTTAGCCCTCAACGTCTGAACAACTTTTTTTTGCAAAAATCCCTAAGCCGCGCGGTCACAATTTCAGGAAAAATCTGACGTTCTGCAATTCACTCAAAAATGGTGCTAAACTGTTGCAAACGATCCCCTGAAAGGTTTTTCGGTGGAAACAGTTGCGTTTTTATCATCAGAGACAGAATTAGCCCTCGATGTCTGATCAACATTTTTTTGAAAAAACCCCTAAGCCGCGCGGTCACAATTTCAGCAAAAATCTGACGTTCTGCAATTCACTCAAAAATGTTGCCAAACTGTTGCAAACGATCCCCTGAAAGGTTTTTTGGTGGAAACAGATGAGTCTTTATCATGGGAAACAGAATTAGCCCTCAACGTCTGAACAACCTTTTTTTACAAAAATCCCTAAGCCGCGCGGTCACAATTTCAGGAAAAATCTGACGTTCTGCAATTCACTCAAAAATGGTGCCAAACTGTTGCAAACGATCTCCTGAAAGGTTTTTCGGTGGAAACAGATGCGTTTTTATCATCAGAGACAGAGTTAGCCCTCAAAGTCTGAACAACTTTTTTTGCAAAAATCCCTAAGCCGCGCGGTCACAATTTCTTCTAAATTTCAGACGTTTGCAATTCATTCAAAAATGGCGCTGAACTGTTGCAAACGATCCCCTGAAATGTTTTTCAGTGGAAACAGATGCGTTTTTATCATCGGAAACAGAATTAGCCCTCAACGTCTGAACAACTTTTTTTTGCAAATTTCTTCTAAATTTCTAACGTTCTGCAATTCACTCAAAAATGGTGCTAAACTGTTGCAAACGATCCCCTGAAAGGTTTTTTGGTGGAAACAGATGCGTTTTTATCATCAGAGACAGAATTAGCCCTCAAAGTCTGAACAACTTTTTTTGCAAAAATCCCTACGCCGCGCGGTCACAATTTCAGCAAAAATCTGACGTTCTGCAATTCATTCAAAAATGGCGCTGAACTGTTGCAAACGATCCCCTGACAGGTTTTTTGGTGGAAACAGATGCGTTTTGATCATGGGAAACAGAATTAGCCCACGACGTCTGAACAACTTTTTTGAAAAAATCCCTAAGCCGCGCGGTCACAATTTCTTCTAAATTTCTGACGTTCTGCAATTCACTCAAAAATGGTGCTAAACTGTTGCAAACGATCCCCTGAAAGGTTTTTTGGTGGAAACAGATGCGTTTTTATCATCAGAGACAGAATTAGCCCTCAAAGTCTGAACAACTTTTTTTGCAAAAATCCCTAAGCCGCGCGGTCACAATTTCAGCAAAAATCTGACGTTCTGCAATTCATTCAAAAATGGCGCTGAACGGTTGCAAACGATCCCCTGAAAGGTTTTTCAGTGGAAACAGATGCGTTTTGATCATGGGAAACAGAATTAGCCCTCAACGTCTGAACAACTTTTTTTGAAAAAATCCCTAAGCCGCGCGGTCACAATTTCTTCTAAATTTCTGACGTTCTGCAATTCACTCAAAAATGGTGCTAAACTGTTGCAAACGATCCCCTGAAAGTTTTTTCGGTGGAAACAGATGCGTTTTTATCATCGGAAACAGAATTAGCCCTCGACGTCTGATCAACATTTTTTTGCAAAAATCCCTAAGCCGCGCGGTCACAATTTCTTCTAAATTTCTGACGTTCTGCAATTCACTCAAAAATGGTGCCAAACTGTTGCAAACGATCCCCTGAAAGGTTTTTCGGTGGAAACAGATGTGTTTTTATCATCGGAAATATATTTAGCCCTCAACATCTGAACAACTTTTTTTTGCAAAAATCACTAAGCCGCGCGGTCACAATTTCAGGAAAAATCTGACGTTCTGCAATTCACTCAAAAATGGTGCTAAACTGTTGCAAACGATCCCCTGAAAGGTTTTTCGGTGGAAACAGATGCATTTTTATCATCAGAGACAGAATTAGCCCTCGACGTCTGATCAACATTTTTTTGAAAAAACCCCTAAGCCGCGCGGTCACAATTTCAGCAAAAATCTGACGTTCTGCAATTCACTCAAAAATGTTGCCAAACTGTTGAAAACGATCCCCTGAAAGGTTTTTTGGTGGAAACAGATGAGTTTTTATCATGGGAAACAGAATTAGCCCTCAACGTCTGAACAACCTTTTTTTACAAAAATCCCTAAGCCGCGCGGTCACAATTTCAGGAAAAAACTGACGTTCTGCAATTCACTCAAAAATGGTGCCAAACTGCTGGAAATGATCCCCTGAAGGGTTTTTCGGTGGAAACAGATACGTTTTTATCATGGGAAACAGAATTAGCCCTCAACGTCTGAACAACCTTTTTTTACAAAAATCCCTAAGCCGCGCGGTCACAATTTCAGGAAAAAACTGACGTTCTGCAATTCACTCAAAAATGGTGCCAAACTGCTGGAAATGATCCCCTGAAAGGTTTTTCGGTGGAAACAGATGCGTTTTTATCATCAGAGACAGAGTTAGCCCTCAAAGTCTGAACAACTTTTTTTGCAAAAATCCCTAAGCCGCGCGGTCACAATTTCTTCTAAATTTCTGACGTTCTGCAATTCATTCAAAAATGGCGCTGAACTGTTGCAAACGATCCCCTGAAATGTTTTTCAGTGGAAACAGATGCGTTTTTATCATCGGAAACAGAATTAGCCCTCAACGTCTGAACAACTTTTTTTTGCAAATTTCTTCTAAATTTCTGACGTACTGCAATTCACTCATAAATGGTGCTAAACTGTTGCAAACGATCCCCTGAAAGGTTTTTTGGTGGAAACAGTTGCGTTTTTATCATCAGAGACAGAATTAGCCCTCGACGTCTGATCAACATTTTTTTGAAAAAACCCCTAAGCCGCGCGGTCACAATTTCAGCAAAAATCTGACGTTCTGCAATTCACTCAAAAATGTTGCCAAACTGTTGCAAACGATCCCCTGAAAGGTTTTTTGGTGGAAACAGATGAGTCTTTATCATGGGAAACAGAATTAGCCCTCAACGTCTGAACAACCTTTTTTTACAAAAATCCCTAAGCCGCGCGGTCACAATTTCAGGAAAAATCTGACGTTCTGCAATTCACTCAAAAATGGTGCCAAACTGTTGCAAACGATCTCCTGAAAGGTTTTTCGGTGGAAACAGATGCGTTTTTATCATCAGAGACAGAATTAGCCCTCAACGTCTGAACAACTTTTTTTTTGCAAATTTCTTCTAAATTTCTAACGTTCTGCAATTCACTCAAAAATGGTGCTAAACTGTTGCAAACGATCCCCTGAAAGGTTTTTTGGTGGAAACAGATGCGTTTTTATCATCAGAGACAGAATTAGCCCTCAAAGTCTGAACAACTTTTTTTGCAAAAATCCCTAAGCCGCGCGGTCACAATTTCAGCAAAAATCTGACGTTCTGCAATTCATTCAAAAATGGCGCTGAACTGTTGCAAACGATCCCCTGACAGGTTTTTTGGTGGAAACAGATGCGTTTTGATCATGGGAAACAGAATTAGCCCACGACGTCTGAACAACTTTTTTGAAAAAATCCCTAAGCCGCGCGGTCACAATTTCTTCTAAATTTCTGACGTTCTGCAATTCACTCAAAAATGGTGCTAAACTGTTGCAAACGATCCCCTGAAAGGTTTTTTGGTGGAAACAGATGCGTTTTTATCATCAGAGACAGAATTAGCCCTCAAAGTCTGAACAACTTTTTTTGCAAAAATCCCTAAGCCGCGCGGTCACAATTTCAGCAAAAATCTGACGTTCTGCAATTCATTCAAAAATGGCGCTGAACGGTTGCAAACGATCCCCTGAAAGGTTTTTCAGTGGAAACAGATGCGTTTTGATCATGGGAAACAGAATTAGCCCTCAACGTCTGAACAACTTTTTTTGAAAAAATCCCTAATCCGCGCGGTCACAATTTCTTCTAAATTTCTGACGTTCTGCAATTCACTCAAAAATGGTGCTAAACTGTTGCAAACGATCCCCTGAAAGTTTTTTCGGTGGAAACAGATGCGTTTTTATCATCGGAAACAGAATTAGCCCTCGACGTCTGATCAACATTTTTTTGCAAAAATCCCTAAGCCGCGCGGTCACAATTTCTTCTAAATTTCTGACGTTCTGCAATTCACTCAAAAATGGTGCCAAACTGTTGCAAACGATCCGCTGAAAGGTTTTTCGGTGGAAACAGATGTGTTTTTATCATCGGAAATATATTTAGCCCTCAACGTCTGAACAACTTTTTTTTGCAAAAATCACTAAGCCGCGCGGTCACAATTTCAGGAAAAATCTGACGTTCTGCAATTCACTCAAAAATGGTGCTAAACTGTTGCAAACGATCCCCTGAAAGGTTTTTCGGTGGAAACAGATGCATTTTTATCATCAGAGACAGAATTAGCCCTCGACGTCTGATCAACATTTTTTTGAAAAAACCCCTAAGCCGCGCGGTCACAATTTCAGCAAAAATCTGACGTTCTGCAATTCACTCAAAAATGTTGCCAAACTGTTGAAAACGATCCCCTGAAAGGTTTTTTGGTGGAAACAGATGAGTTTTTATCATGGGAAACAGAATTAGCCCTCAACGTCTGAACAACCTTTTTTTACAAAAATCCCTAAGCCGCGCGGTCACAATTTCAGGAAAAAACTGACGTTCTGCAATTCACTCAAAAATGGTGCCAAACTGCTGGAAATGATCCCCTGAAGGGTTTTTCGGTGGAAACAGATGCGTTTTTATCATGGGAAACAGAATTAGCCCTCAACGTCTGAACAACCTTTTTTTACAAAAATCCCTAAGCCGCGCGGTCACAATTTCAGGAAAAAACTGACGTTCTGCAATTCACTCAAAAATGGTGCCAAACTGCTGGAAATGATCCCCTGAAAGGTTTTTCGGTGGAAACAGATGCGTTTTTATCATCAGAGACAGAGTTAGCCCTCAAAGTCTGAACAACTTTTTTTGCAAAAATCCCTAAGCCGCGCGGTCACAATTTCTTCTAAATTTCTGACGTTCTGCAATTCATTCAAAAATGGCGCTGAACTGTTGCAAACGATCCCCTGAAATGTTTTTCAGTGGAAACAGATGCGTTTTTATCATCGGAAACAGAATTAGCCCTCAACGTCTGAACAACTTTTTTTTGCAAATTTCTTCTAAATTTCTGACGTACTGCAATTCACTCATAAATGGTGCTAAACTGTTGCAAACGATCCCCTGAAAGGTTTTTTGGTGGAAACAGATGCGTTTTTATCATCAGAGACAGAATTAGCCCTCAAAGTCTGAACAACTTTTTTTGCAAAAATCCCTAAGCCGCGCGGTCACAATTTCAGGAAAAAACTGACGTTCTGCAATTCACTCAAAAATGGTGCCAAACTGTTGCAAACGATCCCCTGAAAGGTTTTTTGGTGGAAACAGATGAGTTTTTATCATGGGAAACAGAATTAGCCCTCAACGTCTGAACAACCTTTTTTTGCAAAAATCCCTAAGCCGCGCGGTCACAATTTCAGGAAAAAACTGACGTTCTGCAATTCACTCAAAAATGGTGCCAAACTGCTGCAAATGATCCCCTGAAGGGTTTTTCGGTGGAAACAGATGCGTTTTTATCATGGGAAACAGAATTAGCCCTCGAAGTCTGAACAACTTTTTTTTGCAAAAATCCCTAAGCCGCGCGATCACAATTTCTTCTAAATTTCTGACGTTCTGCAATTCATTCAAAAATGGCGCTGAACTGTTGCAAACGATCCCCTGAAACATTTTTCAGCGGAAACAGATGCGTTTTTCTCATGGGAAACAGAATTAGCCCTCAATGTCTGAACAACTTTTTTTTGGAAAAATCCCTAAGCCGCGCGGTCACAATTTCAGGAAAAAACTGACGTTCTGCAATTCACTCAAAAATGGTGCCAAACTGTTGCAAACGATCCCCTGAAAGGTTTTTCGGTGGAAACAGATGTGTTTTTATCATCGGAAATATAATTAGCCCTCAACGTCTGAACAACCTTTTTTTGCAAAAATCCATAAGCCGCGCGGTCACAATTTCAGGAAAAAACTGACGTTCTGCAATTCACTCAAAAATGGTGCTAAACTGTTGCAAACGATCCACTGAAAGGTTTTTCGGTGGAAACAGATGCGTTTTTATCATCGGAAACAGAATTAGCCCTCAACGTCTGAACAACATTTTTTTGAAAAAACCCCTAAGCCGCGCGGTCACAATTTCAGCAAAAATCTGACGTTCTGCAATTCACTCAAAAATGTTGCCAAACTGTTGCAAACGATCCCCTGAAAGGTTTTTTGGTGGAAACAGATGAGTTTTTATCATGGGAAACAGAATTAGCCCTCAACGTCTGAACAACCTTTTTTTACAAAAATCCCTAAGCCGCGCGGTCACAATTTCAGGAAAAAACTGACGTTCTGCAATTCACTCAAAAATGGTGCCAAACTGTTGCAAACGATCTCCTGAAAGGTTTTTCGGTGGAAACAGATGCGTTTTTATCATCAGAGACAGAGTTAGCCCTCAAAGTCTGAACAACTTTTTTTGCAAAAATCCCTAAGCCGTGCGGTCACAATTTCTTCTAAATTTCTGACGTTCTGCAATTCATTCAAAAATGGCGCTGAACTGTTGCAAACGATCCCCTGAAATGTTTTTCAGTGCAAACAGATGCGTTTTTATCATCGGAAACAGAATTAGCCCTCAACGTCTGAACAACTTTTTTTTGCAAATTTCTTCTAAATTTCTGACGTTCTGCAATTCATTCAAAAATGGTGCTAAACTGTTGCAAACGATCCCCTGAAAGGTTTTTTGGTGGAAACAGATGCGTTTTTATCATCAGAGACAGAATTAGCCCTCAAAGTCTGAACAACTTTTTTTGCAAAAATCCCTAAGCCGCGCGGTCACAATTTCAGCAAAAATCTGACGTTCTGCAATTCATTCAAAAATGGCGCTGAACTGTTGCAAACGATCCCCTGACAGGTTTTTTGGTGGAAACAGATGCGTTTTGATCATGGGAAACAGAATTAGCCCACGACGTCTGAACAACTTTTTTGAAAAAATCCCTAAGCCGCGCGGTCACAATTTCTTCTAAATTTCTGACGTTCTGCAATTCACTCAAAAATGGTGCTAAACTGTTGCAAACGATCCCCTGAAAGGTTTTTTGGTGGAAACAGATGCGTTTTTATCATCAGAGACAGAATTAGCCCTCAAAGTCTGAACAACTTTTTTTGCAAAAATCCCTAAGCCGCGCGGTCACAATTTCAGCAAAAATCTGACGTTCTGCAATTCATTCAAAAATGGCGCTGAACGGTTGCAAACGATCCCCTGAAAGGTTTTTCAGTGGAAACAGATGCGTTTTGATCATGGGAAACAGAATTAGCCCTCAACGTCTGAACAACTTTTTTTGAAAAAATCCCTAATCCGCGCGGTCACAATTTCTTCTAAATTTCTGACGTTCTGCAATTCACTCAAAAATGGTGCTAAACTGTTGCAAACGATCCCCTGAAAGTTTTTTCGGTGGAAACAGATGCGTTTTTATCATCGGAAACAGAATTAGCCCTCGACGTCTGATCAACATTTTTTTGCAAAAATCCCTAAGCCGCGCGGTCACAATTTCTTCTAAATTTCTGACGTTCTGCAATTCACTCAAAAATGGTGCCAAACTGTTGCAAACGATCCGCTGAAAGGTTTTTCGGTGGAAACAGATGTGTTTTTATCATCGGAAATATATTTAGCCCTCAACGTCTGAACAACTTTTTTTTGCAAAAATCACTAAGCCGCGCGGTCACAATTTCAGGAAAAATCTGACGTTCTGCAATTCACTCAAAAATGGTGCTAAACTGTTGCAAACGATCCCCTGAAAGGTTTTTCGGTGGAAACAGATGCATTTTTATCATCAGAGACAGAATTAGCCCTCGACGTCTGATCAACATTTTTTTGAAAAAACCCCTAAGCCGCGCGGTCACAATTTCAGCAAAAATCTGACGTTCTGCAATTCACTCAAAAATGTTGCCAAACTGTTGAAAACGATCCCCTGAAAGGTTTTTTGGTGGAAACAGATGAGTTTTTATCATGGGAAACAGAATTAGCCCTCAACGTCTGAACAACCTTTTTTTACAAAAATCCCTAAGCCGCGCGGTCACAATTTCAGGAAAAAACTGACGTTCTGCAATTCACTCAAAAATGGTGCCAAACTGCTGGAAATGATCCCCTGAAGGGTTTTTCGGTGGAAACAGATGCGTTTTTATCATGGGAAACAGAATTAGCCCTCAACGTCTGAACAACCTTTTTTTACAAAAATCCCTAAGCCGCGCGGTCACAATTTCAGGAAAAAACTGACGTTCTGCAATTCACTCAAAAATGGTGCCAAACTGCTGGAAATGATCCCCTGAAAGGTTTTTCGGTGGAAACAGATGCGTTTTTATCATCAGAGACAGAGTTAGCCCTCAAAGTCTGAACAACTTTTTTTGCAAAAATCCCTAAGCCGCGCGGTCACAATTTCTTCTAAATTTCTGACGTTCTGCAATTCATTCAAAAATGGCGCTGAACTGTTGCAAACGATCCCCTGAAATGTTTTTCAGTGGAAACAGATGCGTTTTTATCATCGGAAACAGAATTAGCCCTCAACGTCTGAACAACTTTTTTTTGCAAATTTCTTCTAAATTTCTGACGTACTGCAATTCACTCATAAATGGTGCTAAACTGTTGCAAACGATCCCCTGAAAGGTTTTTTGGTGGAAACAGATGCGTTTTTATCATCAGAGACAGAATTAGCCCTCAAAGTCTGAACAACTTTTTTTGCAAAAATCCCTAAGCCGCGCGGTCACAATTTCAGGAAAAAACTGACGTTCTGCAATTCACTCAAAAATGGTGCCAAACTGTTGCAAACGATCCCCTGAAAGGTTTTTTGGTGGAAACAGATGAGTTTTTATCATGGGAAACAGAATTAGCCCTCAACGTCTGAACAACCTTTTTTTGCAAAAATCCCTAAGCCGCGCGGTCACAATTTCAGGAAAAAACTGACGTTCTGCAATTCACTCAAAAATGGTGCCAAACTGCTGCAAATGATCCCCTGAAGGGTTTTTCGGTGGAAACAGATGCGTTTTTATCATGGGAAACAGAATTAGCCCTCGAAGTCTGAACAACTTTTTTTTGCAAAAATCCCTAAGCCGCGCGATCACAATTTCTTCTAAATTTCTGACGTTCTGCAATTCATTCAAAAATGGCGCTGAACTGTTGCAAACGATCCCCTGAAACATTTTTCAGCGGAAACAGATGCGTTTTTCTCATGGGAAACAGAATTAGCCCTCAATGTCTGAACAACTTTTTTTTGGAAAAATCCCTAAGCCGCGCGGTCACAATTTCAGGAAAAAACTGACGTTCTGCAATTCACTCAAAAATGGTGCCAAACTGTTGCAAACGATCCCCTGAAAGGTTTTTCGGTGGAAACAGATGTGTTTTTATCATCGGAAATATAATTAGCCCTCAACGTCTGAACAACCTTTTTTTGCAAAAATCCATAAGCCGCGCGGTCACAATTTCAGGAAAAAACTGACGTTCTGCAATTCACTCAAAAATGGTGCTAAACTGTTGCAAACGATCCACTGAAAGGTTTTTCGGTGGAAACAGATGCGTTTTTATCATCGGAAACAGAATTAGCCCTCAACGTCTGAACAACATTTTTTTGAAAAAACCCCTAAGCCGCGCGGTCACAATTTCAGCAAAAATCTGACGTTCTGCAATTCACTCAAAAATGTTGCCAAACTGTTGCAAACGATCCCCTGAAAGGTTTTTTGGTGGAAACAGATGAGTTTTTATCATGGGAAACAGAATTAGCCCTCAACGTCTGAACAACCTTTTTTTACAAAAATCCCTAAGCCGCGCGGTCACAATTTCAGGAAAAAACTGACGTTCTGCAATTCACTCAAAAATGGTGCCAAACTGTTGCAAACGATCTCCTGAAAGGTTTTTCGGTGGAAACAGATGCGTTTTTATCATCAGAGACAGAGTTAGCCCTCAAAGTCTGAACAACTTTTTTTGCAAAAATCCCTAAGCCGTGCGGTCACAATTTCTTCTAAATTTCTGACGTTCTGCAATTCATTCAAAAATGGCGCTGAACTGTTGCAAACGATCCCCTGAAATGTTTTTCAGTGCAAACAGATGCGTTTTTATCATCGGAAACAGAATTAGCCCTCAACGTCTGAACAACTTTTTTTTGCAAATTTCTTCTAAATTTCTGACGTTCTGCAATTCATTCAAAAATGGTGCTAAACTGTTGCAAACGATCCCCTGAAAGGTTTTTTGGTGGAAACAGATGCGTTTTTATCATCAGAGACAGAATTAGCCCTCAAAGTCTGAACAACTTTTTTTGCAAAAATCCCTAAGCCGCGCGGTCACAATTTCAGCAAAAATCTGACGTTCTGCAATTCATTCAAAAATGGCGCTGAACTGTTGCAAACGATCCCCTGACAGGTTTTTTGGTGGAAACAGATGCGTTTTGATCATGGGAAACAGAATTAGCCCACGACGTCTGAACAACTTTTTTTGAAAAAATCCCTAAGCCGCGCGGTCACAATTTCTTCTAAATTTCTGACGTTCTGCAATTCACTCAAAAATGGTGCTAAACGGTTGCAAACGATCCCCTGAAAGTTTTTTCGGTGGAAACAGATGTGTTTTTATCATCGGAAATATAATTAGCCCTCAACGTCTGAACAACTTTTTTTTGCAAAAATCCCTAAGCCGCGCGGTCACAATTTCAGGAAAAATCTGACGTTCTGCAATTCACTCAAAAATGGTGCTAAACTGTTGCAAACGATCCCCTGAAAGGTTTTTCGGTGGAAACAGTTGCGTTTTTATCATCAGAGACAGAATTAGCCCTCGACGTCTGATCAACATTTTTTTGAAAAAACCCCTAAGCCGCGCGGTCACAATTTCAGCAAAAATCTGACGTTCTGCAATTCAATCAAAAATGTTGCCAAACTGTTGCAAACGATCCCCTGAAAGGTTTTTTGGTGGAAACAGATGAGTTTTTATCATGGGAAACAGAATTAGCCCTCAACGTCTGAACAACCTTTTTTACAAAAATCCCTAAGCCGCGCGGTCACAATTTCTTCTAAATTTCTGACGTTCTGCAATTCACTCAAAAATGGTGCTAAACTGTTGCAAACGATCCCCTGAAAGTTTTTTTGGTGGAAACAGATGCGTTTTTATCATCGGAAACAGAATTAGCCCTCGACGTCAAATCAACATTTTTTTGAAAAAATCCCTAAGCCGCGCAGTCACAATTTCTTCTAAATTTCTGACGTTCTGCAATTCACTCAAAAATGGTGCCAAACTGTTGCAAACGATCCCCTGAAAGGTTTTTCGGTGGAAACAGATGTGTTTTTATCATCGGAAATATAATTAACCCTCAACGTCTGAACAACTTTTTTTTGCAAAAATCCCTAAGCAGCGCGGTCACAATTTCAGGAAAAATCTGACGTTCTGCAATTCACTCAAAAATGGTGCTAAACTGTTGCAAACGATCCCCTGAAAGGTTTTTCGGTGGAAACAGATGCGTTTTTATCATCGGAAACAGAATTAGCCCTCAACGTCTGAACAACTTTTTTTTGCAAATTTCTTCTCAATTTCTGACGTTCTGCAATTCACTCAAAAATGGTGCTAAACTGTTGCAAACGATCCCTTGAAAGGTTTTTTGGTGGAAACAGATGCGTTTTTATCATCAGAGACAGAATTAGCCCTCAAAGTCTGAACAACTTTTTTTGCAAAAATCCCTAAGCCGCGCGGTCAAAATTTCAGCAAAAATGTGACGTTCTGCAATTCATTCAAAAATGGCGCTGAACTGTTGCAAACTATCCCCTGAAAGGTTTTTCAGTGGAAACAGATGCGTTTTGATCATGGGAAACAGAATTAGCCCTCGACGTCTGAACAACTTTTTTTGAAAAAATCCCTAATCCGCGCGGTCACAATTTCTTCTAAATTTCTGACGTTCTGCAATTCACTCAAAAATGGTGCTAAACTGTTGCAAACGATCCCCTGAAAGGTTTTTCGGTGGAAACAGATGTGTTTTTATCATCGGAAATATAATTAACCCTCAACGTCTGAACAACTTTTTTTTGCAAAAATCCATAAGCAGCGCGGTCACAATTTCAGGAAAAATCTGACGTTCTGCAATTCACTCAAAAATGGTGCTAAACTGTTGCAAACGATCCCCTGAAAGGTTTTTCGGTGGAAACAGATGCGTTTTTATCATCGGAAACAGAATTAGCCCTCAACGTCTGAACAACTTTTTTCTGCAAATTTCTTCTAAATTTCTGACGTTCTGCAATTCACTCAAAAATGGTGCTAAACTGTTGCAAACGATCCCCTGAAAGGTTTTTTGGTGGAAACAGATGCGTTTTTATCATCAGAGACAGAATTAGCCCTCAAAGTCTGAACAACTTTTTTTGCAAAAATCCCTAAGCCGCGCGGTCACAATTTCAGCAAAAATCTGACGTTCTGCAATTCATTCAAAAATGGCGCTGAACTGTTGCAAACTATCCCCTGAAAGGTTTTTCAGTGGAAACAGATGCGTTTTGATCATGGGAAACAGAATTAGCCCTCGACGTCTGAACAACTTTTTTTGAAAAAATCCCTAATCCGCGCGGTCACAATTTCTTCTAAATTTCTGACGTTCTGCAATTCACTCAAAAATGGTGCTAAACTGTTGCAAACGATCCCCTGAAAGTTTTTTCGGTGGAAACAGATGCGTTTTTATCATCGGAAACAGAATTAGCCCTCGACGTCTGATCAACATTTTTTTGAAAAAATCCCTAAGCCGCGCGGTCACAATTTCTTCTAAATTTCTGACGTTCTGCAATTCACTCAAAAATGGTGCCAAACTGTTGCAAACGATCCCCTGAAAGTTTTTTCGGTGGAAACAGATGTGTTTTTATCATCGGAAATATAATTAGCCCTCAACGTCTGAACAACTTTTTTTTGCAAAAATCCCTAAGCCGCGCGGTCACAATTTCAGGAAAAATCTGACGTTCTGCAATTCATTCAAAAATGGCGCTGAACTGTTGCAAACGATCCCCTGAAAGGTTTTTCGGGGGAAACAGATGCGTTTTGATCATGGGAAACAGAATTAGCCCTCGACGTCTGAACAACTTTTTTTGAAAAAATCCCTAAGCCGCGCGGTCACAATTTCTTCTAAATTTCTGACGTTCTGCAATTCACTCAAAAATGGTGCTAAACTGTTGCAAACGATCCCCTGAAAGGTTTTTCGGTGGAAACAGATGCGTTTTTATCATCAGAGACAGAATTAGTCCTCGACGTCTGATCAACATTTTTTTGCAAAAATCCCTAAGCCGCGCGGTCACAATTTCAGGAAAAATCTGACGTTCTGCAATTCACTCAAAAATGTTGCCAAACAGTTGCAAACGATCCCCTGAAAGGTTTTTTGGTGGAAACAGATGAGTTTTTATCATGGGAAACAGAATTAGCCCTCAACATCTGAACAACCTTTTTTTAAAAAAAATCCCTAAGCCGCGCGGTCACAATTTCAGGAAAAAACTGACGTTCTGCAATTCACTCAAAAATGGTGCCAAACTGTTGCAAACGATCCCCTGAAAGGTTTTTCGGTGGAAACAGATGTGTTTTTATCATGGGAAACAGAATTAGCCCTCGAAGTCTGAAAAACTATTTTTTGCAAAAATCCCTAAGCCCCGCGGTCACAATTTCTTCTAAATTTCTGACGTTCTGCAATTTATTCAAAAATGGCGCTGAACTGTTGCAAACGATCCCCTGAAATGTTTTTAAGTGGAAACAGATGCGTTTTTATCATCGGAAACAGAATTAGCCCTCAACGTCTGAACAACTTTTTTTGCAAATTTCTTCTAAATTTCTGACGTTCTGCAATTCACTCAAAAATGGTGCTAAACTGTTGCAAACGATCCCCTGAAAGGTTTTTTGGTGGGAACAGATGCGTTTTTATCATCAGAGACAGAATTAGCCCTCAACGTCTGAACAACTTTTTTTGCAAAAATCCCTAAGCCGCGCGGTCACAATTTCTTCTAAATTTCTGACGTTCTGCAATTCACTCAAAAATGGTGCTAAACTGTTGCAAACGATCCCCTGAAAGGTTTTTTGGTGGAAACAGATGCGTTTTTATCATCAGAGACAGAATTAGTCCTCAACGTCTGAACAACTTTTTTTGCAAAAATCCCTAAGCCGCTCGGTCACAATTTCAGCAAAAATCTGACGTTCTGCAATTCACTCAAAAATGTTGCCAAACTGTTGCAAACGATCCCCTGAAAGGTTTTTTGGTGGAAACAGATGAGTTTTTATCATGGGAAACAGAATTAGCCCTCAATGTCTGAACAACCTTTTTTTGCAAAAATCTCTAAGCCGCGCGGTCACAATTTCAGGAAAAAACTGACGTTCTGCAATTCACTCAAAAATGGTGCCAAACTGTTGCAAACGATCTCCTGAAAGGTTTTTCGGTGGAAACAGATGCGTTTTTATCATCAGAGACAGAGTTAGCCCTCAAAGTCTGAACAACTTTTTTTGCAAAAATCCCTAAGCCGCGCGGTCACAATTTCTTCTAAATTTCTGACGTTCTGCAATTCATTCAAAAATGGCGCTGAACTGTTGCAAACGATCCCCTGAAATGTTTTTCAGTGGAAACAGATGCGTTTTTATCATCGGAAACAGAATTAGCCCTCAACGTCTGAACAACTTTTTTTTGCAAATTTCTTCTAAATTTCTGACGTTCTGCAATTCACTCAAAAATGGTGCTAAACTGTTGCAAACGATCCCCTGAAAGGTTTTTTGGTGGAAACAGATGCGTTTTTATCATCAGAGACAGAATTAGCCCTCAAAGTCTGAACAACTTTTTTTGCAAAAATCCCTAAGCCGCGCGGTCACAATTTCAGCAAAAATCTGACGTTCTGCAATTCATTCAAAAATGGCGCTGAACTGTTGCAAACGATCCCCTGACAGGTTTTTTGGTGGAAACAGATGCGTTTTGATCATGGGAAACAGAATTAGCCCACGACGTCTGAACAACTTTTTTTGAAAAAATCCCTAAGCCGCGCGGTCACAATTTCTTCTAAATTTCTGACGTTCTGCAATTCACTCAAAAATGGTGCTAAACTGTTGCAAACGATCCCCTGAAAGGTTTTTTGGTGGAAACAGATGCGTTTTTATCATCAGAGACAGAATTAGTCCTCAACGTCTGAACAACTTTTTTTGCAAAAATCCCTAAGCCGCTCGGTCACAATTTCAGCAAAAATCTGACGTTCTGCAATTCACTCAAAAATGTTGCCAAACTGTTGCAAACGATCCCCTGAAAGGTTTTTTGGTGGAAACAGATGAGTTTTTATCATGGGAAACAGAATTAGCCCTCAATGTCTGAACAACCTTTTTTTGCAAAAATCTCTAAGCCGCGCGGTCACAATTTCAGGAAAAAACTGACGTTCTGCAATTCACTCAAAAATGGTGCCAAACTGTTGCAAACGATCTCCTGAAAGGTTTTTCGGTGGAAACAGATGCGTTTTTATCATCAGAGACAGAGTTAGCCCTCAAAGTCTGAACAACTTTTTTTGCAAAAATCCCTAAGCCGCGCGGTCACAATTTCTTCTAAATTTCTGACGTTCTGCAATTCATTCAAAAATGGCGCTGAACTGTTGCAAACGATCCCCTGAAATGTTTTTCAGTGGAAACAGATGCGTTTTTATCATCGGAAACAGAATTAGCCCTCAACGTCTGAACAACTTTTTTTTGCAAATTTCTTCTAAATTTCTGACGTTCTGCAATTCACTCAAAAATGGTGCTAAACTGTTGCAAACGATCCCCTGAAAGGTTTTTTGGTGGAAACAGATGCGTTTTTATCATCAGAGACAGAATTAGCCCTCAAAGTCTGAACAACTTTTTTTGCAAAAATCCCTAAGCCGCGCGGTCACAATTTCAGCAAAAATCTGACGTTCTGCAATTCATTCAAAAATGGCGCTGAACTGTTGCAAACGATCCCCTGACAGGTTTTTTGGTGGAAACAGATGCGTTTTGATCATGGGAAACAGAATTAGCCCACGACGTCTGAACAACTTTTTTTGAAAAAATCCCTAAGCCGCGCGGTCACAATTTCTTCTAAATTTCTGACGTTCTGCAATTCACTCAAAAATGGTGCTAAACGGTTGCAAACGATCCCCTGAAAGTTTTTTCGGTGGAAACAGATGTGTTTTTATCATCGGAAATATAATTAGCCCTCAACGTCTGAACAACTTTTTTTTGCAAAAATCCCTAAGCCGCGCGGTCACAATTTCAGGAAAAATCTGACGTTCTGCAATTCACTCAAAAATGGTGCTAAACTGTTGCAAACGATCCCCTGAAAGGTTTTTCGGTGGAAACAGTTGCGTTTTTGTCATCAGAGACAGAATTAGCCCTCGACGTCTGATCAACATT
This sequence comes from Podarcis gaigeae, assembly GCF_964106915.1. Classification (NCBI taxonomy): domain Eukaryota; kingdom Metazoa; phylum Chordata; class Lepidosauria; order Squamata; family Lacertidae; genus Podarcis; species Podarcis gaigeae. The sequence goes on along the minus strand of NC_139679.1, from coordinate 9,243,133 downwards.
TTTTTGAAAAAACCCCTAAGCCGCGCGGTCACAATTTCTTCTAAATTTCTGACGTTCTGCAATTCAATCAAAAATGTTGCCAAACTGTTGCAAACGATCCCCTGAAAGGTTTTTTGGTGGAAACAGATGAGTTTTTATCATGGGAAACAGAATTAGCCCTCAACGTCTGAACAACCTTTTTTTACAAAAATCCCTAAGCCGCGCGGTCACAATTTCAGGAAAAAACTGACGTTCTGCAATTCACTCAAAAATGGTGCCAAACTGTTGCAAACGATCTCCTGAAAGGTTTTTCGGTGGAAACAGATGCGTTTTTATCATCAGAGACAGAATTAGCCCTCAAAGTCTGAACAACTTTTTTTGCAAAAATCCCTAAGCCGCGCGGTCACAATTTCTTCTAAATTTCTGACGTTCTGCAATTCATTCAAAAATGGCGCTGAACTGTTGCAAACGATCCCCTGAAATGTTTTTCAGTGGAAACACATGCGTTTTTATCATCGGAAACAGAATTAGCCCTCAACGTCTGAACAACTTTTTTTTGCAAATTTCTTCTAAATTTCTGACGTTCTGCAATTCACTCAAAAATGGTGCTAAACTGTTGCAAACGATCCCCTGAAAGGTTTTTTGGTGGCAACAGATGCGTTTTTATCATCAGAGACAGAATTAGCCCTCAACGTCTGAACAACTTTTTTTGCAAAAATCCCTAAGCCGCGCGGTCACAATTTCAGCAAAAATCTGACGTTCTTCAATTCATTCAAAAATGGCGCTGAACTGTTGCAAACGATCCCCTGAAAGGTTTTTCGGGGGAAACAGATGCGTTTTGATCATGGGAAACAGAATTAGCCCTCGACGTCTGAACAACTTTTTTTGAAAAAATCCCTAAGCCGCGCGGTCACAATTTCTTCTAAATTTCTGACGTTCTGCAATTCACTCAAAAATGGTGCTAAACTGTTGCAAACGATCCCCTGAAAGTTTTTTTGGTGGAAACAGATGCGTTTTTATCATCGGAAACAGAATTAGCCCTCGACGTCTGATCAACATTTTTTTGAAAAAATCCCTAAGCCGCGCAGTCACAATTTCTTCTAAATTTCTGACGTTCTGCAATTCACTCAAAAATGGTGCCAAACTGTTGCAAACGATCCCCTGAAATGTTTTTCGGTGGAAACAGATGTGTTTTTATCATCGGAAATATAATTAACCCTCAACGTCTGAACAACTTTTTTTTGCAAAAATCCCTAAGCAGCGCGGTCACAATTTCAGGAAAAATCTGACGTTCTGCAATTCACTCAAAAATGGTGCTAAACTGTTGCAAACGATCCCCTGAAAGGTTTTTCGGTGGAAACAGATGCGTTTTTATCATCGGAAACAGAATTAGCCCTCAACGTCTGAACAACTTTTTTTTGCAAATTTCTTCTAAATTTCTGACGTTCTGCAATTCACTCAAAAATGGTGCTAAACTGTTGCAAACGATCCCCTGAAAGGTTTTTTGGTGGAAACAGATGCGTTTTTATCATCAGAGACAGAATTAGCCCTCAAAGTCTGAACAACTTTTTTTGCAAAAATCCCTAAGCCACGCGGTCACAATTTCAGCAAAAATCTGACGTTCTGCAATTCATTCAAAAATGGCGCTGAACTGTTGCAAACGATCCCCTGAAAGGTTTTTCGGGGGAAACAGATGCGTTTTGATCATGGGAAACAGAATTAGCCCTCGACGTCTGAACAACTTTTTTTGAAAAAATCCCTAAGCCGCGCGGTCACAATTTCTTCTAAATTTCTGACGTTCTGCAATTCACTCAAAAATGGTGCTAAACTGTTGCAAACGATCCCCTGAAAGGTTTTTCGGTGGAAACAGATGCGTTTTTATCATCAGAGACAGAATTAGTCCTCAACGTCTGAACAACTTTTTTTTGCAAAAATCCCTAAGCCGCGCGGTCACAATTTCAGGAAAAATCTGACGTTCTGCAATTCACTCAAAAATGTTGCCAAACAGTTGCAAACGATCCCCTGAAAGGTTTTTTGGTGGAAACAGATGAGTTTTTATCATGGGAAACAGAATTAGCCCTCAACATCTGAACAACCTTTTTTTTAAAAAAATCCCTAAGCCGCGCGGTCACAATTTCAGGAAAAAACTGACGTTCTGCAATTCACTCAAAAATGGTGCCAAACTGTTGCAAACGATCCCCTGAAAGGTTTTTCGGTGGAAACAGATGTGTTTTTATCATGGGAAACAGAATTAGCCCTCGAAGTCTGAAAAACTATTTTTTGCAAAAATCCCTAAGCCCCGCGGTCACAATTTCTTCTAAATTTCTTACGTTCTGCAATTTATTCAAAAATGGCGCTGAACTGTTGCAAACGATCCCCTGAAATGTTTTTAAGTGGAAACAGATGCGTTTTTATCATCGGAAACAGAATTAGCCCTCAACGTCTGAACAACTTTTTTTTGCAAATTTCTTCTAAATTTCTAACGTTCTGCAATTCACTCAAAAATGGTGCTAAACTGTTGCAAACGATAACCTGAAAGGTTTTTTGGTGGGAACAGATGCGTTTTTATCATCAGAGACAGAATTAGCCCTCGACGTCTGAACAACATTTTTTTGCAAAAATCCCTAAGCCGCGCGGTCACAATTTCTTCTAAATTTCTGACGTTCTGCAATTCATTCAAAAATGGCGCTGAACTGTTGCAAACGATCCCCTGAAATGTTTTTCAGTGGAAACAGATGTGTTTTCATCATCGGAAATAGAATTAGCCCTGAAAGTCTGAAAACTTTTTTTGCAAAAATCCCTAAGCCGCGCGGTCACAATTTCAGCAAAAATCTGACGTTCTGCAATTCATTCAAAAATGGCGCTGAACTGTTGCAAACGATCTCCTGAAAGGTTTTTCGGTGGAAACAGATGCGTTTTTATCATCAGAGACAGAATTAGCCCTCGACGTCTGAACAACTTTTTTTGCAAAAATCCCTAAGCCGCGCGGTCACAATTTCTTCTAAATTTCTGACGTTCTTCAATTCATTCAAAAATGGCGCTGAACTGTTGCAAACGATCCCCTGAAATGTTTTTCAGTGGAAACAGATGCGTTTTTATCATCGGAAACAGAATTAGACATCAACGTCTGAACAACTTTTTTTTGCAAATTTCTTCTAAATTTCTAACGTTCTGCAATTCACTCAAAAATGGTGCTAAACTGTTGCAAACGATAACCTGAAAGGTTTTTTGGTGGGAACAGATGCGTTTTTATCATCAGAGACAGAATTAGCCCTCGACGTCTGAACAACATTTTTTTGCAAAAATCCCTAAGCCGCGCGGTCACAATTTCTTCTAAATTTCTGACGTTCTGCAATTCATTCAAAAATGGCGCTGAACTGTTGCAAACGATCCCCTGAAATGTTTTTCAGTGGAAACAGATGTGTTTTCATCATCGGAAATAGAATTAGCCCTGAAAGTCTGAAAACTTTTTTTGCAAAAATCCCTAAGCCGCGCGGTCACAATTTCAGCAAAAATCTGACGTTCTGCAATTCATTCAAAAATGGCGCTGAACTGTTGCAAACGATCCCCTGAAATGTTTTTTGGTGGAAACAGATGCGTTTTTATCATCAGAGACAGAATTAGTCCTCAACGTCTGAACAACTTTTTTTGCAAAAATCCCTAAGCCGCTCGGTCACAATTTCAGCAAAAATCTGACGTTCTGCAATTCACTCAAAAATGTTGCCAAACTGTTGCAAACGATCCCCTGAAAGGTTTTTTGGTGGAAACAGATGAGTTTTTATCATGGGAAACAGAATTAGCCCTCAATGTCTGAACAACCTTTTTTTGCAAAAATCTCTAAGCCGCGCGGTCACAATTTCAGGAAAAAACTGACCTTCTGCAATTCACTCAAAAATGGTGCCAAACTGCTGCAAATGATCCCTTGAAAGGTTTTTCGGTGGAAACAGATGCGTTTTTATCATGGGAAACAGAATTAGCCCTCGAAGTCTGAACAACATTTTTTTGCAAAAATCCCTAAGCCGCGCGTTCACAATTTCTTCTAAATTTCTGACGTTCTGCAATTCATTCAAAAATGGCGCTGAACTGTTGCAAACGATCCCCTGAAATGTTTTTCAGTGGAAACAGATGTGTTTTCATCATCGGAAATAGAATTAGCCCTGAAAGTCTAAAAACTTTTTTTGATAAAATCCCTAAGCCGCGCGGTCACAATTACAGCAAAAATCTGACGTTCTGCAATTCATTCAAAAATGGCGCTGAACTGTTGCAAACGATCTCCTGAAAGGTTTTTCGGTGGAAACAGATGCGTTTTTATCATCAGAGACAGAATTAGCCCTCGACGTCTGAACAACTTTTTTTGCAAAAATCCCTAAGCCGCGCGGTCACAATTTCTTCTAAATTTCTGACGTTCTTCAATTCATTCAAAAATGGCGCTGAACTGTTGCAAACGATCCCCTGAAATGTTTTTCAGTGGAAACAGATGCGTTTTTATCATCGGAAACAGAATTAGACATCAACGTCTGAACAACTTTTTTTTGCAAATTTCTTCTAAATTTCTAACGTTCTGCAATTCACTCAAAAATGGTGCTAAACTGTTGCAAACGATAACCTGAAAGGTTTTTTGGTGGGAACAGATGCGTTTTTATCATCAGAGACAGAATTAGCCCTCGACGTCTGAACAACATTTTTTTGCAAAAATCCCTAAGCCGCGTGGTCACAATTTCTTCTAAATTTCTGACGTTCTGCAATTCATTCAAAAATGGCGCTGAACTGTTGCAAACGATCCCCTGAAATGTTTTTCAGTGGAAACAGATGTGTTTTCATCATCGGAAATAGAATTAGCCCTGAAAGTCTGAAAACTTTTTTTGCAAAAATCCCTAAGCCGCGCGGTCACAATTTCAGCAAAAATCTGACGTTCTGCAATTCATTCAAAAATGGCGCTGAACTGTTGCAAACGATCCCCTGAAATGTTTTTCAGTGGAAACAGATGCGTTTTTATCATCAGAGACAGAATTAGTCCTCAACGTCTGAACAACTTTTTTTTGCAAAAATCCCTAAGCCGTGCGGTCACAATTTCAGGAAAAATCTGACGTTCTGCAATTCACTCAAAAATGGTGCTAAACTGTTGCAAACGATCCCCTGACAGGTTTTTTGGTGGAAACAGATGCGTTTTGATCATGGGAAACAGAATTAGCCCACGACGTCTGAACAACTTTTTTTGAAAAAATCCCTAAGCCGCGCGGTCACAATTTCTTCTAAATTTCTGACGTTCTGCAATTCACTCAAAAATGGTGCTAAACGGTTGCAAACGATCCCCTGAAAGTTTTTTCGGTGGAAACAGATGCGTTTTTATCATCAGAAACAGAATTAGCCCTCGACGTCTGATCAACATTTTTTTGAAAAAATACCCTAAGCCGCGCGGTCACAATTTCTTCTAAATTTCTGACAATCTGCAATTCACTCAAAAATGGTGCCAAACTGTTGCAAACGATCCCCTGAAATGTTTTTCGGTGGAAACAGATGTGTTTTTATCATCAGAGACAGAATTAGCCCTCGACGTCTGATCAACATTTTTTTGCAAAAATCCCTAAGCCGCGCGGTTACAATTTCAGGAAAAATCTGACGTTCTGCAATTCACTCAAAAATGGTGCTAAACTGTTGCAAACGATCCCCTGAAAGGTTTTTCGGTGGAAACAGTTGCGTTTTTATCATCAGAGACAGAATTAGCCCTCGACGTCTGATCAACATTTTTTTGAAAAAACCCCTAAGCCGCGCGGTCACAATTTCAGCAAAAATCTGACGTTCTGCAATTCACTCAAAAATGCTGCCAAACTGTTGCAAACGATCCCCTGAAAGGTTTTTTGGTGGAAACAGATGAGTTTTTATCATGGGAAACAGAATTAGCCCTCAACGTCTGAACAACCTTTTTTTACAAAAATCCCTAAGCCGCGCGGTCACAATTTCAGGAAAAAACTGACGTTCTGCAATTCACTCAAAAATGGTGCCAAACTGTTGCAAACGATCTCCTGAAAGGTTTTTCGGTGGAAACAGATGCGTTTTTATCATCAGAGACAGAATTAGCCCTCAAAGTCTGAACAACTTTTTTTGCAAAAATCCCTAAGCCGCGCGGTCACAATTTCTTCTAAATTTCTGACGTTCTGCAATTCATTCAAAAATGGCGCTGAACTGTTGCAAACGATCCCCTGAAATGTTTTTCAGTGGAAACAGATGCGTTTTTATCATCGGAAACAGAATTAGCCCTCAACGTCTGAACAACTTTTTTTTGCAAATTTCTTCTAAATTTCTGACGTTCTGCAATTCACTCAAAAATGGTGCTAAACTGTTGCAAACGATCCCCTGAAAGGTTTTTTGGTGGGAACAGATGCGTTTTTATCATCAGAGACAGAATTAGCCCTCAACGTCTGAACAACTTTTTTTGCAAAAATCCCTAAGCCGCGCTGTCACAATTTCAGCAAAAGTCTGACGTTCTTCAATTCATTCAAAAATGGCGCTGAACTGTTGCAAACGATCCCCTGAAATGTTTTTCAGTGGAAACAGATGCGTTTTGATCATGGGAAACAGAATTAGCCCTCGACGTCTGAACAACTTTTTTTGAAAAAATCCCTAAGCCGCGCGGTCACAATTTCTTCTAAATTTCTGACGTTCTGCAATTCACTCAAAAATGGTGCTAAACTGTTGCAAACGATCCCCTGAAAGGTTTTTTGGTGGAAACAGATGAGTTTTTATCATGGGAAACAGAATTAGCCCTCAATGTCTGAACAACCTTTTTTTGCAAAAATCCCTAAGCCGCGCGGTCACAATTTCAGGAAAAAACTGACGTTCTGCAATTCACTCAAAAATGGTGCCAAACTGCTGCAAATGATCCCTTGAAAGGTTTTTCGGTGGAAACAGATGCGTTTTTATCATGGGAAACAGAATTAGCCCTCGAAGTCTGAACAACATTTTTTTGCAAAAATCCCTAAGCCGCGCGGTCACAATTTCTTCTAAATTTCTGACGTTCTGCAATTCATTCAAAAATGGCGCTGAACTGTTGCAAACGATCCCCTGAAATGTTTTTCAGTGGAAACAGATGTGTTTTCATCATCGGAAATAGAATTAGCCCTGAAAGTCTGAAAACTTTTTTTGATAAAATCCCTAAGCCGCGCCGTCACAATTACAGCAAAAATCTGACGTTCTGCAATTCATTCAAATATGGCGCTGAACTGTTGCAAACGAACTCCTGAAAGGTTTTTCGGTGGAAACAGATGCGTTTTTATCATCAGAGACAGAATTAGCCCTCGACGTCTGAACAACTTTTTTTGCAAAAATCCCTAAGCCGCGCGGTCACAGTTTCTTCTAAATTTCTGACGTTCTTCAATTCATTCAAAAATGGCGCTGAACTGTTGCAAACGATCCCCTGAAATGTTTTTCAGTGGAAACAGATGCGTTTTTATCATCGGAAACAGAATTAGACATCAACGTCTGAACAACTTTTTTTTGCAAATTTCTTCTAAATTTCTAACGTTCTGCAATTCACTCAAAAATGGTGCTAAACTGTTGCAAACGATCCCCTGAAAGGTTTTTTGGTGGGAACAGATGCGTTTTTATCATCAGAGACAGAATTAGCCCTCAACGTCTGAACAACTTTTTTTGCAAAAATCCCTAAGCCGCGCTGTCACAATTTCAGCAAAAGTCTGACGTTCTTCAATTCATTCAAAAATGGCGCTGAACTGTTGCAAACGATCCCCTGAAATGTTTTTCAGTGGAAACAGATGCGTTTTGATCATGGGAAACAGAATTAGCCCTCGACGTCTGAACAACTTTTTTTGAAAAAATCCCTAAGCCGCGCGGTCACAATTTCTTCTAAATTTCTGACGTTCTGCAATTCACTCAAAAATGGTGCTAAACTGTTGCAAACGATCCCCTGAAAGGTTTTTTGGTGGAAACAGATGAGTTTTTATCATGGGAAACAGAATTAGCCCTCAATGTCTGAACAACCTTTTTTTGCAAAAATCTCTAAGCCGCGCGGTCACAATTTCAGGAAAAAACTGACGTTCTGCAATTCACTCAAAAATGGTGCCAAACTGCTGCAAATGATCCCTTGAAAGGTTTTTCGGTGGAAACAGATGCGTTTTTATCATGGGAAACAGAATTAGCCCTCGAAGTCTGAACAACATTTTTTTGCAAAAATCCCTAAGCCGCGCGGTCACAATTTCTTCTAAATTTCTGACGTTCTGCAATTCATTCAAAAATGGCGCTGAACTGTTGCAAACGATCCCCTGAAATGTTTTTCAGTGGAAACAGATGTGTTTTCATCATCGGAAATAGAATTAGCCCTGAAAGTCTGAAAACTTTTTTTGATAAAATCCCTAAGCCGCGCCGTCACAATTACAGCAAAAATCTGACGTTCTGCAATTCATTCAAAAATGGCGCTGAACTGTTGCAAACGATCTCCTGAAAGGTTTTTCGGTGGAAACAGATGCGTTTTTATCATCAGAGACAGAATTAGCCCTCGACGTCTGAACAACTTTTTTTGCAAAAATCCCTAAGCCGCGCGGTCACAATTTCTTCTAAATTTCTGACGTTCTTCAATTCATTCAAAAATGGCGCTGAACTGTTGCAAACGATCCCCTGAAATGTTTTTCAGTGGAAACAGATGCGTTTTTATCATCGGAAACAGAATTAGACATCAACGTCTGAACAACTTTTTTTTGCAAATTTCTTCTAAATTTCTAACGTTCTGCAATTCACTCAAAAATGGTGCTAAACTGTTGCAAACGATCCCCTGAAAGGTTTTTTGGTGGGAACAGATGCGTTTTTATCATCAGAGACAGAATTAGCCCTCGACGTCTGAACAACATTTTTTTACAAAAATCCCTAAGCCGCGCGGTCACAATTTCTTCTAAATTTCTGACATTCTGCAATTCATTCAAAAATGGCGCTGAACTGTTGCAAACGATCCCCTGAAATGTTTTTCAGTGGAAACAGATGTGTTTTCATCATCGGAAATAGAATTAGCCCTGAAAGTCTGAAAACTTTTTTTGCAAAAATCCCTAAGCCGCGCGGTCACAATTTCTTCTAAATTTCTGACGTTCTGCAATTCATTCAAAAATGGCGCTGAACTGTGGCAAACGATCCCCTGAAATGTTTTTCAGTGGAAACAGATGCGTTTTTATCATCGGAAACAGAATTAGCCCTCAACGTCTGAACAACTTTTTTTTGCAAATTTCTTCTAAATTTCTGACGTTCTGCAATTCACTCAAAAATGGTGCTAAACTGTTGCAAACGATCCCCTGAAAGGTTTTTTGGTGGAAACAGATGCGTTTTTATCATCAGAGACAGAATTAGCCCTCAAAGTCTGAACAACTTTTTTTGCAAAAATCCCTAAGCCGCGCGGTCACAATTTCAGCAAAAATCTGACGTTCTGCAATTCATTCAAAAATGGCGCTGAACTGTTGCAAACGATCCCCTGACAGGTTTTTTGGTGGAAACAGATGCGTTTTGATCATGGGAAACAGAATTAGCCCACGACGTCTGAACAACTTTTTTTGAAAAAATCCCTAAGCCGCGCGGTCACAATTTCTTCTAAATTTCTGACGTTCTGCAATTCACTCAAAAATGGTGCTAAACGGTTGCAAATGATCCCCTGAAAGTTTTTTCGGTGGAAACAGATGCGTTTTTATCATCAGAAACAGAATTAGCCCTCGACGTCTGATCAACATTTTTTTGAAAAAATACCCTAAGCCGCGCGGTCACAATTTCTTCTAAATTTCTGACAATCTGCAATTCACTCAAAAATGGTGCCAAACTGTTGCAAACGATCCCCTGAAATGTTTTTCGGTGGAAACAGATGTGTTTTTATCATCAGAGACAGAATTAGCCCTCGACGTCTGATCAACATTTTTTTGCAAAAATCCCTAAGCCGCGCGGTTACAATTTCAGGAAAAATCTGACGTTCTGCAATTCACTCAAAAATGGTGCTAAACTGTTGCAAACGATCCCCTGAAAGGTTTTTCGGTGGAAACAGTTGCGTTTTTATCATCAGAGACAGAATTAGCCCTCGACGTCTGATCAACATTTTTTTGAAAAAACCCCTAAGCCGCGCGGTCACAATTTCAGCAAAAATCTGACGTTCTGCAATTCACTCAAAAATGCTGCCAAACTGTTGCAAACGATCCCCTGAAAGGTTTTTTGGTGGAAACAGATGAGTTTTTATCATGGGAAACAGAATTAGCCCTCAACGTCTGAACAACCTTTTTTTACAAAAATCCCTAAGCCGCGCGGTCACAATTTCAGGAAAAAACTGACGTTCTGCAATTCACTCAAAAATGGTGCCAAACTGTTGCAAACGATCTCCTGAAAGGTTTTTCGGTGGAAACAGATGCGTTTTTATCATCAGAGACAGAATTAGCCCTCAAAGTCTGAACAACTTTTTTTGCAAAAATCCCTAAGCCGCGCGGTCACAATTTCTTCTAAATTTCTGACGTTCTGCAATTCATTCAAAAATGGCGCTGAACTGTTGCAAACGATCCCCTGAAATGTTTTTCAGTGGAAACAGATGCGTTTTTATCATCGGAAACAGAATTAGCCCTCAACGTCTGAACAACTTTTTTTTGCAAATTTCTTCTAAATTTCTGACGTTCTGCAATTCACTCAAAAATGGTGCTAAACTGTTGCAAACGATCCCCTGAAAGGTTTTTTGGTGGGAACAGATGCGTTTTTATCATCAGAGACAGAATTAGCCCTCAACGTCTGAACAACTTTTTTTGCAAAAATCCCTAAGCCGCGCTGTCACAATTTCAGCAAAAGTCTGACGTTCTTCAATTCATTCAAAAATGGCGCTGAACTGTTGCAAACGATCCCCTGAAATGTTTTTCAGTGGAAACAGATGCGTTTTGATCATGGGAAACAGAATTAGCCCTCGACGTCTGAACAACTTTTTTTGAAAAAATCCCTAAGCCGCGCGGTCACAATTTCTTCTAAATTTCTGACGTTCTGCAATTCACTCAAAAATGGTGCTAAACTGTTGCAAACGATCCCCTGAAAGGTTTTTTGGTGGAAACAGATGAGTTTTTATCATGGGAAACAGAATTAGCCCTCAATGTCTGAACAACCTTTTTTTGCAAAAATCTCTAAGCCGCGCGGTCACAATTTCAGGAAAAAACTGACGTTCTGCAATTCACTCAAAAATGGTGCCAAACTGCTGCAAATGATCCCTTGAAAGGTTTTTCGGTGGAAACAGATGCGTTTTTATCATGGGAAACAGAATTAGCCCTCGAAGTCTGAACAACATTTTTTTGCAAAAATCCCTAAGCCGCGCGGTCACAATTTCTTCTAAATTTCTGACGTTCTGCAATTCATTCAAAAATGGCGCTGAACTGTTGCAAACGATCCCCTGAAATGTTTTTCAGTGGAAACAGATGTGTTTTCATCATCGGAAATAGAATTAGCCCTGAAAGTCTGAAAACTTTTTTTGATAAAATCCCTAAGCCGCGCCGTCACAATTACAGCAAAAATCTGACGTTCTGCAATTCATTCAAAAATGGCGCTGAACTGTTGCAAACGATCTCCTGAAAGGTTTTTCGGTGGAAACAGATGCGTTTTTATCATCAGAGACAGAATTAGCCCTCGACGTCTGAACAACTTTTTTTGCAAAAATCCCTAAGCCGCGCGGTCACAATTTCTTCTAAATTTCTGACGTTCTTCAATTCATTCAAAAATGGCGCTGAACTGTTGCAAACGATCCCCTGAAATGTTTTTCAGTGGAAACAGATGCGTTTTTATCATCGGAAACAGAATTAGACATCAACGTCTGAACAACTTTTTTTTGCAAATTTCTTCTAAATTTCTAACGTTCTGCAATTCACTCAAAAATGGTGCTAAACTGTTGCAAACGATCCCCTGAAAGGTTTTTTGGTGGGAACAGATGCGTTTTTATCATCAGAGACAGAATTAGCCCTCGACGTCTGAACAACATTTTTTTACAAAAATCCCTAAGCCGCGCGGTCACAATTTCTTCTAAATTTCTGACATTCTGCAATTCATTCAAAAATGGCGCTGAACTGTTGCAAACGATCCCCTGAAATGTTTTTCAGTGGAAACAGATGTGTTTTCATCATCGGAAATAGAATTAGCCCTGAAAGTCTGAAAACTTTTTTTGCAAAAATCCCTAAGCCGCGCGGTCACAATTTCTTCTAAATTTCTGACGTTCTGCAATTCATTCAAAAATGGCGCTGAACTGTGGCAAACGATCCCCTGAAATGTTTCTCAGTGGAAACAGATGCGTTTTTATCATCGGAAACAGAATTAGCCCTCAACGTCTGAACAACTTTTTTTTGCAAATTTCTTCTAAATTTCTGACGTTCTGCAATTCACTCAAAAATGGTGCTAAACTGTTGCAAACGATCCCCTGAAAGGTTTTTTGGTGGAAACAGATGCGTTTTTATCATCAGAGACAGAATTAGCCCTCAAAGTCTGAACAACTTTTTTTGCAAAAATCCCTAAGCCGCGCGGTCACAATTTCAGCAAAAATCTGACGTTCTGCAATTCATTCAAAAATGGCGCTGAACTGTTGCAAACGATCCCCTGACAGGTTTTTTGGTGGAAACAGATGCGTTTTGATCATGGGAAACAGAATTAGCCCACGACGTCTGAACAACTTTTTTTGAAAAAATCCCTAAGCCGCGCGGTCACAATTTCTTCTAAATTTCTGACGTTCTGCAATTCACTCAAAAATGGTGCTAAACGGTTGCAAACGATCCCCTGAAAGTTTTTTCGGTGGAAACAGATGCGTTTTTATCATCAGAAACAGAATTAGCCCTCGACGTCTGATCAACATTTTTTTGAAAAAATACCCTAAGCCGCGCGGTCACAATTTCTTCTAAATTTCTGACAATCTGCAATTCACTCAAAAATGGTGCCAAACTGTTGCAAACGATCCCCTGAAATGTTTTTCGGTGGAAACAGATGTGTTTTTATCATCAGAGACAGAATTAGCCCTCGACGTCTGATCAACATTTTTTTGCAAAAATCCCTAAGCCGCGCGGTTACAATTTCAGGAAAAATCTGACGTTCTGCAATTCACTCAAAAATGGTGCTAAACTGTTGCAAACGATCCCCTGAAAGGTTTTTCGGTGGAAACAGTTGCGTTTTTATCATCAGAGACAGAATTAGCCCTCGACGTCTGATCAACATTTTTTTGAAAAAACCCCTAAGCCGCGCGGTCACAATTTCAGCAAAAATCTGACGTTCTGCAATTCACTCAAAAATGCTGCCAAACTGTTGCAAACGATCCCCTGAAAGGTTTTTTGGTGGAAACAGATGAGTTTTTATCATGGGAAACAGAATTAGCCCTCAACGTCTGAACAACCTTTTTTTACAAAAATCCCTAAGCCGCACGGTCACAATTTCAGGAAAAAACTGACGTTCTGCAATTCACTCAAAAATGGTGCCAAACTGTTGCAAACGATCTCCTGAAAGGTTTTTCGGTGGAAACAGATGCGTTTTTATCATCAGAGACAGAATTAGCCCTCAAAGTCTGAACAACTTTTTTTGCAAAAATCCCTAAGCCGCGCGGTCACAATTTCTTCTAAATTTCTGACGTTCTGCAATTCATTCAAAAATGGCGCTGAACTGTTGCAAACGATCCCCTGAAATGTTTTTCAGTGGAAACAGATGCGTTTTTATCATCGGAAACAGAATTAGCCCTCAACGTCTGAACAACTTTTTTTTGCAAATTTCTTCTAAATTTCTGACGTTCTGCAATTCACTCAAAAATGGTGCTAAACTGTTGCAAACGATCCCCTGAAATGTTTTTCGGTGGAAACAGATGTGTTTTTATCATCAGAGACAGAATTAGCCCTCGACGTCTGATCAACATTTTTTTGCAAAAATCCCTAAGCCGCGCGGTTACAATTTCAGGAAAAATCTGACGTTCTGCAATTCACTCAAAAATGGTGCTAAACTGTTGCAAACGATCCCCTGACAGGTTTTTTGGTGGAAACAGATGCGTTTTGATCATGGGAAACAGAATTAGCCCTCAACGTCTGAACAACTTTTTTTGCAAAAATCCCTAAGCCGCGCTGTCACAATTTCAGCAAAAGTCTGACGTTCTTCAATTCATTCAAAAATGGCGCTGAACTGTTGCAAACGATCCCCTGAAAGGTTTTTCGGGGGAAACAGATGCGTTTTGATCATGGGAAACAGAATTAGCCCTCGACGTCTGAACAACTTTTTTTGAAAAAATCCCTAAGCCGCGCGGTCACAATTTCTTCTAAATTTCTGACGTTCTGCAATTCACTCAAAAATGGTGCTAAACTGTTGCAAACGATCCCCTGAAAGTTTTTTCGGTGGAAAAAGATGCGCTTTTATCATCGGAAACAGAATTAGCCCTCGACGTCTGATCAACATTTTTTTGAAAAAATCCCTAAGCCGCGCAGTCACAATTTCTTCTAAATTTCTGACGTTCTGCAATTCACTCAAAAATGGTGCCAAACTGTTGCAAACGATCCCCTGAAAGGTTTTTCGGTGGAAACAGATGTTTTTTTATCATCGGAAATATAATTAGCCCTCAACGTCTGAACAACTTTTTTTTGCAAAAATCCCTAAGCAGCGCGGTCACAATTTCAGGAAAAATCTGACGTTCTGCAATTCATTCAAAAATGGTGCTAAACTGTTGCAAACGATCCCCTGAAAGGTTTTTCGGTGGAAACAGGTGCTTTTTTATCATCGGAAACAGAATTAGCCCTCGACGTCTGATCAACATTTTTTTGAAAAAACCCCTAAGCCGCGCGGTCACAATTTCAGCAAAAATCTGACGTTCTGCAATTCACTCAAAAATGTTGCCAAACTGTTGCAAACGATCCCCTGAAAGGTTTTTTGGTGGAAACAGATGAGTTTTTATCATGGGAAACAGAATTAGCCCTCAACATCTGAACAACCTTTTTTTACAAAAATCCCTAAGCCGCGCGGACACAATTTCAGGAAAAAACTGACGTTCTGCAATTCACTCAAAAATGGTGCCAAACTGTTGCAAACGATCCCCTGAAAGGTTTTTCGGTGGAAACAGATGCGTTTTTATCATCGGAAACAGAATTAGCCCTCAACGTCTGAACAACTTTTTTTGCAAATTTCTTCTAAATTTCTGACGTTCTGCAATTCACTCAAAAATGGTGCTAAACTGTTGCAAACGATCCCCTGAAAGGTTTTTTGGTGGGAACAGATGCGTTTTTATCATCAGAGACAGAATTAGCCCTCAACGTCTGAACAACTTTTTTTGCAAAAATCCCTAAGCCGCGCGGTCACAATTTCAGCAAAAATCTGACGTTCTGCAATTCATTCAAAAATGGCGCTGAACTGTTGCAAACGATCCCCTGAAAGGTTTTTCGGGGGAAACAGATGCGTTTTGATCATGGGAAACAGAATTAGCCCTCGACGTCTGAACAACTTTTTTTGAAAAAATCCCTACGCCGCGCGGTCACAATTTCTTCTAAATTTCTGACGTTCTGCAATTCACTCAAAAATGGTGCTAAACTGTTGCAAACGATCCCCTGAAAGGTTTTTTGGTGGAAACAGATGCGTTTTTATCATCAGAGACAGAATTAGTCCTCAACGTCTCAACAACTTTTTTTTGCAAATTTCTTCTAAATTTCTGACGTTCTGCAATTCACTCAAAAATCGTGCTAAACTGTTGCAAACGATCCCCTGAATGGTTTTTCGGTGGAAACAGATGCGTTTTTATCATCGGAGACAGAATTAGCCCTCAACGTCTGAACAACTTTTTTTGCAAAAATCCCTAAGCCGCGCGGTCACAATTTCTTCTAAATTTCTGACGTTCTGCAGTTCACTCAAAAATGGTGCTAAACTGTTGCAAACGATCCCCTGAAAGGTTTTTCGGTGGAAACAGATGCGTTTTTATCATCAGAGACAGAATTAGCCCTCAACGTCTGAACAACTTTTTTTTGCAAAAATCCCTAAGCAGCGCGGTCACAATTTCAGGAAAAATCTGACGTTCTGCAATTCACTCAAAAATGGTGCTAAACTGTTGCAAACGATCCCCTGAAAGGTTTTTCGGTGGAAACAGATGCGTTTTTATCATCAGAGACAGAATTAGCCCTCAACGTCTGAACAACTTTTTTTTGCAAAAATCCCTAAGCAGCGCGGTCACAATTTCAGGAAAAATCTGACGTTCTGCAATTCATTCAAAAATGGTGCTAAACTGTTGCAAACGATCCCCTGAAAGGTTTTTCGGTGGAAACAGATGCGTTTTTATCATCGGAAACAGAATTAGCCCTCAACGTCTGTTCAACTTTTTTTTTGCAAATTTCTTCTAAATTTCTGACGTTCTGCAATTCACTCAAAAATGGTGCTAAACTGTTGCAAACGATCCCCTGAAAGGTTTTTTGGTGGAAACAGATGCGTTTTTATCATCACAGACAGAATTAGCCCTCAAAGTCTGAACAACTTTTTTTGCAAAAATCCCTAAGCCGCGCAGTCACAATTTCAGCAAAA
Source organism: Podarcis gaigeae (assembly GCF_964106915.1). Lineage (NCBI taxonomy): Eukaryota > Metazoa > Chordata > Lepidosauria > Squamata > Lacertidae > Podarcis > Podarcis gaigeae. The sequence continues at coordinate 9,226,648 of NC_139679.1, read as the reverse complement.
ATCTGACGTTCTGCAATTCATTCAAAAATGGCGCTGAACTGTTGCAAACGATCCCCTGAAAGGTTTTTCAGTGGAAACAGATGCGTTTTGATCATGGGAAACAGAATTAGCCCTCGACGTCTGAACAACTTTTTTTGAAAAAATCCCTAAGCCGCGCGGTCACAATTTCTTCTAAATTTCTGACGTTCTGCAATTCACTCAAAAATGGTGCTAAACTGTTGCAAACGATCCCCTGAAAGTTTTTTCGGTGGAAACAGATGCGTTTTTATCATCGGAAACAGAATTAGCCCTCGACGTCTGATCAACATTTTTTTGAAAAAATCCCTAAGCCGCGCGGTCACAATTTCTTCTAAATTTCTGACGTTCTGCAATTCACTCAAAAATGGTGCCAAACTGTTGCAAACGATCCCCTGAAAGGTTTTTCGGTGGAAACAGATGTGTTTTTATCATCGGAAATATAATTAGCCCTCAACGTCTGAACAACTTTTTTTTGCAAAAATCCCTAAGCCGCGCGGTCACAATTTCAGGAAAAATCTGACGTTCTGCAATTCACTCAAAAATGGTGCTAAACTGTTGCAAACGATCCCCTGAAAGGTTTTTCGGTGGAAACAGATGCGTTTTTATCATCGGAAACAGAATTAGCCCTCGACGTCTGATCAACATTTTTTTGAAAAAACCCCTAAGCCGCGCGGTCACAATTTCAGCAAAAATCTGACGTTCTGCAATTCACTCAAAAATGTTGCCAAACTGTTGCAAACGATCCCCTGAAAGGTTTTTTGGTGGAAACAGATGAGTTTTTATCATGGGAAACAGAATTAGCCCTCAACATCTGAACAACCTTTTTTAAAAAAAATCCCTAAGCCGCGCGGTCACAATTTCAGGAAAAAACTGACGTTCTGCAATTCACTCAAAAATGGAGCCAAACTGTTGCAAACGATCCCCTGAAAGGTTTTTCGGTGTAAACAGATGTGTTTTTATCATGGGAAACAGAATTAGCCCTCGAAGTCTGAAAAACTATTTTTTGCAAAAATCCCTAAGCCGCGCGGTCACAATTTCTTCTAAATTTCTGACGTTCTGCAATTTATTCAAAAATGGCGCTGAACTGTTGCAAACGATCCCCTGAAATGTTTTTAAGTGGAAACAGATGCGTTTTTATCATCGGAAGCAGAATTAGCCCTCAACGTCTGAACAACTTTTTTTGCAAATTTCTTCTAAATTTCTGACGTTCTGCAATTCACTCAAAAATGGTGCTAAACTGTTGCAAACGATCCCCTGAAAGGTTTTTTGGTGGGAACAGATGCGTTTTTATCATCAGAGACAGAATTAGCCCTCAACGTCTGAACAACTTTTTTTGCAAAAATCCCTAAGCCGCGCGGTCACAATTTCAGCAAAAATCTGACGTTCTGCAATTCATTCAAAAATGGCGCTGAACTGTTGCAAACGATCCCCTGAAAGGTTTTTCGGGGGAAACAGATGCGTTTTGATCATGGGAAACAGAATTAGCCCTCGACGTCTGAACAACTTTTTTTGAAAAAATCCCTAAGCCGCGCGGTCACAATTTCTTCTAAATTTCTGACGTTCTGCAATTCACTCAAAAATTGTGCTAAACTGTTGCAAACGATCCCCTGAAAGGTTTTTTGGTGGAAACAGATGCGTTTTTATCATCAGAGACAGAATTAGTCCTCAACGTCTGAACAACTTTTTTTGCAAAAATCCCTAAGCCGCTCGGTCACAATTTCAGCAAAAATCTGACGTTCTGCAATTCACTCAAAAATGTTGCCAAACTGTTGCAAACGATCCCCTGAAAGGTTTTTTGGTGGAAACAGATGAGTTTTTATCATGGGAAACAGAATTAGCCCTCAATGTCTGAACAACCTTTTTTTGCAAAAATCTCTAAGCCGCGCGGTCACAATTTCAGGAAAAAACTGACCTTCTGCAATTCACTCAAAAATGGTGCCAAACTGCTGCAAATGATCCCTTGAAAGGTTTTTCGGTGGAAACAGATGCGTTTTTATTATGGGAAACAGAATTAGCCCTCGAAGTCTGAACAACATTTTTTTGCAAAAATCCCTAAGCCGCGCGTTCACAATTTCTTCTAAATTTCTGACGTTCTGCAATTCATTCAAAAATGGCGCTGAACTGTTGCAAACGATCCCCTGAAATGTTTTTCAGTGGAAACAGATGTGTTTTCATCATCGGAAATAGAATTAGCCCTGAAAGTCTGAAAACTTTTTTTGATAAAATCCCTAAGCCGCGCGGTCACAATTACAGCAAAAATCTGACGTTCTGCAATTCATTCAAAAATGGCGCTGAACTGTTGCAAACGATCTCCTGAAAGGTTTTTCGGTGGAAACAGATGCGTTTTTATCATCAGAGACAGAATTAGCCCTCGACGTCTGAACAACTTTTTTTGCAAAAACCCCTAAGCCGCGCGGTCACAATTTCTTCTAAATTTCTGACGTTCTTCAATTCATTCAAAAATGGCGCTGAACTGTTGCAAACGATCCCCTGAAATGTTTTTCAGTGGAAACAGATGCGTTTTTATCATCGGAAACAGAATTAGCCATCAACGTCTGAACAACTTTTTTTTGCAAATTTCTTCTAAATTTCTGACGTTCTGCAATTCACTCAAAAATGGTGCTAAACTGTTGCAAACGATCCCCTGAAAGGTTTTTTGGTGGGAACAGATGCGTTTTTATCATCAGAGACAGAATTAGCCCTCGACGTCTGAACAACATTTTTTTGCAAAAATCCCTAAGCCGCGCGGTCACAATTTCTTCTAAATTTCTGACGTTCTGCAATTCATTCAAAAATGGCGCTGAACTGTTGCAAACGATCCCCTGAAATGTTTTTCAGTGGAAACAGATGTGTTTTCATCATCGGAAATAGAATTAGCCCTGAAAGTCTGAAAACTTTTTTTGCAAAAATCCCTAAGCCGCGCGGTCACAATTTCTTCTAAATTTCTGACGTTCTGCAATTCATTCAAAAATGGCGCTGAACTGTTGCAAACGATCCCCTGAAATGTTTTTAAGTGGAAACAGATGCGTTTTTATCATCGGAAACAGAATTAGCCCTCAACGTCTGAACAACTTTTTTTTGCAAATTTCTTCTAAATTTCTGACGTTCTGCAATTCACTCAAAAATGGTGCTAAACTGTTGCAAACGATCCCCTGAAAGGTTTTTCGGTGGAAACAGATGTGTTTTTATCATGGGAAACAGAATTAGCCCTCGAAGTCTGAACAACTTTTTTTTGCAAAAATCCCTAAGCCGCGCGGTCACAATTTCTTCTAAATTTCTGACGTTCTGCAATTTATTCAAAAATGGCGCTGAACTATTGCAAACGATCCCCTGAAATGTTTTTAAGTGGAAACAGATGCGTTTTTATCATCGGAAACAGAATTAGCCCTCAACGTCTGATCAACATTTTTTTGAAAAAATCCCTAATCCGCGTGGTCACAATTTCTTCTAAATTTCTGACGTTCTGCAATTCACTCAAAAATGGTGCTAAACGGTTGCAAACGATCCCCTGAAAGTTTTTTCGGTGGAAACAGATGCGTTTTTATCATCGAAAACAGAATTAGCCCTCGACGTCTGATCAACATTTTTTTGAAAAAATACCCTAAGCCGCGCGGTCACAATTTCAGGAAAAATCTGACGTTCTGCAATTCACTCAAAAATGGTGCTAAACTGTTGCAAACGATCCCCTGAAAGGTTTTTCGGTGGAAACAGATGCGTTTTTATCATCGGAAACAGAATTAGCCCTCAACGTCTGAACAACTTTTTTTGCAAATTTCTTCTAAATTTCTGACGTTCTGCAATTCACTCAAAAATGGTGCTAAACTGTTGCAAACGATCCCCTGAAAGGTTTTTTGGTGGGAACAGATGCGTTTTTATCATCAGAGACAGAATTAGCCCTCAACGTCTGAACAACTTTTTTTGCAAAAATCCCTAAGCCGCGCGGTCACAATTTCAGCAAAAATCTGACGTTCTGCAATTCATTCAAAAATGGCGCTGAACTGTTGCAAACGATCCCCTGAAAGGTTTTTCGGGGGAAACAGATGCGTTTTGATCATGGGAAACAGAATTAGCCCTCGACGTCTGAACAACTTTTTTTGAAAAAATCCCTAAGCCGCGCGGTCACAATTTCTTCTAAATTTCTGACGTTCTGCAATTCACTCAAAAATGGTGCTAAACTGTTGCAAACGATCCCCTGAAAGGTTTTTTGGTGGAAACAGATGCGTTTTTATCATCAGAGACAGAATTAGTCCTCAACGTCTGAACAACTTTTTTTTGCAAAAATCCCTAAGCCGTGCGGTCACAATTTCAGGAAAAATCTGACGTTCTGCAATTCACTCAAAAATGGTGCTAAACTGTTGCAAACGATCCCCTGAAAGGTTTTTCGGTGGAAACAGATGCGTTTTTATCATCGGAAACAGAATTAGCCCTCGACGTCTGATCAACATTTTTTTGGAAAAACCCCTAAGCCGCGCGGTCACAATTTCAGCAAAAATCTGACGTTCTGCAATTCACTCAAAAATGTTGCCAAACTGTTGCAAACGATCCCCTGTAAGGTTTTTTGGTGGAAACAGATGAGTTTTTATCATGGGAAACAGAATTAGCCCTCAACATCTGAACAACCTTTTTTAAAAAAAATCCCTAAGCCGCGCGGTCACAATTTCAGGAAAAAACTGACGTTCTGCAATTCACTCAAAAATGGAGCCAAACTGTTGCAAACGATCCCCTGAAAGGTTTTTCGGTGTAAACAGATGTGTTTTTATCATGGGAAACAGAATTAGCCCTCGAAGTCTGAAAAACTATTTTTTGCAAAAATCCCTAAGCCGCGCGGTCACAATTTCTTCTAAATTTCTGACGTTCTGCAATTTATTCAAAAATGGCGCTGAACTGTTGCAAACGATCCCCTGAAATGTTTTTAAGTGGAAACAGATGCGTTTTTATCATCGGAAACAGAATTAGCCCTCAACGTCTGAACAACTTTTTTTGCAAATTTCTTCTAAATTTCTGACGTTCTGCAATTCACTCAAAAATGGTGCTAAACTGTTGCAAACAATCCCCTGAAAGGTTTCTTGGTGGGAACAGATGCGTTTTTATCATCAGAGACAGAATTAGCCCTCAACGTCTGAACAACTTTTTTTGCAAAAATCCCTAAGCCGCGCGGTCACAATTTCAGCAAAAATCTGACGTTCTGCAATTCATTCAAAAATGGCGCTGAACTGTTGCAAACGATCCCCTGAAATGTTTTTCAGTGGAAACAGATGTGTTTTTATCATCGAAAACAGAATTAGCCCTCGACGTCTGATCAACATTTTTTTGAAAAAATACCCTAAGCCGCGCGGTCACAATTTCTTCTAAATTTCTGACATTCTGCAATTCACTCAAAAATGGTGCCAAACTGTTGCAAACGATCCCCTGAAATGTTTTTCGGTCGAAACAGATGTGTTTTTATCATCGGAAACAGAATTAGCCCTCAACGTCTGAACAACTTTTTTTGCAAATTTCTTCTAAATTTCTGACGTTCTGCAATTCACTCAAAAATGGTGCTAAACTGTTGCAAACGATCCCCTGAAAGGTTTCTTGGTGGGAACAGATGCATTTTTATCATCAGAGACAGAATTAGCCCTCAACGTCTGAACAACTTTTTTTGCAAAAATCCCTAAGCCGCGCGGTCACAATTTCAGCAAAAATCTGACGTTCTGCAATTCATTCAAAAATGGCGCTGAACTGTTGCAAACGATCCCCTGAAATGTTTTTCAGTGGAAACAGATGCGTTTTGATCATGGGAAACAGAATTAGCCCTCGACGTCTGAACAACTTTTTTTGAAAAAATCCCTAAGCCGCGCGGTCACAATTTCTTCTAAATTTCTGACGTTCTGCAATTCACTCAAAAATGGTGCTAAACGGTTGCAAACGATCCCCTGAAAGGTTTTTTGGTGGAAACAGATGCGTTTTTATCATCAGAGAAAGAATTAGTCCTCAACGTCTGAACAACTTTTTTTGCAAAAATCCCTAAGCCGCTCGGTCACAATTTCAGCAAAAATCTGACGTTCTGCAATTCACTCAAAAATGTTGCCAAACTGTTGCAAACGATCCCCTGAAAGGTTTTTTGGTGGAAACAGATGAGTTTTTATCATGGGAAACAGAATTAGCCCTCAATGTCTGAACAACCTTTTTTTGCAAAAATCTCTAAGCCGCGCGGTCACAATTTCAGGAAAAAACTGACGTTCTGCAATTCACTCAAAAATGGTGCCAAACTGCTGCAAATGATCCCTTGAAAGGTTTTTCGGTGGAAACAGATGCGTTTTTATCATGGGAAACAGAATTAGCCCTCGAAGTCTGAACAACATTTTTTTGCAAAAATCCCTAAGCCGCGCGGTCACAATTTCTTCTAAATTTCTGACGTTCTGCAATTCATTCAAAAATGGCGCTGAACTGTTGCAAACGATCCCCTGAAATGTTTTTCAGTGGAAAAGGATGTGTTTTCATCATCGGAAATAGAATTAGCCCTGAAAGTCTGAAAACTTTTTTTGCAAAAATCCCTAAGACGCGCGGTCACAATTTCAGCAAAAATCTGACGTTCTGCAATTCATTCAAAAATGGCGCTGAACTGTTGCAAACGATCCCCTGAAATGTTTTTCAGTGGAAACAGATGCGTTTTTATCATCGGAAACAGAATTAGCCCACGACGTCTGAACAACTTTTTTTGAAAAAATCCCTAAGCCGCGCGGTCACAATTTCTTCTAAATTTCTGACGTTCTGCAATTCACTCAAAAATGGTGCTAAACGGTTGCAAACGATCCCCTGAAAGTTTTTTCGGTGGAAACAGATGCGTTTTTATCATCGAAAACAGAATTAGCCCTCGACGTCTGATCAACATTTTTTTGAAAAAATACCCTAAGCCGCGCGGTCACAATTTCTTCTAAATTTCTGACATTCTGCAATTCACTCAAAAATGGTGCCAAACTGTTGCAAACGATCCCCTGAAATGTTTTTCGGTCGAAACAGATGTGTTTTTATCATCGGAAACAGAATTAGCCCTCAACGTCTGAACAACTTTTTTTGCAAATTTCTTCTAAATTTCTGACGTTCTGCAATTCACTCAAAAATGGTGCTAAACTGTTGCAAACGATCCCCTGAAAGGTTTTTTGGTGGGAACAGATGCGTTTTTATCATCAGAGACAGAATTAGCCCTCAACGTCTGAACAACTTTTTTTGAAAAAATCCCTAAGCCGCGCGGTCACAATTTCAGCAAAAATCTGACGTTCTGCAATTCATTCAAAAATGGCGCTGAACTGCTGCAAACGATCCCCTGAAATGTTTTTCGGTCGAAACAGATGTGTTTTTATCATCGGAAACAGAATTAGCCCTCAACGTCTGAACAACTTTTTTTGCAAATTTCTTCTAAATTTCTGACGTTCTGCAATTCACTCAAAAATGGTGCTAAACTGTTGTAAACGATCCCCTGAAAGGTTTTTTGGTTAGAACAGATGCGTTTTTATCATCAGAGACAGAATTAGCCCTCAATGTCTGAACAACCTTTTTTTGGAAAAAATCTCTAAGCCGCGCGGTCACAATTTCAGGAAAAAACTGACGTTCTGCAATTCACTCAAAAATGGTGCCAAACTGCTGCAAATGATCCCTTGAAAGGTTTTTCGGTGGAAACAGATGCGTTTTTATCATGGGAAACAGAATTAGCCCTCGAAGTCTGAACAACATTTTTTTGCAAAAATCCCTAAGCCGCGCAGTCACAATTTCTTCTAAATTTCTGACGTTCTGCAATTCATTCAAAAATGGCGCTGAACTGTTGCAAACGATCCCCTGAAATGTTTTTCAGTGGAAACAGATGTGTTTTTCATCATCGGAAATAGAATTAGCCCTGAAAGTCTGAAAACTTTTTTTGATAAAATCCCTAAGCCGCGCGGTCACAATTACAGCAAAAATCTGACGTTCTGCAATTCATTCAAAAATGGCGCTGAACTGTTGCAAACGATCTCCTGAAAGGTTTTTCGGTGGAAACAGATGCGTTTTTATCATCAGAGACAGAATTAGCCCTCGACGTCTGAACAACTTTTTATGCAAAAATCCCTAAGCCGCGCGGTCACAATTTCTTCTAAATTTCTGACGTTCTTCAATTCATTCAAAAATGGCGCTGAACTGTTGCAAACGATCCCCTGAAATGTTTTTCAGTGGAAACAGATGCGTTTTTATCATCGGAAACAGAATTAGCCATCAACGTCTGAACAATTTTTTTGGCAAATTTCTTCTAAATTTCTAACGTTCTGCAATTCACTCAAAAATGGTGCTAAACTGTTGCAAACGATCCCCTGAAAGGTTTTTTGGTGGGAACAGATGCGTTTTTATCATCAGAGACAGAATTAGCCCTCGACGTCTGAACAACATTTTTTTGCAAAAATCCCTAAGCCGCGCGGTCACAATTTCTTCTAAATTTCTGACGTTCTGCAATTCATTCAAAAATGGCGCTGAACTGTTGCAAACGATCCCCTGAAATGTTTTTCAGTGGAAAAGGATGTGTTTTCATCATCGGAAATAGAATTAGCCCTGAAAGTCTGAAAACTTTTTTTGCAAAAATCCCTAAGCCGCGCGGTCACAATTTCTTCTAAATTTCTGACGTTCTGCAATTCATTCAAAAATGGCGCTGAACTGTTGCAAACGATCCCCTGAAATGTTTTTCAGTGGAAACAGATGCGTTTTTATCATCGGAAACAGAATTAGCCCTCAACGTCTGAACAACTTTTTTTTGCAAATTTCTTCTAAATTTCTGACGTTCTGCAATTCACTCAAAAATGGTGCTAAACTGTTGCAAACGATCCCCTGAAAGGTTTTTTGGTGGAAACAGATGCGTTTTTATCATCAGAGACAGAATTAGCCCTCAAAGTCTGAACAACTTTTTTTGCAAAAATCCCTAAGCCGCGCGGTCACAATTTCAGCAAAAATCTGACGTTCTGCAATTCATTCAAAAATGGCGCTGAACTGTTGCAAACGATCCCCTGACAGGTTTTTTGGTGGAAACAGATGCGTTTTGATCAGGGGAAACAGAATTAGCCCACGACGTCTGAACAACTTTTTTTGAAAAAATCCCTAAGCCGCGCGGTCACAATTTCTTCTAAATTTCTGACGTTCTGCAATTCACTCAAAAATGGTGCTAAACGGTTGCAAACGATCCCCTGAAAGTTCTTTCAGTGGAAACAGATGCGTTTTTATCATCGGAAACAGAATTAGCCCTCGACGTCTGATCAACATTTTTTTGAAAAAATACCCTAAGCCGCGCGGTCACAATTTCTTCTAAATTTCTGACATTCTGCAATTCACTCAAAAATGGTGCCAAACTGTTGCAAACGATCCCCTGAAATGTTTTTCGGTGGAAACAGATGTGTTTTTATCATCGGAAATATAAATAGCCCTGAACGTCTGAACAACTTTTTTTTGCAAAAATCCCTGAGCCGCGCGGTCACAATTTCAGGAAAAATCTGACGTTCTGCAATTCACTCAAAAATGGTGCTAAACTGTTGCAAACGATCCCCTGAAAGGTTTTTCGGTGGAAACAGTTGCGTTTTTATCATCAGAGACAGAATTAGCCCTCGACGTCTGATCAACATTTTTTTGAAAAAACCCCTAAGCCGCGCGGTCACAATTTCAGCAAAAATCTGACGTTCTGCAATTCAATCAAAAATGTTGCCAAACTGTTGCAAACGATCCCCTGAAAGGTTTTTTGGTGGAAACAGATGAGTTTTTATCATGGGAAACAGAATTAGCCCTCAACGTCTGAACAACTTTTTTTTGCAAAAATCCCTGAGCCGCGCGGTCACAATTTCAGGAAAAAACTGACGTTCTGCAATTCACTCAAAAATGGTGCCAAACTGTTGCAAACGATCTCCTGAAAGGTTTTTCGGTGGAAACAGATGCGTTTTTATCATCAGAGACATCATTAGCCCTCAAAGTCTGAACAACTTTTTTTGCAAAAATCCCTGAGCCGCGCGGTCACAATTTCAGGAAAAATCTGACGTTCTGCAATTCACTCAAAAATGGTGCTAAACTGTTGCAAACGATCCCCTGAAAGGTTTTTCGGTGGAAACAGTTGCGTTTTTATCATCAGAGACAGAATTAGCCCTCGACGTCTGATCAACATTTTTTTGAAAAAACCCCTAAGCCGCGCGGTCACAATTTCAGCAAAAATCTGACGTTCTGCAATTCAATCAAAAATGTTGCCAAACTGTTGCAAACGATCCCCTGAAAGGTTTTTTGGTGGAAACAGATGAGTTTTTATCATGGAAAACAGAATTAGCCCTCAAAGTCTGAACAACTTTTTTTGCAAAAATCCCTAAGCCGCGCGGTCACAATTTCTTCTAAATTTCTGACGTTCTGCAATTCATTCAAAAATGGCGCTGAACTGTTGCAAACGATCCCCTGAAATGTTTTTCAGTGGAAACAGATGTGTTTTCATCATCGGAAATAGAATTAGCCCTGAAAGTCTGAAAACTTTTTTTGATAAAATCCCTAAGCCGCGCGGTCACAATTACAGCAAAAATCTGACGTTCTGCAATTCATTCAAAAATGGCGCTGAACTGTTGCAAACGATCTCCTGAAAGGTTTTTCGGTGGAAACAGATGCGTTTTTATCATCAGAGACAGAATTAGCCCTCGACGTCTGAACAACTTTTTTTGCAAAAACCCCTAAGCCGCGCGGTCACAATTTCTTTTAATTTCTGACGTTCTTCAATTCATTCAAAAATGGCGCTGAACTGTTGCAAACGATCCCCTGAAATGTTTTTCAGTGGAAACAGATGCGTTTTTATCATCGGAAACAGAATTAGCCATCAACGTCTGAACAACTTTTTTTTGCAAATTTCTTCTAAATTTCTGACGTTCTGCAATTCACTCAAAAATGGTGCTAAACTGTTGCAAACGATCCCCTGAAAGGTTTTTTGGTGGGAACAGATGCGTTTTTATCATCAGAGACAGAATTAGCCCTCGACGTCTGAACAACATTTTTTTGCAAAAATCCCTAAGCCGCGCGGTCACAATTTCTTCTAAATTTCTGACGTTCTGCAATTCATTCAAAAATGGCGCTTAACTGTTGCAAACGATCCCCTGAAATGTTTTTCAGTGGAAACAGATGTGTTTTCATCATTGGAAATAGAATTAATCCTGAAAGTCTGAAAACTTTTTTTGCAAAAATCCCTAAGCCGCGCGGTCACAATTTCTTCTAAATTTCTGACGTTCTGCAATTCATTCAAAAATGGCGCTGAACTGTTGCAAACGATCCCCTGAAATGTTTTTCAGTGGAAACAGATGCGTTTTTATCATCGGAAACAGAATTAGCCCTCAACGTCTGAACAACTTTTTTTTGCAAATTTCTTCTAAATTTCTGACGTTCTGCAATTCATTCAAAAATGGCGCTGAACTGTTGCAAACGATCTCCTGAAAGGTTTTTCGGTGGAAACAGATGCGTTTTTATCATCAGAGACAGAATTAGCCCTCGACGTCTGAACAACTTTTTTTGCAAAAATCCCTAAGCCGCGCGGTCACAATTTCTTCTAAATTTCTGACGTTCTGCAATTCATTCAAAAATGGCGCTGAACTGTTGCAAACGATCCCCTGACAGGTTTTTTGGTGGAAACAGATGCGATTTGATCATGGGAAACAGAATTAGCCCACGACGTCTGAACAACTTTTTTTGAAAAAATCCCTAAGCCGCGCGGTCACAATTTCTTCTAAATTTCTGACGTTCTGCAATTCACTCAAAAATGGTGCTAAACGGTTGCAAACGATCCCCTGAAAGTTTTTTCGGTGGAAACAGATGCGTTTTTATCATCGGAAACAGAATTAGCCCTCAACGTCTGAACAACTTTTTTTGCAAATTTCTTCTAAATTTCTGACGTTCTGCAATTCACTCAAAAATGGTGCTAAACTGTTGCAAACGATCTCCTGAAAGGTTTTTTGGTGGGAACAGATGCGTTTTTATCATCAGAGACAGAATTAGCCCTCAACGTCTGAACAACTTTTTTTGCAAAAATCTCTAAGCCGCGCGGTCACAATTTCAGCAAAAATCTGACGTTCTGCAATTCATTCAAAAATGGCGCTGAACTGCTGCAAACGATCCCCTGAAATGTTTTTCGGTCGAAACAGATGTGTTTTTATCATCGGAAACAGAATTAGCCCTCAACGTCTGAACAACTTTTTTTGCAAATTTCTTCTAAATTTCTGACGTTCTGCAATTCACTCAAAAATGGTGCTAAACTGTTGCAAACGATCCCCTGAAAGGTTTTTTGGTGGGAACAGATGCGTTTTTATCATCAGAGACAGAATTAGCCCTCAATGTCTGAACAACCTTTTTTTGCAAAAATCTCTAAGCCGCGCGGTCACAATTTCAGGAAAAAACTGACGTTCTGCAATTCACTCAAAAATGGTGCCAAACTGCTGCAAATGATCCCTTGAAAGGTTTTTCGGTGGAAACAGATGTGTTTTTATCATGGGAAACAGAATTAGCCCTCGAAGTCTGAACAACATTTTTTTGCAAAAATCCCTAAGCCGCGCAGTCACAATTTCTTCTAAATTTCTGACGTTCTGCAATTCATTCAAAAATGGCGCTGAACTGTTGCAAACGATCCCCTGAAATGTTTTTCAGTGGAAACAGATGCGTTTTTATCATCGGAAACAGAATTAGCCATCAACGTCTGAACAATTTTTTTGGCAAATTTCTTCTAAATTTCTAACGTTCTGCAATTCACTCAAAAATGGTGCTAAACTGTTGCAAACGATCCCCTGAAAGGTTTTTTGGTGGGAACAGATGCGTTTTTATCATCAGAGACAGAATTAGCCCTCGACGTCTGAACAACATTTTTTTGCAAAAATCCCTAAGCCGCGCGGTCACAATTTCTTCTAAATTTCTGACGTTCTGCAATTCATTCAAAAATGGCGCTGAACTGTTGCAAACGATCCCCTGAAATGTTTTTCAGTGGAAACAGATGCGTTTTTATCATCGGAAACAGAATTAGCCCTTAACGTCTGAACAACTTTTTTTTGCAAATTTCTTCTAAATTTCTGACGTTCTGCAATTCACTCAAAAATGGTGCTAAACTGTTGCAAACGATCCCCTGAAAGGTTTTTTGGTGGGAACAGATGCGTTTTTATCATCAGAGACAGAATTAGCCCTCGACGTCTGAACAACATTTTTTTGCAAAAATCCCTAAGCCGCGCGGTCACAATTTCTTCTAAATTTCTGACGTTCTGCAATTCATTCAAAAATGGCGCTGAACTGTTGCAAACGATCCCCTGAAATGTTTTTCAGTGGAAACAGATGCGTTTTTATCATCGGAAACAGAATTAGCCCTCAACCTCTGAACAACTTTTTTTTGCAAATTTCTTCTAAATTTCTGACGTTCTGCAATTCACTCAAAAATGGTGCTAAACTGTTGCAAACGATCCCCTGAAAGGTTTTTTGGTGGAAACAGATGTGTTTATCATCGGAAATATAAATAGCCCTCAACGTCTGAACAACTTTTTTTGCAAAAATCCCTAAGCCGCGCGGTCACAATTTCAGCAAAAATCTGACGTTCTGCAATTCATTCAAAAATGGCGCTGAACTGTTGCAAACGATCCCCTGACAGGTTTTTTGGTGGAAACAGATGCGTTTTGATCATGGGAAACAGAATTAGCCCACGACGTCTGAACAACTTTTTTTGAAAAAATCCCTAAGCCGCGCGGTCACAATTTCTTCTAAATTTCTGACGTTCTGCAATTCACTCAAAAATGGTGCTAAACGGTTGCAAACGATCCCCTGAAAGTTTTTTCAGTGGAAACAGATGCGTTTTTATCATCGGAAACAGAATTAGCCCTCGACGTCTGATCAACATTTTTTTGAAAAAATACCCTAAGCCGCGCGGTCACAATTTCTTCTAAATTTCTGACATTCTGCAATTCACTCAAAAATGGTGCCAAACTGTTGCAAACGATCCCCTGAAATGTTTTTCGGTGGAAACAGATGTGTTTATCATCGGAAATATAAATAGCCCTCAACGTCTGAACAACTTTTTTTTGCAAAAATCCCTGAGCCGCGCGGTCACAATTTCAGGAAAAATCTGACGTTCTGCAATTCACTCAAAAATGGTGCTAAACTGTTGCAAACGATCCCCTGAAAGGTTTTTCGGTGGAAACAGTTGCGTTTTTATCATCAGAGACAGAATTAGCCCTCGACGTCTGATCAACATTTTTTTGAAAAAACCCCTAAGCCGCGCGGTCACAATTTCAGCAAAAATCTGACGTTCTGCAATTCAATCAAAAATGTTGCCAAACTGTTGCAAACGATCCCCTGAAAGGTTTTTTGGTGGAAACAGATGAGTTTTTATCATGGGAAACAGAATTAGCCCTCAACGTCTGAACAACCTTTTTTTACAAAAAAACCTAAGCCGCGCGGTCACAATTTCAGCAAAAATCTGACGTTCTGCAATTCACTCAAAAATGGTGCCAAACTGTTGCAAACGATCTCCTGAAAGGTTTTTCGGTGGAAACAGATGCGTTTTTATCATCAGAGACAGAATTAGCCCTCAAAGTCTGAACAACTTTTTTTGCAAAAATCCCTAAGCCGCGCGGTCACAATTTCTTCTAAATTTCTGACGTTCTGCAATTCATTCAAAAATGGCGCTGAACTGTTGCAAACGATCCCCTGAAATGTTTTTCAGTGGAAACAGATGCGTTTTTATCATCGGAAACAGAATTAGCCCTCAACGTCTGAACAACTTTTTTTTGCAAATTTCTTCTAAATTTCTGACGTTCTGCAATTCACTCAAAAATGGTGCTAAACTGTTGCAAACGATCCCCTGAAAGGTTTTTTGGTGGAAACAGATGCGTTTTTATCATCAGAGACAGAATTAGCCCTCAAAGTCTGAACAACTTTTTTTGCAAAAATCCCTAAGCCGCGCGGTCACAATTTCAGCAAAAATCTGACGTTCTGCAATTCATTCAAAAATGGCGCTGAACTGTTGCAAACGATCCCCTGACAGGTTTTTTGGTGGAAACAGATGCGATTTGATCATGGGAAACAGAATTAGCCCTCGACGTCTGAACAACTTTTTTTGAAAAAATCCCTAAGCCGCGCGGTCACAATTTCTTCTAAATTTCTGACGTTCTGCAATTCACTCAAAAATGGTGCTAAACTGTTGCAAACGATCCCCTGAAAGGTTTTTCGGTGGAAACAGATGTGTTTTTATCATCGGAAATATAATTAGCCCTCAACGTCTGAACAACTTTTTTTTGCAAAAATCCCTAAGCCGCGCGGTCACAATTTCAGGAAAAATCTGACGTTCTGCAATTCACTCAAAAATGGTGCTAAACTGTTGCAAACGATCCCCTGAAAGGTTTTTCGGTGGAAACAGATGCGTTTTTATCATCGGAAACAGAATTAGCCCTCGACGTCTGATCAACATTTTTTTGAAAAAACCCCTAAGCCGCGCGGTCACAATTTCAGCAAAAATCTGACGTTCTGCAATTCACTCAAAAATGTTGCCAAACTGTTGCAAACGATCCCCTGAAAGGTTTTTTGGTGGAAACAGATGAGTTTTTATCATGGGAAACAGAATTAGCCCTCAACATCTGAACAACCTTTTTTTACAAAAATCCCTAAGCCGCGTGGTCACAATTTCAGGAAAAAACTGACGTTCTGCAATTCACTCAAAAATGGTGCCAAACTGTTGCAAACGATCCCCTGAAAGGTTTTTCGGTGGAAACAGATGTGTTTTTATCATGGGAAACAGAATTAGCCCTCGAAGTCTGAACAACTTTTTTTTGCAAAAATCCCTAAGCCGCGCGGTCACAATTTCTTCTAAATTTCTGACGTTCTGCAATTTATTCAAAAATGGCGCTGAACTATTGCAAACGATCCCCTGAAATGTTTTTAAGTGGAAACAGATGCGTTTTTATCATCGGAAACAGAATTAGCCCTCAACGTCTGATCAACATTTTTTTGGAAAAATCTCTAATCCGCGTGGTCACAATTTCTTCTAAATTTCTGACGTTCTGCAATTCGCTCAAAAATGGTGCTAAACTGTTGCAAACGATCCCCTGAAAGTTTTTTCGGTGGAAACAGATGCGTTTTTATCATGGGAAACAGAATTAGCCCTCGAAGTCTGAACAACGATCCCCTGAAATGTTTTTAAGTGGAAACAGATGCGTTTTTATCATCGGAAACAGAATTAGCCCTCAACGTCTGAACAACTTTTTTTGCAAAAATCCCTAAGCCGCGCGGTCACAATTTCAGCAAAAATCTGACGTTCTGCAATTCATTCAAAAATGGCGCTGAACTGTTGCAAACGATCCACTGAAAGGTTTTTCGGGGGAAACAGATGCGTTTTGATCATGGGAAACAGAATTAGCCCTCGACGTCTGAACAACTTTTTTTGAAAAAATCCCTAAGCCGCGCGGTCACAATTTCTTCTAAATTTCTGACGTTCTGCAATTCACTCAAAAATGGTGCTAAACTGTTGCAAACGATCTCCTGAAAGGTTTTTCGGTGGAAACAGATGCGTTTTTATCATCGGAAACAGAATTAGCCCTCAACGTCTGAACAACTTTTTTTTGCAAAAATCCCTAAGCCGCGCGGTCACAATTTCAGCAAAAATCTGACGTTCTGCAATTCATTCAAAAATGGCGCTGAACTGTTGCAAACGATCCCCTGACAGGTTTTTTGGTGGAAACAGATGCGATTTGATCATGGGAAACAGAATTAGCCCTCGACGTCTGAACAACTTTTTTTGAAAAAATCCCTAAGCCGCGCGGTCACAATTTCTTCTAAATTTCTGTCGTTCTGCAATTCACTCAAAAATGGTGCTAAACTGTTGCAAACGATCCCCTGAAAGGTTTTTCGGTGGAAACAGATGTGTTTTTATCATCGGAAATATAATTAGCCCTCAACGTCTGAACAACTTTTTTTTGCAAAAATCCCTAAGCCGCGGGGTCACAATTTCAGGAAAAATCTGACGTTCTGCAATTCACTCAAAAATGGTGCTAAACTGTTGCAAACGATCCCCTGAAGGTTTTTCGGTGGAAACAGATGCGTTTTTATCATCGGAAACAGAATTAGCCCTCGACGTCTGATCAACATTTTTTTGAAAAAACCCCTAAGCCGCGCGGTCACAATTTCAGCAAAAATCTGACGTTCTGCAATTCACTCAAAAATGTTGCCAAACTGTTGCAAACGATCCCCTGAAAGGTTTTTTGGTGGAAACAGATGAGTTTTTATCATGGGAAACAGAATTAGCCCTCAACATCTGAACAACCTTTTTTTACAAAAATCCCTAAGCCGCGTGGTCACAATTTCAGGAAAAAACTGACGTTCTGCAATTCACTCAAAAATGGTGCCAAACTGTTGCAAACGATCCCCTGAAAGGTTTTTCGGTGGAAACAGATGTGTTTTTATCATGGGAAACAGAATTAGCCCTCGAAGTCTGAACAACTTTTTTTTGCAAAAATCCCTAAGCCGCGCGGTCACAATTTCTTCTAAATTTCTGACGTTCTGCAATTTATTCAAAAATGGCGCTGAACTATTGCAAACGATCCCCTGAAATGTTTTTAAGTGGAAACAGATGCGTTTTTATCATCGGAAACAGAATTAGCCCTCAACGTCTGATCAACATTTTTTTGGAAAAATCTCTAATCCGCGTGGTCACAATTTCTTCTAAATTTCTGACGTTCTGCAATTCGCTCAAAAATGGTGCTAAACTGTTGCAAACGATCCCCTGAAAGTTTTTTCGGTGGAAACAGATGCGTTTTTATCATGGGAAACAGAATTAGCCCTCGAAGTCTGAACAACGATCCCCTGAAATGTTTTTAAGTGGAAACAGATGCGTTTTTATCATCGGAAACAGAATTAGCCCTCAACGTCTGAACAACTTTTTTTGCAAAAATCCCTAAGCCGCGCGGTCACAATTTCAGCAAAAATCTGACGTTCTGCAATTCATTCAAAAATGGCGCTGAACTGTTGCAAACGATCCACTGAAAGGTTTTTCGGGGGAAACAGATGCGTTTTGATCATGGGAAACAGAATTAGCCCTCGACGTCTGAACAACTTTTTTTGAAAAAATCCCTAAGCCGCGCGGTCACAATTTCTTCTAAATTTCTGACGTTCTGCAATTCACTCAAAAATGGTGCTAAACTGTTGCAAACGATCTCCTGAAAGGTTTTTCGGTGGAAACAGATGCGTTTTTATCATCGGAAACAGAATTAGCCCTCAACGTCTGAACAACTTTTTTTTGCAAAAATCCCTAAGCCGCGCGGTCACAATTTCAGCAAAAATCTGACGTTCTGCAATTCATTCAAAAATGGCGCTGAACTGTTGCAAACGATCCCCTGACAGGTTTTTTGGTGGAAACAGATGCGATTTGATCATGGGAAACAGAATTAGCCCTCGACGTCTGAACAACTTTTTTTGAAAAAATCCCTAAGCCGCGCGGTCACAATTTCTTCTAAATTTCTGTCGTTCTGCAATTCACTCAAAAATGGTGCTAAACTGTTGCAAACGATCCCCTGAAAGGTTTTTCGGTGGAAACAGATGTGTTTTTATCATCGGAAATATAATTAGCCCTCAACGTCTGAACAACTTTTTTTTGCAAAAATCCCTAAGCCGCGGGGTCACAATTTCAGGAAAAATCTGACGTTCTGCAATTCACTCAAAAATGGTGCTAAACTGTTGCAAACGATCCCCTGAAGGTTTTTCGGTGGAAACAGATGCGTTTTTATCATCGGAAACAGAATTAGCCCTCGACGTCTGATCAACATTTTTTTGAAAAAACCCCTAAGCCGCGCGGTCACAATTTCAGCAAAAATCTGACGTTCTGCAATTCACTCAAAAATGTTGCCAAACTGTTGCAAACGATCCCCTGAAAGGTTTTTTGGTGGAAACAGATGAGTTTTTATCATGGGAAACAGAATTAGCCCTCAACATCTGAACAACCTTTTTTTACAAAAATCCCTAAGCCGCGTGGTCACAATTTCAGGAAAAAACTGACGTTCTGCAATTCACTCAAAAATGGTGCCAAACTGTTGCAAACGATCCCC
This sequence comes from Podarcis gaigeae, assembly GCF_964106915.1. Classification (NCBI taxonomy): domain Eukaryota; kingdom Metazoa; phylum Chordata; class Lepidosauria; order Squamata; family Lacertidae; genus Podarcis; species Podarcis gaigeae. The sequence goes on along the minus strand of NC_139679.1, from coordinate 9,207,566 downwards.
TGAAAGGTTTTTCGGTGGAAACAGATGTGTTTTTATCATGGGAAACAGAATTAGCCCTCGAAGTCTGAACAACTTTTTTTTGCAAAAATCCCTAAGCCGCGCGGTCACAATTTCTTCTAAATTTCTGACGTTCTGCAATTTATTCAAAAATGGCGCTGAACTATTGCAAACGATCCCCTGAAATGTTTTTAAGTGGAAACAGATGCGTTTTTATCATCGGAAACAGAATTAGCCCTCAACGTCTGATCAACATTTTTTTGAAAAAATCCCTAATCCGCGTGGTCACAATTTCTTCTAAATTTCTGACGTTCTGCAATTCGCTCAAAAATGGTGCTAAACTGTTGCAAACGATCCCCTGAAAGTTTTTTCGGTGGAAACAGATGCGTTTTTATCATGGGAAACAGAATTAGCCCTCGAAGTCTGAACAACGATCCCCTGAAATGTTTTTAAGTGGAAACAGATGCGTTTTTATCATCGGAAACAGAATTAGCCCTCAACGTCTGAACAACTTTTTTTGCAAAAATCCCTAAGCCGCGCGGTCACAATTTCAGCAAAAATCTGACGTTCTGCAATTCATTCAAAAATGGCGCTGAACTGTTGCAAACGATCCACTGAAAGGTTTTTCGGGGGAAACAGATGCGTTTTGATCATGGGAAACAGATTTAGCCCTCGACGTCTGAACAACTTTTTTTGAAAAAATCCCTAAGCCGCGCGGTCACAATTTCTTCTAAATTTCTGACGTTCTGCAATTCACTCAAAAATGGTGCTAAACTGTTGCAAACGATCCCCTGAAAGGTTTTTTGGTGGAAACAGATGCGTTTTTATCATCAGAGACAGAATTAGCCCTCAACGTCTGAACAACTTTTTTTGCAAAAATCCCTAAGCCGCTCGGTCACAATTTCAGCAAAAATCTGACGTTCTGCAATTCACTCAAAAATGTTGCCAAACTGTTGCAAACGATCCCCGAAAGGTTTTTTGGTGGAAACAGATGAGTTTTTATCATGGGAAACAGAATTAGCCCTCAATGTCTGAACAACTTTTTTTGCAAAAATCTCTAAGCCGCGCGGTCACAATTTCAGGAAAAAACTGACGTTCTGCAATTCACTCAAAAATGGTGCCAAACTGCTGCAAATGATCCCTTGAATGGTTTTTCGGTGGAAACAGATGCGTTTTTATCATGGGAAACAGAATTAGCCCTCGAAGTCTGAACAACATTTTTTTGCGAAAATCCCTAAGCCGCGCGGTCACAATTTCTTCTAAATTTCTGACGTTCTGCAATTCATTCAAAAATGGCGCTGAACTGTTGCAAACGATCCCCTGGAAGGTTTTTCGGTGGAAACAGATGTGTTTTCATCATCGGAAATAGAATTAGCCCTCAACGTCTGAGCAACTTTTTTTGATAAAATCCCTAAGCCGCGCTGTCACAATTTCAGCAAAAATCTGACGTTCCGCAATTCATTCAAAAATGGTGCTGAACTGTTGCAAACGATCCCCTGAAAGGTTTTTCGGTGGAAACAGATGCGTTTTTATCATGGGAAACAGAATTAGCCCTCGACGTCTGAACAACTTTTTTTTGAAAAAACTCCTAAGCCGCGCGGTCACAATTTCAGCAAAAATCTGAGGTTCTGCAATTCACTCAAAAATGGTTCCAAACTGTTGCAAACGATCCCCTGAAAGGTTTTTCGGTGGAAACAGATGCGTTTTTATCATGGGAAACAGAATTAGCCCTCGAAGTCTGAACAACTTTTTTTTGCAAAAATCCCTAAGCCGCGCGGTCACAATTTCTTCTAAATTTCTGACGTTCTGCAATTCACTCAAAAATGGTGCTAAACTGTTGCAAACGATCCCCTGAAAGGTTTTTTGGTGGAAACAGATGTGTTTTTATAATCGGAAATAGAATTAGCCCTGAAAGTCTGAAAACTTTTTTTGATAAAATCCCTAAGCCGCGCGGTCACAATTACAGCAAAAATCTGACGTTCTGCAATTCATTCAAAAATGGCGCTGAACTGTTGCAAACGATCCCCTGAAAGGTTTTTCGTTGGAAACAGATGCGTTTTTATCATGGGAAACAGAATTAGCCCTCAATGTCTGAACAACTTTTTTTTGCAAAAATCCCTAAGTCGCGCGGTCACAATTTCAGCAAAAATCTGACGTTCTGCAATTCACTCAAAAATGGTGCTAAACTGTTGCAAACTGTTGCAAACTGACAGGTTTTTTGGTGGAAACAGATGCGTTTTGATCATGGGAAACAGAATTAGCCCACGACGTCTGAACAACTTTTTTTGAAAAAATCCCTAAGCCGCGCGGTCACAATTTCTTCTAAATTTCTGACGTTCTGCAATTCACTCAAAAATGGTGCTAAATAGTTGCAAACGATCCCCTGAAAGTTTTTTCGGTGGAAACAGATGCGTTTTTATCATCGGAAACAGAATTAGCCCTCGACGTCTGAACAACGTTTTTTTGAAAAAATCCCTAAGCCGCGCGGTCACAATTTCTTCTAAATTTCTGACGTTCTGCAATTCACTCAAAAATGGTGCCAAACTGCTGCAAATGATCCCCTGAAAGTTTTTTCGGTGGAAACAGATGCGTTTTTATCATGGGAAACAGAATTAGCCCTCGAAGTCTGACCACCTTTTTTTTGCAAAAATCCCTAAGCCGCGCTGTCAGAATTTCTTCTAAATTTCTGACGTTCTGCAATTCATTCAAAAATGGCGCTGAACTGTTGCAAACGATCCCCTGAAATGTTTTTCAGTGGAAACAGATGCGTTTTTATCATGGGAAACAGAATTAGCCCTCAATGTCTGAACAACTTTTTTTTGCAAAAATCCCTAAGCCGGGCGGTCACAATTTCAGCAAAAATCTGACGTTCTGCAATTCACTCAAAAATGGTGCCAAACTGTTGCAAACAATCCCCTGAAAGGTTTTTCAGTGGAAACAGATGTGTTTTTATCATCGGAAATATAATTAGGCCTCAACGTCTGAACAACTTTTTTTTGCAAATTTCTTCTAAATTTCTGACGTTCTGCAATTCACTCAAAAATGGTGCTAAACTGTTGCAAACGATCCCCTGAAAGGTTTTTTGGTGGAAACAGATGCGTTTTTATCATCAGAGACAGAATTAGCCCTCAAAGTCTCAACAACTTTTTTTGCAAAAATTCCTAAGCCGCGCGGTCACAATTTCCGCAAAAATCTGACGTTCTGCAATTCATTCAAAAATGGTGCTAAACTGTTGCAAACGATCCCCTGAAAGGTTTTTCGGTGGAAACAGATGCGTTTTTATCATCGGAAACAGAATTAGCCCTCGACGTCTGATCAACATTTTTTTGAAAAAACCCCTAAGCCGCACGGTCACAATTTCAGCAAAAATCTGACGTTCTGCAATTCACTCAAAAATATTGCCAAACTGTTGCAAACGATCCCCTGAAAGGTTTTTTGGTGGAAACAGATGAGTTTTTATCATGGGAAACAGAATTAGCCCTCAATGTCTGAACAACCTTTTTTTGCAAAAATCCCTAAGCCGCGCGGTCACAATTTCAGGAAAAAACTGACGTTCTGCAATTCACTCAAAAATGCTGCTAAACTGTTGCAAACGATCCCCTGAAAGGTTTTTCGGTGGAAACAGATGCGTTTTTATCATCGGAAACAGAATTAGCCCTCAACGTCTCAACAACTTTTTTTTGCAAATTTCTTCTAAATTTCTGACGTTCTGCAATTCACTCAAAAATGGTGCTAAACTGTTGCAAACGATCCCCTGAAAGGTTTTTTGGTGGGAACAGATGCGTTTTTATCATCAGAGACAGAATTAGCCCTCAACGTCTGAACAACTTTTTTTGCAAAAATCCCTAAGCCGCGCGGTCACAATCTCAGCAAAAATCTGACGTTCTGCAATTCATTCAAAAATGGCGCTGAACTGTTGCAAACGATCCCCTGAAAGGTTTTTCGGGGGAAACAGATGCGTTTTGATCATGGGAAACAGAATTAGCCCTCGACGTCTGAACAACTTTTTTTGAAAAAATCCCTAAGCCGCGCGGTCACAATTTCTTCTAAATTTCTGACGTTCTGCAATTCACTCAAAAATGGTGCTAAACTGTTGCAAACGATCCCCAGAAAGGTTTTTTGGTGGAAACAGATGCGTTTTTATCATCAGAGACAGAATTAGTCCTCAACGTCTGAACAACTTTTTTTGCAAAAATCCCTAAGCCGCTCGGTCACAATTTCAGCAAAAATCTGACGTTTTGCAATTCACTCAAAAATGTTGCCAAACTGTTGCAAACGATCCCCTGAAAGGTTTTTTGGTGGAAACAGATGAGTTTTTATCATGGGAAACAGAATTAGCCCTCAATGTCTGAACAACCTTTTTTTGCAAAAATCTCTAAGCCGCGCGGTCACAATTTCAGGAAAAAACTGACGTTCTGCAATTCACTCAAAAATGGTGCCAAACTGCTGCAAATGATCCCTTGAAAGGTTTTTCGGTGGAAACAGATGCGTTTTTATCATCGGAAACAGAATTAGCCCTCGACGTCTGAACAACGTTTTTTTGAAAAAATCCCTAAGCCGCGCGGTCACAATTTCTTCTAAATTTCTGACGTTCTGCAATTCACTCAAAAATGGTGCCAAACTGTTGCAAACAATCCCCTGAAAGGTTTTTCAGTGGAAACAGATGTGTTTTTATCATCGGAAATATAATTAGGCCTCAACGTCTGAACAACTTTTTTTTGCAAATTTCTTCTAAATTTCTGACGTTCTGCAATTCACTCAAAAATGGTGCTAAACTGTTGCAAACGATCCCCTGAAAGGTTTTTTGGTGGAAACAGATGCGTTTTTATCATCAGAGACAGAATTAGCCCTCAAAGTCTCAACAACTTTTTTTGCAAAAATTCCTAAGCCGCGCGGTCACAATTTCCGCAAAAATCTGACGTTCTGCAATTCATTCAAAAATGGTGCTAAACTGTTGCAAACGATCCCCTGAAAGGTTTTTCGGTGGAAACAGATGCGTTTTTATCATCGGAAACAGAATTAGCCCTCGACGTCTGATCAACATTTTTTTGAAAAAACCCCTAAGCCGCACGGTCACAATTTCAGCAAAAATCTGACGTTCTGCAATTCACTCAAAAATATTGCCAAACTGTTGCAAACGATCCCCTGAAAGGTTTTTTGGTGGAAACAGATGAGTTTTTATCATGGGAAACAGAATTAGCCCTCAATGTCTGAACAACCTTTTTTTGCAAAAATCCCTAAGCCGCGCGGTCACAATTTCAGGAAAAAACTGACGTTCTGCAATTCACTCAAAAATGCTGCTAAACTGTTGCAAACGATCCCCTGAAAGGTTTTTCGGTGGAAACAGATGCGTTTTTATCATCGGAAACAGAATTAGCCCTCAACGTCTCAACAACTTTTTTTTGCAAATTTCTTCTAAATTTCTGACGTTCTGCAATTCACTCAAAAATGGTGCTAAACTGTTGCAAACGATCCCCTGAAAGGTTTTTTGGTGGGAACAGATGCGTTTTTATCATCAGAGACAGAATTAGCCCTCAACGTCTGAACAACTTTTTTTGCAAAAATCCCTAAGCCGCGCGGTCACAATCTCAGCAAAAATCTGACGTTCTGCAATTCATTCAAAAATGGCGCTGAACTGTTGCAAACGATCCCCTGAAAGGTTTTTCGGGGGAAACAGATGCGTTTTGATCATGGGAAACAGAATTAGCCCTCGACGTCTGAACAACTTTTTTTGAAAAAATCCCTAAGCCGCGCGGTCACAATTTCTTCTAAATTTCTGACGTTCTGCAATTCACTCAAAAATGGTGCTAAACTGTTGCAAACGATCCCCAGAAAGGTTTTTTGGTGGAAACAGATGCGTTTTTATCATCAGAGACAGAATTAGTCCTCAACGTCTGAACAACTTTTTTTGCAAAAATCCCTAAGCCGCTCGGTCACAATTTCAGCAAAAATCTGACGTTTTGCAATTCACTCAAAAATGTTGCCAAACTGTTGCAAACGATCCCCTGAAAGGTTTTTTGGTGGAAACAGATGAGTTTTTATCATGGGAAACAGAATTAGCCCTCAATGTCTGAACAACCTTTTTTTGCAAAAATCTCTAAGCCGCGCGGTCACAATTTCAGGAAAAAACTGACGTTCTGCAATTCACTCAAAAATGGTGCCAAACTGCTGCAAATGATCCCTTGAAAGGTTTTTCGGTGGAAACAGATGCGTTTTTATCATGGGAAACAGAATTAGCCCTCGAAGTCTGAACAACATTTTTTTGCAAAAATCCCTAAGCCGCGCGGTCACAATTTCTTCTAAATTTCTGACGTTCTGCAATTCATTCAAAAATGGCGCTGAACTGTTGCAAACGATCCCCTGAAATGTTTCTCAGTGGAAACAGATGTGTTTTCATCATCGGAAATAGAATTAGCCCTGAAAGTCTGAAAACTTTTTTTGATAAAATCCCTAAGCCGCGCGGTCACAATTACAGCAAAAATCTGACGTTCTGCAATTCATTCAAAAATGGCGCTGAACTGTTGCAAACGATCTCCTCAAAGGTTTTTCGGTGGAAACAGATGCGTTTTTATCATCAGAGACAGAATTAGCCCTCGACGTCTGAACAACTTTTTTTGCAAAAATCCCTAAGCCGCGCGGTCACAATTTCTTCTAAATTTCTGACGTTCTTCAATTCATTCAAAAATGGCGCTGAACTGTTGCAAACGATCCCCTGAAATGTTTTTCAGTGGAAACAGATGCGTTTTTATCATCGGAAACAGAATTAGCCCTCGACGTCTGATCAACATTTTTTTGAAAAAATCCCTAAGCCGCGCGGTCACAATTTCTTCTAAATTTCTGACGTTCTGCAATTCACTCAAAAATGGTGCTAAACTGTTGCAAACGATCCCCTGAAAGGTTTTTCGGTGATAACAGATGCGTTTTTATCATCGGAAACAGAATTAGCCATCAACGTCTGAACAACTTTTTTTTGCAAATTTCTTCTAAATTTCTGACGTTCTGCAATTCACTCAAAAATGGTGCTAAACTGTTGCAAACGATCCCCTGAAAGGTTTTTTGGTGGAAACAGATGCGTTTTTATCATCGGAAACAGAATTAGCCCTCGACGTCTGATCAACATTTTTTTGAAAAAATCCCTAAGCCGCGCGGTCACAATTTCTTCTAAATTTTTGACGTTTTGCAATTCACTCAAAAATGGTGCCAACCTGTTGGAAACGATCCCCTGAAAGGTTTTTCGGTGGAAACAGATGTGTTTTTATCATCGGAAATATAATTAGCCCTCAACGTCTGAACAACTTTTTTTTGCAAAAATCCCTAAGCCGCGCGGTCACAATTTCAGGAAAAATCTGACGTTCTGCAATTCACTCAAAAATGGGGCTAAACTGTTGCAAACGATCCCCTGAAAGGTTTTTCGGTGGAAACAGATGCGTTTTTATCATCGGAAACAGAATTAGCCCTCGACGTCTGATCAACATTTTTTTGAAAAAACCCCTAAGCCGCGCGGTCACAATTTCAGCAAAAATCTGACGTTCTGCAATTCACTGAAAAATGTTGCCAAACTGTTGCAAACGATCCCCTGAAAGGTTTTTTGGTGGAAACAGATGAGTTTTTATCATGGGAAACAGAATTAGCCCTCGAAGTCTGAACAACTTTTTTTTGCAAAAATCCCTAAGCCGCGCGGTCACAATTTCTTCTAAATTTCTGACGTTCTGCAATTTATTCAAAAATGGCGCTGAACTGTTGCAAACGATCCCCTGAAATGTTTTTAAGTGGAAACAGATGCGTTTTTATCATCGGAAACAGAATTAGCCCTCAACGTCTGAACAACTTTTTTTGCAAAAATCCCTAAGCCGCGCGGTCACAATTTCAGCAAAAATCTGACGTTCTGCAATTCATTCAAAAATGGCGCTGAACTGTTGCAAACGATCCAATGAAAGGTTTTTCGGGGGAAACAGATGCGTTTTGATCATGGGAAACAGAATTAGCCCTCGACGTCTGAACAACTTTTTTTGAAAAAATCCCTAAGCCGCGCGGTCACAATTTCTTCTAAATTTCTGACGTTCTGCAATTCACTCAAAAATGGTGCTAAACTGTTGCAAACGATCCCCTGAAAGGTTTTTTGGTGGAAACAGATGCGTTTTTATCATCAGAGACAGAATTAGCCCTCAACGTCTGAACAACTTTTTTTGCAAAAATCCCTAAGCCGCTCGGTCACAATTTCAGCAAAAATCTGACGTTCTGCAATTCACTCAAAAATGTTGCCAAACTGTTGCAAACGATCCCCGAAAGGTTTTTTGGTGGAAACAGATGAGTTTTTATCATGGGAAACAGAATTAGCCCTCAATGTCTGAACAACCTTTTTTTGCAAAAATCTCTAAGCCGCGCGGTCACAATTTCAGGAACAATCTGACGTTCTGCAATTCACTCAAAAATGGTGCCAAACTGCTGCAAATGATCCCTTGAAAGGTTTTTCGGTGGAAACAGATGCGTTTTTATCATGGGAAACAGAATTAGCCCTCGAAGTCTGAACAACATTTTTTTGCAAAAATCCCTAAGCTGCGCGGTCACAATTTCTTCTAAATTTCTGACGTTCTGCAATTCATTCAAAAATGGCGCTGAACTGTTGCAAACGATCCCCTGGAAGGTTTTTCGGTGGAAACAGATGTGTTTTCATCATCGGAAATAGAATTAGCCCTCAACGTCTGAGCAACTTTTTTTGATAAAATCCCTAAGCCGCGCTGTCACAATTTCAGCAAAAATCTGACGTTCCGCAATTCATTCAAAAATGGTGCTGAACTGTTGCAAACGATCCCCTGAAAGGTTTTTCGGTGGAAACAGATGCGTTTTTATCATGGGAAACAGAATTAGCCCTCGACGTCTGAACAACTTTTTTTTGAAAAAACTCCTAAGCCGCGCGGTCACAATTTCAGCAAAAATCTGAGGTTCTGCAATTCACTCAAAAATGGTTCCAAACTGTTGCAAACGATCCCCTGAAAGGTTTTTCGGTGGAAACAGATGCGTTTTTATCATGGGAAACAGAATTTGCCCTCGAAGTCTGAACAACTTTTTTTTGCAAAAATCCCTAAGCCGCGCGGTCACAATTTCTTCTAAATTTCTGACGTTCTGCAATTCACTCAAAAACGGTGCTAAACTGTTGCAAACGATCCCCTGAAAGGTTTTTCGGTGGAAACAGATGTGTTTTTATAATCGGAAATAGAATTAGCCCTGAAAGTCTGAAAACTTTTTTTGATAAAATCCCTAAGCCGCGCGGTCACAATTACAGCAAAAATCTGACGTTCTGCAATTCATTCAAAAATGGCGCTGAACTGTTGCAAACGATCCCCTGAAAGGTTTTTCGTTGGAAACAGATGCGTTTTTATCATGGGAAACAGAATAAGCCCTCAATGTCTGAACAACTTTTTTTTGCAAAAATCCCTAAGTCGCGCGGTCACAATTTCAGCAAAAATCTGACGTTCTGCAATTCACTCAAAAATGGTGCTAAACTGTTGCAAACTATCCCCTGAAAGGTTTTTTGGTGGAAACAGATGCGTTTTTATCATCAGAGACAGAATTAGCCCTCAATGTCTGAACAACTTTTTTTGCAAAAATCCCTAAGCCGCGCGGTCACAATTTCAGCAAAAATCTGACGTTCTACAATTCATTCAAAAATGGCCATGAACTGTTGCAAACAATCCCCTGAAAGGTTTTTCGGTGGAAACAGACGCGTTTTGATCATGGGAAACAGAATTAGCCCTCGACGTCTGAACAACGTTTTTTTGAAAAAATCCCTAAGCCGCACGGTCACAATTTCTTCTAAATTTCTGACGTTCTGCAATTCACTCAAAAATGGTGCTAAACAGTTGCAAACGATCCCCTGAAAGTTTTTTCGGTGGAAACAGATGCGTTTTTATCATCGGAAACAGAATTAGCCCTCGACGTCTGAACAACGTTTTTTTGAAAAAATCCCTAAGCCGCGCGGTCCCAATTTCTTCTAAATTTCTGACGTTCTGCAATTCATTCAAAAATGGTGCCAAACTGCTGCAAATGATCCCCTGAAAGTTTTTTCGGTGGAAACAGATGCGTTTTTATCATGGGAAACAGAATTAGCCCTCGAAGTCTGACCACCTTTTTTTTGCAAAAATCCCTAAGCCGCGCGGTCACAATTTCTTCTAAATTTCTGACGTTCTGCAATTCATTCAAAAATGGCGCTGAACTGTTGCAAACGATCCCCTGAAATGTTTTTCAGTGGAAACAGATGCGTTTTTATCATGGGAAACAGAATTAGCCCTCAATGTCTGAACAACTTTTTTTTGCAAAAATCCCTAAGCCGGGCAGTCACAATTTCAGCAAAAATCTGACGTTCTGCAATTCACTCAAAAATGGTGCCAAACTGTTGCAAACAATCCCCTGAAAGGTTTTTCAGTGGAAACAGATGTGTTTTTATCATCGGAAATATAATTAGGCCTCAACGTCTGAACAACTTTTTTTTGCAAATTTCTTCTAAATTTCTGACGTTCTGCAATTCACTCAAAAATGGTGCTAAACTGTTGCAAACGATCCCCTGAAAGGTTTTTTGGTGGAAACAGATGCGTTTTTATCATCAGCGACAGAATTAGCCCTCAAAGTCTCAACAACTTTTTTTGCAAAAATTCCTAAGCCGCGCGGTCACAATTTCCGCAAAAATCTGACGTTCTGCAATTCATTCAAAAATGGTGCTAAACTGTTGCAAACGATCCCCTGAAAGGTTTTTCGGTGGAAACAGATGCGTTTTTATCATCGGAAACAGAATTAGCCCTCGACGTCTGATCAACATTTTTTTGAAAAAACCCCTAAGCCGCACGGTCACAATTTCAGCAAAAATCTGACGTTCTGCAATTCACTCAAAAATATTGCCAAACTGTTGCAAACGATCCCCTGAAAGGTTTTTTGGTGGAAACAGATGAGTTTTTATCATGGGAAACAGAATTAGCCCTCAATGTCTGAACAACCTTTTTTTGCAAAAATCCCTAAGCCGCGCGGTCACAATTTCAGGAAAAAACTGACGTTCTGCAATTCACTCAAAAATGCTGCTAAACTGTTGCAAACGATCCCCTGAAAGGTTTTTCGGTGGAAACAGATGCGTTTTTATCATCGGAAACAGAATTAGCCCTCAACGTCTCAACAACTTTTTTTTGCAAATTTCTTCTAAATTTCTGACGTTCTGCAATTCACTCAAAAATGCTGCTAAACTGTTGCAAACGATCCCCTGAAAGGTTTTTCGGTGGAAACAGATGCGTTTTTATCATCAGAGACAGAATTAGCCCTCAACGTCTGAACAACTTTTTTTGCAAAAATCCCTAAGCCGCGCGGTCACAATTTCAGCAAAAATCTGACGTTCTGCAATTCATTCAAAAATGGCGCTGAACTGTTGCAAACGATCCCCTGAAAGGTTTTTCGGGGGAAACAGATGCGTTTTGATCATGGGAAACAGAATTAGCCCTCGACGTCTGAACAACTTTTTTTTGAAAAAATCCCTAAGCCGCGCGGTCACAATTTCTTCTAAATTTCTGACGTTCTGCAATTCACTCAAAAATGGTGCTAAACTGTTGCAAACGATCCCCTGAAAGGTTTTTTGGTGGAAACAGATGCGTTTTTATCATCAGAGACAGAATTAGTCCTCAACGTCTGAACAACTTTTTTTTGCAAAAATCCCTAAGCCGCTCGGTCACAATTTCAGCAAAAATCTGACGTTCTGCAATTCACTCAAAAATGTTGCCAAACTGTTGCAAACGATCCCCTGAAAGGTTTTTTGGTGGAAACAGATGAGTTTTTATCATGGGAAACAGAATTAGCCCTCAATGTCTGAACAACCTTTTTTTGCAAAAATCTCTAAGCCGCGCGGTCACAATTTCAGGAAAAAACTGACGTTCTGCAATTCACTCAAAAATGGTGCCAAACTGCTGCAAATGATCCCTTGAAAGGTTTTTCGGTGGAAACAGATGCGTTTTTATCATGGGAAACAGAATTAGCCCTCGAAGTCTGAACAACATTTTTTTGCAAAAATCCCTAAGCCGCGCGGTCACAATTTCTTCTAAATTTCTGACGTTCTGCAATTCATTCAAAAATGGCGCTGAACTGTTGCAAACGATCCCCTGAAATGTTTTTCAGTGGAAACAGATGTGTTTTCATCATCGGAAATAGAATTAGCCCTGAAAGTCTGAAAACTTTTTTTGATAAAATCCCTAAGCCGCGCGGTCACAATTTCTTCTAAATTTCTGACGTTCTGCAATTCACTCAAAAATGGTGCTAAACTGTTGCAAACGATCCCCTGAAAGGTTTTTTGGTGGAAACAGATGCGTTTTTATCATCAGAGACAGAATTAGTCCTCAACGTCTGAACAACTTTTTTTGCAAAAATCCCTAAGCCGCTCGGTCACAATTTCAGCAAAAATCTGACGTTCTGCAATTCACTCAAAAATGTTGCCAAACTGTTGCAAACGATCCCCTGAAAGGTTTTTTGGTGGAAACAGATGAGTTTTTATCATGGGAAACAGAATTAGCCCTCAATGTCTGAACAACCTTTTTTTGCAAAAATCTCTAAGCCGCGCGGTCACAATTTCAGGAAAAAACTGACGTTCTGCAATTCACTCAAAAATGGTGCCAAACTGCTGCAAATGATCCCTTGAAAGGTTTTTCGGTGGAAACAGATGCGTTTTTATCATGGGAAACAGAATTAGCCCTCGAAGTCTGAACAACATTTTTTTGCAAAAATCCCTAAGCCGCGCGGTCACAATTTCTTCTAAATTTCTGACGTTCTGCAATTCATTCAAAAATGGCGCTGAACTGTTGCAAACGATCCCCTGAAATGTTTTTCAGTGGAAACAGATGTGTTTTCATCATCGGAAATAGAATTAGCCCTGAAAGTCTGAAAACTTTTTTTGATAAAATCCCTAAGCCGCGCGGTCACAATTACAGCAAAAATCTGACGTTCTGCAATTCATTCAAAAATGGCGCTGAACTGTTGCAAACGATCTCCTGAAAGGTTTTTCGGTGGAAACAGATGCGTTTTTATCATCAGAGACAGAATTAGCCCTCGACGTCTGAACAACTTTTTTTGCAAAAATCCCTAAGCCGCGCGGTCACAATTTCTTCTAAATTTCTGACGTTCTGCAATTCATTCAAAAATGGCGCTGAACTGTTGCAAACGATCCCCTGAAATGTTTTTCAGTGGAAACAGATGCGTTTTTATCATCGGAAACAGAATTAGCCATCAACGTCTGAACAACTTTTTTTTGCAAATTTCGTCTAAATTTCTGACGTTCTGCAATTCACTCAAAAATGGTGCTAAACTGTTGCAAACGATCCCCTGAAAGGTTTTTTGGTGGAAACAGATGCGTTTTTATCATCGGAAACAGAATTAGCCCTCGACGTCTGATCAACATTTTTTTGAAAAAATCCCTAAGCCGCGCGGTCACAATTTCTTCTAAATTTCTGACGTTCTGCAATTCACTCAAAAATGGTGCTAAACTGTTGCAAACGATCCCATGAAAGGTTTTTCGGTGGAAACAGATGTGTTTTTATCATCGGAAATATAATTAGCCCTCAACGTCTGAACAACTTTTTTTTGCAAAAATCCCTAAGCCGCGCGGTCACAATTTCAGGAAAAATCTGACGTTCTGCAATTCACTCAAAAATGGTGCTAAACTGTTGCAAACGATCCCCTGAAAGGTTTTTCGGTGGAAACAGATGCGTTTTTATCATCGGAAACAGAATTAGCCCTCGACGTCTGATCAACATTTTTTTGAAAAAACCCCTAAGCCGCGCGGTCACAATTTCAGCAAAAATCTGACGTTCTGCAATTCACTGAAAAATGTTGCCAAACTGTTGCAAACGATCCCCTGAAAGGTTTTTTGGTGGAAACAGATGAGTTTTTATCATGGGAAACAGAATTAGCCCTCGAAGTCTGAACAACTTTTTTTTGCAAAAATCCCTAAGCCGCGCGGTCACAATTTCTTCTAAATTTCTGACGTTCTGCAATTTATTCAAAAATGGCGCTGAACTGTTGCAAACGATCCCCTGAAATGTTTTTAAGTGGAAACAGATGCGTTTTTATCATCGGAAACAGAATTAGCCATCAACGTCTGAACAACTTTTTTTGCAAAAATCCCTAAGCCGCGCGGTCACAATTTCAGCAAAAATCTGACGTTCTGCAATTCATTCAAAAATGGCGCTGAACTGTTGCAAACGATCCACTGAAAGGTTTTTCGGGGGAAACAGATGCGTTTTTATCATGGGAAACAGAATTAGCCCTCAATGTCTGAACAACTTTTTTTTGCAAAAATCCCTAAGCCGCGCGGTCACAATTTCTTCTAAATTTCTGACGTTCTGCAATTCACTCAAAAATGGTGCTAAACTGTTGCAAACTATCCCCTGAAAGGTTTTTTGGTGGAAACAGATGAGTTTTTATCATCAGAGACAGAATTAGCCCTCAATGTCTGAACAACTTTTTTTTGCAAATTTCTTCTAAATTTCTGACGTTCTGCAATTCACTCAAAAATGGTGCTAAACTGTTGCAAACGATCCCCTGAAAGGTTTTTTGGTGGAAACAGATGCGTTTTTATCATCGGAAACAGAATTAGCCCTCGACGTCTGATCAACATTTTTTTGAAAAAATCCCTAAGCCGCGCGGTCACAATTTCTTCTAAATTTTTGACGTTCTGCAATTCACTCAAAAATGGTGCCAACCTGTTGGAAACGATCCCCTGAAAGGTTTTTCGGTGGAAACAGATGTGTTTTTATCATCGGAAATATAATTAGCCCTCAACGTCTGAACAACTTTTTTTTGCAAAAATCCCTAAGCCGCGCGGTCACAATTTCAGGAAAAATCTGACGTTCTGCAATTCACTCAAAAATGGGGCTAAACTGTTGCAAACGATCCCCTGAAAGGTTTTTCGGTGGAAACAGATGCGTTTTTATCATCGGAAACAGAATTAGCCCTCGACGTCTGATCAACATTTTTTTGAAAAAACCCCTAAGCCGCGCGGTCACAATTTCAGCAAAAATCTGACGTTCTGCAATTCACTGAAAAATGTTGCCAAACTGTTGCAAACGATCCCCTGAAAGGTTTTTTGGTGGAAACAGATGAGTTTTTATCATGGGAAACAGAATTAGCCCTCGAAGTCTGAACAACTTTTTTTTGCAAAAATCCCTAAGCCGCGCGGTCACAATTTCTTCTAAATTTCTGACGTTCTGCAATTTATTCAAAAATGGCGCTGAACTGTTGCAAACGATCCCCTGAAATGTTTTTAAGTGGAAACAGATGCGTTTTTATCATCGGAAACAGAATTAGCCCTCAACGTCTGAACAACTTTTTTTGCAAAAATCCCTAAGCCGCGCGGTCACAATTTCAGCAAAAATCTGACGTTCTGCAATTCATTCAAAAATGGCGCTGAACTGTTGCAAACGATCCAATGAAAGGTTTTTCGGGGGAAACAGATGCGTTTTGATCATGGGAAACAGAATTAGCCCTCGACGTCTGAACAACTTTTTTTGAAAAAATCCCTAAGCCGCGCGGTCACAATTTCTTCTAAATTTCTGACGTTCTGCAATTCACTCAAAAATGGTGCTAAACTGTTGCAAACGATCCCCTGAAAGGTTTTTTGGTGGAAACAGATGCGTTTTTATCATCAGAGACAGAATTAGCCCTCAACGTCTGAACAACTTTTTTTGCAAAAATCCCTAAGCCGCTCGGTCACAATTTCAGCAAAAATCTGACGTTCTGCAATTCACTCAAAAATGTTGCCAAACTGTTGCAAACGATCCCCGAAAGGTTTTTTGGTGGAAACAGATGAGTTTTTATCATGGGAAACAGAATTAGCCCTCAATGTCTGAACAACCTTTTTTTGCAAAAATCTCTAAGCCGCGCGGTCACAATTTCAGGAACAATCTGACGTTCTGCAATTCACTCAAAAATGGTGCCAAACTGCTGCAAATGATCCCTTGAAAGGTTTTTCGGTGGAAACAGATGCGTTTTTATCATGGGAAACAGAATTAGCCCTCGAAGTCTGAACAACATTTTTTTGCAAAAATCCCTAAGCTGCGCGGTCACAATTTCTTCTAAATTTCTGACGTTCTGCAATTCATTCAAAAATGGCGCTGAACTGTTGCAAACGATCCCCTGGAAGGTTTTTCGGTGGAAACAGATGTGTTTTCATCATCGGAAATAGAATTAGCCCTCAACGTCTGAGCAACTTTTTTTGATAAAATCCCTAAGCCGCGCTGTCACAATTTCAGCAAAAATCTGACGTTCCGCAATTCATTCAAAAATGGTGCTGAACTGTTGCAAACGATCCCCTGAAAGGTTTTTCGGTGGAAACAGATGCGTTTTTATCATGGGAAACAGAATTAGCCCTCGACGTCTGAACAACTTTTTTTTGAAAAAACTCCTAAGCCGCGCGGTCACAATTTCAGCAAAAATCTGAGGTTTTGCAATTCACTCAAAAATGGTTCCAAACTGTTGCAAACGATCCCCTGAAAGGTTTTTCGGTGGAAACAGATGCGTTTTTATCATGGGAAACAGAATTTGCCCTCGAAGTCTGAACAACTTTTTTTTGCAAAAATCCCTAAGCCGCGCGGTCACAATTTCTTCTAAATTTCTGACGTTCTGCAATTCACTCAAAAACGGTGCTAAACTGTTGCAAACGATCCCCTGAAAGGTTTTTCGGTGGAAACAGATGTGTTTTTATAATCGGAAATAGAATTAGCCCTGAAAGTCTGAAAACTTTTTTTGATAAAATCCCTAAGCCGCGCGGTCACAATTACAGCAAAAATCTGACGTTCTGCAATTCATTCAAAAATGGCGCTGAACTGTTGCAAACGATCCCCTGAAAGGTTTTTCGTTGGAAACAGATGCGTTTTTATCATGGGAAACAGAATTAGCCCTCAATGTCTGAACAACTTTTTTTTGCAAAAATCCCTAAGTCGCGCGGTCACAATTTCAGCAAAAATCTGACGTTCTGCAATTCACTCAAAAATGGTGCTAAACTGTTGCAAACTATCCCCTGAAAGGTTTTTTGGTGGAAACAGATGCGTTTTTATCATCAGAGACAGAATTAGCCCTCAATGTCTGAACAACTTTTTTTGCAAAAATCCCTAAGCCGCGCGGTCACAATTTCAGCAAAAATCTGACGTTCTACAATTCATTCAAAAATGGCGCTGAACTGTTGCAAACAATCCCCTGAAAGGTTTTTCGGTGGAAACAGACGCGTTTTGATCATGGGAAACAGAATTAGCCCTCGACGTCTGAACAACGTTTTTTTGAAAAAATCCCTAAGCCGCGCGGTCACAATTTCTTCTAAATTTCTGACGTTCTGCAATTCACTCAAAAATGGTGCTAAACAGTTGCAAACGATCCCCTGAAAGTTTTTTCGGTGGAAACAGATGCGTTTTTATCATCGGAAACAGAATTAGCCCTCGACGTCTGAACAACGTTTTTTTGAAAAAATCCCTAAGCCGCGCGGTCACAATTTCTTCTAAATTTCTGACGTTCTGCAATTCATTCAAAAATGGTGCCAAACTGCTGCAAATGATCCCCTGAAAGTTTTTTCGGTGGAAACAGATGCGTTTTTATCATGGGAAACAGAATTAGCCCTCGAAGTCTGACCACCTTTTTTTTGCAAAAATCCCTAAGCCGCGCGGTCACAATTTCTTCTAAATTTCTGACGTTCTGCAATTCATTCAAAAATGGCGCTGAACTGTTGCAAACGATCCCCTGAAATGTTTTTCAGTGGAAACAGATGCGTTTTTATCATGGGAAACAGAATTAGCCCTCAATGTCTGAACAACTTTTTTTTGCAAAAATCCCTAAGCCGGGCAGTCACAATTTCAGCAAAAATCTGACGTTCTGCAATTCACTCAAAAATGGTGCCAAACTGTTGCAAACAATCCCCTGAAAGGTTTTTCAGTGGAAACAGATGTGTTTTTATCATCGGAAATATAATTAGGCCTCAACGTCTGAACAACTTTTTTTTGCAAATTTCTTCTAAATTTCTGACGTTCTGCAATTCACTCAAAAATGGTGCTAAACTGTTGCAAACGATCCCCTGAAAGGTTTTTTGGTGGAAACAGATGCGTTTTTATCATCAGAGACAGAATTAGCCCTCAAAGTCTCAACAACTTTTTTTGCAAAAATTCCTAAGCCGCGCGGTCACAATTTCCGCAAAAATCTGACGTTCTGCAATTCATTCAAAAATGGTGCTAAACTGTTGCAAACGATCCCCTGAAAGGTTTTTCGGTGGAAACAGATGCGTTTTTATCATCGGAAACAGAATTAGCCCTCGACGTCTGATCAACATTTTTTTGAAAAAACCCCTAAGCCGCACGGTCACAATTTCAGCAAAAATCTGACGTTCTGCAATTCACTCAAAAATATTGCCAAACTGTTGCAAACGATCCCCTGAAAGGTTTTTTGGTGGAAACAGATGAGTTTTTATCATGGGAAACAGAATTAGCCCTCGAAGTCTGAACAACTTTTTTTTGCAAAAATCCCTAAGCCGCGCGGTCACAATTTCTTCTAAATTTCTGACGTTCTGCAATTTATTCAAAAATGGCGCTGAACTGTTGCAAACGATCCCCTGAAATGTTTTTAAGTGGAAACAGATGCGTTTTTATCATCGGAAACAGAATTAGCCCTCAACGTCTGAACAACTTTTTTTGCAAAAATCCCTAAGCCGCGCGGTCACAATTTCAGCAAAAATCTGACGTTCTGCAATTCATTCAAAAATGGCGCTGAACTGTTGCAAACGATCCAATGAAAGGTTTTTCGGGGGAAACAGATGCGTTTTGATCATGGGAAACAGAATTAGCCCTCGACGTCTGAACAACTTTTTTTGAAAAAATCCCTAAGCCGCGCGGTCACAATTTCTTCTAAATTTCTGACGTTCTGCAATTCACTCAAAAATGGTGCTAAACTGTTGCAAACGATCCCCTGAAAGGTTTTTTGGTGGAAACAGATGCGTTTTTATCATCAGAGACAGAATTAGCCCTCAACGTCTGAACAACTTTTTTTGCAAAAATCCCTAAGCCGCTCGGTCACAATTTCAGCAAAAATCTGACGTTCTGCAATTCACTCAAAAATGTTGCCAAACTGTTGCAAACGATCCCCGAAAGGTTTTTTGGTGGAAACAGATGAGTTTTTATCATGGGAAACAGAATTAGCCCTCAATGTCTGAACAACCTTTTTTTGCAAAAATCTCTAAGCCGCGCGGTCACAATTTCAGGAACAATCTGACGTTCTGCAATTCACTCAAAAATGGTGCCAAACTGCTGCAAATGATCCCTTGAAAGGTTTTTCGGTGGAAACAGATGCGTTTTTATCATGGGAAACAGAATTAGCCCTCGAAGTCTGAACAACATTTTTTTGCAAAAATCCCTAAGCTGCGCGGTCACAATTTCTTCTAAATTTCTGACGTTCTGCAATTCATTCAAAAATGGCGCTGAACTGTTGCAAACGATCCCCTGGAAGGTTTTTCGGTGGAAACAGATGTGTTTTCATCATCGGAAATAGAATTAGCCCTCAACGTCTGAGCAACTTTTTTTGATAAAATCCCTAAGCCGCGCTGTCACAATTTCAGCAAAAATCTGACGTTCCGCAATTCATTCAAAAATGGTGCTGAACTGTTGCAAACGATCCCCTGAAAGGTTTTTCGGTGGAAACAGATGCGTTTTTATCATGGGAAACAGAATTAGCCCTCGACGTCTGAACAACTTTTTTTTGAAAAAACTCCTAAGCCGCGCGGTCACAATTTCAGCAAAAATCTGAGGTTCTGCAATTCACTCAAAAATGGTTCCAAACTGTTGCAAACGATCCCCTGAAAGGTTTTTCGGTGGAAACAGATGCGTTTTTATCATGGGAAACAGAATTTGCCCTCGAAGTCTGAACAACTTTTTTTTGCAAAAATCCCTAAGCCGCGCGGTCACAATTTCTTCTAAATTTCTGACGTTCTGCAATTCACTCAAAAACGGTGCTAAACTGTTGCAAACGATCCCCTGAAAGGTTTTTCGGTGGAAACAGATGTGTTTTTATAATCGGAAATAGAATTAGCCCTGAAAGTCTGAAAACTTTTTTTGATAAAATCCCTAAGCCGCGCGGTCACAATTACAGCAAAAATCTGACGTTCTGCAATTCATTCAAAAATGGCGCTGAACTGTTGCAAACGATCCCCTGAAAGGTTTTTCGTTGGAAACAGATGCGTTTTTATCATGGGAAACAGAATTAGCCCTCAATGTCTGAACAACTTTTTTTTGCAAAAATCCCTAAGTCGCGCGGTCACAATTTCAGCAAAAATCTGACGTTCTGCAATTCACTCAAAAATGGTGCTAAACTGTTGCAAACTATCCCCTGAAAGGTTTTTTGGTGGAAACAGATGCGTTTTTATCATCAGAGACAGAATTAGCCCTCAATGTCTGAACAACTTTTTTTGCAAAAATCCCTAAGCCGCGCGGTCACAATTTCAGCAAAAATCTGACGTTCTACAATTCATTCAAAAATGGCGCTGAACTGTTGCAAACAATCCCCTGAAAGGTTTTTCGGTGGAAACAGACGCGTTTTGATCATGGGAAACAGAATTAGCCCTCGACGTCTGAACAACGTTTTTTTGAAAAAATCCCTAAGCCGCGCGGTCACAATTTCTTCTAAATTTCTGACGTTCTGCAATTCACTCAAAAATGGTGCTAAACAGTTGCAAACGATCCCCTGAAAGTTTTTTCGGTGGAAACAGATGCGTTTTTATCATCGGAAACAGAATTAGCCCTCGACGTCTGAACAACGTTTTTTTGAAAAAATCCCTAAGCCGCGCGGTCACAATTTCTTCTAAATTTCTGACGTTCTGCAATTCATTCAAAAATGGTGCCAAACTGCTGCAAATGATCCCCTGAAAGTTTTTTCGGTGGAAGGAAACAGATGCGTTTTTATCATGGGAAACAGAATTAGCCCTCGAAGTCTGACCACCTTTTTTTTGAAAAAATCCCTAAGCCGGGCGGTCACAATTTCTTCTAAATTTCTGACGTTCTGCAATTCATTCAAAAATGGCGCTGAACTGTTGCAAACGATCCCCTGAAATGTTTTTCAGTGGAAACAGATGCGTTTTTATCATGGGAAACAGAATTAGCCCTCAATGTCTGAACAACTTTTTTTTGCAAAAATCCCTAAGCCGGGCAGTCACAATTTCAGCAAAAATCTGACGTTCTGCAATTCACTCAAAAATGGTGCCAAACTGTTGCAAACAATCCCCTGAAAGGTTTTTCAGTGGAAACAGATGTGTTTTTATCATCGGAAATATAATTAGGCCTCAACGTCTGAACAACCTTTTTTTGCAAATTTCTTCTAAATTTCTGACGTTCTGCAATTCACTCAAAAATGGTGCTAAACTGTTGCAAACGATCCCCTGAAAGGTTTTTTGGTGGAAACAGATGCGTTTTTATCATCAGAGACAGAATTAGCCCTCAAAGTCTCAACAACTTTTTTTGCAAAAATTCCTAAGCCGCGCGGTCACAATTTCCGCAAAAATCTGACGTTCTGCAATTCATTCAAAAATGGTGCTAAACTGTTGCAAACGATCCCCTGAAAGGTTTTTCGGTGGAAACAGATGCGTTTTTATCATCGGAAACAGAATTAGCCCTCGACGTCTGATCAACATTTTTTTGAAAAAACCCCTAAGCCGCACGGTCACAATTTCAGCAAAAATCTGACGTTCTGCAATTCACTCAAAAATATTGCCAAACTGTTGCAAACGATCCCCTGAAAGGTTTTTTGGTGGAAACAGATGAGTTTTTATCATGGGAAACAGAATTAGCCCTCAATGTCTGAACAACCTTTTTTTGCAAAAATCCCTAAGCCGCGCGGTCACAATTTCAGGAAAAAACTGACGTTCTGCAATTCACTCAAAAATGCTGCTAAACTGTTGCAAACGATCCCCTGAAAGGTTTTTCGGTGGAAACAGATGCGTTTTTATCATCGGAAACAGAATTAGCCCTCAACGTCTCAACAACTTTTTTTTGCAAATTTCTTCTAAATTTCTGACGTTCTGCAATTCACTCAAAAATGGTGCTAAACTGTTGCAAACGATCCCCTGAAAGGTTTTTTGGTGGGAACAGATGCGTTTTTATCATCAGAGACAGAATTAGCCCTCAACGTCTGAACAACTTTTTTTGCAAAAATCCCTAAGCCGCGCGGTCACAATTTCAGCAAAAATCTGACGTTCTGCAATTCACTCAAAAATGGCGCTGAACTGTTGCAAACGATCCCCTGAAAGGTTTTTTGGTGGAAACAGATGCGTTTTTATCATGGGAAACAGAATTAGCCCTCGAAGTCTGACCACCTTTTTTTTGCAAAAATCCCTAAGCCGCGCGGTCACAATTTCTTCTAAATTTCTGACGTTCTGCAATTCATTCAAAAATGGCGCTGAACTGTTGCAAACGATCCCCTGAAATGTTTTTCAGTGGAAACAGATGCGTTTTTATCATGGGAAACAGAATTAGCCCTCAATGTCTGAACAACTTTTTTTTGCAAAAATCCCTAAGCCGGGCAGTCACAATTTCAGCAAAAATCTGACGTTCTGCAATTCACTCAAAAATGGTGCCAAACTGTTGCAAACAATCCCCTGAAAGGTTTTTCAGTGGAAACAGATGTGTTTTTATCATCCGAAATATAATTAGGCCTCAACGTCTGAACAACCTTTTTTTGCAAATTTCTTCTAAATTTCTGACGTTCTGCAATTCACTCAAAAATGGTGCTAAACTGTTGCAAACGATCCCCTGAAAGGTTTTTTGGTGGAAACAGATGCGTTTTTATCATCAGAGACAGAATTAGCCCTCAAAGTCTCAACAACTTTTTTTGCAAAAATTCCTAAGCCGCGCGGTCACAATTTCCGCAAAAATCTGACGTTCTGCAATTCATTCAAAAATGGTGCTAAACTGTTGCAAACGATCCCCTGAAAGGTTTTTCGGTGGAAACAGATGCGTTTTTATCATCGGAAACAGAATTAGCCCTCGACGTCTGATCAACATTTTTTTGAAAAAACCCCTAAGCCGCACGGTCACAATTTCAGCAAAAATCTGACGTTCTGCAATTCACTCAAAAATATTGCCAAACTGTTGCAAACGATCCCCTGAAAGGTTTTTTGGTGGAAACAGATGAGTTTTTATCATGGGAAACAGAATTAGCCCTCAATGTCTGAACAACCTTTTTTTGCAAAAATCCCTAAGCCGCGCGGTCACAATTTCAGGAAAAAACTGACGTTCTGCAATTCACTCAAAAATGCTGCTAAACTGTTGCAAACGATCCCCTGAAAGGTTTTTCGGTGGAAACAGATGCGTTTTTATCATCGGAAACAGAATTAGCCCTCAACGTCTCAACAACTTTTTTTTGCAAATTTCTTCTAAATTTCTGACGTTCTGCAATTCACTCAAAAATGGTGCTAAACTGTTGCAAACGATCCCCTGAAAGGTTTTTTGGTGGGAACAGATGCGTTTTTATCATCAGAGACAGAATTAGCCCTCAACGTCTGAACAACTTTTTTTGCAAAAATCCCTAAGCCGCGCGGTCACAATTTCAGCAAAAATCTGACGTTCTGCAATTCATTCAAAAATGGCGCTGAACTGTTGCAAACGATCCCCTGAAAGGTTTTTCGGGGGAAACAGATGCGTTTTGATCATGGGAAACAGAATTAGCCCTCGACGTCTGAACAACTTTTTTTTGAAAAAATCCCTAAGCCGCGCGGTCACAATTTCTTCTAAATTTCTGACGTTCTGCAATTCACTCAAAAATGGTGCTAAACTGTTGCAAACGATCCCCTGAAAGGTTTTTTGGTGGAAACAGATGCGTTTTTATCATCAGAGACAGAATTAGTCCTCAACGTCTGAACAACTTTTTTTGCAAAAATCCCTAAGCCGCTCGGTCACAATTTCAGCAAAAATCTGACGTTCTGCAATTCACTCAAAAATGTTGCCAAACTGTTGCAAACGATCCCCTGAAAGGTTTTTTGGTGGAAACAGATGAGTTTTTATCATGGGAAACAGAATTAGCCCTCAATGTCTGAACAACCTTTTTTTGCAAAAATCTCTAAGCCGCGCGGTCACAATTTCAGGAAAAAACTGACGTTCTGCAATTCACTCAAAAATGGTGCCAAACTGCTGCAAATGATCCCTTGAAAGGTTTTTCGGTGGAAACAGATGCGTTTTTATCATGGGAAACAGAATTAGCCCTCGAAGTCTGAACAACATTTTTTTGCAAAAATCCCTAAGCCGCGCGGTCACAATTTCTTCTAAATTTCTGACGTTCTGCAATTCATTCAAAAATGGCGCTGAACTGTTGCAAACGATCCCCTGAAATGTTTTTCAGTGGAAACAGATGTGTTTTCATCATCGGAAATAGAATTAGCCCTGAAAGTCTGAAAACTTTTTTTGATAAAATCCCTAAGCCGCGCGGTCACAATTACAGCAAAAATCTGACGTTCTGCAATTCATTCAAAAATGGCGCTGAACTGTTGCAAACGATCTCCTGAAAGGTTTTTCGGTGGAAACAGATGCGTTTTTATCATCAGAGACAGAATTAGCCCTCGACGTCTGAACAACTTTTTTTGCAAAAATCCCTAAGCCGCGCGGTCACAATTTCTTCTAAATTTCTGACGTTCTGCAATTCATTCAAAAATGGCGCTGAACTGTTGCAAACGATCCCCTGAAATGTTTTTCAGTGGAAACAGATGCGTTTTTATCATCGGAAACAGAATTAGCCATCAACGTCTGAACAACTTTTTTTTGCAAATTTCGTCTAAATTTCTGACGTTCTGCAATTCACTCAAAAATGGTGCTAAACTGTTGCAAACGATCCCCTGAAAGGTTTTTTGGTGGAAACAGATGCGTTTTTATCATCGGAAACAGAATTAGCCCTCGACGTCTGATCAACATTTTTTTGAAAAAATCCCTAAGCCGCGCGGTCACAATTTCTTCTAAATTTCTGACGTTCTGCAATTCACTCAAAAATGGTGCTAAACTGTTGCAAACGATCCCATGAAAGGTTTTTCGGTGGAAACAGATGTGTTTTTATCATCGGAAATATAATTAGCCCTCAACGTCTGAACAACTTTTTTTTGCAAAAATCCCTAAGCCGCGCGGTCACAATTTCAGGAAAAATCTGACGTTCTGCAATTCACTCAAAAATGGTGCTAAACTGTTGCAAACGATCCCCTGAAAGGTTTTTCGGTGGAAACAGATGCGTTTTTATCATCGGAAACAGAATTAGCCCTCGACGTCTGATCAACATTTTTTTGAAAAAACCCCTAAGCCGCGCGGTCACAATTTCAGCAAAAATCTGACGTTCTGCAATTCACTGAAAAATGTTGCCAAACTGTTGCAAACGATCCCCTGAAAGGTTTTTTGGTGGAAACAGATGAGTTTTTATCATGGGAAACAGAATTAGCCCTCGAAGTCTGAACAACTTTTTTTTGCAAAAATCCCTAAGCCGCGCGGTCACAATTTCTTCTAAATTTCTGACGTTCTGCAATTCATTCAAAAATGGCGCTGAACTGTTGCAAACGATCCCCTGAAATGTTTTTCAGTGGAAACAGATGCGTTTTTATCATGGGAAACAGAATTAGCCCTCAATGTCTGAACAACTTTTTTTTGCAAAAATCCCTAAGCCGGGCAGTCACAATTTCAGCAAAAATCTGACGTTCTGCAATTCACTCAAAAATGGTGCCAAACTGTTGCAAACAATCCCCTGAAAGGTTTTTCAGTGGAAACAGATGTGTTTTTATCATCCGAAATATAATTAGGCCTCAACGTCTGAACAACCTTTTTTTGCAAATTTCTTCTAAATTTCTGACGTTCTGCAATTCACTCAAAAATGGTGCTAAACTGTTGCAAACGATCCCCTGAAAGGTTTTTTGGTGGAAACAGATGCGTTTTTATCATCAGAGACAGAATTAGCCCTCAAAGTCTCAACAACTTTTTTTGCAAAAATTCCTAAGCCGCGCGGTCACAATTTCCGCAAAAATCTGACGTTCTGCAATTCATTCAAAAATGGTGCTAAACTGTTGCAAACGATCCCCTGAAAGGTTTTTCGGTGGAAACAGATGCGTTTTTATCATCGGAAACAGAATTAGCCCTCGACGTCTGATCAACATTTTTTTGAAAAAACCCCTAAGCCGCACGGTCACAATTTCAGCAAAAATCTGACGTTCTGCAATTCACTCAAAAATATTGCCAAACTGTTGCAAACGATCCCCTGAAAGGTTTTTTGGTGGAAACAGATGCGTTTTTATCATCAGAGACAGAATTAGCCCTCAATGTCTGAACAACTTTTTTTGCAAAAATCCCTAAGCCGCGCGGTCACAATTTCAGCAAAAATCTGACGTTCTACAATTCATTCAAAAATGGCGCTGAACTGTTGCAAACAATCCCCTGAAAGGTTTTTCGGTGGAAACAGACGCGTTTTGATCATGGGAAACAGAATTAGCCCTCGACGTCTGAACAACGTTTTTTTGAAAAAATCCCTAAGCCGCGCGGTCACAATTTCTTCTAAATTTCTGACGTTCTGCAATTCACTCAAAAATGGTGCTAAACAGTTGCAAACGATCCCCTGAAAGTTTTTTCGGTGGAAACAGATGCGTTTTTATCATCGGAAACAGAATTAGCCCTCGACGTCTGAACAACGTTTTTTTGAAAAAATCCCTAAGCCGCGCGGTCACAATTTCTTCTAAATTTCTGACGTTCTGCAATTCATTCAAAAATGGTGCCAAACTGCTGCAAATGATCCCCTGAAAGTTTTTTCGGTGGAAACAGATGCGTTTTTATCATGGGAAACAGAATTAGCCCTCGAAGTCTGACCACCTTTTTTTTGCAAAAATCCCTAAGCCGCGCGGTCACAATTTCTTCTAAATTTCTGACGTTCTGCAATTCATTCAAAAATGGCGCTGAACTGTTGCAAACGATCCCCTGAAATGTTTTTCAGTGGAAACAGATGCGTTTTTATCATGGGAAACAGAATTAGCCCTCAATGTCTGAACAACTTTTTTTTGCAAAAATCCCTAAGCCGGGCAGTCACAATTTCAGCAAAAATCTGACGTTCTGCAATTCACTCAAAAATGGTGCCAAACTGTTGCAAACAATCCCCTGAAAGGTTTTTCAGTGGAAACAGATGTGTTTTTATCATCGGAAATATAATTAGGCCTCAACGTCTGAACAACTTTTTTTTGCAAATTTCTTCTAAATTTCTGACGTTCTGCAATTCACTCAAAAATGGTGCTAAACTGTTGCAAACGATCCCCTGAAAGGTTTTTTGGTGGAAACAGATGCGTTTTTATCATCAGAGACAGAATTAGCCCTCAAAGTCTCAACAACTTTTTTTGCAAAAATTCCTAAGCCGCGCGGTCACAATTTCCGCAAAAATCTGACGTTCTGCAATTCATTCAAAAATGGTGCTAAACTGTTGCAAACGATCCCCTGAAAGGTTTTTCGGTGGAAACAGATGCGTTTTTATCATCGGAAACAGAATTAGCCCTCGACGTCTGATCAACATTTTTTTGAAAAAACCCCTAAGCCGCACGGTCACAATTTCAGCAAAAATCTGACGTTCTGCAATTCACTCAAAAATATTGCCAAACTGTTGCAAACGATCCCCTGAAAGGTTTTTTGGTGGAAACAGATGAGTTTTTATCATGGGAAACAGAATTAGCCCTCGAAGTCTGAACAACTTTTTTTTGCAAAAATCCCTAAGCCGCGCGGTCACAATTTCTTCTAAATTTCTGACGTTCTGCAATTTATTCAAAAATGGCGCTGAACTGTTGCAAACGATCCCCTGAAATGTTTTTAAGTGGAAACAGATGCGTTTTTATCATCGGAAACAGAATTAGCCCTCAACGTCTGAACAACTTTTTTTGCAAAAATCCCTAAGCCGCGCGGTCACAATTTCAGCAAAAATCTGACGTTCTGCAATTCATTCAAAAATGGCGCTGAACTGTTGCAAACGATCCAATGAAAGGTTTTTCGGGGGAAACAGATGCGTTTTGATCATGGGAAACAGAATTAGCCCTCGACGTCTGAACAACTTTTTTTGAAAAAATCCCTAAGCCGCGCGGTCACAATTTCTTCTAAATTTCTGACGTTCTGCAATTCACTCAAAAATGGTGCTAAACTGTTGCAAACGATCCCCTGAAAGGTTTTTTGGTGGAAACAGATGCGTTTTTATCATCAGAGACAGAATTAGCCCTCAACGTCTGAACAACTTTTTTTGCAAAAATCCCTAAGCCGCTCGGTCACAATTTCAGCAAAAATCTGACGTTCTGCAATTCACTCAAAAATGTTGCCAAACTGTTGCAAACGATCCCCGAAAGGTTTTTTGGTGGAAACAGATGAGTTTTTATCATGGGAAACAGAATTAGCCCTCAATGTCTGAACAACCTTTTTTTGCAAAAATCTCTAAGCCGCGCGGTCACAATTTCAGGAACAATCTGACGTTCTGCAATTCACTCAAAAATGGTGCCAAACTGCTGCAAATGATCCCTTGAAAGGTTTTTCGGTGGAAACAGATGCGTTTTTATCATGGGAAACAGAATTAGCCCTCGAAGTCTGAACAACATTTTTTTGCAAAAATCCCTAAGCTGCGCGGTCACAATTTCTTCTAAATTTCTGACGTTCTGCAATTCATTCAAAAATGGCGCTGAACTGTTGCAAACGATCCCCTGGAAGGTTTTTCGGTGGAAACAGATGTGTTTTCATCATCGGAAATAGAATTAGCCCTCAACGTCTGAGCAACTTTTTTTGATAAAATCCCTAAGCCGCGCTGTCACAATTTCAGCAAAAATCTGACGTTCCGCAATTCATTCAAAAATGGTGCTGAACTGTTGCAAACGATCCCCTGAAAGGTTTTTCGGTGGAAACAGATGCGTTTTTATCATGGGAAACAGAATTAGCCCTCGACGTCTGAACAACTTTTTTTTGAAAAAACTCCTAAGCCGCGCGGTCACAATTTCAGCAAAAATCTGAGGTTCTGCAATTCACTCAAAAATGGTTCCAAACTGTTGCAAACGATCCCCTGAAAGGTTTTTCGGTGGAAACAGATGCGTTTTTATCATGGGAAACAGAATTTGCCCTCGAAGTCTGAACAACTTTTTTTTGCAAAAATCCCTAAGCCGCGCGGTCACAATTTCTTCTAAATTTCTGACGTTCTGCAATTCACTCAAAAACGGTGCTAAACTGTTGCAAACGATCCCCTGAAAGGTTTTTCGGTGGAAACAGATGTGTTTTTATAATCGGAAATAGAATTAGCCCTGAAAGTCTGAAAACTTTTTTTGATAAAATCCCTAAGCCGCGCGGTCACAATTACAGCAAAAATCTGACGTTCTGCAATTCATTCAAAAATGGCGCTGAACTGTTGCAAACGATCCCCTGAAAGGTTTTTCGTTGGAAACAGATGCGTTTTTATCATGGGAAACAGAATTAGCCCTCAATGTCTGAACAACTTTTTTTTGCAAAAATCCCTAAGTCGCGCGGTCACAATTTCAGCAAAAATCTGACGTTCTGCAATTCACTCAAAAATGGTGCTAAACTGTTGCAAACTATCCCCTGAAAGGTTTTTTGGTGGAAACAGATGCGTTTTTATCATCAGAGACAGAATTAGCCCTCAATGTCTGAACAACTTTTTTTGCAAAAATCCCTAAGCCGCGCGGTCACAATTTCAGCAAAAATCTGACGTTCTACAATTCATTCAAAAATGGCGCTGAACTGTTGCAAACAATCCCCTGAAAGGTTTTTCGGTGGAAACAGACGCGTTTTGATCATGGGAAACAGAATTAGCCCTCGACGTCTGAACAACGTTTTTTTGAAAAAATCCCTAAGCCGCGCGGTCACAATTTCTTCTAAATTTCTGACGTTCTGCAATTCACTCAAAAATGGTGCTAAACAGTTGCAAACGATCCCCTGAAAGTTTTTTCGGTGGAAACAGATGCGTTTTTATCATCGGAAACAGAATTAGCCCTCGACGTCTGAACAACGTTTTTTTGAAAAAATCCCTAAGCCGCGCGGTCACAATTTCTTCTAAATTTCTGACGTTCTGCAATTCATTCAAAAATGGTGCCAAACTGCTGCAAATGATCCCCTGAAAGTTTTTTCGGTGGAAACAGATGCGTTTTTATCATGGGAAACAGAATTAGCCCTCGAAGTCTGACCACCTTTTTTTTGCAAAAATCCCTAAGCCGCGCGGTCACAATTTCTTCTAAATTTCTGACGTTCTGCAATTCATTCAAAAATGGCGCTGAACTGTTGCAAACGATCCCCTGAAATGTTTTTCAGTGGAAACAGATGCGTTTTTATCATGGGAAACAGAATTAGCCCTCAATGTCTGAACAACTTTTTTTTGCAAAAATCCCTAAGCCGGGCAGTCACAATTTCAGCAAAAATCTGACGTTCTGCAATTCACTCAAAAATGGTGCCAAACTGTTGCAAACAATCCCCTGAAAGGTTTTTCAGTGGAAACAGATGTGTTTTTATCATCGGAAATATAATTAGGCCTCAACGTCTGAACAACCTTTTTTTGCAAATTTCTTCTAAATTTCTGACGTTCTGCAATTCACTCAAAAATGGTGCTAAACTGTTGCAAACGATCCCCTGAAAGGTTTTTTGGTGGAAACAGATGCGTTTTTATCATCAGAGACAGAATTAGCCCTCAAAGTCTCAACAACTTTTTTTGCAAAAATTCCTAAGCCGCGCGGTCACAATTTCCGCAAAAATCTGACGTTCTGCAATTCATTCAAAAATGGTGCTAAACTGTTGCAAACGATCCCCTGAAAGGTTTTTCGGTGGAAACAGATGCGTTTTTATCATCGGAAACAGAATTAGCCCTCGACGTCTGATCAACATTTTTTTGAAAAAACCCCTAAGCCGCACGGTCACAATTTCAGCAAAAATCTGACGTTCTGCAATTCACTCAAAAATATTGCCAAACTGTTGCAAACGATCCCCTGAAAGGTTTTTTGGTGGAAACAGATGAGTTTTTATCATGGGAAACAGAATTAGCCCTCAATGTCTGAACAACCTTTTTTTGCAAAAATCCCTAAGCCGCGCGGTCACAATTTCAGGAAAAAACTGACGTTCTGCAATTCACTCAAAAATGCTGCTAAACTGTTGCAAACGATCCCCTGAAAGGTTTTTCGGTGGAAACAGATGCGTTTTTATCATCGGAAACAGAATTAGCCCTCAACGTCTCAACAACTTTTTTTTGCAAATTTCTTCTAAATTTCTGACGTTCTGCAATTCACTCAAAAATGGTGCTAAACTGTTGCAAACGATCCCCTGAAAGGTTTTTTGGTGGGAACAGATGCGTTTTTATCATCAGAGACAGAATTAGCCCTCAACGTCTGAACAACTTTTTTTGCAAAAATCCCTAAGCCGCGCGGTCACAATTTCAGCAAAAATCTGACGTTCTGCAATTCATTCAAAAATGGCGCTGAACTGTTGCAAACGATCCCCTGAAAGGTTTTTCGGGGGAAACAGATGCGTTTTGATCATGGGAAACAGAATTAGCCCTCGACGTCTGAACAACTTTTTTTTGAAAAAATCCCTAAGCCGCGCGGTCACAATTTCTTCTAAATTTCTGACGTTCTGCAATTCACTCAAAAATGGTGCTAAACTGTTGCAAACGATCCCCTGAAAGGTTTTTTGGTGGAAACAGATGCGTTTTTATCATCAGAGACAGAATTAGTCCTCAACGTCTGAACAACTTTTTTTGCAAAAATCCCTAAGCCGCTCGGTCACAATTTCAGCAAAAATCTGACGTTCTGCAATTCACTCAAAAATGTTGCCAAACTGTTGCAAACGATCCCCTGAAAGGTTTTTTGGTGGAAACAGATGCGTTTTTATCATGGGAAACAGAATTAGCCCTCGAAGTCTGACCACCTTTTTTTTGCAAAAATCCCTAAGCCGCGCGGTCACAATTTCTTCTAAATTTCTGACGTTCTGCAATTCATTCAAAAATGGCGCTGAACTGTTGCAAACGATCCCCTGAAATGTTTTTCAGTGGAAACAGATGCGTTTTTATCATGGGAAACAGAATTAGCCCTCAATGTCTGAACAACTTTTTTTTGCAAAAATCCCTAAGCCGGGCAGTCACAATTTCAGCAAAAATCTGACGTTCTGCAATTCACTCAAAAATGGTGCCAAACTGTTGCAAACAATCCCCTGAAAGGTTTTTCAGTGGAAACAGATGTGTTTTTATCATCCGAAATATAATTAGGCCTCAACGTCTGAACAACCTTTTTTTGCAAATTTCTTCTAAATTTCTGACGTTCTGCAATTCACTCAAAAATGGTGCTAAACTGTTGCAAACGATCCCCTGAAAGGTTTTTTGGTGGAAACAGATGCGTTTTTATCATCAGAGACAGAATTAGCCCTCAAAGTCTCAACAACTTTTTTTGCAAAAATTCCTAAGCCGCGCGGTCACAATTTCCGCAAAAATCTGACGTTCTGCAATTCATTCAAAAATGGTGCTAAACTGTTGCAAACGATCCCCTGAAAGGTTTTTCGGTGGAAACAGATGCGTTTTTATCATCGGAAACAGAATTAGCCCTCGACGTCTGATCAACATTTTTTTGAAAAAACCCCTAAGCCGCACGGTCACAATTTCAGCAAAAATCTGACGTTCTGCAATTCACTCAAAAATATTGCCAAACTGTTGCAAACGATCCCCTGAAAGGTTTTTTGGTGGAAACAGATGAGTTTTTATCATGGGAAACAGAATTAGCCCTCAATGTCTGAACAACCTTTTTTTGCAAAAATCCCTAAGCCGCGCGGTCACAATTTCAGGAAAAAACTGACGTTCTGCAATTCACTCAAAAATGCTGCTAAACTGTTGCAAACGATCCCCTGAAAGGTTTTTCGGTGGAAACAGATGCGTTTTTATCATCGGAAACAGAATTAGCCCTCAACGTCTCAACAACTTTTTTTTGCAAATTTCTTCTAAATTTCTGACGTTCTGCAATTCACTCAAAAATGGTGCTAAACTGTTGCAAACGATCCCCTGAAAGGTTTTTTGGTGGGAACAGATGCGTTTTTATCATCAGAGACAGAATTAGCCCTCAACGTCTGAACAACTTTTTTTGCAAAAATCCCTAAGCCGCGCGGTCACAATTTCAGCAAAAATCTGACGTTCTGCAATTCATTCAAAAATGGCGCTGAACTGTTGCAAACGATCCCCTGAAAGGTTTTTCGGGGGAAACAGATGCGTTTTGATCATGGGAAACAGAATTAGCCCTCGACGTCTGAACAACTTTTTTTTGAAAAAATCCCTAAGCCGCGCGGTCACAATTTCTTCTAAATTTCTGACGTTCTGCAATTCACTCAAAAATGGTGCTAAACTGTTGCAAACGATCCCCTGAAAGGTTTTTTGGTGGAAACAGATGCGTTTTTATCATCAGAGACAGAATTAGTCCTCAACGTCTGAACAACTTTTTTTGCAAAAATCCCTAAGCCGCTCGGTCACAATTTCAGCAAAAATCTGACGTTCTGCAATTCACTCAAAAATGTTGCCAAACTGTTGCAAACGATCCCCTGAAAGGTTTTTTGGTGGAAACAGATGAGTTTTTATCATGGGAAACAGAATTAGCCCTCAATGTCTGAACAACCTTTTTTTGCAAAAATCTCTAAGCCGCGCGGTCACAATTTCAGGAAAAAACTGACGTTCTGCAATTCACTCAAAAATGGTGCCAAACTGCTGCAAATGATCCCTTGAAAGGTTTTTCGGTGGAAACAGATGCGTTTTTATCATGGGAAACAGAATTAGCCCTCGAAGTCTGAACAACATTTTTTTGCAAAAATCCCTAAGCCGCGCGGTCACAATTTCTTCTAAATTTCTGACGTTCTGCAATTCATTCAAAAATGGCGCTGAACTGTTGCAAACGATCCCCTGAAATGTTTTTCAGTGGAAACAGATGTGTTTTCATCATCGGAAATAGAATTAGCCCTGAAAGTCTGAAAACTTTTTTTGATAAAATCCCTAAGCCGCGCGGTCACAATTACAGCAAAAATCTGACGTTCTGCAATTCATTCAAAAATGGCGCTGAACTGTTGCAAACGATCTCCTGAAAGGTTTTTCGGTGGAAACAGATGCGTTTTTATCATCAGAGACAGAATTAGCCCTCGACGTCTGAACAACTTTTTTTGCAAAAATCCCTAAGCCGCGCGGTCACAATTTCTTCTAAATTTCTGACGTTCTGCAATTCATTCAAAAATGGCGCTGAACTGTTGCAAACGATCCCCTGAAATGTTTTTCAGTGGAAACAGATGCGTTTTTATCATCGGAAACAGAATTAGCCATCAACGTCTGAACAACTTTTTTTTGCAAATTTCGTCTAAATTTCTGACGTTCTGCAATTCACTCAAAAATGGTGCTAAACTGTTGCAAACGATCCCCTGAAAGGTTTTTTGGTGGAAACAGATGCGTTTTTATCATCGGAAACAGAATTAGCCCTCGACGTCTGATCAACATTTTTTTGAAAAAATCCCTAAGCCGCGCGGTCACAATTTCTTCTAAATTTCTGACGTTCTGCAATTCACTCAAAAATGGTGCTAAACTGTTGCAAACGATCCCATGAAAGGTTTTTCGGTGGAAACAGATGTGTTTTTATCATCGGAAATATAATTAGCCCTCAACGTCTGAACAACTTTTTTTTGCAAAAATCCCTAAGCCGCGCGGTCACAATTTCAGGAAAAATCTGACGTTCTGCAATTCACTCAAAAATGGTGCTAAACTGTTGCAAACGATCCCCTGAAAGGTTTTTCGGTGGAAACAGATGCGTTTTTATCATCGGAAACAGAATTAGCCCTCGACGTCTGATCAACATTTTTTTGAAAAAACCCCTAAGCCGCGCGGTCACAATTTCAGCAAAAATCTGACGTTCTGCAATTCACTGAAAAATGTTGCCAAACTGTTGCAAACGATCCCCTGAAAGGTTTTTTGGTGGAAACAGATGAGTTTTTATCATGGGAAACAGAATTAGCCCTCGAAGTCTGAACAACTTTTTTTTGCAAAAATCCCTAAGCCGCGCGGTCACAATTTCTTCTAAATTTCTGACGTTCTGCAATTCATTCAAAAATGGCGCTGAACTGTTGCAAACGATCCCCTGAAATGTTTTTCAGTGGAAACAGATGCGTTTTTATCATGGGAAACAGAATTAGCCCTCAATGTCTGAACAACTTTTTTTTGCAAAAATCCCTAAGCCGGGCAGTCACAATTTCAGCAAAAATCTGACGTTCTGCAATTCACTCAAAAATGGTGCCAAACTGTTGCAAACAATCCCCTGAAAGGTTTTTCAGTGGAAACAGATGTGTTTTTATCATCCGAAATATAATTAGGCCTCAACGTCTGAACAACCTTTTTTTGCAAATTTCTTCTAAATTTCTGACGTTCTGCAATTCACTCAAAAATGGTGCTAAACTGTTGCAAACGATCCCCTGAAAGGTTTTTTGGTGGAAACAGATGCGTTTTTATCATCAGAGACAGAATTAGCCCTCAAAGTCTCAACAACTTTTTTTGCAAAAATTCCTAAGCCGCGCGGTCACAATTTCCGCAAAAATCTGACGTTCTGCAATTCATTCAAAAATGGTGCTAAACTGTTGCAAACGATCCCCTGAAAGGTTTTTCGGTGGAAACAGATGCGTTTTTATCATCGGAAACAGAATTAGCCCTCGACGTCTGATCAACATTTTTTTGAAAAAACCCCTAAGCCGCACGGTCACAATTTCAGCAAAAATCTGACGTTCTGCAATTCACTCAAAAATATTGCCAAACTGTTGCAAACGATCCCCTGAAAGGTTTTTTGGTGGAAACAGATGAGTTTTTATCATGGGAAACAGAATTAGCCCTCAATGTCTGAACAACCTTTTTTTGCAAAAATCCCTAAGCCGCGCGGTCACAATTTCAGGAAAAAACTGACGTTCTGCAATTCACTCAAAAATGCTGCTAAACTGTTGCAAACGATCCCCTGAAAGGTTTTTCGGTGGAAACAGATGCGTTTTTATCATCGGAAACAGAATTAGCCCTCAACGTCTCAACAACTTTTTTTTGCAAATTTCTTCTAAATTTCTGACGTTCTGCAATTCACTCAAAAATGGTGCTAAACTGTTGCAAACGATCCCCTGAAAGGTTTTTTGGTGGGAACAGATGCGTTTTTATCATCAGAGACAGAATTAGCCCTCAACGTCTGAACAACTTTTTTTGCAAAAATCCCTAAGCCGCGCGGTCACAATTTCAGCAAAAATCTGACGTTCTGCAATTCATTCAAAAATGGCGCTGAACTGTTGCAAACGATCCCCTGAAAGGTTTTTCGGGGGAAACAGATGCGTTTTGATCATGGGAAACAGAATTAGCCCTCGACGTCTGAACAACTTTTTTTTGAAAAAATCCCTAAGCCGCGCGGTCACAATTTCTTCTAAATTTCTGACGTTCTGCAATTCACTCAAAAATGGTGCTAAACTGTTGCAAACGATCCCCTGAAAGGTTTTTTGGTGGAAACAGATGCGTTTTTATCATCAGAGACAGAATTAGTCCTCAACGTCTGAACAACTTTTTTTGCAAAAATCCCTAAGCCGCTCGGTCACAATTTCAGCAAAAATCTGACGTTCTGCAATTCACTCAAAAATGTTGCCAAACTGTTGCAAACGATCCCCTGAAAGGTTTTTTGGTGGAAACAGATGAGTTTTTATCATGGGAAACAGAATTAGCCCTCAATGTCTGAACAACCTTTTTTTGCAAAAATCTCTAAGCCGCGCGGTCACAATTTCAGGAAAAAACTGACGTTCTGCAATTCACTCAAAAATGGTGCCAAACTGCTGCAAATGATCCCTTGAAAGGTTTTTCGGTGGAAACAGATGCGTTTTTATCATGGGAAACAGAATTAGCCCTCGAAGTCTGAACAACATTTTTTTGCAAAAATCCCTAAGCCGCGCGGTCACAATTTCTTCTAAATTTCTGACGTTCTGCAATTCATTCAAAAATGGCGCTGAACTGTTGCAAACGATCCCCTGAAATGTTTTTCAGTGGAAACAGATGTGTTTTCATCATCGGAAATAGAATTAGCCCTGAAAGTCTGAAAACTTTTTTTGATAAAATCCCTAAGCCGCGCGGTCACAATTACAGCAAAAATCTGACGTTCTGCAATTCATTCAAAAATGGCGCTGAACTGTTGCAAACGATCTCCTGAAAGGTTTTTCGGTGGAAACAGATGCGTTTTTATCATCAGAGACAGAATTAGCCCTCGACGTCTGAACAACTTTTTTTGCAAAAATCCCTAAGCCGCGCGGTCACAATTTCTTCTAAATTTCTGACGTTCTGCAATTCATTCAAAAATGGCGCTGAACTGTTGCAAACGATCCCCTGAAATGTTTTTCAGTGGAAACAGATGCGTTTTTATCATCGGAAACAGAATTAGCCATCAACGTCTGAACAACTTTTTTTTGCAAATTTCGTCTAAATTTCTGACGTTCTGCAATTCACTCAAAAATGGTGCTAAACTGTTGCAAACGATCCCCTGAAAGGTTTTTTGGTGGAAACAGATGCGTTTTTATCATCGGAAACAGAATTAGCCCTCGACGTCTGATCAACATTTTTTTGAAAAAATCCCTAAGCCGCGCGGTCACAATTTCTTCTAAATTTCTGACGTTCTGCAATTCACTCAAAAATGGTGCTAAACTGTTGCAAACGATCCCATGAAAGGTTTTTCGGTGGAAACAGATGTGTTTTTATCATCGGAAATATAATTAGCCCTCAACGTCTGAACAACTTTTTTTTGCAAAAATCCCTAAGCCGCGCGGTCACAATTTCAGGAAAAATCTGACGTTCTGCAATTCACTCAAAAATGGTGCTAAACTGTTGCAAACGATCCCCTGAAAGGTTTTTCGGTGGAAACAGATGCGTTTTTATCATCGGAAACAGAATTAGCCCTCGACGTCTGATCAACATTTTTTTGAAAAAACCCCTAAGCCGCGCGGTCACAATTTCAGCAAAAATCTGACGTTCTGCAATTCACTGAAAAATGTTGCCAAACTGTTGCAAACGATCCCCTGAAAGGTTTTTTGGTGGAAACAGATGAGTTTTTATCATGGGAAACAGAATTAGCCCTCGAAGTCTGAACAACTTTTTTTTGCAAAAATCCCTAAGCCGCGCGGTCACAATTTCTTCTAAATTTCTGACGTTCTGCAATTTATTCAAAAATGGCGCTGAACTGTTGCAAACGATCCCCTGAAATGTTTTTAAGTGGAAACAGATGCGTTTTTATCATCGGAAACAGAATTAGCCCTCAACGTCTGAACAACTTTTTTTGCAAAAATCCCTAAGCCGCGCGGTCACAATTTCAGCAAAAATCTGACGTTCTGCAATTCATTCAAAAATGGCGCTGAACTGTTGCAAACGATCCACTGAAAGGTTTTTCGGGGGAAACAGATGCGTTTTTATCATGGGAAACAGAATTAGCCCTCAATGTCTGAACAACTTTTTTTTGCAAAAATCCCTAAGCCGCGCGGTCACAATTTCTTCTAAATTTCTGACGTTCTGCAATTCACTCAAAAATGGTGCTAAACTGTTGCAAACTATCCCCTGAAAGGTTTTTTGGTGGAAACAGATGCGTTTTTATCATCAGAGACAGAATTAGCCCTCAATGTCTGAACAACTTTTTTTGCAAAAATCCCTAAGCCGCGCGGTCACAATTTCAGCAAAAATCTGACGTTCTACAATTCATTCAAAAATGGCGCTGAACTGTTGCAAACAATCCCCTGAAAGGTTTTTCGGTGGAAACAGACGCGTTTTGATCATGGGAAACAGAATTAGCCCTCGACGTCTGAACAACGTTTTTTTGAAAAAATCCCTAATCCGCGCGGTCACAATTTCTTCTAAATTTCTGACGTTCTGCAATTCACTCAAAAATGGTGCCAAACTGCTGCAAATGATCCCCTGAAAGTTTTTTCGGTGGAAACAGATGCGTTTTTATCATCGGAAACAGAATTAGCCCTCGACGTCTGAACAACGTTTTTTTGAAAAAATCCCTAAGCCGCGCGGTCACAATTTCTTCTAAATTTCTGACGTTCTGCAATTCACTCAAAAATGGTGCCAAACTGCTGCAAATGATCCCCTGAAAGTTTTTTCGGTGGAAACAGATGCGTTTTTATCATGGGAAACAGAATTAGCCCTCGAAGTCTGACCACCTTTTTTTTGCAAAAATCCCTAAGCCGCGCGGTCACAATTTCTTCTAAATTTCTGACGTTCTGCAATTCATTCAAAAATGGCTCTGAACTGTTGCAAACGATCCCCTGAAATGTTTTTCAGTGGAAACAGATGCGTTTTTATCATGGGAAACAGAATTAGCCCTCAATGTCTGAACAACTTTTTTTTGCAAAAATCCCTAAGCCGGGCGGTCACAATTTCAGCAAAAATCTGACGTTCTGCAATTCACTCAAAAATGGTGCCAAACTGTTGCAAACAATCCCCTGAAAGGTTTTTCAGTGGAAACAGATGTGTTTTTATCATCGGAAATATAATTAGGCCTCAACGTCTGAACAACTTTTTTTTGCAAATTTCTTCTAAATTTCTGACGTTCTGCAATTCACTCAAAAATGGTGCTAAACTGTTGCAAACGATCCCCTGAAAGGTTTTTTGGTGGAAACAGATGCGTTTTTATCATCAGAGACAGAATTAGCCCTCAAAGTCTCAACAACTTTTTTTGCAAAAATTCCTAAGCCGCGCGGTCACAATTTCCGCAAAAATCTGACGTTCTGCAATTCATTCAAAAATGGTGCTAAACTGTTGCAAACGATCCCCTGAAAGGTTTTTCGGTGGAAACAGATGCGTTTTTATCATCGGAAACAGAATTAGCCCTCGACGTCTGATCAACATTTTTTTGAAAAAACCCCTAAGCCGCACGGTCACAATTTCAGCAAAAATCTGACGTTCTGCAATTCACTCAAAAATATTGCCAAACTGTTGCAAACGATCCCCTGAAAGGTTTTTTGGTGGAAACAGATGAGTTTTTATCATGGGAAACAGAATTAGCCCTCAATGTCTGAACAACCTTTTTTTGCAAAAATCCCTAAGCCGCGCGGTCACAATTTCAGGAAAAAACTGACGTTCTGCAATTCACTCAAAAATGCTGCTAAACTGTTGCAAACGATCCCCTGAAAGGTTTTTCGGTGGAAACAGATGCGTTTTTATCATCGGAAACAGAATTAGCCCTCAACGTCTCAACAACTTTTTTTTGCAAATTTCTTCTAAATTTCTGACGTTCTGCAATTCACTCAAAAATGGTGCTAAACTGTTGCAAACGATCACCTGAAAGGTTTTTTGGTGGGAACAGATGCGTTTTTATCATCAGAGACAGAATTAGCCCTCAACGTCTGAACAACTTTTTTTGCAAAAATCCCTAAGCCGCGCGGTCACAATTTCAGCAAAAATCTGACGTTCTGCAATTCATTCAAAAATGGCGCTGAACTGTTGCAAACGATCCCCTGAAAGGTTTTTCGGGGGAAACAGATGCGTTTTGATCATGGGAAACAGAATTAGCCCTCGACGTCTGAACAACTTTTTTTGAAAAAATCCCTAAGCCGCGCGGTCACAATTTCTTCTAAATTTCTGACGTTCTGCAATTCACTCAAAAATGGTGCTAAACTGTTGCAAACGATCCCCTGAAAGGTTTTTTGGTGGAAACAGATGCGTTTTTATCATCAGAGACAGAATTAGTCCTCAACGTCTGAACAACTTTTTTTGCAAAAATCCCTAAGCCGCTCGGTCACAATTTCAGCAAAAATCTGACGTTCTGCAATTCACTCAAAAATGTTGCCAAACTGTTGCAAACGATCCCCTGAAACGTTTTTTGGTGGAAACAGATGAGTTTTTATCATGGGAAACAGAATTAGCCCTCAATGTCTGAACAACCTTTTTTTGCAAAAATCTCTAAGCCGCGCGGTCACAATTTCAGGAAAAAACTGACGTTCTGCAATTCACTCAAAAATGGTGCCAAACTGCTGCAAATGATCCCTTGAAAGGTTTTTCGGTGGAAACAGATGCGTTTTTATCATGGGAAACAGAATTAGCCCTCGAAGTCTGAACAACATTTTTTTGCAAAAATCCCTAAGCCGCGCGGTCACAATTTCTTCTAAATTTCTGACGTTCTGCAATTCATTCAAAAATGGCGCTGAACTGTTGCAAACGATCCCCTGAAATGTTTTTCAGTGGAAACAGATGCGTTTTTATCATCGGAAACAGAATTAGCCATCAACGTCTGAACAACTTTTTTTTGCAAATTTCTTCTAAATTTCTGACGTTCTGCAATTCACTCAAAAATGGTGCTAAACTGTTGCAAACGATCCCCTGAAAGGTTTTTTGGTGGAAACAGATGCGTTTTTATCATCGGAAACAGAATTAGCCCTCGACGTCTGATCAACATTTTTTTAAAAAAATCCCTAAGCCGCGCGGTCACAATTTCTTCTAAATTTCTGACGTTCTGCAATTCACTCAAAAATGGTGCCAAACTGTTGCAAACGATCCCCTGAAAGGTTTTTTGGTGGAAACAGATGCGTTTTTATCATCAGAGACAGAATTAGCCCTCAACGTCTGAACAACTTTTTTTGCAAAAATCCCTAAGCCGCTCGATGACAATTTCAGCAAAAATCTGACGTTCTGCAATTCACTCAAAAATGGTGCTAAACTGTTGCAAACGATCCCCTGAAAGGTTTTTCGGTGGAAACAGATGAGTTTTTATCATGGGAAACAGAATTAGCCCTCAATGTCTGAACAACCTTTTTTTGCAAAAATCTCTAAGCCGCGCGGTCACAATTTCAGGAAAAAACTGACGTTCTGCAATTCACTCAAAAATGGTGCCAAACTGCTGCAAATGATCCCTTGAAAGGTTTTTTGGTGGAAACAGATGAGTTTTTATCATGGGAAACAGAATTAGGCCTCGAAGTCTGAACAACTTTTTTTTGCAAAAATCCCTAAGCCGCGCGGTCACAATTTCTTCTAAATTTCTGACGTTCTGCACTTCATTCAAAAATGGCGCTGAACTGTTGCAAACGATCCCCTGAAATGTTTTTCAGTGGAAACAGATGCGTTTTTATCATCGGAAACAGAATTAGCCATCAACGTCTGAACAACTTTTTTTTGCAAATTTCTTCTAAATTTCTGACGTTCTGCAATTCACTCAAAAATGGTGCTAAACTGTTGCAAACGATCCCCTGAAAGGTTTTTTGGTGGAAACAGATGCGTTTTTATCATCGGAAACAGAATTAGCCCTCGACGTCTGATCAACATTTTTTTAAAAAAATCTCTAAGCCGCGCGGTCACAATTTCTTCTAAATTTCTGACGTTCTGCAATTCACTCAAAAATGGTGCCAAACTGTTGCAAACGATCCCCTGAAAGGTTTTTTGGTGGAAACAGATGCGTTTTTATCATCAGAGACAGAATTAGCCCTCAACGTCTGAACAACTTTTTTTGCAAAAATCCCTAAGCCGCTCGGTGACAATTTCAGCAAAAATCTGACGTTCTGCAATTCACTCAAAAATGGTGCTAAACTGTTGCAAACGATCCCCTGAAAGGTTTTTCGGTGGAAACAGATGAGTTTTTATCATGGGAAACAGAATTAGCCCTCAATGTCTGAACAACCTTTTTTTGCAAAAATCTCTAAGCCGCGCGGTCACAATTTCAGGAAAAAACTGACGTTCTGCAATTCACTCAAAAATGGTGCCAAACTGCTGCAAATGATCCCTTGAAAGGTTTTTTGGTGGAAACAGATGAGTTTTTATCATGGGAAACAGAATTAGGCCTCGAAGTCTGAACAACTTTTTTTTGCAAAAATCCCTAAGCCGCGCGGTCACAATTTCTTCTAAATTTCTGACGTTCTGCAGTTCATTCAAAAATGGCGCTGAACTGTTGCAAACGATCCCCTGGAAGGTTTTTCGGTGGAAACAGATGTGTTTTCATCATCGGAAATAGAATTAGCCCTCAACGTCTGAACAACTTTTTTTGATAAAATCCCTAAGCCGCGCTGTCACAATTTCAGCAAAAATCTGACGTTCCGCAATTCATTCAAAAATGGTGCTGAACTGTTGCAAACGATCCCCTGAAAGGTTTTTCGGTGGAAACAGATGCGTTTTTATCATCGGAAACAGAATTAGCCCTCGACGTCTGATCAACATTTTTTTGAAAAAACCCCTAAGCCGCACGGTCACAATTTCAGCAAAAATCTGACGTTCTGCAATTCACTCAAAAATATTGCCAAACTGTTGCAAACGATCCCCTGAAAGGTTTTTTGGTGGAAACAGATGAGTTTTTATCATGGGAAACAGAATTAGCCCTCAATGTCTGAACAACCTTTTTTTGCAAAAATCTCTAAGCCGCGCGGTCACAATTTCAGGAAAAAACTGACGTTCTGCAATTCACTCAAAAATGCTGCTAAACTGTTGCAAACGATCCCCTGAAAGGTTTTTCGGTGGAAACAGATGCGTTTTTATCATCGGAAACAGAATTAGCCCTCAACGTCTCAACAACTTTTTTTTGCAAATTTCTTCTAAATTTCTGACGTTCTGCAATTCACTCAAAAATGGTGCTAAACTGTTGCAAACGATCACCTGAAAGGTTTTTTGGTGGGAACAGATGCGTTTTTATCATCAGAGACAGAATTAGCCCTCAACGTCTGAACAACTTTTTTTGCAAAAATCCCTAAGCCGCGCGGTCACAATTTCAGCAAAAATCTGACGTTCTGCAATTCATTCAAAAATGGCGCTGAACTGTTGCAAACGATCCCCTGAAAGGTTTTTCGGGGGAAACAGATGCGTTTTGATCATGGGAAACAGAATTAGCCCTCGACGTCTGAACAACTTTTTTTGAAAAAATCCCTAAGCCGCGCGGTCACAATTTCTTCTAAATTTCTGACGTTCTGCAATTCACTCAAAAATGGTGCTAAACTGTTGCAAACGATCCCCTGAAAGGTTTTTTGGTGGAAACAGATGCGTTTTTATCATCAGAGACAGAATTAGTCCTCAACGTCTGAACAACTTTTTTTGCAAAAATCCCTAAGCCGCTCGGTCA
Organism: Podarcis gaigeae; assembly: GCF_964106915.1. Lineage (NCBI taxonomy): Eukaryota > Metazoa > Chordata > Lepidosauria > Squamata > Lacertidae > Podarcis > Podarcis gaigeae. The sequence continues at coordinate 9,163,474 of NC_139679.1, read as the reverse complement.
CAATTTCAGCAAAAATCTGACGTTCTGCAATTCACTCAAAAATGTTGCCAAACTGTTGCAAACGATCCCCTGAAACGTTTTTTGGTGGAAACAGATGAGTTTTTATCATGGGAAACAGAATTAGCCCTCAATGTCTGAACAACCTTTTTTTGCAAAAATCTCTAAGCCGCGCGGTCACAATTTCAGGAAAAAACTGACGTTCTGCAATTCACTCAAAAATGGTGCCAAACTGCTGCAAATGATCCCTTGAAAGGTTTTTCGGTGGAAACAGATGCGTTTTTATCATGGGAAACAGAATTAGCCCTCGAAGTCTGAACAACATTTTTTTGCAAAAATCCCTAAGCCGCGCGGTCACAATTTCTTCTAAATTTCTGACGTTCTGCAATTCATTCAAAAATGGCGCTGAACTGTTGCAAACGATCCCCTGAAATGTTTTTCAGTGGAAACAGATGCGTTTTTATCATCGGAAACAGAATTAGCCATCAACGTCTGAACAACTTTTTTTTGCAAATTTCTTCTAAATTTCTGACGTTCTGCAATTCACTCAAAAATGGTGCTAAACTGTTGCAAACGATCCCCTGAAAGGTTTTTTGGTGGAAACAGATGCGTTTTTATCATCGGAAACAGAATTAGCCCTCGACGTCTGATCAACATTTTTTTAAAAAAATCCCTAAGCCGCGCGGTCACAATTTCTTCTAAATTTCTGACGTTCTGCAATTCACTCAAAAATGGTGCCAAACTGTTGCAAACGATCCCCTGAAAGGTTTTTTGGTGGAAACAGATGCGTTTTTATCATCAGAGACAGAATTAGCCCTCAACGTCTGAACAACTTTTTTTGCAAAAATCCCTAAGCCGCTCGGTGACAATTTCAGCAAAAATCTGACGTTCTGCAATTCACTCAAAAATGGTGCTAAACTGTTGCAAACGATCCCCTGAAAGGTTTTTCGGTGGAAACAGATGAGTTTTTATCATGGGAAACAGAATTAGCCCTCAATGTCTGAACAACCTTTTTTTGCAAAAATCTCTAAGCCGCGCGGTCACAATTTCAGGAAAAAACTGACGTTCTGCAATTCACTCAAAAATGGTGCCAAACTGCTGCAAATGATCCCTTGAAAGGTTTTTTGGTGGAAACAGATGAGTTTTTATCATGGGAAACAGAATTAGGCCTCGAAGTCTGAACAACTTTTTTTTGCAAAAATCCCTAAGCCGCGCGGTCACAATTTCTTCTAAATTTCTGACGTTCTGCACTTCATTCAAAAATGGCGCTGAACTGTTGCAAACGATCCCCTGGAAGGTTTTTCGGTGGAAACAGATGTGTTTTCATCATCGGAAATAGAATTAGCCCTCAACGTCTGAACAACTTTTTTTTATAAAATCCCTAAGCCGCGCTGTCACAATTTCAGCAAAAATCTGACGTTCCGCAATTCATTCAAAAATGGTGCTGAACTGTTGCAAACGATCCCCTGAAAGGTTTTTCGGTGGAAACAGATGCGTTTTTATCATCGGAAACAGAATTAGCCCTCGACGTCTGATCAACATTTTTTTGAAAAAACCCCTAAGCCGCACGGTCACAATTTCAGCAAAAATCTGACGTTCTGCAATTCACTCAAAAATATTGCCAAACTGTTGCAAACGATCCCCTGAAAGGTTTTTTGGTGGAAACAGATGAGTTTTTATCATGGGAAACAGAATTAGCCCTCAATGTCTGAACAACCTTTTTTTGCAAAAATCTCTAAGCCGCGCGGTCACAATTTCAGGAAAAAACTGACGTTCTGCAATTCACTCAAAAATGCTGCTAAACTGTTGCAAACGATCCCCTGAAAGGTTTTTCGGTGGAAACAGATGCGTTTTTATCATCGGAAACAGAATTAGCCCTCAACGTCTCAACAACTTTTTTTTGCAAATTTCTTCTAAATTTCTGACGTTCTGCAATTCACTCAAAAATGGTGCTAAACTGTTGCAAACGATCCCCTGAAAGGTTTTTTGGTGGGAACAGATGCGTTTTTATCATCAGAGACAGAATTAGCCCTCAACGTCTGAACAACTTTTTTTGCAAAAATCCCTAAGCCGCGCGGTCACAATTTCAGCAAAAATCTGACGTTCTGCAATTCATTCAAAAATGGCGCTGAACTGTTGCAAACGATCCCCTGAAAGGTTTTTCGGGGAAAACAGATGCGTTTTGATCATGGGAAACAGAATTAGCCCTCGACGTCTGAACAACTTTTTTTGAAAAAATCCCTAAGCCGCGCGGTCACAATTTCTTCTAAATTTCTGACGTTCTGCAATTCACTCAAAAATGGTGCTAAACTGTTGCAAACGATCCCCTGAAAGGTTTTTTGGTGGAAACAGATGCGTTTTTATCATCAGAGACAGAATTAGTCCTCAACGTCTGAACAACTTTTTTTGCAAAAATCCCTAAGCCGCTCGGTCATAATTTCAGCAAAAATCTGACGTTCTGCAATTCACTCAAAAATGTTGCCAAACTGTTGCAAACGATCCCCTGAAAGGTTTTTTGGTGGAAACAGATGAGTTTTTATCATGGGAAACAGAATTAGCCCTCAATGTCTGAACAACCTTTTTTTGCAAAAATCTCTAAGCCGCGCGGTCACAATTTCAGGAAAAAACTGACGTTCTGCAATTCACTCAAAAATGGTGCCAAACTGCTGCAAATGATCCCTTGAAAGGTTTTTCGGTGGAAACAGATGCGTTTTTATCATCAGAGACAGAATTAGCCCTCGAAGTCTGAAGAACATTTTTTTGCAAAAATCCCTAAGCCGCGCGGTCACAATTTCTTCTAAATTTCTGACGTTCTGCAATTCATTCAAAAATGGCGCTGAACTGTTGCAAACGATCCCCTGAAATGTTTTTCAGTGGAAACAGATGTGTTTTCATCATCGGAAATAGAATTAGCCCTGAAAGTCTGAAAACTTTTTTTGATAAAATCCCTAAGCCGCGCGGTCACAATTACAGCAAAAATCTGACGTTCTGCAATTCATTCAAAAATGGCGCTGAACTGTTGCAAACGATCTCCTGAAAGGTTTTTCGGTGGAAACAGATGCGTTTTTATCATCAGAGACAGAATTAGCCCTCGACGTCTGAACAACTTTTTTTGCAAAAATCCCTAAGCCGCGCGGTCACAATTTCTTCTAAATTTCTGACGTTCTGCAATTCATTCAAAAATGGCGCTGAACTGTTGCAAACGATCCCCTGAAATGTTTTTCAGTGGAAACAGATGCGTTTTTATCATCGGAAACAGAATTAGCCATCAACGTCTGAACAACTTTTTTTTGCAAATTTCGTCTAAATTTCTGACGTTCTGCAATTCACTCAAAAATGGTGCTAAACTGTTGCAAACGATCCCCTGAAAGGTTTTTTGGTGGAAACAGATGCGTTTTTATCATCGGAAACAGAATTAGCCCTCGACGTCTGATCAACATTTTTTTGAAAAAATCCCTAAGCCGCGCGGTCACAATTTCTTCTAAATTTCTGACGTTCTGCAATTCACTCAAAAATGGTGCCAAACTGTTGCAAACGATCCCCTGAAAGGTTTTTCGGTGGAAACAGATGTGTTTTTATCATCGGAAATATAATTAGCCCTCAACGTCTGAACAACTTTTTTTTGCAAAAATCCCTAAGCCGCGCGGTCACAATTTCAGGAAAAATCTGACGTTCTGCAATTCACTCAAAAATGGTGCTAAACTGTTGCAAACGATCCCCTGAAAGGTTTTTCGGTGGAAACAGATGCGTTTTTATCATCGGAAACAGAATTAGCCCTCGACGTCTGATCAACATTTTTTTGAAAAAACCCCTAAGCCGCGCGGTCACAATTTCAGCAAAAATCTGACGTTCTGCAATTCACTGAAAAATGTTGCCAAACTGTTGCAAACGATCCCCTGAAAGGTTTTTTGGTGGAAACAGATGAGTTTTTATCATGGGAAACAGAATTAGCCCTCGAAGTCTGAACAACTTTTTTTTGCAAAAATCCCTAAGCCGCGCGGTCACAATTTCTTCTAAATTTCTGACGTTCTGCAATTTATTCAAAAATGGCGCTGAACTGTTGCAAACGATCCCCTGAAATGTTTTTAAGTGGAAACAGATGCGTTTTTATCATCGGAAACAGAATTAGCCCTCAACGTCTGAACAACTTTTTTTGCAAAAATCCCTAAGCCGCGCGGTCACAATTTCAGCAAAAATCTGACGTTCTGCAATTCATTCAAAAATGGCGCTGAACTGTTGCAAACGATCCCCGAAAGGTTTTTTGGTGGAAACAGATGAGTTTTTATCATGGGAAACAGAATTAGCCCTCGACGTCTGAACAACTTTTTTTGAAAAAATCCCTAAGCCGCGCGGTCACAATTTCTTCTAAATTTCTGACGTTCTGCAATTCACTCAAAAATGGTGCTAAACTGTTGCAAACGATCCCCTGAAAGGTTTTTTGGTGGAAACAGATGCGTTTTTATCATCAGAGACAGAATTAGCCCTCAACGTCTGAACAACTTTTTTTGCAAAAATCCCTAAGCCGCTCGGTCACAATTTCAGCAAAAATCTGACGTCCTGCAATTCACTCAAAAATGTTGCCAAACTGTTGCAAACGATCCCCGAAAGGTTTTTTGGTGGAAACAGATGAGTTTTTATCATGGGAAACAGAATTAGCCCTCAATGTCTGAACAACCTTTTTTTGCAAAAATCTCTAAGCCGCGCGGTCACAATTTCAGGAAAAAACTGACGTTCTGCAATTCACTCAAAAATGGTGGCAAACTGCTGCAAATGATCCCTTGAAAGGTTTTTCGGTGGAAACAGATGCGTTTTTATCATCGGAAATAGAATTAGCCCTCAACGTCTGAACACCTTTTTTTGATAAAATCCCTAAGCCGCGCGGTCACAATTTCAGCAAAAATCTGAGGTTCTGCAATTCACTCAAAAATGGTTCCAAACTGTTGCAAACGATCCCCTGACAGGTTTTTCGGTGGAAACAGATGCGTTTTTATCATGGGAAACAGAATTAGCCCTCGAAGTCTGAACAACTTTTTTTTGCAAAAATCCCTAAGCCGCGCGGTCACAATTTCTTCTAAATTTCTGACGTTCTGCAATTCACTCAAAAATGGTGCTAAACTGTTGCAAACGATCCCCTGAAAGGTTTTTCGGTGGAAACAGATGTGTTTTTATCATCGGAAATAGAATTAGCCCTGAAAGTCTGAAAACTTTTTTTGATAAAATCCCTAAGCCGCGTGGTCACAATTACAGCAAAAATCTGACGTTCTGCAATACATTCAAAAATGGCGCTGAACTGTTGCAAACGATCCCCTGAAAGGTTTTTCGTTGGAAACAGATGCGTTTTTATCATGGGAAACAGAATTAGCCCTCAATGTCTGAACAACTTTTTTTTGCAAAAATCCCTAAGTCGCGCGGTCACAATTTCAGCAAAAATCTGACGTTCTGCAATTCACTCAAAAATGGTGCTAAACTGTTGCAAACTATCCCCTGAAAGGTTTTTTGGTGGAAACAGATGCGTTTTTGTCATCAGAGACAGAATTAGCCCTCAATGTCTGAACAACTTTTTTTGCAAAAATCCCTAAGCCGCGCGGTCACAATTTCTTCTAAATTTCTGACGTTCTGCAATTCACTCAAAAATGGTGCTAAACAGTTGCAAACGATCCCCTGAAAGTTTTTTCGGTGGAAACAGATGCGTTTTTATCATCGGAAACAGAATTAGCCCTCGACGTCTGAACAACGTTTTTTTGAAAAAATCCCTAAGCCGCGCGGTCACAATTTCTTCTAAATTTCTGACGTTCTGCAATTCACTCAAAAATGGTGCCAAACTGCTGCAAATGATCCCCTGAAAGTTTTTTCGGTGGAAACAGATGCGTTTTTATCATGGGAAACAGAATTAGCCCTCGAAGTCTGACCACCTTTTTTTTGCAAAAATCCCTAAGCCGCGCGGTCACAATTTCTTCTAAATTTCTGACGTTCTGCAATTCATTCAAAAATGGCGCTGAACTGTTGCAAACGATCCCCTGAAATGTTTTTCAGTGGAAACAGATGCGTTTTTATCATGGGAAACAGAATTAGCCCTCAATGTCTGAACAACTTTTTTTTGCAAAAATCCCTAAGCCGGGCGGTCACAATTTCAGCAAAAATCTGACGTTCTGCAATTCACTCAAAAATGGTGTCAAACTGTTGCAAACGATCCCCTGAAAGGTTTTTCAGTGGAAACAGATGTGTTTTTATCATCGGAAATATAATTAGGCCTCAACGTCTGAACAACTTTTTTTTGCAAATTTCTTCTAAATTTCTGACGTTCTGCAATTCACTCAAAAATGGTGCTAAACTGTTGCAAACGATCCCCTGAAAGGTTTTTTGGTGGAAACAGATGCGTTTTTATCATCAGAGACAGAATTAGCCCTCAAAGTCTCAACAACTTTTTTTGCAAAAATCCCTAAGCCGCGCGGTCACAATTTCCGCAAAAATCTGACGTTCTGCAATTCATTCAAAAATGGTGCTAAACTGTTGCAAACGATCCCCTGAAAGGTTTTTCGGTGGAAACAGATGCGTTTTTATCATCGGAAACAGAATTAGCCCTCGACGTCTGATCAACATTTTTTTGAAAAAACCCCTAAGCCGCACGGTCACAATTTCAGCAAAAATCTGACGTTCTGCAATTCACTCAAAAATATTGCCAAACTGTTGCAAACGATCCCCTGAAAGGTTTTTTGGTGGAAACAGATGAGTTTTTATCATGGGAAACAGAATTAGCCCTCAACGTCTGAACAACCTTTTTTTGCAAAAATCCCTAAGCCGCGCGGTCACAATTTCAGGAAAAAACTGACGTTCTGCAATTCACTCAAAAATGCTGCTAAACTGTTGCAAACGATCCCCTGAAAGGTTTTTCGGTGGAAACAGATGCGTTTTTATCATCGGAAACAGAATTAGCCCTCAACGTCTCAACAACTTTTTTTTGCAAATTTCTTCTAAATTTCTGACGTTCTGCAATTCACTCAAAAATCGTGCTAAACTGTTGCAAACGATCCCCTGAATGGTTTTTCGGTGGAAACAGATGCGTTTTTATCATCGGAGACAGAATTAGCCCTCAACGTCTGAACAACTTTTTTTGCAAAAATCCCTAAGCCGCGCGGTCACAATTTCTTCTAAATTTCTGACGTTCTGCAATTCACTCAAAAATGGTGCCAAACTGTTGCAAACGATCCCCTGAAAGGTTTTTCGGTGGAAACAGATGTGTTTTTATCATCGGAAATATAATTAGCCCTCAACGTCTGAACAACTTTTTTTTGCAAAAATCCCTAAGCCGCGCGGTCACAATTTCAGGAAAAATCTGACGTTCTGCAATTCACTCAAAAATGGTGCTAAACTGTTGCAAACGATCCCCTGAAAGGTTTTTCGGTGGAAACAGATGCGTTTTTATCATCGGAAACAGAATTAGCCCTCGACGTCTGATCAACATTTTTTTGAAAAAACCCCTAAGCCGCGCGGTCACAATTTCAGCAAAAATCTGACGTTCTGCAATTCACTGAAAAATGTTGCCAAACTGTTGCAAACGATCCCCTGAAAGGTTTTTGGGTGGAAACAGATGAGTTTTTATCATGGGAAACAGAATTAGCCTTCGAAGTCTGAACAACTTTTTTTTGCAAAAATCCCTAAGCCGCGCGGTCACAATTTCTTCTAAATTTCTGACGTTCTGCAATTTATTCAAAAATGGCGCTGAACTGTTGCAAACAATCCCCTGAAATGTTTTTAAGTGGAAACAGATGCGTTTTTATCATCGGAAACAGAATTAGCCCTCAACGTCTGAACAACTTTTTTTGCAAAAATCCCTAAGCCGCGCGGTCACAATTTCAGCAGAAATCTGACGTTCTGCAATTCATTCAAAAATGGCGCTGAACTGTTGCAAACGATCCCCGAAAGGTTTTTTGGTGGAAACAGATGAGTTTTTATCATGGGAAACAGAATTAGCCCTCGACGTCTGAACAACTTTTTTTGAAAAAATCCCTAAGCCGCGCGGTCACAATTTCTTCTAAATTTCTGACGTTCTGCAATTCACTCAAAAATGGTGCTAAACTGTTGCAAACGATCCCCTGAAAGTTTTTTTGGTGGAAACAGATGCGTTTTTATCATCAGAGACAGAATTAGCCCTCAACGTCTGAACAACTTTTTTTGCAAAAATCCCTAAGCCGCTCGGTCACAATTTCAGCAAAAATCTGACGTCCTGCAATTCACTCAAAAATGTTGCCAAACTGTTGCAAACGATCCCCGAAAGGTTTTTTGGTGGAAACAGATGAGTTTTTATCATGGGAAACAGAATTAGCCCTCAATGTCTGAACAACCTTTTTTTGCAAAAATCTCTAAGCCGCGCGGTCACAATTTCAGGAAAAAACTGACGTTCTGCAATTCACTCAAAAATGGTGGCAAACTGCTGCAAATGATCCCTTGAAAGGTTTTTCGGTGGAAACAGATGCGTTTTTATCATGGGAAACAGAATTAGCCCTCGAAGTCTGAACAACATTTTTTTGCAAAAATCCCTAAGCCGTGCGGTCACAATTTCTTCTAAATTTTTGACGTTCTGCAGTTCATTCAAAAATGGCGCTGAACTGTTGCAAACGATCTCCTGGAAGGTTTTTCGGTGGAAACAGATGTGTTTTCATCATCGGAAATAGAATTAGCCCTCAACGTCTGAACAACTTTTTTTGATAAAATCCCTAAGCCGCGCTGTCACAATTTCAGCAAAAATCTGACGTTCCGCAATTCATTCAAAAATGGTGCTGAACTGTTGCAAACGATCCCCTGAAAGGTTTTTCGGTGGAAACAGATGCGTTTTTATCATCGGAAACAGAATTAGCCCTCGACGTCTGAACAACTTTTTTTTGAAAAAACTCCTAAGCCGCGCGGTCACAATTTCAGCAAAAATCTGAGGTTCTGCAATTCACTCAAAAATGGTTCCAAACTGTTGCAAACGATCCCCTGACAGGTTTTTCGGTGGAAACAGATGCGTTTTTATCATGGGAAACAGAATTAGCCCTCGAAGTCTGAACAACTTTTTTTTGCAAAAATCCCTAAGCCGCGCGGTCACAATTTCTTCTAAATTTCTGACGTTCTGCAATTCACTCAAAAATGGTGCTAAACTGTTGCAAACGATCCCCTGAAAGGTTTTTCGGTGGAAACAGATGTGTTTTTATCATCGGAAATAGAATTAGCCCTGAAAGTCTGAAAACTTTTTTTGATAAAATCCCTAAGCCGCGCGGTCACAATTACAGCAAAAATCTGACGTTCTGCAATACATTCAAAAATGGCGCTGAACTGTTGCAAACGATCCCCTGAAAGGTTTTTCGTTGGAAACAGATGCGTTTTTATCATGGGAAACAGAATTAGCCCTCAATGTCTGAACAACTTTTTTTTGCAAAAATCCCTAAGTCGCGCGGTCACAATTTCAGCAAAAATCTGACGTTCTGAAATTCACTCAAAAATGGTGCTAAACTGTTGCAAACTATCCCCTGAAAGGTTTTTTGGTGGAAACAGATGCGTTTTTATCATCAGAGACAGAATTAGCCCTCAGTGTCTGAACAACTTTTTTTGCAAAAATCCCTAAGCCGCGCGGTCACAATTTCAGCAAAAATCTGACGTTCTACAATTCATTCAAAAATGGCGCTGAACTGTTGCAAACAATCCCCTGAAAGGTTTTTCGGTGGGAACAGACGCGTTTTGATCATGGGAAACAGAATTAGCCCTCGACGTCTGAACAACTTTTTTTGAAAAAATCCCTAAGCCGCGCGGTCACAATTTCTTCTAAATTTCTGACGTTCTGCAATTCACTCAAAAATGGTGCTAAACAGTTGCAAACGATCCCCTGAAAGTTTTTTCGGTGGAAACAGATGCGTTTTTATCATCGGAAACAGAATTAGCCCTCGACGTCTGAACAACGTTTTTTTGAAAAAATCCCTAAGCCGCGCGGTCACAATTTCAGCAAAAATCTGACGTTCCGCAATTCATTCAAAAATGGTGCTGAACTGTTGCAAACGATCCCCTGAAAGGTTTTTCGGTGGAAACAGATGCGTTTTTATCATGGGAAACAGAATTAGCCCTCGACGTCTGAACAACTTTTTTTTGAAAAAACTCCTAAGCCGCGCGGTCACAATTACAGCAAAAATCTGACGTTCTGCAATTCATTCAAAAATGGCGCTGAACTGTTGCAAACGATCCCCTGAAAGGTTTTTCGTTGGAAACAGATGCGTTTTTATCATGGGAAACAGAATTAGCCCTCAATGTCTGAACAACTTTTTTTTGCAAAAATCCCTAAGTCGCGCGGTCACAATTTCAGCAAAAATCTGACGTTCTGCAATTCACTCAAAAATGGTGCTAAACTGTTGCAAACTATCCCCTGAAAGGTTTTTTTGGTGGAAACAGATGCGTTTTTATCATCAGAGACAGAATTAGCCCTCAATGTCTGAACAACTTTTTTTGCAAAAATCCCTAAGCCGCGCGGTCACAATTTCAGCAAAAATCTGACGTTCTACAATTCATTCAAAAATGGCGCTGAACTGTTGCAAACAATCCCCTGAAAGGTTTTTCGGTGGAAACAGACGCGTTTTGATCATGGGAAACAGAATTAGCCCTCGACGTCTGAACAACTTTTTTTGAAAAAATCCCTAAGCCGCGCGGTCACAATTTCTTCTAAATTTCTGACGTTCTGCAATTCACTCAAAAATGGTGCTAAACAGTTGCAAACGATCCCCTGAAAGTTTTTTCGGTGGAAACAGATGCGTTTTTATCATCGGAAACAGAATTAGCCCTCGACGTCTGAACAACGTTTTTTTGAAAAAATCCCTAAGCCGCGCGGTCACAATTTCTTCTAAATTTCTGACGTTCTGCAATTCACTCAAAAATGGTGCCAAACTGCTGCAAATGATCCCCTGAAAGTTTTTTCGGTGGAAACAGATGCGTTTTTATCATGGGAAACAGAATTAGCCCTCGAAGTCTGACCACCTTTTTTTTGCAAAAATCCCTAAGCCGCGCGGTCACAATTTCTTCTAAATTTCTGACGTTCTGCAATTCATTCAAAAATGGCGCTGAACTGTTGCAAACGATCCCCTGAAATGTTTTTCAGTGGAAACAGATGCGTTTTTATCATGGGAAACAGAATTAGCCCTCAATGTCTGAACAACTTTTTTTTGCAAAAATCCCTAAGCCGGGCGGTCACAATTTCAGCAAAAATCTGACGTTCTGCAATTCACTCAAAAATGGTGCCAAACTGTTGCAAACGATCCCCTGAAAGGTTTTTCAGTGGAAACAGATGTGTTTTTATCATCGGAAATATAATTAGGCCTCAACGTCTGAACAACTTTTTTTTGCAAATTTCTTCTAAATTTCTGACGTTCTGCAATTCACTCAAAAATGGTGCTAAACTGTTGCAAACGATCCCCTGAAAGGTTTTTTGGTGGAAACAGATGCGTTTTTATCATCAGAGACAGAATTAGCCCTCAAAGTCTCAACAACTTTTTTTGCAAAAATCCCTAAGCCGCGCGGTCACAATTTCCGCAAAAATCTGACGTTCTGCAATTCATTCAAAAATGGTGCTAAACTGTTGCAAACGATCCCCTGAAAGGTTTTTCGGTGGAAACAGATGCGTTTTTATCATCGGAAACAGAATTAGCCCTCGACGTCTGATCAACATTTTTTTGAAAAAACCCCTAAGCCGCACGGTCACAATTTCAGCAAAAATCTGACGTTCTGCAATTCACTCAAAAATATTGCCAAACTGTTGCAAACGATCCCCTGAAAGGTTTTTTGGTGGAAACAGATGAGTTTTTATCATGGGAAACAGAATTAGCCCTCAACGTCTGAACAACCTTTTTTTGCAAAAATCCCTAAGCCGCGCGGTCACAATTTCAGGAAAAAACTGACGTTCTGCAATTCACTCAAAAATGCTGCTAAACTGTTGCAAACGATCCCCTGAAAGGTTTTTCGGTGGAAACAGATGCGTTTTTATCATCGGAAACAGAATTAGCCCTCAACGTCTCAACAACTTTTTTTTGCAAATTTCTTCTAAATTTCTGACGTTCTGCAATTCACTCAAAAATCGTGCTAAACTGTTGCAAACGATCCCCTGAATGGTTTTTCGGTGGAAACAGATGCGTTTTTATCATCGGAGACAGAATTAGCCCTCAACGTCTGAACAACTTTTTTTGCAAAAATCCCTAAGCCGCGCGGTCACAATTTCTTCTAAATTTCTGACGTTCTGCAGTTCACTCAAAAATGGTGCTAAACTGTTGCAAACGATCCCCTGGAAGGTTTTTCGGTGGAAACAGATGTGTTTTTATCATCGGAAATAGAATTAGCCCTCAACGTCTGAACAACTTTTTTTGCAAAAATCCCTAAGCCGCGCGGTCACAATTTCAGCAAAAATCTGACGTTCTGCAATTCATTCAAAAATGGCGCTGAACTGTTGCAAACGATCCCCTGAAAGGTTTTTCGGTGGAAACAGATGCATTTTTATCATGGGAAACAGAATTAGCCCTCAACGTCTGAAGAACTTTTTTTTGCAAAAATCCCTAAGCCGCGCGGTCACAATTTCAGCAAAAATCTGAGGTTCTGCAATTCACTCAAAAATGGTGCCAAACTGTTGCAAACGATACCCTTAAAGGTTTTTCGGTGGAAACAGATTCGTTTTTATCATGGGAAACAGAATAAGCCCTCAACGTCTGAACAACCTTTTCTTGCAAAAATCCCTAAGCCGCGCGGTCACAATTTCAGGAAAAAACTGACGTTCTGCAATTCACTCAAAAATGGTGCCAAACTGCTGCAAATGATCCCGTGAAAGGTTTTTCGGTGGAAACAGATGTGTTTTTATCATGGGAAACAGAATTAGCCCTCGAAGTCTGAACAACTTTTTTTTGCAAAAATCCCTAAGCCGCGCGGTGACAATTTCTTCTAAATTTCTGACGTTCTGCAGTTCACTCAAAAATTGTGCTAAACTGTTGCAAACGATCCCCTGAAAGGTTTTTCGGTGGAAACAGATGTGTTTTTATCATGGGAAACAGAATTAGCCCTCGAAGTCTGAACAACTTTTTTTTGCAAAAATCCCTAAGCCGCGCGGTGACAATTTCTTCTAAATTTCTGACGTTCTGCAATTCACTCAAAAATTGTGCTAAACTGTTGCAAACGATCCGCTGAAAGGTTTTTCGGTGGAAACAGATGTGTTTTTATCATCGGAAATAGAATTAGCCCTGAAAGTCTGAAAACTTTTTTTGATAAAATCCCTAAGCCGCGCGGTCACAATTTCAGCAAAAATCTGAGGTTCTGCAATTCACTCAAAAATGGTGCCAAACTGTTGCAAACGATACCCTTAAAGGTTTTTCGGTGGAAACAGATGCGTTTTTATCATGGGAAACAGAATTAGCCCTCAACGTCTGAACAACCTTTTTTTGCAAAAATCCCTAAGCCGCGCGGTCACAATTTCAGGAAAAAACTGACGTTCTGCAATTCACTCAAAAATGCTGCTAAACTGTTGCAAACGATCCCCTGAAAGGTTTTTCGGTGGAAACAGATGCGTTTTTATCATCGGAAACAGAATTAGCCCTCAACGTCTCAACAACTTTTTTTTGCAAATTTCTTCTAAATTTCTGACGTTCTGCAATTCACTCAAAAATCGTGCTAAACTGTTGCAAACGATCCCCTGAATGGTTTTTCGGTGGAAACAGATGCGTTTTTATCATCGGAGACAGAATTAGCCCTCAACGTCTGAACAACTTTTTTTGCAAAAATCCCTAAGCCGCGCGGTCACAATTTCTTCTAAATTTCTGACGTTCTGCAGTTCACTCAAAAATGGTGCTAAACTGTTGCAAACGATCCCCTGGAAGGTTTTTCGGTGGAAACAGATGTGTTTTTATCATCGGAAATAGAATTAGCCCTCAACGTCTGAACAACTTTTTTTGCAAAAATCCCTAAGCCGCGCGGTCACAATTTCAGCAAAAATCTGACGTTCTGCAATTCATTCAAAAATGGCGCTGAACTGTTGCAAACGATCCCCTGAAAGGTTTTTCGGTGGAAACAGATGCATTTTTATCATGGGAAACAGAATTAGCCCTCAACGTCTGAAGAACTTTTTTTTGCAAAAATCCCTAAGCCGCGCGGTCACAATTTCAGCAAAAATCTGAGGTTCTGCAATTCACTCAAAAATGGTGCCAAACTGTTGCAAACGATACCCTTAAAGGTTTTTCGGTGGAAACAGATTCGTTTTTATCATGGGAAACAGAATAAGCCCTCAACGTCTGAACAACCTTTTCTTGCAAAAATCCCTAAGCCGCGCGGTCACAATTTCAGGAAAAAACTGACGTTCTGCAATTCACTCAAAAATGGTGCCAAACTGCTGCAAATGATCCCGTGAAAGGTTTTTCGGTGGAAACAGATGTGTTTTTATCATGGGAAACAGAATTAGCCCTCGAAGTCTGAACAACTTTTTTTTGCAAAAATCCCTAAGCCGCGCGGTGACAATTTCTTCTAAATTTCTGACGTTCTGCAATTCACTCAAAAATTGTGCTAAACTGTTGCAAACGATCCCCTGAAAGGTTTTTCGGTGGAAACAGATGTGTTTTTATCATGGGAAACAGAATTAGCCCTCGAAGTCTGAACAACTTTTTTTTGCAAAAATCCCTAAGCCGCGCGGTGACAATTTCTTCTAAATTTCTGACGTTCTGCAATTCACTCAAAAATTGTGCTAAACTGTTGCAAACGATCCGCTGAAAGGTTTTTCGGTGGAAACAGATGTGTTTTTATCATCGGAAATAGAATTAGCCCTGAAAGTCTGAAAACTTTTTTTGATAAAATCCCTAAGCCGCGCGGTCACAATTTCAGCAAAAATCTGAGGTTCTGCAATTCACTCAAAAATGGTGCCAAACTGTTGCAAACGATACCCTTAAAGGTTTTTCGGTGGAAACAGATGCGTTTTTATCATGGGAAACAGAATAAGCCCTCAACGTCTGAACAACCTTTTTTTGCAAAAATCCCTAAGCCGCGCGGTCACAATTTCAGGAAAAAACTGACCTTCTGCAATTCACTCAAAAATGGTGCCAAACTGCTGCAAATGATCCCGTGAAAGGCTTTTCGGTGGAAACAGATGCGTTTTTATCATGGGAAACAGAATTAGCCCTCGAAGTCTGAACAACTTTTTTTTGCAAAAATCCCTAAGCCGCGCGGTGACAATTTCTTCTAAATTTCGGACGTTCTGCAATTCACTCAAAAATGGTGCCAAACTGTTGCAAACGATCCCCTGAAAAGTTTTTCGGTGGAAACAGATGTGTTTTTATCATCGGAAATAGAATTAGCCCTCAACGTCTGAACAACTTTTTTTGCAAAAATCCCTAAGCCGCGCGGTCACAATTTCAGCAAAAATCTGACGTTCTGCAATTCATTCAAAAATGGCGCTGAACTGTTGCAAACGATCCCCTGAAATGTTTTTCAGTGGAAACAGATGCGTTTTTATCATGGGAAACAGAATTAGCCCTCAATGTCTGAACAACTTTTTTTTGCAAAAATCCCTAAGCCGGGCAGTCACAATTTCAGCAAAAATCTGACGTTCTGCAATTCACTCAAAAATGGTGCCAAACTGTTGCAAACGATCCCCTGAAAGGTTTTTCAGTGGAAACAGATGTGTTTTTATCATCGGAAATATAATTAGGCCTCAACGTCTGAACAACTTTTTTTTGCAAATTTCTTCTAAATTTCTGACGTTCTGCAATTCACTCAAAAATGGTGCTAAACTGTTGCAAACGATCCCCTGAAAGGTTTTTTGGTGGAAACAGATGCGTTTTTATCATCAGAGACAGAATTAGCCCTCAAAGTCTCAACAACTTTTTTTGCAAAAATCCCTAAGCCGCGCGGTCACAATTTCCGCAAAAATCTGACGTTCTGCAATTCATTCAAAAATGGTGCTAAACTGTTGCAAACGATCCCCTGAAAGGTTTTTCGGTGGAAACAGATGCATTTTTATCATCGGAAACAGAATTAGCCCTCGACGTCTGATCAACATTTTTTTGAAAAAACCCCTAAGCCGCACGGTCACAATTTCAGCAAAAATCTGACGTTCTGCAATTCACTCAAAAATATTGCCAAACTGTTGCAAACGATCCCCTGAAAGGTTTTTTGGTGGAAACAGATGAGTTTTTATCATGGGAAACAGAATTAGCCCTCAACGTCTGAACAACCTTTTTTTGCAAAAATCCCTAAGCCGCGCGGTCACAATTTCAGGAAAAAACTGACGTTCTGCAATTCACTCAAAAATGCTGCTAAACTGTTGCAAACGATCCCCTGAAAGGTTTTTCGGTGGAAACAGATGCGTTTTTATCATCGGAAACAGAATTAGCCCTCAACGTCTCTACAACTTTTTTTTGCAAATTTCTTCTAAATTTCTGACATTCTGCAATTCACTCAAAAATCGTGCTAAACTGTTGCAAACGATCCCCTGAATGGTTTTTCGGTGGAAACAGATGCGTTTTTATCATCGGAGACAGAATTAGCCCTCAACGTCTGAACAACTTTTTTTGCAAAAATCCCTAAGCCGCGCGGTCACAATTTCTTCTAAATTTCTGACGTTCTGCAGTTCACTCAAAAATGGTGCTAAACTGTTGCAAACGATCCCCTGGAAGGTTTTTCGGTGGAAACAGATGTGTTTTTATCATCGGAAATAGAATTAGCCCTCAACGTCTGAACAACTTTTTTTGCAAAAATCCCTAAGCCGCGCGGTCACAATTTCAGCAAAAATCTGACGTTCTGCAATTCATTCAAAAATGGCGCTGAACTGTTGCAAACGATCCCCTGAAAGGTTTTTCGGTGGAAACAGATGCGTTTTTATCATGGGAAACAGAATTAGCCCTCAACGTCTGAAGAACTTTTTTTTGCAAAAATCCCTAAGCCGCGCGGTCACAATTTCAGCAAAAATCTGAGGTTCTGCAATTCACTCAAAAATGGTGCCAAACTGTTGCAAACGATACCCTTAAAGGTTTTTCGGTGGAAACAGATTCGTTTTTATCATGGGAAACAGAATAAGCCCTCAACGTCTGAACAACCTTTTCTTGCAAAAATCCCTAAGCCGCGCGGTCACAATTTCAGGAAAAAACTGACGTTCTGCAATTCACTCAAAAATGGTGCCAAACTGCTGCAAATGATCCCGTGAAAGGTTTTTCGGTGGAAACAGATGTGTTTTTATCATGGGAAACAGAATTAGCCCTCGAAGTCTGAACAACTTTTTTTTGCAAAAATCCCTAAGCCGCGCGGTGACAATTTCTTCTAAATTTCTGACGTTCTGCAATTCACTCAAAAATTGTGCTAAACTGTTGCAAACGATCCCCTGAAAGGTTTTTCGGTGGAAACAGATGTGTTTTTATCATGGGAAACAGAATTAGCCCTCGAAGTCTGAACAACTTTTTTTTGCAAAAATCCCTAAGCCGCGCGGTGACAATTTCTTCTAAATTTCTGACGTTCTGCAATTCACTCAAAAATTGTGCTAAACTGTTGCAAACGATCCGCTGAAAGGTTTTTCGGTGGAAACAGATGTGTTTTTATCATCGGAAATAGAATTAGCCCTGAAAGTCTGAAAACTTTTTTTGATAAAATCCCTAAGCCGCGCGGTCACAATTTCAGCAAAAATCTGAGGTTCTGCAATTCACTCAAAAATGGTGCCAAACTGTTGCAAACGATACCCTTAAAGGTTTTTCGGTGGAAACAGATGCGTTTTTATCATGGGAAACAGAATAAGCCCTCAACGTCTGAACAACCTTTTTTTGCAAAAATCCCTAAGCCGCGCGGTCACAATTTCAGGAAAAAACTGACCTTCTGCAATTCACTCAAAAATGGTGCCAAACTGCTGCAAATGATCCCGTGAAAGGCTTTTCGGTGGAAACAGATGCGTTTTTATCATGGGAAACAGAATTAGCCCTCGAAGTCTGAACAACTTTTTTTTGCAAAAATCCCTAAGCCGCGCGGTGACAATTTCTTCTAAATTTCTGACGTTCTGCAATTCACTCAAAAATGGTGCCAAACTGTTGCAAACGATCCCCTGAAAAGTTTTTCGGTGGAAACAGATGTGTTTTTATCATCGGAAATAGAATTAGCCCTCAACGTCTGAACAACTTTTTTTGCAAAAATCCCTAAGCCGCGCGGTCACAATTTCAGCAAAAATCTGACGTTCTGCAATTCATTCAAAAATGGCGCTGAACTGTTGCAAACGATCCCCTGAAATGTTTTTCGGTGGAAACAGATGCGTTTTTATCATGGGAAACAGAATTAGCCCTCGACGTCTGAACAACTTTTTTTTGAAAAAACTCCTAAGCCGCGCGGTCACAATTACAGCAAAAATCTGACGTTCTGCAATTCATTCAAAAATGGCGCTGAACTGTTGCAAACGATCCCCTGAAAGGTTTTTCGTTGGAAACAGATGCGTTTTTATCATGGGAAACAGAATTAGCCCTCAATGTCTGAACAACTTTTTTTTGCAAAAATCCCTAAGTCGCGCGGTCACAATTTCAGCAAAAATCTGACGTTCTGCAATTCACTCAAAAATGGTGCTAAACTGTTGCAAACTATCCCCTGAAAGGTTTTTTTGGTGGAAACAGATGCGTTTTTATCATCAGAGACAGAATTAGCCCTCAATGTCTGAACAACTTTTTTTGCAAAAATCCCTAAGCCGCGCGGTCACAATTTCAGCAAAAATCTGACGTTCTACAATTCATTCAAAAATGGCGCTGAACTGTTGCAAACAATCCCCTGAAAGGTTTTTCGGTGGAAACAGACGCGTTTTGATCATGGGAAACAGAATTAGCCCTCGACGTCTGAACAACTTTTTTTGAAAAAATCCCTAAGCCGCGCGGTCACAATTTCTTCTAAATTTCTGACGTTCTGCAATTCACTCAAAAATGGTGCTAAACTGTTGCAAACGATCCCCTGAAAGGTTTTTCGGTGGAAACAGATGTGTTTTTATCATCGGAAATAGAATTAGCCCTGAAAGTCTGAAAACTTTTTTTGATAAAATCCCTAAGCCGCGCGGTCACAATTACAGCAAAAATCTGACGTTCTGCAATACATTCAAAAATGGCGCTGAACTGTTGCAAACGATCCCCTGAAAGGTTTTTCGTTGGAAACAGATGCGTTTTTATCATGGGAAACAGAATTAGCCCTCAATGTCTGAACAACTTTTTTTTGCAAAAATCCCTAAGTCGCGCGGTCACAATTTCAGCAAAAATCTGACGTTCTGAAATTCACTCAAAAATGGTGCTAAACTGTTGCAAACTATCCCCTGAAAGGTTTTTTGGTGGAAACAGATGCGTTTTTATCATCAGAGACAGAATTAGCCCTCAATGTCTGAACAACTTTTTTTGCAAAAATCCCTAAGCCGCGCGGTCACAATTTCAGCAAAAATCTGACGTTCTACAATTCATTCAAAAATGGCGCTGAACTGTTGCAAACAATCCCCTGAAAGGTTTTTCGGTGGGAACAGACGCGTTTTGATCATGGGAAACAGAATTAGCCCTCGACGTCTGAACAACTTTTTTTGAAAAAATCCCTAAGCCGCGCGGTCACAATTTCTTCTAAATTTCTGACGTTCTGCAATTCACTCAAAAATGGTGCTAAACAGTTGCAAACGATCCCCTGAAAGTTTTTTCGGTGGAAACAGATGCGTTTTTATCATCGGAAACAGAATTAGCCCTCGACGTCTGAACAACGTTTTTTTGAAAAAATCCCTAAGCCGCGCGCTCACAATTTCAGCAAAAATCTGACGTTCCGCAATTCATTCAAAAATGGTGCTGAACTGTTGCAAACGATCCCCTGAAAGGTTTTTCGGTGGAAACAGATGCGTTTTTATCATGGGAAACAGAATTAGCCCTCGACGTCTGAACAACTTTTTTTTGAAAAAACTCCTAAGCCGCGCGGTCACAATTACAGCAAAAATCTGACGTTCTGCAATTCATTCAAAAATGGCGCTGAACTGTTGCAAACGATCCCCTGAAAGGTTTTTCGTTGGAAACAGATGCGTTTTTATCATGGGAAACAGAATTAGCCCTCAATGTCTGAACAACTTTTTTTTGCAAAAATCCCTAAGTCGCGCAGTCACAATTTCAGCAAAAATCTGACGTTCTGCAATTCACTCAAAAATGGTGCTAAACTGTTGCAAACTATCCCCTGAAAGGTTTTTTTGGTGGAAACAGATGCGTTTTTATCATCAGAGACAGAATTAGCCCTCAATGTCTGAACAACTTTTTTTGCAAAAATCCCTAAGCCGCGCGGTCACAATTTCAGCAAAAATCTGACGTTCTACAATTCATTCAAAAATGGCGCTGAACTGTTGCAAACAATCCCCTGAAAGGTTTTTCGGTGGAAACAGACGCGTTTTGATCATGGGAAACAGAATTAGCCCTCGACGTCTGAACAACTTTTTTTGAAAAAATCCCTAAGCCGCGCGGTCACAATTTCTTCTAAATTTCTGACGTTCTGCAATTCACTCAAAAATGGTGCTAAACAGTTGCAAACGATCCCCTGAAAGTTTTTTCGGTGGAAACAGATGCGTTTTTATCATCGGAAACAGAATTAGCCCTCGACGTCTGAACAACGTTTTTTTGAAAAAATCCCTAAGCCGCGCGGTCACAATTTCTTCTAAATTTCTGACGTTCTGCAATTCACTCAAAAATGGTGCCAAACTGCTGCAAATGATCCCCTGAAAGTTTTTTCGGTGGAAACAGATGCGTTTTTATCATGGGAAACAGAATTAGCCCTCGAAGTCTGACCACCTTTTTTTTGCAAAAATCCCTAAGCCGCGCGGTCACAATTTCTTCTAAATTTCTGACGTTCTGCAATTCATTCAAAAATGGCGCTGAACTGTTGCAAACGATCCCCTGAAATGTTTTTCAGTGGAAACAGATGCGTTTTTATCATGGGAAACAGAATTAGCCCTCAATGTCTGAACAACTTTTTTTTGCAAAAATCCCTAAGCCGGGCGGTCACAATTTCAGCAAAAATCTGACGTTCTGCAATTCACTCAAAAATGGTGCCAAACTGTTGCAAACGATCCCCTGAAAGGTTTTTCAGTGGAAACAGATGTGTTTTTATCATCGGAAATATAATTAGGCCTCAACGTCTGAACAACTTTTTTTTGCAAATTTCTTCTAAATTTCTGACGTTCTGCAATTCACTCAAAAATGGTGCTAAACTGTTGCAAACGATCCCCTGAAAGGTTTTTTGGTGGAAACAGATGCGTTTTTATCATCAGAGACAGAATTAGCCCTCAAAGTCTCAACAACTTTTTTTGCAAAAATCCCTAAGCCGCGCGGTCACAATTTCCGCAAAAATCTGACGTTCTGCAATTCATTCAAAAATGGTGCTAAACTGTTGCAAACGATCCCCTGAAAGGTTTTTCGGTGGAAACAGATGCGTTTTTATCATCGGAAACAGAATTAGCCCTCGACGTCTGATCAACATTTTTTTGAAAAAACCCCTAAGCCGCACGGTCACAATTTCAGCAAAAATCTGACGTTCTGCAATTCACTCAAAAATATTGCCAAACTGTTGCAAACGATCCCCTGAAAGGTTTTTTGGTGGAAACAGATGAGTTTTTATCATGGGAAACAGAATTAGCCCTCAACGTCTGAACAACCTTTTTTTGCAAAAATCCCTAAGCCGCGCGGTCACAATTTCAGGAAAAAACTGACGTTCTGCAATTCACTCAAAAATGCTGCTAAACTGTTGCAAACGATCCCCTGAAAGGTTTTTCGGTGGAAACAGATGCGTTTTTATCATCGGAAACAGAATTAGCCCTCAACGTCTCAACAACTTTTTTTTGCAAATTTCTTCTAAATTTCTGACGTTCTGCAATTCACTCAAAAATTGTGCTAAACTGTTGCAAACGATCCCCTGAATGGTTTTTCGGTGGAAACAGATGCGTTTTTATCATCGGAGACAGAATTAGCCCTCAACGTCTGAACAACTTTTTTTGCAAAAATCCCTAAGCCGCGCGGTCACAATTTCTTCTAAATTTCTGACGTTCTGCAGTTCACTCAAAAATGGTGCTAAACTGTTGCAAACGATCCCCTGGAAGGTTTTTCGGTGGAAACAGATGTGTTTTTATCATCGGAAATAGAATTAGCCCTCAACGTCTGAACAACTTTTTTTGCAAAAATCCCTAAGCCGCGCGGTCACAATTTCAGCAAAAATCTGACGTTCTGCAATTCATTCAAAAATGGCGCTGAACTGTTGCAAACGATCCCCTGAAAGGTTTTTCGGTGGAAACAGATGCGTTTTTATCATGGGAAACAGAATTAGCCCTCAACGTCTGAAGAACTTTTTTTTGCAAAAATCCCTAAGCCGCGCGGTCACAATTTCAGCAAAAATCTGAGGTTCTGCAATTCACTCAAAAATGGTGCCAAACTGTTGCAAACGATACCCTTAAAGGTTTTTCGGTGGAAACAGATTCGTTTTTATCATGGGAAACAGAATAAGCCCTCAACGTCTGAACAACCTTTTCTTGCAAAAATCCCTAAGCCGCGCGGTCACAATTTCAGGAAAAAACTGACGTTCTGCAATTCACTCAAAAATGGTGCCAAACTGCTGCAAATGATCCCGTGAAAGGTTTTTCGGTGGAAACAGATGTGTTTTTATCATGGGAAACAGAATTAGCCCTCGAAGTCTGAACAACTTTTTTTTGCAAAAATCCCTAAGCCGCGCGGTGACAATTTCTTCTAAATTTCTGACGTTCTGCAATTCACTCAAAAATTGTGCTAAACTGTTGCAAACGATCCCCTGAAAGGTTTTTCGGTGGAAACAGATGTGTTTTTATCATGGGAAACAGAATTAGCCCTCGAAGTCTGAACAACTTTTTTTTGCAAAAATCCCTAAGCCGCGCGGTGACAATTTCTTCTAAATTTCTGACGTTCTGCAATTCACTCAAAAATTGTGCTAAACTGTTGCAAACGATCCGCTGAAAGGTTTTTCGGTGGAAACAGATGTGTTTTTATCATCGGAAATAGAATTAGCCCTGAAAGTCTGAAAACTTTTTTTGATAAAATCCCTAAGCCGCGCGGTCACAATTTCAGCAAAAATCTGAGGTTCTGCAATTCACTCAAAAATGGTGCCAAACTGTTGCAAACGATACCCTTAAAGGTTTTTCGGTGGAAACAGATGCGTTTTTATCATGGGAAACAGAATAAGCCCTCAACGTCTGAACAACCTTTTTTTGCAAAAATCCCTAAGCCGCGCGGTCACAATTTCAGGAAAAAACTGACCTTCTGCAATTCACTCAAAAATGGTGCCAAACTGCTGCAAATGATCCCGTGAAAGGCTTTTCGGTGGAAACAGATGCGTTTTTATCATGGGAAACAGAATTAGCCCTCGAAGT
This sequence comes from Podarcis gaigeae, assembly GCF_964106915.1. Taxonomy (NCBI): domain Eukaryota; kingdom Metazoa; phylum Chordata; class Lepidosauria; order Squamata; family Lacertidae; genus Podarcis; species Podarcis gaigeae. The sequence goes on along the minus strand of NC_139679.1, from coordinate 9,140,091 downwards.
CTGAACAACTTTTTTTTGCAAAAATCCCTAAGCCGCGCGGTGACAATTTCTTCTAAATTTCTGACGTTCTGCAATTCACTCAAAAATGGTGCCAAACTGTTGCAAACGATCCCCTGAAAAGTTTTTCGGTGGAAACAGATGTGTTTTTATCATCGGAAATAGAATTAGCCCTCAACGTCTGAACAACTTTTTTTGCAAAAATCCCTAAGCCGCGCGGTCACAATTTCAGCAAAAATCTGACGTTCTGCAATTCATTCAAAAATGGCGCTGAACTGTTGCAAACGATCCCCTGAAATGTTTTTCAGTGGAAACAGATGCGTTTTTATCATGGGAAACAGAATTAGCCCTCAATGTCTGAACAACTTTTTTTTGCAAAAATCCCTAAGCCGGGCGGTCACAATTTCAGCAAAAATCTGACGTTCTGCAATTCACTCAAAAATGGTGCCAAACTGTTGCAAACGATCCCCTGAAAGGTTTTTCAGTGGAAACAGATGTGTTTTTATCATCGGAAATATAATTAGGCTTCAACGTCTGAACAACTTTTTTTTGCAAATTTCTTCTAAATTTCTGACGTTCTGCAATTCACTCAAAAATGGTGCTAAACTGTTGCAAACGATCCCCTGAAAGGTTTTTTGGTGGAAACAGATGCGTTTTTATCATCAGAGACAGAATTAGCCCTCAAAGTCTCAACAACTTTTTTTGCAAAAATCCCTAAGCCGCGCGGTCACAATTTCCGCAAAAATCTGACGTTCTGCAATTCATTCAAAAATGGTGCTAAACTGTTGCAAACGATCCCCTGAAAGGTTTTTCGGTGGAAACAGATGCGTTTTTATCATCGGAAACAGAATTAGCCCTCGACGTCTGATCAACATTTTTTTGAAAAAACCCCTAAGCCGCACGGTCACAATTTCAGCAAAAATCTGACGTTCTGCAATTCACTCAAAAATATTGCCAAACTGTTGCAAACGATCCCCTGAAAGGTTTTTTGGTGGAAACAGATGAGTTTTTATCATGGGAAACAGAATTAGCCCTCAACGTCTGAACAACCTTTTTTTGCAAAAATCCCTAAGCCGCGCGGTCACAATTTCAGGAAAAAACTGACGTTCTGCAATTCACTCAAAAATGCTGCTAAACTGTTGCAAACGATCCCCTGAAAGGTTTTTCGGTGGAAACAGATGCGTTTTTATCATCGGAAACAGAATTAGCCCTCAACGTCTCAACAACTTTTTTTTGCAAATTTCTTCTAAATTTCTGACATTCTGCAATTCACTCAAAAATCGTGCTAAACTGTTGCAAACGATCCCCTGAATGGTTTTTCGGTGGAAACAGATGCGTTTTTATCATCGGAGACAGAATTAGCCCTCAACGTCTGAACAACTTTTTTTGCAAAAATCCCTAAGCCGCGCGGTCACAATTTCTTCTAAATTTCTGACGTTCTGCAGTTCACTCAAAAATGGTGCTAAACTGTTGCAAACGATCCCCTGGAAGGTTTTTCGGTGGAAACAGATGTGTTTTTATCATCGGAAATAGAATTAGCCCTCAACGTCTGAACAACTTTTTTTGCAAAAATCCCTAAGCCGCGCGGTCACAATTTCAGCAAAAATCTGACGTTCTGCAATTCATTCAAAAATGGCGCTGAACTGTTGCAAACGATCCCCTGAAAGGTTTTTCGGTGGAAACAGATGCGTTTTTATCATGGGAAACAGAATTAGCCCTCAACGTCTGAAGAACTTTTTTTTGCAAAAATCCCTAAGCCGCGCGGTCACAATTTCAGCAAAAATCTGAGGTTCTGCAATTCACTCAAAAATGGTGCCAAACTGTTGCAAACGATACCCTTAAAGGTTTTTCGGTGGAAACAGATTCGTTTTTATCATGGGAAACAGAATAAGCCCTCAACGTCTGAACAACCTTTTCTTGCAAAAATCCCTAAGCCGCGCGGTCACAATTTCAGGAAAAAACTGACGTTCTGCAATTCACTCAAAAATGGTGCCAAACTGCTGCAAATGATCCCGTGAAAGGTTTTTCGGTGGAAACAGATGTGTTTTTATCATGGGAAACAGAATTAGCCCTCGAAGTCTGAACAACTTTTTTTTGCAAAAATCCCTAAGCCGCGCGGTGACAATTTCTTCTAAATTTCTGACGTTCTGCAATTCACTCAAAAATTGTGCTAAACTGTTGCAAACGATCCCCTGAAAGGTTTTTCGGTGGAAACAGATGTGTTTTTATCATGGGAAACAGAATTAGCCCTCGAAGTCTGAACAACTTTTTTTTGCAAAAATCCCTAAGCCGCGCGGTGACAATTTCTTCTAAATTTCTGACGTTCTGCAATTCACTCAAAAATTGTGCTAAACTGTTGCAAACGATCCGCTGAAAGGTTTTTCGGTGGAAACAGATGTGTTTTTATCATCGGAAATAGAATTAGCCCTGAAAGTCTGAAAACTTTTTTTGATAAAATCCCTAAGCCGCGCGGTCACAATTTCAGCAAAAATCTGAGGTTCTGCAATTCACTCAAAAATGGTGCCAAACTGTTGCAAACGATACCCTTAAAGGTTTTTCGGTGGAAACAGATGCGTTTTTATCATGGGAAACAGAATAAGCCCTCAACGTCTGAACAACCTTTTTTTGCAAAAATCCCTAAGCCGCGCGGTCACAATTTCAGGAAAAAACTGACCTTCTGCAATTCACTCAAAAATGGTGCCAAACTGCTGCAAATGATCCCGTGAAAGGCTTTTCGGTGGAAACAGATGCGTTTTTATCATGGGAAACAGAATTAGCCCTCGAAGTCTGAACAACTTTTTTTTGCAAAAATCCCTAAGCCGCGCGGTGACAATTTCTTCTAAATTTCTGACGTTCTGCAATTCACTCAAAAATGGTGCCAAACTGTTGCAAACGATCCCCTGAAAAGTTTTTCGGTGGAAACAGATGTGTTTTTATCATCGGAAATAGAATTAGCCCTCAACGTCTGAACAACTTTTTTTGCAAAAATCCCTAAGCCGCGCGGTCACAATTTCAGCAAAAATCTGACGTTCTGCAATTCATTCAAAAATGGCGCTGAACTGTTGCAAACGATCCCCTGAAATGTTTTTCGGTGGAAACAGATGCGTTTTTATCATGGGAAACAGAATTAGCCCTCGACGTCTGAACAACTTTTTTTTGAAAAAACTCCTAAGCCGCGCGGTCACAATTACAGCAAAAATCTGACGTTCTGCAATTCATTCAAAAATGGCGCTGAACTGTTGCAAACGATCCCCTGAAAGGTTTTTCGTTGGAAACAGATGCGTTTTTATCATGGGAAACAGAATTAGCCCTCAATGTCTGAACAACTTTTTTTTGCAAAAATCCCTAAGTCGCGCGGTCACAATTTCAGCAAAAATCTGACGTTCTGCAATTCACTCAAAAATGGTGCTAAACTGTTGCAAACTATCCCCTGAAAGGTTTTTTTGGTGGAAACAGATGCGTTTTTATCATCAGAGACAGAATTAGCCCTCAATGTCTGAACAACTTTTTTTGCAAAAATCCCTAAGCCGCGCGGTCACAATTTCAGCAAAAATCTGACGTTCTACAATTCATTCAAAAATGGCGCTGAACTGTTGCAAACAATCCCCTGAAAGGTTTTTCGGTGGAAACAGACGCGTTTTGATCATGGGAAACAGAATTAGCCCTCGACGTCTGAACAACTTTTTTTGAAAAAATCCCTAAGCCGCGCGGTCACAATTTCTTCTAAATTTCTGACGTTCTGCAATTCACTCAAAAATGGTGCTAAACAGTTGCAAACGATCCCCTGAAAGTTTTTTCGGTGGAAACAGATGCGTTTTTATCATCGGAAACAGAATTAGCCCTCGACGTCTGAACAACGTTTTTTTGAAAAAATCCCTAAGCCGCGCGGTCACAATTTCTTCTAAATTTCTGACGTTCTGCAATTCACTCAAAAATGGTGCCAAACTGCTGCAAATGATCCCCTGAAAGTTTTTTCGGTGGAAACAGATGCGTTTTTATCATGGGAAACAGAATTAGCCCTCGAAGTCTGACCACCTTTTTTTTGCAAAAATCCCTAAGCCGCGCGGTCACAATTTCTTCTAAATTTCTGACGTTCTGCAATTCATTCAAAAATGGCGCTGAACTGTTGCAAACGATCCCCTGAAATGTTTTTCAGTGGAAACAGATGCGTTTTTATCATGGGAAACAGAATTAGCCCTCAATGTCTGAACAACTTTTTTTTGCAAAAATCCCTAAGCCGGGCGGTCACAATTTCAGCAAAAATCTGACGTTCTGCAATTCACTCAAAAATGGTGCCAAACTGTTGCAAACGATCCCCTGAAAGGTTTTTCAGTGGAAACAGATGTGTTTTTATCATCGGAAATATAATTAGGCCTCAACGTCTGAACAACTTTTTTTTGCAAATTTCTTCTAAATTTCTGACGTTCTGCAATTCACTCAAAAATGGTGCTAAACTGTTGCAAACGATCCCCTGAAAGGTTTTTTGGTGGAAACAGATGCGTTTTTATCATCAGAGACAGAATTAGCCCTCAAAGTCTCAACAACTTTTTTTGCAAAAATCCCTAAGCCGCGCGGTCACAATTTCCGCAAAAATCTGACGTTCTGCAATTCATTCAAAAATGGTGCTAAACTGTTGCAAACGATCCCCTGAAAGGTTTTTCGGTGGAAACAGATGCGTTTTTATCATCGGAAACAGAATTAGCCCTCAACGTCTGAACAACTTTTTTTTGCAAAAATCCCTAAGCCGCGCGGTCACAATTTCTTCTAAATTTCTGACGTTCTGCAATTCACTCAAAAATGGTGCTAAACTGTTGCAAACGATCCCCTGAAATGTTTTTCGGTGGAAACAGATGCGTTTTTATCATCGGAGACAGAATTAGCCCTCAACGTCTGAAAAACCTTTTTTTTGCAAAAATCCCTAAACCGCGCGGTCACAATTTCAGCAAAAATCTGACGTTCTGCAATTCATTCAAAAATGGCGCTGAACTGTTGCAAACGATCCCGTGAAATGTTTTTCAGTGGAAACAGATGCGTTTTTATCATGGGAAACAGAATTAGCCCTCAATGTCTGAACAACTTTTTTTTGCAAAAATCCCTAAGCCGCGCGGTCACAATTTCAGGAAAAAACTGACGTTCTGCAATTCATTCAAAAATGGCGCTGAACTGTTGCAAACGATCCCCTGAAAGGTTTTTCGGGGGGAAAAGATGCGTTTTTATCATCGGAGACAGAATTAGCCCTCAACGTCTGAAAAACTTTTTTTTTGCAAAAATCCCTAAGCCGCGCGGTCACAATTTCAGCAAAAATCTGACGTTCTGCAATTCATTCAAAAATGGCGCTGAACTGTTGCAAACGATCCCGTGAAATGTTTTTCAGTGGAAACAGATGCGTTTTTATCATGGGAAACAGAATTAGCCCTCAATGTCTGAACAACTTTTTTTTGCAAAAATCCCTAAGCCGCGCGGTCACAATTTCAGGAAAAAACTGACGTTCTGCAATTCACTCAAAAATGGTGCCAAACTGTTGCAAACCATCCCCTGAAAGGTTTTTCGGTGGAAACAGATGTGTTTTTATCATCGGAAATGTAATTAGCCCTCAACGTCTGAACAACTTTTTTTTGCAAAAATCCCTAAGCCGCGCGGTCACAATTTCAGGAAAAATCTGACGTTCTGCAATTCACTCAAAAATGGTGCTAAACTGTTGCAAACGATCCCCTGAAAGGTTTTTCAGTGGAAACAGATGCGTTTTTATCATGGTAAACAGAATTAGCCCTCAATGTCTGAACAACTTTTTTTTGCAAAAATCCCTAAGCCGCGCGTTCACAATTTCAGGAAAAAACTGACGTTCTGCAATTCACTCAAAAATGGTGTCAAACTGTTGCAAACGATCCCCTGAAAGGTTTTTCGGTGGAAACAAATGTGTTTTTATCATCGGAAATAGAATTAGCCCTCAACGTCTGAACAACTTTTTTTTGCAAAAATCCCTAAGCCGCGCGGTCACAATTTCAGCAAAAATCTGACGTTCTGCAATTCACTCAAAAATATTGCCAAACTGTTGCAAACGATCCCCTGAAAGGTTTTTTGGTGGAAACAGATGAGTTTTTATCATGGGAAACAGAATTAGCCCTCAACGTCTGAACAACCTTTTTTTGCAAAAATCCCTAAGCCGCGCGGTCACAATTTAAGGAAAAAACTGACGTTCTGCAATTCACTCAAAAATGCTGCTAAACTGATGCAAACGATCCCCTGAAAGGTTTTTCGGTGGAAACAGATGCGTTTTTATCATGGGAAACAGAATTAGCCCTCGAAGTCTGAACAACATTTTTTTGCAAAAATCCCTAAGCCGCGCGGTCACAATTTCTTCTAAATTTCTGACGTTCTGCAGTTCATTCAAAAATGGCGCTGAACTGTTGCAAACGATCCCCTGGAAGGTTTTTCGGTGGAAACAGATGTGTTTTCATCATCGGAAATAGAATTAGCCCTCAACGTCTGAACAACTTTTTTTGATAAAATCCCTAAGCCGCGCTGTCACAATTTCAGCAAAAATCTGACGTTCCGCAATTCATTCAAAAATGGTGCTGAACTGTTGCAAACGATCCCATGAAAGGTTTTTCGGTGGAAACAGATGCGTTTTTATCATGGGAAACAGAATTAGCCCTCGACGTTTGAACAACTTTTTTTTGAAAAAACTCCTAAGCCGCGCGGTCACAATTTCAGCAAAAATCTGAGGTTCTGCAATTCACTCAAAAATGGTTCCAAACTGTTGCAAACGATCCCCTGAAAGGTTTTTCGGTGGAAACAGATGCGTTTTTATCATGGGAAACAGAATTAGCCCTCGAAGTCTGAAGAACTTTTTTTTGCAAAAATCCCTAAGCCGCGCGGTCACAATTTCTTCTAAATTTCTGACGTTCTGCAATTCACTCAAAAATGGTGCTAAACTGTTGCAAACGATCCCCTGAAAGGTTTTTCGGTGGAAACAGATGTGTTTTTATCATCGGAAATAGAATTAGCCCTGAAAGTCTGAAAACTTTTTTTGATAAAATCCCTAAGCCGCGCGGTCACAATTACAGCAAAAATCTGACGTTCTGCAATTCATTCAAAAATGGCGCTGAACTGTTGCAAACGATCCCCTGAAAGGTTTTTCGTTGGAAACAGATGCGTTTTTATCATGGGAAACAGAATTAGCCCTCAATGTCTGAACAACTTTTTTTTGCAAAAATCCCTAAGTCGCGCGGTCACAATTTCAGCAAAAATCTGACGTTCTGCAATTCACTCAAAAATGGTGCTAAACTGTTGCAAACTATCCCCTGAAAGGTTTTTTTGGTGGAAACAGATGCGTTTTTATCATCAGAGACAGAATTAGCCCTCAATGTCTGAACAACTTTTTTTGCAAAAATCCCTAAGCCGCGCGGTCACAATTTCAGCAAAAATCTGACTTTCTACAATTCATTCAAAACTGGCGCTGAACTGTTGCAAACAATCCCCTGAAAGGTTTTTCGGTGGGAACAGACGCGTTTTTATCATCGGAAACAGAATTAGCCCTCAACGTCTGAACAACTTTTTTTGAAAAAATCCCTAAGCCGCGCGGTCACAATTTCTTCTAAATTTCTGACGTTCTGCAATTCACTCAAAAATGGTGCTAAACAGTTGCAAACGATCCCCTGAAAGGTTTTTCGGTGGAAACAGATGCGTTTTTATCATCGGAAACAGAATTAGCCCTCGACGTCTGAACAACGTTTTTTTGAAAAAATCCCTAAGCCGCGCGGTCACAATTTCTTCTAAATTTCTGACGTTCTGCAATTCACTCAAAAATGGTGCCAAACTGCTGCAAATGATCCCCTGAAAGTTTTTTCGGTGGAAACAGATGCGTTTTTATCATGGGAAACAGAATTAGCCCTCGAAGTCTGACCACCTTTTTTTTGCAAAAATCCCTAAGCCGCGCGGTCACAATTTCTTCTAAATTTCTGACGTTCTGCAATTCATTCAAAAATGGCGCTGAACTGTTGCAAACGATCCCCTGAAATGTTTTTCAGTGGAAACAGATGCGTTTTTATCATGGGAAACAGAATTAGCCCTCAATGTCTGAACAACTTTTTTCTGCAAAAATCCCTAAGCCGGGCGGTCACAATTTCAGCAAAAATCTGACGTTCTGCAATTCACTCAAAAATGGTGCCAAACTGTTGCAAACGATCCCCTGAAAGGTTTTTCAGTGGAAACAGATGTGTTTTTATCATCGGAAATATAATTAGGCCTCAACGTCTGAACAACTTTTTTTTGCAAATTTCTTCTAAATTTCTGACGTTCTGCAATTCACTCAAAAATGGTGCTAAACTGTTGCAAACGATCCCCTGAAAGGTTTTTTGGTGGAAACAGATGCGTTTTTATCATCAGAGACAGAATTAGCCCTCAAAGTCTCAACAACTTTTTTTGCAAAAATCCCTAAGCCGCGCGGTCACAATTTCCGCAAAAATCTGACGTTCTGCAATTCATTCAAAAATGGTGCTAAACTGTTGCAAACGATCCCCTGAAAGGTTTTTCGGTGGAAACAGATGCGTTTTTATCATCGGAAACAGAATTAGCCCTCGACGTCTGATCAACATTTTTTTGAAAAAACCCCTAAGCCGCACGGTCACAATTTCAGCAAAAATCTGACGTTCTGCAATTCACTCAAAAATATTGCCAAACTGTTGCAAACGATCCCCTGAAAGGTTTTTTGGTGGAAACAGATGAGTTTTTATCATGGGAAACAGAATTAGCCCTCAACGTCTGAACAACCTTTTTTTGCAAAAATCCCTAAGCCGCGCGGTCACAATTTCAGGAAAAAACTCACGTTCTGCAATTCACTCAAAAATGCTGCTAAACTGTTGCAAACGATCCCCTGAAAGGTTTTTCGGTGGAAACAGATGCGTTTTTATCATCGGAAACAGAATTAGCCCTCAACGTCTCAACAACTTTTTTTTGCAAATTTCTTCTAAATTTCTGACGTTCTGCAATTCACTCAAAAATCGTGCTAAACTGTTGCAAACGATCCCCTGAATGGTTTTTCGGTGGAAACAGATGCGTTTTTATCATCGGAGACAGAATTAGCCCTCAACGTCTGAACAACTTTTTTTGCAAAAATCCCTAAGCCGCGCGGTCACAATTTCTTCTAAATTTCTGACGTTCTGCAGTTCACTCAAAAATGGTGCTAAACTGTTGCAAACGATCCCCTGGAAGGTTTTTCGGTGGAAACAGATGTGTTTTTATCATCGGAAATAGAATTAGCCCTCAACGTCTGAACAACTTTTTTTGCAAAAATCCCTAAGCCGCGCGGTCACAATTTCAGCAAAAATCTGACGTTCTGCAATTCATTCAAAAATGGCGCTGAACTGTTGCAAACGATCCCCTGAAAGGTTTTTCGGTGGAAACAGATGCGTTTTTATCATGGGAAACAGAATTAGCCCTCAACGTCTGAACAACTTTTTTTTGCAAAAATCCCTAAGCCGCGCGGTCACAATTTCAGCAAAAATCTGAGGTTCTGCAATTCACTCAAAAATGGTGCCAAACTGTTGCAAACGATACCCTTAAAGGTTTTTCGGTGGAAACAGATTCGTTTTTATCATGGGAAACAGAATAAGCCCTCAACGTCTGAACAACCTTTTCTTGCAAAAATCCCTAAGCCGCGCGGTCACAATTTCAGGAAAAAACTGACGTTCTGCAATTCACTCAAAAATGGTGCCAAACTGCTGCAAATGATCCCGTGAAAGGTTTTTCGGTGGAAACAGATGTGTTTTTATCATGGGAAACAGAATTAGCCCTCGAAGTCTGAACAACTTTTTTTTGCAAAAATCCCTAAGCCGCGCGGTGACAATTTCTTCTAAATTTCTGACGTTCTGCAATTCACTCAAAAATTGTGCTAAACTGTTGCAAACGATCCCCTGAAAGGTTTTTCGGTGGAAACAGATGTGTTTTTATCATGGGAAACAGAATTAGCCCTCGAAGTCTGAACAACTTTTTTTTGCAAAAATCCCTAAGCCGCGCGGTGACAATTTCTTCTAAATTTCTGACGTTCTGCAATTCACTCAAAAATTGTGCTAAACTGTTGCAAACGATCCGCTGAAAGGTTTTTCGGTGGAAACAGATGTGTTTTTATCATCGGAAATAGAATTAGCCCTGAAAGTCTGAAAACTTTTTTTGATAAAATCCCTAAGCCGCGCGGTCACAATTTCAGCAAAAATCTGAGGTTCTGCAATTCACTCAAAAATGGTGCCAAACTGTTGCAAACGATACCCTTAAAGGTTTTTCGGTGGAAACAGATGCGTTTTTATCATGGGAAACAGAATAAGCCCTCAACGTCTGAACAACCTTTTTTTGCAAAAATCCCTAAGCCGCGCGGTCACAATTTCAGGAAAAAACTGACCTTCTGCAATTCACTCAAAAATGGTGCCAAACTGCTGCAAATGATCCCGTGAAAGGCTTTTCGGTGGAAACAGATGCGTTTTTATCATGGGAAACAGAATTAGCCCTCGAAGTCTGAACAACTTTTTTTTGCAAAAATCCCTAAGCCGCGCGGTGACAATTTCTTCTAAATTTCTGACGTTCTGCAATTCACTCAAAAATGGTGCCAAACTGTTGCAAACGATCGCCTGAAAAGTTTTTCGGTGGAAACAGATGCGTTTTTATCATGGGAAACAGAATTAGCCCTCAATGTCTGAACAACTTTTTTTTGCAAAAATCCCTAAGCCGCGCGTTCACAATTTCAGGAAAAAACTGACGTTCTGCAATTCATTCAAAAATGGCGCTGAACTGTTGCAAACGATCCCGTGAAATGTTTTTCAGTGGAAAAAGATGCGTTTTTATCATCGGAGACAGAATTAGCCCTCAACGTCTGAAAAACTTTTTTTTTGCAAAAATCCCTAAGCCGCGCGGTCACAATTTCAGCAAAAATCTGACGTTCTGCAATTCATTCAAAAATGGCGCTGAACTGTTGCAAACGATCCCGTGAAATGTTTTTCAGTGGAAACAGATGCGTTTTTATCATGGGAAACAGAATTAGCCCTCAATGTCTGAACAACTTTTTTTTGCAAAAATCCCTAAGCCGCGCGTTCACAATTTCAGGAAAAAACTGACGTTCTGCAATTCACTCAAAAATGGTGTCAAACTGTTGCAAACGATCCCCTGAAAGGTTTTTCGGTGGAAACAAATGTGTTTTTATCATCGGAAATAGAATTAGCCCTCAACGTCTGAACAACTTTTTTTTGCAAAAATCACTAAGCCGCGCGGTCACAATTTCAGCAAAAATCTGACGTTCTGCAATTCACTCAAAAATATTGCCAAACTGTTGCAAACGATCCCCTGAAAGGTTTTTTGGTGGAAACAGATGAGTTTTTATCATGGGAAACAGAATTAGCCCTCAACGTCTGAACAACCTTTTTTTGCAAAAATCCCTAAGCCGCGCGGTCACAATTTAAGGAAAAAACTGACGTTCTGCAATTCACTCAAAAATGCTGCTAAACTGTTGCAAACGATCCCCTGAAAGGTTTTTCGGTGGAAACAGATGCGTTTTTATCATGGGAAACAGAATTAGCCCTCAACGTCTGAACAACTTTTTTTTGCAAAAATCCCTAAGCCGCGCGGTCACAATTTCTTCTAAATTTCTGACGTTCTGCAATTCACTCAAAAATGGTGCTAAACTGTTGCAAACGATCCCCTGAAAGGTTTTTCGGTGGAAACAGATGCGTTTTTATCATCGGAGACAGAATTAGCCCTCAACGTCTGAAAAACCTTTTTTTTGCAAAAATCCCTAAACCGCGCGGTCACAATTTCAGCAAAAATCTGACGTTCTGCAATTCATTCAAAAATGGCGCTGAACTGTTGCAAACGATCCCGTGAAATGTTTTTCAGTGGAAACAGATGCGTTTTTATCATGGGAAACAGAATTAGCCCTCAATGTCTGAACAACTTTTTTTTGCAAAAATCCCTAAGCCGCGCGGTCACAATTTCAGGAAAAAACTGACGTTCTGCAATTCATTCAAAAATGGCGCTGAACTGTTGCAAACGATCCCCTGAAAGGTTTTTCGGGGGAAAAAGATGCGTTTTTATCATCGGAGACAGAATTAGCCCTCAACGTCTGAAAAACTTTTTTTTTGCAAAAATCCCTAAGCCGCGCGGTCACAATTTCAGCAAAAATCTGACGTTCTGCAATTCATTCAAAAATGGCGCTGAACTGTTGCAAACGATCCCGTGAAATGTTTTTCAGTGGAAACAGATGCGTTTTTATCATGGGAAACAGAATTAGCCCTCAATGTCTGAACAACTTTTTTTTGCAAAAATCCCTAAGCCGCGCGGTCACAATTTCAGGAAAAAACTGACGTTCTGCAATTCACTCAAAAATGGTGCCAAACTGTTGCAAACGATCCCCTGAAAGCTTTTTCACTGGAAACAGATGCGTTTTGATCATGGGAAACAGAATTAGCCCTCGAAGTCTGAACAACTTTTTTTTGCAAAAATCCCTAAGCCGCGCGGTGACAATTTCTTCTAAATTTCTGACGTTCTGCAATTCACTCAAAAATGGTGCCAAACTGTTGCAAACGATCCCCTGAAAAGTTTTTCGGTGGAAACAGATGCGTTTTTATCATGGGAAACAGAATTAGCCCTCAATGTCTGAACAACTTTTTTTTGCAAAAATCCCTAAGCCGCGCGGTCACAATTTCAGGAAAAATCTGACGTCCTGCAATTCACTCAAAAATGCTGCTAAACTGTTGCAAACGATCCCCTGAAAGGCTTTTCGGTGGAAACAGATGCGTTTTTATCATCGGAAACAGAATTAGCCCTCAACGTCTCAACAACTTTTTTTTGCAAATTTCTTCTAAATTTCTGACGTTCTGCAATTCACTCAAAAATCGTGCTAAACTGTTGCAAATGATCCCGTGAAAGGCTTTTCGGTGGAAACAGATGCGTTTTTATCATGGGAAACAGAATTAGCCCTCGAAGTTTGAACAACTTTTTTTTGCAAAAATCCCTAAGCCGCGCGGTGACAATTTCTTCTAAATTTCTGACGTTCTGCAATTCACTCAAAAATTGTGCTAAACTGTTGCAAACGATCCACTGAAAGGTTTTTCGGTGGAAACAGATGTGTTTTTATCATCGGAAATAGAATTAGCCCTGAAAGTCTGAAAACTTTTTTGGATAAAATCCCTAAGCCGCGCGGTCACAATTACAGCAAAAATCTGACGTTCTGCAATTCATTCAAAAATGGCGCCAAACTGTTGAAAACGATCCCCTTAAAGGTTTTTCGGTGGAAACAGATGCGTTTTTATCATGGGAAACATAATTAGCCCTCAACGTCTGAACAACTTTTTTTTGCAAAAATCCCTAAGTCGCGCGGTCACAATTTCAGCAAAAATCTGACGTTCTGCAATTCACTCAAAAATGGTGCCAAACTGTTGCAAACGATCCCCTGAAAAGTTTTTCGGTGGAAACAGATGCGTTTTTATCATGGGAAACAGAATTAGCCCTCAATGTCTGAACAACTTTTTTTTGCAAAAATCCCTAAGCCGCGCGTTCACAATTTCAGGAAAAAACTGACGTTCTGCAATTCACTCAAAAATGGTGTCAAACTGTTGCAAACGATCCCCTGAAAGGTTTTTCGGTGGAAACAAATGTGTTTTTATCATCGGAAATAGAATTAGCCCTCAACGTCTGAACAACTTTTTTTTGCAAAAATCCCTAAGCCGCGCGGTCACAATTTCAGGAAAAATCTGACGTTCTGCAATTCACTCAAAAATGCTGCTAAACTGTTGCAAACGATCCCCTGAAAGGTTTTTCGGTGGAAACAGATGCGTTTTTATCATCGGAAACAGAATTAGCCCTCAACGTCTCAACAACTTTTTTTTGCAAATTTCTTCTAAATTTCTGACGTTCTGCAATTCACTCAAAAATCGTGCTAAACTGTTGCAAACGATCCACTGAATGGTTTTTCGGTGGAAACAGATGCGTTTTTATCATCGGAGACAGAATTAGCCCTCAAAGTCTGAACAACTTTTTTTGCAAAAATCCCTAAGCCGCGCGGTCACAATTTCTTCTAAATTTCTGACGTTCTGCAATTCACTCAAAAATGGTGCTAAACTGTTGCAAACGATCCCCTGAAAGGTTTTTCGGTGATAACAGATGCGTTTTTATCATTGGAAACAGAATTCGCCCTCGACGTCTGATCAACATTTTTTTGAAAAAACCCCTAAGCCGCGCGGTCACAATTTCAGCAAAAATCTGACGTTCTGCAATTCACTGAAAAATGTTGCCAAACTGTTGCAAACGATCCCCTGAAAGGTTTTTCGGTGGAAACAGATGAGTTTTTATCATGGGAAACAGAATTAGCCCTCAACGTCTGAACAACTTTTTTTTGCAAAAATCCCTAAGCCGCGCGGTCACAATTTCTTCTAAATTTCTGACGTTCTGCAATTCACTCAAAAATGGTGCTAAACTGTTGCAAACGATCCCCTGAAAGGTTTTTCGGTGGAAACAGATGCGTTTTTATCATCGGAGACAGAATTAGCCCTCAACGTCTGAAAAACCTTTTTTTTTGCAAAAATCCCTAAACCGCGCGGTCACAATTTCAGCAAAAATCTGACGTTCTGCAATTCATTCAAAAATGGCGCTGAACTGTTGCAAACGATCCCGTGAAATGTTTTTCAGTGGAAACAGATGCGTTTTTATCATGGGAAACAGAATTAGCCCTCCATGTCTGAACAACTTTTTTTTGCAAAAATCCCTAAGCCGCGCGGTCACAATTTCAGGAAAAAACTGACGTTCTGCAATTCATTCAAAAATGGCGCTGAACTGTTGCAAACGATCCCCTGAAAGGTTTTTCGGTGGAAAAAGATGCGTTTTTATCATCGGAGACAGAATTAGCCCTCAACGTCTGAAAAACTTTTTTTTTGCAAAAATCCCTAAGCCGCGCGGTCACAATTTCAGCAAAAATCTGACGTTCTGCAATTCATTCAAAAATGGCGCTGAACTGTTGCAAACGATCCCGTGAAATGTTTTTCAGTGGAAACAGATGCGTTTTTATCATGGGAAACAGAATTAGCCCTCAATGTCTGAACAACTTTTTTTTGCAAAAATCCCTAAGCCGCGCGGTCACAATTTCAGGAAAAAACTGACGTTCTGCAATTCACTCAAAAATGGTGCCAAACTGTTGCAAACCATCCCCTGAAAGGTTTTTCAGTGGAAACAGATGCGTTTTTATCATGGGAAACAGAATTAGCCCTCGACGTCTGAACAACTTTTTTTGAAAAAATCCCTAAGCCGCGCGGTCACAATTTCTTCTAAATTTCTGACGTTCTGCAATTCACTCAAAAATGGTGCCAAACTGTTGCAAACGATCCCCTGAAAGGTTTTTCGGTGGAAACAGATGCGTTTTTATCATGGGAAACAGAATTAGCCCTCAATGTCTGAACAAGTTTTTTTTGCAAAAATCCCTAAGCCGCGCGGTCACAATTTCAGGAAAAATCTGACGTTCTGCAATTCACTCAAAAATGGTGCTAAACTGTTGCAAACGATCCCCTGAAAGGTTTTTCAGTGGAAACAGATGCGTTTTTATCATGGGAAACAGAATTAGCCCTCAATGTCTGAACAACTTTTTTTTGCAAAAATCCCTAAGCCGCGCGGTCACAATTTCAGGAAAAAACTGACGTTCTGCAATTCACTCAAAAATGGTGCCAAACTGTTGCAAACGATCCCCTGAAAGGTTTTTCGGTGGAAACAGATGCGTTTTTATCATCGGAAACAGAATTAGCCCTCGACGTCTGATCAACATTTTTTTGAAAAAACCCGTAAGCCGCGCGGTCACAATTTCAGCAAAAATCTGACGTTCTGCAATTCACTCAAAAATGTTGCCAAACTGTTGCAAACGATCCCCTGAAAGGTTTTTTGGTGGAAACAGATGAGTTTTTATCATGGGAAACAGAATTAGCCCTCAACGTCTGAACAACCTATTTTTGCAAAAATCCCTAAGCCGCGCGGTCACAATTTCAGGAAAAAACTGACGTTCTGCAATTCACTCAAAAATGGTGCCAAACTGTTGCAAACGATCCCCTGAAACCTTTTTCGGTGGAAACAGATGCGTTTTGATCATGGGAAACATAATTAGCCCTCGACGTCTAAACAACTTTTTTTGAAAAAATCCCGAAGCCGCGCGGTCACAATTTCAGGAAAAATCTGAGGTTCTGCAATTCACTCAAAAATGGTTCCAAACTGTTGCAAACGATCCCCTGAAAAGTTTTTCGGTGGAAACAGATGCGTTTTTATCATGGGAAACAGAATTAGCCCTCAACGTCTGAACAACTTTTTTTTGCAAAAATCCCTAAGCCGCGCGGTCACAATTTCAGCAAAAATCTGAGGTTCTGCAATTCACTCAAAAATGGTGCCAAACTGTTGCAAACGATCCCCTTAAAGGTTTTTGGTGGAAACAGATGCGTTTTTATCATGGGAAACAGAATTAGCCCTCAACGTCTGAACAACCTTTTTTTGCAAAAATCCCTAAGCCGCGCGGTCACAATTTCAGGAAAAAACTGACGTTCTGCAATTCACTCAAAAATGGTGCCAAACTGTTGCAAATGCTCCCCTGAAAGGTTTTTCGGTGGAAACAGATGCGTTTTGATCATGGGAAACAGAATTAGCGCTCGACGTCTGAACAACTTTTTTTTTGCAAAAATCCCTAAACCGCGCGGTCACAATTTCAGCAAAAATCTGACGTTCTGCAATTCATTCAAAAATGGCGCTGAACTGTTGCAAACGATCCCCTGAAAAGTTTTTCGGTTGAAACAGATGCGTTTTGATCATGGGAAACAGAATTAGCCCTCGACGTCTGAACAACTTTTTTTGAAAAAATCCCTAAGCCGCGCGGTCACAATTTCAGGAAAAAACTGACGTTCTGCAATTCATTCAAAAATGGCGCTGAACTGTTGCAAACGATCCCCTGAAACGTTTTTCGGTGGAAAAAGATGCGTTTTTATCATCGGAGACAGAATTAGCCCTCAACGTCTGAAAAACTTTTTTTTTGCAAAAATCCCTAAGCCGCGCGGTCACAATTTCAGCAAAAATCTGACGTTCTGCAATTCATTCAAAAATGGCGCTGAACTGTTGCAAACGATCCCGTGAAATGTTTTTCAGTGGAAACAGATGCGTTTTTATCATGGGAAACAGAATTAGCCCTCAATGTCTGAACAACTTTTTTTTGCAAAAATCCCTAAGCCGCGCGGTCACAATTTCAGGAAAAAACTGACGTTCTGCAATTCACTCAAAAATGGTGCCAAACTGTTGCAAACGATCCCCTGAAAGGTTTTTCGGTGGAAACAGATGCGTTTTTATCATCGGAAACAGAATTAGCCCTCGACGTCTGATCAACATTTTTTTGAAAAAACCCGTAAGCCGCGCGGTCACAATTTCAGCAAAAATCTGACGTTCTGCAATTCACTCAAAAATGGTGCCAAACTGTTGCAAACCATCCCCTGAAAGGTTTTTCGGTGGAAACAGATGTGTTTTTATCATCGGAAATGTAATTAGCCCTCAACGTCTGAACAACTTTTTTTTGCAAAAATCCCTAAGCCGCGCGGTCACAATTTCAGGAAAAATCTGACGTTCTGCAATTCACTCAAAAATGGTGCTAAACTGTTGCAAACGATCCCCTGAAAGGTTTTTCGGTGGAAACAGATGCGTTTTTATCATCGGAAACAGAATTAGCCCTCGACGTCTGATCAACATTTTTTTGAAAAAACCCCTAAGCCGCGCGGTCACAATTTCAGCAAAAATCTGACGTTCTGCAATTCACTCAAAAATGTTGCCAAACTGTTGCAAACGATCCCCTTAAAGGTTTTTTGGTGGAAACAGATGAGTTTTTATCATGGGAAACAGAATTAGCCCTCAACGTCTGAACAACCTATTTTTGCAAAAATCCCTAAGCCGCGCGGTCACAATTTCAGGAAAAAACTGACGTTCTGCAATTCACTCAAAAATGGTGCCAAACTGCTGCAAATGCTCCCCTGAAAGGTTTTTCGGTGGAAACAGATGCGTTTTTATCATGGGAAACAGAATTAGCAGTCGAAGTCTGAACAACTTTTTTTTGCAAAAATCCCTCTGCCGCGCGGTCACAATTTCATGAAAAAACTGACGTTCTGCAATTCACTCAAAAATGGTGCTAAACTGTTGCAAACGATCCCCTGAAAGGTTTTTCGGTGGAAACAGATGTTTTTTTATCATCGGAAATAGAATTAGCCCTCAACGTCTGAACAACTTTTTTTGCAAAAATCCCTAAGCCGCGCGGTCACAATTTCAGGAAAAATTTGACGTTCTGCAATTCACTCAAAAATGGTGCCAAACTGCTGCAAATGCTCCCCTGAAAGGTTTTTCGGTGGAAACAGATGTGTTTTTATCATCGGAAACAGAATTAGCCCTCAACGTCTAAACAACTTTTTTTTGCAAATTTCTTCTAAATTTCTGACGTTCTGCAATTCACTCAAAAATGGTGCTGAACTGTTGCAAACGATCCCGTGAAATGTTTTTCAGTGGAAACAGATGCGTTTTTATCATGGGAAACAGAATTAGCCCTCAATGTCTGAACAACTTTTTTTTGCAAAAATCCCTAAGCCGCGCGGTCACAATTTCAGGAAAAATCTGACGTTCTGCAATTCACTCAAAAATGGTGCCAAACTGCTGCAAATGATCCCCTGAAAGGTTTTTCGGTGGAAACAGATGCGTTTTGATCATGGGAAACAGAATTTTGCAAAAATCCCTAAGCCGCGCGGTCACAATTTCAGGAAAAAACTGACGTTCTGCAAATCACTCAAAAATGGTGCCAAACTGTTGCAAATGATCCCCTGAAAGGTTTTTCGGTGGAAACAGATGTATTTTTATCATCGGAAATATAATTAGCCCTGAACGTCTGAAAAACTTTTTTTTGCAAAAATCCCTAAGCCGGGCGGTCACAATTTCAGGAAAAATCTGACGTTCTGCAATTCACTCAAAAATGGTGCCAAACTGCTGCAAATGATCCCCTGAAAGGTTTTTCGGTGGAAACAGATGCGTTTTGATCATGGGAAACAGAATTTTGCAAAAATCCCTAAGCCGCGCGGTCACAATTTCAGGAAAAAACTGACGTTCTGCAATTCACTCAAAAATGGTGCCAAACTGTTGCAAATGATCCCCTGAAAGGTTTTTCGGTGGAAACAGATGCGTTTTGATCATGGGAAACAGAATTAGCGCTCGACGTCTGAACAACTTTTTTTTTGCAAAAATCCCTAAACCGCGCGGTCACAATTTCAGCAAAAATCTGACGTTCTGCAATTCATTCAAAAATGGCGCTGAACTGTTGCAAACGATCCCGTGAAATGTTTTTCGGTTGAAACAGATGCGTTTTTATCATGGGAAACAGAATTAGCCCTCAATGTCTGAAGAACTTTTTTTTGCAAAAATCCCTAAGCCGCGCGTTCACAATTTCTTCTAAATTTCTGACGTTCTGCAATTCACTCAAAAATGGTGCTAAACTGTTGCAAACGATCCCCTGGAAGGTTTTTCGGTGGAAACAGATGTGTTTTTATCATCGGAAATAGAATTAGCCCTGAAAGTCTGAAAACTTTTTTTGATAAGATCCCTAAGCCGCGCGGTCACAATTTCAGCAAAAATCTGACGTTCTGCAATTCATTCAAAAATGGCGCTGAACTGTTGGAAACGATCCCCTGAAAGGTTTTTCGGTGGAAACAGATGCGTTTTTATCATGGGAAACAGAATTAGCCCTCGACGTCTGAACAACTTTTTTTGAAAAAATCCCTAAGCCGCGCGGTCACAATTTCTTCTAAATTTCTGACGTTCTGCAATTCACTCAAAAATGGTGCCAAACTGTTGCAAACGATCCCCTGAAAGGTTTTTCGGTGGAAACAGATGCGTTTTTATCATGGGAAACAGAATTAGCCCTCAATGTCTGAACAAGTTTTTTTTGCAAAAATCCCTAAGCCGCGCGGTCACAATTTCAGGAAAAAACTGACGTTCTGCAATTCATTCAAAAATGGCGCTGAACTGTTGCAAACGATCCCCTGAAAGGTTTTTCGGTGGAAAAAGATGCGTTTTTATCATCGGAGACAGAATTAGCCCTCAACGTCTGAAAAACTTTTTTTTTGCAAAAATCCCTAAGCCGCGCGGTCACAATTTCAGCAAAAATCTGACGTTCTGCAATTCATTCAAAAATGGCGCTGAACTGTTGCAAACGATCCCGTGAAATGTTTTTCAGTGGAAACAGATGCGTTTTTATCATGGGAAACAGAATTAGCCCTCAATGTCTGAACAACTTTTTTTTGCAAAAATCCCTAAGCCGCGCGGTCACAATTTCAGGAAAAAACTGACGTTCTGCAATTCACTCAAAAATGGTGCCAAACTGTTGCAAACCATCCCCTGAAAGGTTTTTCGGTGGAAACAGATGTGTTTTTATCATCGGAAATGTAATTAGCCCTCGACGTCTGATCAACATTTTTTTGAAAAAACCCCTAAGCCGCGCGGTCACAATTTCAGGAAAAATCTGACGTTCTGCAATTCACTCAAAAATGGTGCTAAACTGTTGCAAACGATCCCCTGAAAGGTTTTTCGGTGGAAACAGATGCGTTTTTATCATGGGAAACAGAATTAGCCCTCAACGTCTGAACAACCTATTTTTGCAAATTTCTTCTAAATTTCTGACGTTCTGCAATTCACTCAAAAATGGTGCTAAACTGTTGCAAACGATCCCCTGAAAGGTTTTTCGGTGGAAACAGATGTGTTTTTATCATCGGAAATGTAATTAGCCCTCAACGTCTGAACAACCTATTTTTGCAAAAATCCCTAAGCCGCGCGGTCACAATTTCAGGAAAAAACTGACGTTCTGCAATTCACTCAAAAATGGTGCCAAACTGCTGCAAATGCTCCCCTGAAAGGTTTTTCGGTGGAAACAGATGCGTTTTTATCATGGGAAACAGAATTAGCAGTCGAAGTCTGAACAACTTTTTTTTGCAAAAATCCCTAAGCCGCGCGGTCACAATTTCAGGAAAAAACTGACGTTCTGCAATTCACTCAAAAATGGTGCTAAACTGTTGCAAACGATCCCCTGAAAGGTTTTTCGGTGGAAACAGATGTTTTTTTATCATCGGAAATAGAATTAGCCCTCAACGTCTGAACAACTTTTTTTGCAAAAATCCCTAAGCCGCGCGGTCACAATTTCAGGAAAAATCTGACGTTCTGCAATTCACTCAAAAATGGTGCCAAACTGTTGCAAACCATCCCCTGAAAGGTTTTTCGGTGGAAACAGATGTGTTTTTATCATCGGAAATGTAATTAGCCCTCAACGTCTGAACAACTTTTTTTTGCAAAAATCCCTAAGCCGCGCGGTCACAATTTCAGGAAAAATCTGACGTTCTGCAATTCACTCAAAAATGGTGCTAAACTGTTGCAAACGATCCCCTGAAAGGTTTTTCGGTGGAAACAGATGCGTTTTTATCATCGGAAACAGAATTAGCCCTCGACGTCTGATCAACATTTTTTTGAAAAAACCCCTAAGCCGCGCGGTCACAATTTCAGCAAAAATCTGACGTTCTGCAATTCACTCAAAAATGCTGCCAAACTGTTGCAAACGATCCCCTTAAAGGTTTTTTGGTGGAAACAGATGAGTTTTTATCATGGGAAACAGAATTAGCCCTCAACGTCTGAACAACCTATTTTTGCAAAAATCCCTAAGCCGCGCGGTCACAATTTCAGGAAAAAACTGACGTTCTGCAATTCACTCAAAAATGGTGCCAAACTGCTGCAAATGCTCCCCTGAAAGGTTTTTCGGTGGAAACAGATGCGTTTTTATCATGGGAAACAGAATTAGCAGTCGAAGTCTGAACAACTTTTTTTTGCAAAAATCCCTAAACCGCGCGGTCACAATTTCAGCAAAAATCTGACGTTCTGCAATTCATTCAAAAATGGCGCTGAACTGTTGCAAACGATCCCCTGAAAAGTTTTTCGGTTGAAACAGATGCGTTTTGATCATGGGAAACAGAATTAGCCCTCGACGTCTGAACAACTTTTTTTGAAAAAATCCCTAAGCCGCGCGGTCACAATTTCAGGAAAAAACTGACGTTCTGCAATTCATTCAAAAATGGCGCTGAACTGTTGCAAACGATCCCCTGAAACGTTTTTCGGTGGAAAAAGATGCGTTTTTATCATCGGAGACAGAATTAGCCCTCAACGTCTGAAAAACTTTTTTTTTGCAAAAATCCCTAAGCCGCGCGGTCACAATTTCAGCAAAAATCTGACGTTCTGCAATTCATTCAAAAATGGCGCTGAACTGTTGCAAACGATCCCGTGAAATGTTTTTCAGTGGAAACAGATGCGTTTTTATCATGGGAAACAGAATTAGCCCTCAATGTCTGAACAACTTTTTTTTGCAAAAATCCCTAAGCCGCGCGGTCACAATTTCAGGAAAAAACTGACGTTCTGCAATTCACTCAAAAATGGTGCCAAACTGTTGCAAACGATCCCCTGAAAGGTTTTTCGGTGGAAACAGATGCGTTTTTATCATCGGAAACAGAATTAGCCCTCGACGTCTGATCAACATTTTTTTGAAAAAACCCGTAAGCCGCGCGGTCACAATTTCAGCAAAAATCTGACGTTCTGCAATTCACTCAAAAATGGTGCCAAACTGTTGCAAACCATCCCCTGAAAGGTTTTTCGGTGGAAACAGATGTGTTTTTATCATCGGAAATGTAATTAGCCCTCAACGTCTGAACAACTTTTTTTTGCAAAAATCCCTAAGCCGCGCGGTCACAATTTCAGGAAAAATCTGACGTTCTGCAATTCACTCAAAAATGGTGCTAAACTGTTGCAAACGATCCCCTGAAAGGTTTTTCGGTGGAAACAGATGCGTTTTTATCATCGGAAACAGAATTAGCCCTCGACGTCTGATCAACATTTTTTTGAAAAAACCCCTAAGCCGCGCGGTCACAATTTCAGCAAAAATCTGACGTTCTGCAATTCACTCAAAAATGTTGCCAAACTGTTGCAAACGATCCCCTTAAAGGTTTTTTGGTGGAAACAGATGAGTTTTTATCATGGGAAACAGAATTAGCCCTCAACGTCTGAACAACCTATTTTTGCAAAAATCCCTAAGCCGCGCGGTCACAATTTCAGGAAAAAACTGACGTTCTGCAATTCACTCAAAAATGGTGCCAAACTGCTGCAAATGCTCCCCTGAAAGGTTTTTCGGTGGAAACAGATGCGTTTTTATCATGGGAAACAGAATTAGCAGTCGAAGTCTGAACAACTTTTTTTTGCAAAAATCCCTCTGCCGCGCGGTCACAATTTCATGAAAAAACTGACGTTCTGCAATTCACTCAAAAATGGTGCTAAACTGTTGCAAACGATCCCCTGAAAGGTTTTTCGGTGGAAACAGATGTTTTTTTATCATCGGAAATAGAATTAGCCCTCAACGTCTGAACAACTTTTTTTGCAAAAATCCCTAAGCCGCGCGGTCACAATTTCAGGAAAAATTTGACGTTCTGCAATTCACTCAAAAATGGTGCCAAACTGCTGCAAATGCTCCCCTGAAAGGTTTTTCGGTGGAAACAGATGTGTTTTTATCATCGGAAACAGAATTAGCCCTCAACGTCTAAACAACTTTTTTTTGCAAATTTCTTCTAAATTTCTGACGTTCTGCAATTCACTCAAAAATGGTGCTGAACTGTTGCAAACGATCCCGTGAAATGTTTTTCAGTGGAAACAGATGCGTTTTTATCATGGGAAACAGAATTAGCCCTCAATGTCTGAACAACTTTTTTTTGCAAAAATCCCTAAGCCGCGCGGTCACAATTTCAGGAAAAATCTGACGTTCTGCAATTCACTCAAAAATGGTGCCAAACTGCTGCAAATGATCCCCTGAAAGGTTTTTCGGTGGAAACAGATGCGTTTTGATCATGGGAAACAGAATTTTGCAAAAATCCCTAAGCCGCGCGGTCACAATTTCAGGAAAAAACTGACGTTCTGCAAATCACTCAAAAATGGTGCCAAACTGTTGCAAATGATCCCCTGAAAGGTTTTTCGGTGGAAACAGATGTATTTTTATCATCGGAAATATAATTAGCCCTGAACGTCTGAAAAACTTTTTTTTGCAAAAATCCCTAAGCCGGGCGGTCACAATTTCAGGAAAAATCTGACGTTCTGCAATTCACTCAAAAATGGTGCCAAACTGCTGCAAATGATCCCCTGAAAGGTTTTTCGGTGGAAACAGATGCGTTTTGATCATGGGAAACAGAATTTTGCAAAAATCCCTAAGCCGCGCGGTCACAATTTCAGGAAAAAACTGACGTTCTGCAATTCACTCAAAAATGGTGCCAAACTGTTGCAAATGATCCCCTGAAAGGTTTTTCGGTGGAAACAGATGCGTTTTGATCATGGGAAACAGAATTAGCGCTCGACGTCTGAACAACTTTTTTTTTGCAAAAATCCCTAAACCGCGCGGTCACAATTTCAGCAAAAATCTGACGTTCTGCAATTCATTCAAAAATGGCGCTGAACTGTTGCAAACGATCCCGTGAAATGTTTTTCGGTTGAAACAGATGCGTTTTTATCATGGGAAACAGAATTAGCCCTCAATGTCTGAAGAACTTTTTTTTGCAAAAATCCCTAAGCCGCGCGTTCACAATTTCTTCTAAATTTCTGACGTTCTGCAATTCACTCAAAAATGGTGCTAAACTGTTGCAAACGATCCCCTGGAAGGTTTTTCGGTGGAAACAGATGTGTTTTTATCATCGGAAATAGAATTAGCCCTGAAAGTCTGAAAACTTTTTTTGATAAGATCCCTAAGCCGCGCGGTCACAATTTCAGCAAAAATCTGACGTTCTGCAATTCATTCAAAAATGGCGCTGAACTGTTGGAAACGATCCCCTGAAAGGTTTTTCGGTGGAAACAGATGCGTTTTTATCATGGGAAACAGAATTAGCCCTCGACGTCTGAACAACTTTTTTTGAAAAAATCCCTAAGCCGCGCGGTCACAATTTCTTCTAAATTTCTGACGTTCTGCAATTCACTCAAAAATGGTGCCAAACTGTTGCAAACGATCCCCTGAAAGGTTTTTCGGTGGAAACAGATGCGTTTTTATCATGGGAAACAGAATTAGCCCTCAATGTCTGAACAAGTTTTTTTTGCAAAAATCCCTAAGCCGCGCGGTCACAATTTCAGGAAAAAACTGACGTTCTGCAATTCATTCAAAAATGGCGCTGAACTGTTGCAAACGATCCCCTGAAAGGTTTTTCGGTGGAAAAAGATGCGTTTTTATCATCGGAGACAGAATTAGCCCTCAACGTCTGAAAAACTTTTTTTTTGCAAAAATCCCTAAGCCGCGCGGTCACAATTTCAGCAAAAATCTGACGTTCTGCAATTCATTCAAAAATGGCGCTGAACTGTTGCAAACGATCCCGTGAAATGTTTTTCAGTGGAAACAGATGCGTTTTTATCATGGGAAACAGAATTAGCCCTCAATGTCTGAACAACTTTTTTTTGCAAAAATCCCTAAGCCGCGCGGTCACAATTTCAGGAAAAAACTGACGTTCTGCAATTCACTCAAAAATGGTGCCAAACTGTTGCAAACCATCCCCTGAAAGGTTTTTCGGTGGAAACAGATGTGTTTTTATCATCGGAAATGTAATTAGCCCTCGACGTCTGATCAACATTTTTTTGAAAAAACCCCTAAGCCGCGCGGTCACAATTTCAGGAAAAATCTGACGTTCTGCAATTCACTCAAAAATGGTGCTAAACTGTTGCAAACGATCCCCTGAAAGGTTTTTCGGTGGAAACAGATGCGTTTTTATCATGGGAAACAGAATTAGCCCTCAACGTCTGAACAACCTATTTTTGCAAATTTCTTCTAAATTTCTGACGTTCTGCAATTCACTCAAAAATGGTGCTAAACTGTTGCAAACGATCCCCTGAAAGGTTTTTCGGTGGAAACAGATGTGTTTTTATCATCGGAAATGTAATTAGCCCTCAACGTCTGAACAACCTATTTTTGCAAAAATCCCTAAGCCGCGCGGTCACAATTTCAGGAAAAAACTGACGTTCTGCAATTCACTCAAAAATGGTGCCAAACTGCTGCAAATGCTCCCCTGAAAGGTTTTTCGGTGGAAACAGATGCGTTTTTATCATGGGAAACAGAATTAGCAGTCGAAGTCTGAACAACTTTTTTTTGCAAAAATCCCTAAGCCGCGCGGTCACAATTTCAGGAAAAAACTGACGTTCTGCAATTCACTCAAAAATGGTGCTAAACTGTTGCAAACGATCCCCTGAAAGGTTTTTCGGTGGAAACAGATGTTTTTTTATCATCGGAAATAGAATTAGCCCTCAACGTCTGAACAACTTTTTTTGCAAAAATCCCTAAGCCGCGCGGTCACAATTTCAGGAAAAATCTGACGTTCTGCAATTCACTCAAAAATGGTGCCAAACTGTTGCAAACCATCCCCTGAAAGGTTTTTCGGTGGAAACAGATGTGTTTTTATCATCGGAAATGTAATTAGCCCTCAACGTCTGAACAACTTTTTTTTGCAAAAATCCCTAAGCCGCGCGGTCACAATTTCAGGAAAAATCTGACGTTCTGCAATTCACTCAAAAATGGTGCTAAACTGTTGCAAACGATCCCCTGAAAGGTTTTTCGGTGGAAACAGATGCGTTTTTATCATCGGAAACAGAATTAGCCCTCGACGTCTGATCAACATTTTTTTGAAAAAACCCCTAAGCCGCGCGGTCACAATTTCAGCAAAAATCTGACGTTCTGCAATTCACTCAAAAATGCTGCCAAACTGTTGCAAACGATCCCCTTAAAGGTTTTTTGGTGGAAACAGATGAGTTTTTATCATGGGAAACAGAATTAGCCCTCAACGTCTGAACAACCTATTTTTGCAAAAATCCCTAAGCCGCGCGGTCACAATTTCAGGAAAAAACTGACGTTCTGCAATTCACTCAAAAATGGTGCCAAACTGCTGCAAATGCTCCCCTGAAAGGTTTTTCGGTGGAAACAGATGCGTTTTTATCATGGGAAACAGAATTAGCAGTCGAAGTCTGAACAACTTTTTTTTGCAAAAATCCCTAAGCCGCGCGGTCACAATTTCAGGAAAAAACTGACGTTCTGCAATTCACTCAAAAATGGTGCTAAACTGTTGCAAACGATCCCCTGAAAGGTTTTTCGGTGGAAACAGATGTTTTTTTATCATCGGAAATAGAATTAGCCCTCAACGTCTGAACAACTTTTTTTGCAAAAATCCCTAAGCCGCGCGGTCACAATTTCAGGAAAAATCTGACGTTCTGCAATTCACTCAAAAATGGTGCCAAACTGTTGCAAACCATCCCCTGAAAGGTTTTTCGGTGGAAACAGATGTGTTTTTATCATCGGAAATGTAATTAGCCCTCAACGTCTGAACAACTTTTTTTTGCAAAAATCCCTAAGCCGCGCGGTCACAATTTCAGGAAAAATCTGACGTTCTGCAATTCACTCAAAAATGGTGCTAAACTGTTGCAAACGATCCCCTGAAAGGTTTTTCGGTGGAAACAGATGCGTTTTTATCATCGGAAACAGAATTAGCCCTCGACGTCTCATCAACATTTTTTTGAAAAAACCCCTAAGCCGCGCGGTCACAATTTCAGCAAAAATCTGACGTTCTGCAATTCACTCAAAAATGCTGCCAAACTGTTGCAAACGATCCCCTTAAAGGTTTTTTGGTGGAAACAGATGAGTTTTTATCATGGGAAACAGAATTAGCCCTCAACGTCTGAACAACCTATTTTTGCAAAAATCCCTAAGCCGCGCGGTCACAATTTCAGGAAAAAACTGACGTTCTGCAATTCACTCAAAAATGGTGCCAAACTGCTGCAAATGCTCCCCTGAAAGGTTTTTCGGTGGAAACAGATGCGTTTTTATCATGGGAAACAGAATTAGCAGTCGAAGTCTGAACAACTTTTTTTTGCAAAAATCCCTAAGCCGCGCGGTCACAATTTCAGGAAAAAACTGACGTTCTGCAATTCACTCAAAAATGGTGCTAAACTGTTGCAAACGATCCCCTGAAAGGTTTTTCGGTGGAAACAGATTTTTTTTATCATCGGAAATAGAATTAGCCCTCAACGTCTGAACAACTTTTTTTGCAAAAATCCCTAAGCCGCGCGGTCACAATTTCAGGAAAAATCTGACGTTCTGCAATTCACTCAAAAGTTATCTGCAATTCACTCAAAAGTTAAAAACCCCTAAGCCGCGCGGTCACAATTTCAGCAAAAATCTGACGTTCTGCAATTCACTCAAAAATGCTGCCAAACTGTTGCAAACGATCCCCTTAAAGGTTTTTTGGTGGAAACAGATGAGTTTTTATCATGGGAAACAGAATTAGCCCTCAATGTCTGAACAACTTTTTTTTGCAAAAATCCCTAAGCCGCGC
Organism: Podarcis gaigeae; assembly: GCF_964106915.1. NCBI lineage: Eukaryota > Metazoa > Chordata > Lepidosauria > Squamata > Lacertidae > Podarcis > Podarcis gaigeae. The sequence goes on along the minus strand of NC_139679.1, from coordinate 9,111,646 downwards.
GGTCACAATTTCAGGAAAAAACTGACGTTCTGCAATTGATTCAAAAATGGCGCTGAACTGTTGCAAACGATCCCCTGAAAGGTTTTTCGGTGGAAAAAGATGCGTTTTTATCATCGGAGACAGAATTAGCCCTCAACGTCTGAACAACTTTTTTTTGCAAAAATCCCTAAGCCGCGCGGTCACAATTTCAGGAAAAATCTGACGTTCTGCAATTCACTCAAAAATGGTGCTAAACTGTTGCAAACGATCCCCTGAAAGGTTTTTCGGTGGAAACAGATGCGTTTTTATCATCGGAAACAGAATTAGCCCTCGACGTCTGATCAACATTTTTTTGAAAAAACCCCTAAGCCGCGCGGTCACAATTTCAGCAAAAATCTGACGTTCTGCAATTCACTCAAAAATGCTGCCAAACTGTTGCAAACGATCCCCTTAAAGGTTTTTTGGTGGAAACAGATGAGTTTTTATCATGGGAAACAGAATTAGCCCTCAACGTCTGAACAACCTATTTTTGCAAAAATCCCTAAGCCGCGCGGTCACAATTTCAGGAAAAAACTGACGTTCTGCAATTCACTCAAAAATGGTGCCAAACTGCTGCAAATGCTCCCCTGAAAGGTTTTTCGGTGGAAACAGATGCGTTTTTATCATGGGAAACAGAATTAGCAGTCGAAGTCTGAACAACTTTTTTTTGCAAAAATCCCTAAGCCGCGCGGTCACAATTTCAGGAAAAAACTGACGTTCTGCAATTCACTCAAAAATGGTGCTAAACTGTTGCAAACGATCCCCTGAAAGGTTTTTCGGTGGAAACAGATGTTTTTTTATCATCGGAAATAGAATTAGCCCTCAACGTCTGAACAACTTTTTTTGCAAAAATCCCTAAGCCGCGCGGTCACAATTTCAGGAAAAATCTGACGTTCTGCAATTCACTCAAAAATGGTGCCAAACTGCTGCAAATGCTCCCCTGAAAGGTTTTTCGGTGGAAACAGATGTGTTTTTATCATCGGAAACAGAATTAGCCCTCAACGTCTAAACAACTTTTTTTTGCAAATTTCTTCTAAATTTCTTACGTTCTGCAATTCACTCAAAAATGGTGCTGAACTGTTGCAAACGATCCCGTGAAATGTTTTTCAGTGGAAACAGATGCGTTTTTATCATGGGAAACAGAATTAGCCCTCAATGTCTGAACAACATTTTTTTTGCAAAAATTCCTAAGCCGCGCGGTCACAATTTCAGGAAAAATCTGACGTTCTGCAATTCACTCAAAAATGGTGCCAAACTGCTGCAAATGATCCCCTGAAAGGTTTTTCGGTGGAAACAGATGCGTTTTGATCATGGGAAACAGAATTTTGCAAAAATCCCTAAGCCGCGCGGTCGCAATTTCAGGAAAAAACTGACGTTCTGCAAATCACTCAAAAATGGTGCCAAACTGTTGCAAATGATCCCCTGAAAGGTTTTTCGGTGGAAACAGATGCGTTTTGATCATGGGAAACAGAATTAGCGCTCGACGTCTGAACAACTTTTTTTGAAAAAATCCCTAAGCTGCGCGGTCACAATTTCTTCTAAATTTCTGACGTTCTGCAATTCACTCAAAAATGGTGCCAAACTGTTGCAAACGATCCCCTGAAAGGTTTTTCGGTGGAAACAGATGCGTTTTTATCATCGGAAACAGAATTAGCCCTCGACGTCTGATCAACATTTTTTTGAAAAATCCCCTAAGCCGCGCGGTCACAATTTCAGCAAAAATCTGACGTTCTGCAATTCATTCAAAAATGTTGCCAAACTGTTGCAAACGATCCCCTGAAAGGTTTTTTGGTGGAAACAGATGAGTTTTTATCATGGGAAAGAGAATTAGCCCTCAACGTCTGAACAACCTATTTTTGCAAAAATCCCTAAGCCGCGCGGTCACAATTTCAGGAAAAAACTGACGTTCTGCAATTCACTCAAAAATGGTGCCAAACTGCTGCAAATGCTCCCCTGAAAGGTTTTTCGGTGGAAACAGATGCGTTTTTATCATGGGAAACAGAATTAGCAGTCGAAGTCTGAACAACTTTTTTTTGCAAAAATCCCTAAGCCGCGCGGTCACAATTTCTTCTAAATTTCTGACGTTCTGCAATTCACTCAAAAATGGTGCTAAACTGTTGCAAACGATCCCCTGAAAGGTTTTTCGGTGGAAACAGATGTGTTTTTATCATCGGAAATAGAATTAGCCCTGAAAGTCTGAAAACTTTTTTTGATAAAATCCCTAAACCGCGCGGTCACAATTTCATCAAAAATCTGACGTTCTGCAATTCACTCAAAAATGGTGCTAAACTGTTGCAAATGATCCCCTGAAAGGTTTTTCGGTGGAAACAGATGCGTTTTGATCATGGGAAACAGAATTAGCGCTCGACGTCTGAACAACTTTTTTTGAAAAAATCCCTAAGCTGCGCGGTCACAATTTCTTCTAAATTTCTGACGTTCTGCAATTCACTCAAAAATGGTGCTAAACTGTTGCAAACGATCCCCTGAAAGGTTTTTCGGTGGAAACAGATGCGTTTTTATCATCGGAAACAGAATTAGCCCTCGACGTCTGATCAACATTTTTTTGAAAAATCCCCTAAGCCGCGCGGTCACAATTTCAGCAAAAATCTGACGTTCTGCAATTCATTCAAAAATGTTGCCAAACTGTTGCAAACGATCCCCTGAAAGGTTTTTTGGTGGAAACAGATGAGTTTTTATCATGGGAAAGAGAATTAGCCCTCAACGTCTGAACAACCTATTTTTGCAAAAATCCCTAAGCCGCGCGGTCACAATTTCAGGAAAAAACTGACGTTCTGCAATTCACTCAAAAATGGTGCCAAACTGCTGCAAATGCTCCCCTGAAAGGTTTTTCGGTGGAAACAGATGCGTTTTTATCATGGGAAACAGAATTAGCAGTCGAAGTCTGAACAACTTTTTTTTGCAAAAATCCCTAAGCCGCGCGGTCACAATTTCAGGAAAAAACTGACGTTCTGCAATTCACTCAAAAATGGTGCTAAACTGTTGCAAACGATCCCCTGAAAGGTTTTTCGGTGGAAACAGATGTTTTTTTATCATCGGAAATAGAATTAGCCCTCAACGTCTGAACAACTTTTTTTGCAAAAATCCCTAAGCCGCGCGGTCACAATTTCAGGAAAAATCTGACGTTCTGCAATTCACTCAAAAATGGTGCCAAACTGTTGCAAACCATCCCCTGAAAGGTTTTTCGGTGGAAACAGATGTGTTTTTATCATCGGAAATGTAATTAGCCCTCAACGTCTGAACAACTTTTTTTTGCAAAAATCCCTAAGCCGCGCGGTCACAATTTCAGGAAAAATCTGACGTTCTGCAATTCACTCAAAAATGGTGCTAAACTGTTGCAAACGATCCCCTGAAAGGTTTTTCGGTGGAAACAGATGCGTTTTTATCATCGGAAACAGAATTAGCCCTCGACGTCTCATCAACATTTTTTTGAAAAAACCCCTAAGCCGCGCGGTCACAATTTCAGCAAAAATCTGACGTTCTGCAATTCACTCAAAAATGCTGCCAAACTGTTGCAAACGATCCCCTTAAAGGTTTTTTGGTGGAAACAGATGAGTTTTTATCATGGGAAACAGAATTAGCCCTCAACGTCTGAACAACCTATTTTTGCAAAAATCCCTAAGCCGCGCGGTCACAATTTCAGGAAAAAACTGACGTTCTGCAATTCACTCAAAAATGGTGCCAAACTGCTGCAAATGCTCCCCTGAAAGGTTTTTCGGTGGAAACAGATGCGTTTTTATCATGGGAAACAGAATTAGCAGTCGAAGTCTGAACAACTTTTTTTTGCAAAAATCCCTAAGCCGCGCGGTCACAATTTCAGGAAAAAACTGACGTTCTGCAATTCACTCAAAAATGGTGCTAAACTGTTGCAAACGATCCCCTGAAAGGTTTTTCGGTGGAAACAGATTTTTTTTATCATCGGAAATAGAATTAGCCCTCAACGTCTGAACAACTTTTTTTGCAAAAATCCCTAAGCCGCGCGGTCACAATTTCAGGAAAAATCTGACGTTCTGCAATTCACTCAAAAGTTATCTGCAATTCACTCAAAAGTTAAAAATCCCTAAGCCGCGCGGTCACAATTTCAGCAAAAATCTGACGTTCTGCAATTCACTCAAAAATGCTGCCAAACTGTTGCAAACGATCCCCTTAAAGGTTTTTTGGTGGAAACAGATGAGTTTTTATCATGGGAAACAGAATTAGCCCTCAATGTCTGAACAACTTTTTTTTGCAAAAATCCCTAAGCCGCGCGGTCACAATTTCAGGAAAAAACTGACGTTCTGCAATTGATTCAAAAATGGCGCTGAACTGTTGCAAACGATCCCCTGAAAGGTTTTTCGGTGGAAAAAGATGCGTTTTTATCATCGGAGACAGAATTAGCCCTCAACGTCTGAACAACTTTTTTTTGCAAAAATCCCTAAGCCGCGCGGTCACAATTTCAGGAAAAATCTGACGTTCTGCAATTCACTCAAAAATGGTGCTAAACTGTTGCAAACGATCCCCTGAAAGGTTTTTCGGTGGAAACAGATGCGTTTTTATCATCGGAAACAGAATTAGCCCTCGACGTCTGATCAACATTTTTTTGAAAAAACCCCTAAGCCGCGCGGTCACAATTTCAGCAAAAATCTGACGTTCTGCAATTCACTCAAAAATGCTGCCAAACTGTTGCAAACGATCCCCTTAAAGGTTTTTTGGTGGAAACAGATGAGTTTTTATCATGGGAAACAGAATTAGCCCTCAACGTCTGAACAACCTATTTTTGCAAAAATCCCTAAGCCGCGCGGTCACAATTTCAGGAAAAAACTGACGTTCTGCAATTCACTCAAAAATGGTGCCAAACTGCTGCAAATGCTCCCCTGAAAGGTTTTTCGGTGGAAACAGATGCGTTTTTATCATGGGAAACAGAATTAGCAGTCGAAGTCTGAACAACTTTTTTTTGCAAAAATCCCTAAGCCGCGCGGTCACAATTTCAGGAAAAAACTGACGTTCTGCAATTCACTCAAAAATGGTGCTAAACTGTTGCAAACGATCCCCTGAAAGGTTTTTCGGTGGAAACAGATGTTTTTTTATCATCGGAAATAGAATTAGCCCTCAACGTCTGAACAACTTTTTTTGCAAAAATCCCTAAGCCGCGCGGTCACAATTTCAGGAAAAATCTGACGTTCTGCAATTCACTCAAAAATGGTGCCAAACTGCTGCAAATGCTCCCCTGAAAGGTTTTTCGGTGGAAACAGATGTGTTTTTATCATCGGAAACAGAATTAGCCCTCAACGTCTAAACAACTTTTTTTTGCAAATTTCTTCTAAATTTCTTACGTTCTGCAATTCACTCAAAAATGGTGCTGAACTGTTGCAAACGATCCCGTGAAATGTTTTTCAGTGGAAACAGATGCGTTTTTATCATGGGAAACAGAATTAGCCCTCAATGTCTGAACAACATTTTTTTTGCAAAAATTCCTAAGCCGCGCGGTCACAATTTCAGGAAAAATCTGACGTTCTGCAATTCACTCAAAAATGGTGCCAAACTGCTGCAAATGATCCCCTGAAAGGTTTTTCGGTGGAAACAGATGCGTTTTGATCATGGGAAACAGAATTTTGCAAAAATCCCTAAGCCGCGCGGTCGCAATTTCAGGAAAAAACTGACGTTCTGCAAATCACTCAAAAATGGTGCCAAACTGTTGCAAATGATCCCCTGAAAGGTTTTTCGGTAGAAACAGATGCGTTTTGATCATGGGAAACAGAATTAGCGCTCGACGTCTGAACAACTTTTTTTGAAAAAATCCCTAAGCTGCGCGGTCACAATTTCTTCTAAATTTCTGACGTTCTGCAATTCACTCAAAAATGGTGCTAAACTGTTGCAAACGATCCCCTGAAAGGTTTTTCGGTGGAAACAGATGCGTTTTTATCATCGGAAACAGAATTAGCCCTCGACGTCTGATCAACATTTTTTTGAAAAATCCCCTAAGCCGCGCGGTCACAATTTCAGCAAAAATCTGACGTTCTGCAATTCATTCAAAAATGTTGCCAAACTGTTGCAAACGATCCCCTGAAAGGTTTTTTGGTGGAAACAGATGAGTTTTTATCATGGGAAAGAGAATTAGCCCTCAACGTCTGAACAACCTATTTTTGCAAAAATCCCTAAGCCGCGCGGTCACAATTTCAGGAAAAAACTGACGTTCTGCAATTCACTCAAAAATGGTGCCAAACTGCTGCAAATGCTCCCCTGAAAGGTTTTTCGGTGGAAACAGATGCGTTTTTATCATGGGAAACAGAATTAGCAGTCGAAGTCTGAACAACTTTTTTTTGCAAAAATCCCTAAGCCGCGCGGTCACAATTTCTTCTAAATTTCTGACGTTCTGCAATTCACTCAAAAATGGTGCTAAACTGTTGCAAACGATCCCCTGAAAGGTTTTTCGGTGGAAACAGATGTGTTTTTATCATCGGAAATAGAATTAGCCCTGAAAGTCTGAAAACTTTTTTTGATAAAATCCCTAAACCGCGCGGTCACAATTTCATCAAAAATCTGACGTTCTGCAATTCACTCAAAAATGGTGCTAAACTGTTGCAAATGATCCCCTGAAAGGTTTTTCGGTGGAAACAGATGCGTTTTGATCATGGGAAACAGAATTAGCGCTCGACGTCTGAACAACTTTTTTTGAAAAAACCCCTAAGCCGCGCGGTCACAATTTCAGCAAAAATCTGACGTTCTGCAATTCACTCAAAAATGCTGCCAAACTGTTGCAAACGATCCCCTTAAAGGTTTTTTGGTGGAAACAGATGCGTTTTTATCATGGGAAACAGAATTAGCCCTCAATGTCTGAACAACATTTTTTTTGCAAAAATTCCTAAGCCGCGCGGTCACAATTTCAGGAAAAATCTGACGTTCTGCAATTCACTCAAAAATGGTGCCAAACTGCTGCAAATGATCCCCTGAAAGGTTTTTCGGTGGAAACAGATGCGTTTTGATCATGGGAAACAGAATTTTGCAAAAATCCCTAAGCCGCGCGGTCGCAATTTCAGGAAAAAACTGACGTTCTGCAAATCACTCAAAAATGGTGCCAAACTGTTGCAAATGATCCCCTGAAAGGTTTTTCGGTGGAAACAGATGCGTTTTGATCATGGGAAACAGAATTAGCGCTCGACGTCTGAACAACTTTTTTTGAAAAAATCCCTAAGCTGCGCGGTCACAATTTCTTCTAAATTTCTGACGTTCTGCAATTCACTCAAAAATGGTGCTAAACTGTTGCAAACGATCCCCTGAAAGGTTTTTCGGTGGAAACAGATGCGTTTTTATCATCGGAAACAGAATTAGCCCTCGACGTCTGATCAACATTTTTTTGAAAAATCCCCTAAGCCGCGCGGTCACAATTTCAGCAAAAATCTGACGTTCTGCAATTCATTCAAAAATGTTGCCAAACTGTTGCAAACGATCCCCTGAAAGGTTTTTTGGTGGAAACAGATGAGTTTTTATCATGGGAAAGAGAATTAGCCCTCAACGTCTGAACAACCTATTTTTGCAAAAATCCCTAAGCCGCGCGGTCACAATTTCAGGAAAAAACTGACGTTCTGCAATTCACTCAAAAATGGTGCCAAACTGCTGCAAATGCTCCCCTGAAAGGTTTTTCGGTGGAAACAGATGCGTTTTTATCATGGGAAACAGAATTAGCAGTCGAAGTCTGAACAACTTTTTTTTGCAAAAATCCCTAAGCCGCGCGGTCACAATTTCTTCTAAATTTCTGACGTTCTGCAATTCACTCAAAAATGGTGCTAAACTGTTGCAAACGATCCCCTGAAAGGTTTTTCGGTGGAAACAGATGTGTTTTTATCATCGGAAATAGAATTAGCCCTGAAAGTCTGAAAACTTTTTTTGATAAAATCCCTAAACCGCGCGGTCACAATTTCATCAAAAATCTGACGTTCTGCAATTCACTCAAAAATGGTGCTAAACTGTTGCAAATGATCCCCTGAAAGGTTTTTCGGTGGAAACAGATGCGTTTTGATCATGGGAAACAGAATTAGCGCTCGACGTCTGAACAACTTTTTTTGAAAAAACCCCTAAGCCGCGCGGTCACAATTTCAGCAAAAATCTGACGTTCTGCAATTCACTCAAAAATGCTGCCAAACTGTTGCAAACGATCCCCTTAAAGGTTTTTTGGTGGAAACAGATGAGTTTTTATCATGGGAAACAGAATTAGCCCTCAACGTCTGAACAACCTATTTTTGCAAAAATCCCTAAGCCGCGCGGTCACAATTTCAGGAAAAAACTGACGTTCTGCAATTCACTCAAAAATGGTGCCAAACTGCTGCAAATGCTCCCCTGAAAGGTTTTTCGGTGGAAACAGATGCGTTTTTATCATGGGAAACAGAATTAGCAGTCGAAGTCTGAACAACTTTTTTTTGCAAAAATCCCTAAGCCGCGCGGTCACAATTTCAGGAAAAAACTGACGTTCTGCAATTCACTCAAAAATGGTGCTAAACTGTTGCAAACGATCCCCTGAAAGGTTTTTCGGTGGAAACAGATTTTTTTTATCATCGGAAATAGAATTAGCCCTCAACGTCTGAACAACTTTTTTTGCAAAAATCCCTAAGCCGCGCGGTCACAATTTCAGGAAAAATCTGACGTTCTGCAATTCACTCAAAAGTTATCTGCAATTCACTCAAAAGTTAAAAACCCCTAAGCCGCGCGGTCACAATTTCAGCAAAAATCTGACGTTCTGCAATTCACTCAAAAATGCTGCCAAACTGTTGCAAACGATCCCCTTAAAGGTTTTTTGGTGGAAACAGATGAGTTTTTATCATGGGAAACAGAATTAGCCCTCAATGTCTGAACAACTTTTTTTTGCAAAAATCCCTAAGCCGCGCGGTCACAATTTCAGGAAAAAACTGACGTTCTGCAATTGATTCAAAAATGGCGCTGAACTGTTGCAAACGATCCCCTGAAAGGTTTTTCGGTGGAAAAAGATGCGTTTTTATCATCGGAGACAGAATTAGCCCTCAACGTCTGAACAACTTTTTTTTGCAAAAATCCCTAAGCCGCGCGGTCACAATTTCAGGAAAAATCTGACGTTCTGCAATTCACTCAAAAATGGTGCTAAACTGTTGCAAACGATCCCCTGAAAGGTTTTTCGGTGGAAACAGATGCGTTTTTATCATCGGAAACAGAATTAGCCCTCGACGTCTGATCAACATTTTTTTGAAAAAACCCCTAAGCCGCGCGGTCACAATTTCAGCAAAAATCTGACGTTCTGCAATTCACTCAAAAATGCTGCCAAACTGTTGCAAACGATCCCCTTAAAGGTTTTTTGGTGGAAACAGATGAGTTTTTATCATGGGAAACAGAATTAGCCCTCAACGTCTGAACAACCTATTTTTGCAAAAATCCCTAAGCCGCGCGGTCACAATTTCAGGAAAAAACTGACGTTCTGCAATTCACTCAAAAATGGTGCCAAACTGCTGCAAATGCTCCCCTGAAAGGTTTTTCGGTGGAAACAGATGCGTTTTTATCATGGGAAACAGAATTAGCAGTCGAAGTCTGAACAACTTTTTTTTGCAAAAATCCCTAAGCCGCGCGGTCACAATTTCAGGAAAAAACTGACGTTCTGCAATTCACTCAAAAATGGTGCTAAACTGTTGCAAACGATCCCCTGAAAGGTTTTTCGGTGGAAACAGATGTTTTTTTATCATCGGAAATAGAATTAGCCCTCAACGTCTGAACAACTTTTTTTGCAAAAATCCCTAAGCCGCGCGGTCACAATTTCAGGAAAAATCTGACGTTCTGCAATTCACTCAAAAATGGTGCCAAACTGCTGCAAATGCTCCCCTGAAAGGTTTTTCGGTGGAAACAGATGTGTTTTTATCATCGGAAACAGAATTAGCCCTCAACGTCTAAACAACTTTTTTTTGCAAATTTCTTCTAAATTTCTTACGTTCTGCAATTCACTCAAAAATGGTGCTGAACTGTTGCAAACGATCCCGTGAAATGTTTTTCAGTGGAAACAGATGCGTTTTTATCATGGGAAACAGAATTAGCCCTCAATGTCTGAACAACATTTTTTTTGCAAAAATTCCTAAGCCGCGCGGTCACAATTTCAGGAAAAATCTGACGTTCTGCAATTCACTCAAAAATGGTGCCAAACTGCTGCAAATGATCCCCTGAAAGGTTTTTCGGTGGAAACAGATGCGTTTTGATCATGGGAAACAGAATTTTGCAAAAATCCCTAAGCCGCGCGGTCGCAATTTCAGGAAAAAACTGACGTTCTGCAAATCACTCAAAAATGGTGCCAAACTGTTGCAAATGATCCCCTGAAAGGTTTTTCGGTGGAAACAGATGCGTTTTGATCATGGGAAACAGAACTAGCGCTCGACGTCTGAACAACTTTTTTTGAAAAAATCCCTAAGCTGCGCGGTCACAATTTCTTCTAAATTTCTGACGTTCTGCAATTCACTCAAAAATGGTGCTAAACTGTTGCAAACGATCCCCTGAAAGGTTTTTCGGTGGAAACAGATGCGTTTTTATCATCGGAAACAGAATTAGCCCTCGACGTCTGATCAACATTTTTTTGAAAAATCCCCTAAGCCGCGCGGTCACAATTTCAGCAAAAATCTGACGTTCTGCAATTCATTCAAAAATGTTGCCAAACTGTTGCAAACGATCCCCTGAAAGGTTTTTTGGTGGAAACAGATGAGTTTTTATCATGGGAAAGAGAATTAGCCCTCAACGTCTGAACAACCTATTTTTGCAAAAATCCCTAAGCCGCGCGGTCACAATTTCAGGAAAAAACTGACGTTCTGCAATTCACTCAAAAATGGTGCCAAACTGCTGCAAATGCTCCCCTGAAAGGTTTTTCGGTGGAAACAGATGCGTTTTTATCATGGGAAACAGAATTAGCAGTCGAAGTCTGAACAACTTTTTTTTGCAAAAATCCCTAAGCCGCGCGGTCACAATTTCTTCTAAATTTCTGACGTTCTGCAATTCACTCAAAAATGGTGCTAAACTGTTGCAAACGATCCCCTGAAAGGTTTTTCGGTGGAAACAGATGTGTTTTTATCATCGGAAATAGAATTAGCCCTGAAAGTCTGAAAACTTTTTTTGATAAAATCCCTAAACCGCGCGGTCACAATTTCATCAAAAATCTGACGTTCTGCAATTCACTCAAAAATGGTGCTAAACTGTTGCAAATGATCCCCTGAAAGGTTTTTCGGTGGAAACAGATGCGTTTTGATCATGGGAAACAGAATTAGCGCTCGACGTCTGAACAACTTTTTTTGAAAAAATCCCTAAGCTGCGCGGTCACAATTTCTTCTAAATTTCTGACGTTCTGCAATTCACTCAAAAATGGTGCTAAACTGTTGCAAACGATCCCCTGAAAGGTTTTTCGGTGGAAACAGATGCGTTTTTATCATCGGAAACAGAATTAGCCCTCGACGTCTGATCAACATTTTTTTGAAAAATCCCCTAAGCCGCGCGGTCACAATTTCAGCAAAAATCTGACGTTCTGCAATTCATTCAAAAATGTTGCCAAACTGTTGCAAACGATCCCCTGAAAGGTTTTTTGGTGGAAACAGATGAGTTTTTATCATGGGAAAGAGAATTAGCCCTCAACGTCTGAACAACCTATTTTTGCAAAAATCCCTAAGCCGCGCGGTCACAATTTCAGGAAAAAACTGACGTTCTGCAATTCACTCAAAAATGGTGCCAAACTGCTGCAAATGCTCCCCTGAAAGGTTTTTCGGTGGAAACAGATGCGTTTTTATCATGGGAAACAGAATTAGCAGTCGAAGTCTGAACAACTTTTTTTTGCAAAAATCCCTAAGCCGCGCGGTCACAATTTCAGCAAAAATCTGACGTCCTGCAATTCACGCAAAAATGGTGCCAAACTGTTGCAAACGATCCCCTGAAAGGTTTTTCGGTGGAAACAGATGCGTTTTTATCATCGGAGACCGAATTAGCCCTCAACGTCTAAACAACTTTTTTTTGCAAATTTCTTCTAAATTTCTGACGTTCTGCAATTCACTCAAAAATGGTGCTAAACTGTTGCAAACGATCCCCTGAAAGGTTTTTCGGTGGAAACAGATGCGTTTTTATCATCGGAGACAGAATTAGCCCTCAATGTCTGAACAACTTTTTTTGATAAAATCCCTAAGCCGCGCGGTCACAATTTCAGGAAAAAACTGACGTTCTGCAATTGATTCAAAAATGGCGCTGAACTGTTGCAAACGATCCCCTGAAAGGTTTTTCGGTGGAAAAAGATGTGTTTTTATCATCGGAGACAGAATTAGCCCTCAACGTCTGAAAAACTTTTTTTTGCAAAAATCCCTAAGCCGCGCGGTCACAATTTCTTCTAAATTTCTGACGTTCTGCAATTCACTCAAAAATGGTGCTAAACTGTTGCAAACGATCCCCTGAAAGGTTTTTCGGTGGAAACAGATGTGTTTTTATCATCGGAAATGTAATTAGCCCTCAACGTCTGAACAACTTTTTTTTGCAAAAATCCCTAAGCCGCGCGGTCACAATTTCAGGAAAAATCTGACGTTCTGCAATTCACTCAAAAATGGTGCCAAACTGCTGCAAATGCTCCCCTGAAAGGTTTTTCGGTGGAAACAGATGCGTTTTTATCATGGGAAACAGAATTAGCAGTCGAAGTCTGAACAACTTTTTTTTGCAAAAATCCCTAAGCCGCGCGGTCACAATTTCTTCTAAATTTCTGACGTTCTGCAATTCACTCAAAAATGGTGCTAAACTGTTGCAAACGATCCCCTGAAAGGTTTTTCGGTGGAAACAGATGTGTTTTTATCATCGGAAATAGAATTAGCCCTGAAAGTCTGAAAACTTTTTTTGATAAAATCCCTAAACCGCGCGGTCACAATTTCATCAAAAATCTGACGTTCTGCAATTCATTCAAAAATGGCGCTGAACTGTTGCAAACGATCCCCTGAAAGGTTTTTCGGTGGAAACAGATGCGTTTTTATCATGGGAAACAGAATTAGCCCTCGAAGTCTGAACAACTTTTTTTGAAAAAATCCCTAAGCTGCGCGGTCACAATTTCTTCTAAATTTCTGACGTTCTGCAATTCACTCAAAAATGGTGCTAAACTGTTGCAAACGATCCCCTGAAAGGTTTTTCGGTGGAAACAGATGCGTTTTTATCATCGGAAACAGAATTAGCCCTCGACGTCTGATCAACATTTTTTTGAAAAATCCCCTAAGCCGCGCGGTCACAATTTCAGCAAAAATCTGACGTTCTGCAATTCATTCAAAAATGTTGCCAAACTGTTGCAAACGATCCCCTGAAAGGTTTTTTGGTGGAAACAGATGAGTTTTTATCATGGGAAAGAGAATTAGCCCTCAACGTCTGAACAACCTATTTTTGCAAAAATCCCTAAGCCGCGCGGTCACAATTTCAGGAAAAAACTGACGTTCTGCAATTCACTCAAAAATGGTGCCAAACTGCTGCAAATGCTCCCCTGAAAGGTTTTTCGGTGGAAACAGATGCGTTTTTATCATGGGAAACAGAATTAGCAGTCGAAGTCTGAACAACTTTTTTTTGCAAAAATCCCTAAGCCGCGCGGTCACAATTTCAGCAAAAATCTGACGTCCTGCAATTCACGCAAAAATGGTGCCAAACTGTTGCAAACGATCCCCTGAAAGGTTTTTCGGTGGAAACAGATGCGTTTTTATCATCGGAGACCGAATTAGCCCTCAACGTCTAAACAACTTTTTTTTGCAAATTTCTTCTAAATTTCTGACGTTCTGCAATTCACTCAAAAATGGTGCTAAACTGTTGCAAACGATCCCCTGAAAGGTTTTTCGGTGGAAACAGATGCGTTTTTATCATCGGAGACAGAATTAGCCCTCAATGTCTGAACAACTTTTTTTGATAAAATCCCTAAGCCGCGCGGTCACAATTTCAGGAAAAAACTGACGTTCTGCAATTGATTCAAAAATGGCGCTGAACTGTTGCAAACGATCCCCTGAAAGGTTTTTCGGTGGAAAAAGATGTGTTTTTATCATCGGAGACAGAATTAGCCCTCAACGTCTGAAAAACTTTTTTTTGCAAAAATCCCTAAGCCGCGCGGTCACAATTTCTTCTAAATTTCTGACGTTCTGCAATTCACTCAAAAATGGTGCTAAACTGTTGCAAACGATCCCCTGAAAGGTTTTTCGGTGGAAACAGATGTGTTTTTATCATCGGAAATGTAATTAGCCCTCAACGTCTGAACAACTTTTTTTTGCAAAAATCCCTAAGCCGCGCGGTCACAATTTCAGGAAAAATCTGACGTTCTGCAATTCACTCAAAAATGGTGCCAAACTGCTGCAAATGCTCCCCTGAAAGGTTTTTCGGTGGAAACAGATGCGTTTTTATCATGGGAAACAGAATTAGCAGTCGAAGTCTGAACAACTTTTTTTTGCAAAAATCCCTAAGCCGCGCGGTCACAATTTCTTCTAAATTTCTGACGTTCTGCAATTCACTCAAAAATGGTGCTAAACTGTTGCAAACGATCCCCTGAAAGGTTTTTCGGTGGAAACAGATGTGTTTTTATCATCGGAAATAGAATTAGCCCTGAAAGTCTGAAAACTTTTTTTGATAAAATCCCTAAACCGCGCGGTCACAATTTCATCAAAAATCTGACGTTCTGCAATTCATTCAAAAATGGCGCTGAACTGTTGCAAACGATCCCCTGAAAGGTTTTTCGGTGGAAACAGATGCGTTTTTATCATGGGAAACAGAATTAGCCCTCGAAGTCTGAACAACTTTTTTTTGCAAAAATCCCTAAGCCGCGCGGTCACAATTTCAGCAAAAATCTGACGTCCTGCAATTCACGCAAAAATGGTGCCAAACTGTTGCAAACGATCCCCTGAAAGGTTTTTCGGTGGAAACAGATGCGTTTTTATCATCGGACACCGAATTAGCCCTCAACGTCTAAACAACTTTTTTTTGCAAATTTCTTCTAAATTTCTGACGTTCTGCAATTCACTCAAAAATGGTGCTAAACTGTTGCAAACGATCCCCTGAAAGGTTTTTCGGTGGAAACAGATGCGTTTTTATCATCGGAGACAGAATTAGCCCTCAATGTCTGAACATCTTTTTTTGATAAAATCCCTAAGCCGCGCGGTCACAATTTCAGGAAAAAACTGACGTTCTGCAATTGATTCAAAAATGGCGCTGAACTGTTGCAAACGATCCCCTGAAAGGTTTTTCGGTGGAAAAAGATGCGTTTTTATCATCGGAGACAGAATTAGCCCTCAACGTCTGAAAAACTTTTTTTTGCAAAAATCCCTAAGCCGCGCGGTCACAATTTCTTCTAAATTTCTGACGTTCTGCAATTCACTCAAAAATGGTGCTAAACTGTTGCAAACGATCCCCTGAAAGGTTTTTCGGTGGAAACAGATGTGTTTTTATCATCGGAAATGTAATTAGCCCTCAACGTCTGAACAACTTTTTTTTGCAAAAATCCCTAAGCCGCGCGGTCACAATTTCAGGAAAAATCTGACGTTCTGCAATTCACTCAAAAATGGTGCTAAACTGTTGCAAACGATCCCCTGAAAGGTTTTTCGGTGGAAACAGATGCGTTTTTATCATCGGAAACAGAATTAGCCCTCGACGTCTGATCAACATTTTTTTGAAAAAACCCCTAAGCCGCGCGGTCACAATTTCAGCAAAAATCTGACGTTCTGCAATTCACTCAAAAATGCTGCCAAACTGTTGCAAACGATCCCCTTAAAGGTTTTTTGGTGGAAACAGATGAGTTTTTATCATGGGAAACAGAATTAGCCCTCAACGTCTGAACAACCTATTTTTGCAAAAATCCCTAAGCCGCGCGGTCACAATTTCAGGAAAAAACTGACGTTCTGCAATTCACTCAAAAATGGTGCCAAACTGCTGCAAATGCTCCCCTGAAAGGTTTTTCGGTGGAAACAGATGCGTTTTTATCATGGGAAACAGAATTAGCAGTCGAAGTCTGAACAACTTTTTTTTGCAAAAATCCCTAAGCCGCGCGGTCACAATTTCAGGAAAAAACTGACGTTCTGCAATTCACTCAAAAATGGTGCTAAACTGTTGCAAACGATCCCCTGAAAGGTTTTTCGGTGGAAACAGATGTTTTTTTATCATCGGAAATAGAATTAGCCCTCAACGTCTGAACAACTTTTTTTGCAAAAATCCCTAAGCCGCGCGGTCACAATTTCAGGAAAAATCTGACGTTCTGCAATTCACTCAAAAATGGTGCCAAACTGTTGCAAACCATCCCCTGAAAGGTTTTTCGGTGGAAACAGATGTGTTTTTATCATCGGAAATGTAATTAGCCCTCAACGTCTGAACAACTTTTTTTTGCAAAAATCCCTAAGCCGCGCGGTCACAATTTCAGGAAAAATCTGACGTTCTGCAATTCACTCAAAAATGGTGCTAAACTGTTGCAAACGATCCCCTGAAAGGTTTTTCGGTGGAAACAGATGCGTTTTTATCATGGGAAACAGAATTAGCAGTCGAAGTCTGAACAACTTTTTTTTGCAAAAATCCCTAAGCCGCGCGGTCACAATTTCAGCAAAAATCTGACGTCCTGCAATTCACGCAAAAATGGTGCCAAACTGTTGCAAACGATCCCCTGAAAGGTTTTTCGGTGGAAACAGATGCGTTTTTATCATCGGAGACCGAATTAGCCCTCAACGTCTAAACAACTTTTTTTTGCAAATTTCTTCTAAATTTCTGACGTTCTGCAATTCACTCAAAAATGGTGCTAAACTGTTGCAAACGATCCCCTGAAAGGTTTTTCGGTGGAAACAGATGCGTTTTTATCATCGGAGACAGAATTAGCCCTCAATGTCTGAACAACTTTTTTTGATAAAATCCCTAAGCCGCGCGGTCACAATTTCAGGAAAAAACTGAGGTTCTGCAATTGATTCAAAAATGGCGCTGAACTGTTGCAAACGATCCCCTGAAAGGTTTTTCGGTGGAAAAAGATGTGTTTTTATCATCGGAGACAGAATTAGCCCTCAACGTCTGAAAAACTTTTTTTTGCAAAAATCCCTAAGCCGCGCGGTCACAATTTCTTCTAAATTTCTGACGTTCTGCAATTCACTCAAAAATGGTGCTAAACTGTTGCAAACGATCCCCTGAAAGGTTTTTCGGTGGAAACAGATGTGTTTTTATCATCGGAAATAGAATTAGCCCTCAACGTCTGAACAACTTTTTTTTGCAAAAATCCCTAAGCCGCGCGGTCACAATTTCAGGAAAAATCTGACGTTCTGCAATTCACTCAAAAATGGTGCCAAACTGCTGCAAATGCTCCCCTGAAAGGTTTTTCGGTGGAAACAGATGCGTTTTTATCATGGGAAACAGAATTAGCAGTCGAAGTCTGAACAACTTTTTTTTGCAAAAATCCCTAAGCCGCGCGGTCACAATTTCTTCTAAATTTCTGACGTTCTGCAATTCACTCAAAAATGGTGCTAAACTGTTGCAAACGATCCCCTGAAAGGTTTTTCGGTGGAAACAGATGTGTTTTTATCATCGGAAATAGAATTAGCCCTGAAAGTCTGAAAACTTTTTTTGATAAAATCCCTAAACCGCGCGGTCACAATTTCATCAAAAATCTGACGTTCTGCAATTCATTCAAAAATGGCGCTGAACTGTTGCAAACGATCCCCTGAAAGGTTTTTCGGTGGAAACAGATGCGTTTTTATCATGGGAAACAGAATTAGCCCTCGAAGTCTGAACAACTTTTTTTTGCAAAAATCCCTAAGCCGCGCGGTCACAATTTCAGCAAAAATCTGACGTCCTGCAATTCACGCAAAAATGGTGCCAAACTGTTGCAAACGATCCCCTGAAAGGTTTTTCGGTGGAAACAGATGCGTTTTTATCATCGGACACCGAATTAGCCCTCAACGTCTAAACAACTTTTTTTTGCAAATTTCTTCTAAATTTCTGACGTTCTGCAATTCACTCAAAAATGGTGCTAAACTGTTGCAAACGATCCCCTGAAAGGTTTTTCGGTGGAAACAGATGCGTTTTTATCATCGGAGACAGAATTAGCCCTCAATGTCTGAACATCTTTTTTTGATAAAATCCCTAAGCCGCGCGGTCACAATTTCAGGAAAAAACTGACGTTCTGCAATTGATTCAAAAATGGCGCTGAACTGTTGCAAACGATCCCCTGAAAGGTTTTTCGGTGGAAAAAGATGCGTTTTTATCATCGGAGACAGAATTAGCCCTCAACGTCTGAAAAACTTTTTTTTGCAAAAATCCCTAAGCCGCTCGGTCACAATTTCTTCTAAATTTCTGACGTTCTGCAATTCACTCAAAAATGGTGCTAAACTGTTGCAAACGATCCCCTGAAAGGTTTTTCGGTGGAAACAGATGTGTTTTTATCATCGGAAATGTAATTAGCCCTCAACGTCTGAACAACTTTTTTTTGCAAAAATCCCTAAGCCGCGCGGTCACAATTTCAGGAAAAATCTGACGTTCTGCAATTCACTCAAAAATGGTGCTAAACTGTTGCAAACGATCCCCTGAAAGGTTTTTCGGTGGAAACAGATGCGTTTTTATCATCGGAAACAGAATTAGCCCTCGACGTCTGATCAACATTTTTTTGAAAAAACCCCTAAGCCGCGCGGTCACAATTTCAGCAAAAATCTGACGTTCTGCAATTCACTCAAAAATGCTGCCAAACTGTTGCAAACGATCCCCTTAAAGGTTTTTTGGTGGAAACAGATGAGTTTTTATCATGGGAAACAGAATTAGCCCTCAACGTCTGAACAACCTATTTTTGCAAAAATCCCTAAGCCGCGCGGTCACAATTTCAGGAAAAAACTGACGTTCTGCAATTCACTCAAAAATGGTGCCAAACTGCTGCAAATGCTCCCCTGAAAGGTTTTTCGGTGGAAACAGATGCGTTTTTATCATGGGAAACAGAATTAGCAGTCGAAGTCTGAACAACTTTTTTTTGCAAAAATCCCTAAGCCGCGCGGTCACAATTTCAGGAAAAAACTGACGTTCTGCAATTCACTCAAAAATGGTGCTAAACTGTTGCAAACGATCCCCTGAAAGGTTTTTCGGTGGAAACAGATGTTTTTTTATCATCGGAAATAGAATTAGCCCTCAACGTCTGAACAACTTTTTTTGCAAAAATCCCTAAGCCGCGCGGTCACAATTTCAGGAAAAATCTGACGTTCTGCAATTCACTCAAAAATGGTGCCAAACTGTTGCAAACCATCCCCTGAAAGGTTTTTCGGTGGAAACAGATGTGTTTTTATCATCGGAAATGTAATTAGCCCTCAACGTCTGAACAACTTTTTTTTGCAAAAATCCCTAAGCCGCGCGGTCACAATTTCAGGAAAAATCTGACGTTCTGCAATTCACTCAAAAATGGTGCTAAACTGTTGCAAACGATCCCCTGAAAGGTTTTTCGGTGGAAACAGATGCGTTTTGATCATGGGAAACAGAATTAGCCCTCGACGTCTCATCAACATTTTTTTGAAAAAACCCCTAAGCCGCGCGGTCACAATTTCAGCAAAAATCTGACGTTCTGCAATTCACTCAAAAATGCTGCCAAACTGTTGCAAACGATCCCCTTAAAGGTTTTTTGGTGGAAACAGATGAGTTTTTATCATGGGAAACAGAATTAGCCCTCAACGTCTGAACAACCTATTTTTGCAAAAATCCCTAAGCCGCGCGGTCACAATTTCAGGAAAAAACTGACGTTCTGCAATTCACTCAAAAATGGTGCCAAACTGCTGCAAATGCTCCCCTGAAAGGTTTTTCAGTGGAAACAGATGCGTTTTTATCATGGGAAACAGAATTAGCAGTCGAAGTCTGAACAACTTTTTTTTGCAAAAATCCCTAAGCCGCGCGGTCACAATTTCAGGAAAAAACTGACGTTCTGCAATTCACTCAAAAATGGTGCTAAACTGTTGCAAACGATCCCCTGAAAGGTTTTTCGGTGGAAACAGATTTTTTTTATCATCGGAAATAGAATTAGCCCTCAACGTCTGAACAACTTTTTTTGCAAAAATCCCTAAGCCGCGCGGTCACAATTTCAGGAAAAATCTGACGTTCTGCAATTCACTCAAAAATGGTGCCAAACTGCTGCAAATGCTCCCCTGAAAGGTTTTTCGGTGGAAACAGATGTGTTTTTATCATCGGAAACAGAATTAGCCCTCAACGTCTAAACAACTTTTTTTTGCAAATTTCTTCTAAATTTCTTACGTTCTGCAATTCACTCAAAAATGGTGCTGAACTGTTGCAAACGATCCCGTGAAATGTTTTTCAGTGGAAACAGATGCGTTTTTATCATGGGAAACAGAATTAGCCCTCAATGTCTGAACAACATTTTTTTTGCAAAAATTCCTAAGCCGCGCGGTCACAATTTCAGGAAAAATCTGACGTTCTGCAATTCACTCAAAAATGGTGCCAAACTGCTGCAAATGATCCCCTGAAAGGTTTTTCGGTGGAAACAGATGCGTTTTGATCATGGGAAACAGAATTTTGCAAAAATCCCTAAGCCGCGCGGTCACAATTTCAGGAAAAAACTGACGTTCTGCAAATCACTCAAAAATGGTGCCAAACTGTTGCAAATGATCCCCTGAAAGGTTTTTCGGTGGAAACAGATGCGTTTTGATCATGGGAAACAGAATTAGCGCTCGACGTCTGAACAACTTTTTTTGAAAAAATCCCTAAGCTGCGCGGTCACAATTTCTTCTAAATTTCTGACGTTCTGCAATTCACTCAAAAATGGTGCTAAACTGTTGCAAACGATCCCCTGAAAGGTTTTTCGGTGGAAACAGATGCGTTTTTATCATCGGAAACAGAATTAGCCCTCGACGTCTGATCAACATTTTTTTGAAAAAACCCCTAAGCCGCGCGGTCACAATTTCAGCAAAAATCTGACGTTCTGCAATTCACTCAAAAATGCTGCCAAACTGTTGCAAACGATCCCCTTAAAGGTTTTTTGGTGGAAACAGATGAGTTTTTATCATGGGAAACAGAATTAGCCCTCAACGTCTGAACAACCTATTTTTGCAAAAATCCCTAAGCCGCGCGGTCACAATTTCAGGAAAAAACTGACGTTCTGCAATTCACTCAAAAATGGTGCCAAACTGCTGCAAATGCTCCCCTGAAAGGTTTTTCGGTGGAAACAGATGCGTTTTTATCATGGGAAACAGAATTAGCAGTCGAAGTCTGAACAACTTTTTTTTGCAAAAATCCCTAAGCCGCGCGGTCACAATTTCTTCTAAATTTCTGACGTTCTGCAATTCACTCAAAAATGGTGCTAAACTGTTGCAAACGATCCCCTGAAAGGTTTTTCGGTGGAAACAGATGTGTTTTTATCATCGGAAATAGAATTAGCCCTGAAAGTCTGAAAACTTTTTTTGATAAAATCCCTAAACCGCGCGGTCACAATTTCAGCAAAAATCTGACGTTCTGCAATTCATTCAAAAATGGCGCTGAACTGTTGCAAACGATCCCCTGAAAGGTTTTTCGGTGGAAACAGATGCGTTTTTATCATGGGAAACAGAATTAGCCCTCGAAGTCTGAACAACTTTTTTTTGCAAAAATCCCTAAGCCGCGCGGTCACAATTTCAGCAAAAATCTGACGTCCTGCAATTCACGCAAAAATGGTGCCAAACTGTTGCAAACGATCCCCTGAAAGGTTTTTCGGTGGAAACAGATGCGTTTTTATCATCGGAGACCGAATTAGCCCTCAACGTCTAAACAACTTTTTTTTGCAAATTTCTTCTAAATTTCTGACGTTCTGCAATTCACTCAAAAATGGTGCTAAACTGTTGCAAACGATCCCCTGAAAGGTTTTTCGGTGGAAACAGATGCGTTTTTATCATCGGAGACAGAATTAGCCCTCAATGTCTGAACAACTTTTTTTTGCAAAAATCCCTAAGCCGCGCGGTCACAATTTCAGGAAAAAACTGACGTTCTGCAATTGATTCAAAAATGGCGCTGAACTGTTGCAAACGATCCCCTGAAAGGTTTTTCGGTGGAAAAAGATGCGTTTTTATCATCGGAGACAGAATTAGCCCTCAACGTCTGAAAAACTTTTTTTTGCAAAAATCCCTAAGCCGCGCGGTCACAATTTCTTCTAAATTTCTGACGTTCTGCAATTCACTCAAAAATGGTGCTAAACTGTTGCAAACGATCCCCTGAAAGGTTTTTCGGTGGAAACAGATGTGTTTTTATCATCGGAAATGTAATTAGCCCTCAACGTCTGAACAACTTTTTTTTGCAAAAATCCCTAAGCCGCGCGGTCACAATTTCAGGAAAAATCTGACGTTCTGCAATTCACTCAAAAATGGTGCTAAACTGTTGCAAACGATCCCCTGAAAGGTTTTTCGGTGGAAACAGATGCGTTTTTATCATCGGAAACAGAATTAGCCCTCGACGTCTGATCAACATTTTTTTGAAAAAACCCCTAAGCCGCGCGGTCACAATTTCAGCAAAAATCTGACGTTCTGCAATTCACTCAAAAATGCTGCCAAACTGTTGCAAACGATCCCCTGAAAGGTTTTTTGGTGGAAACAGATGAGTTTTTATCATGGGAAACAGAATTAGCCCT
This sequence comes from Podarcis gaigeae, assembly GCF_964106915.1. Taxonomy (NCBI): domain Eukaryota; kingdom Metazoa; phylum Chordata; class Lepidosauria; order Squamata; family Lacertidae; genus Podarcis; species Podarcis gaigeae. The sequence continues at coordinate 9,089,058 of NC_139679.1, read as the reverse complement.
CAACGTCTGAACAACCTATTTTTGCAAAAATCCCTAAGCCGCGCGGTCACAATTTCAGGAAAAAACTGACGTTCTGCAATTCACTCAAAAATGGTGCCAAACTGCTGCAAATGCTCCCCTGAAAGGTTTTTCGGTGGAAACAGATGCGTTTTTATCATGGGAAACAGAATTAGCAGTCGAAGTCTGAACAACTTTTTTTTGCAAAAATCCCTAAGCCGCGCGGTCACAATTTCAGGAAAAAACTGACGTTCTGCAATTCACTCAAAAATGGTGCTAAACTGTTGCAAACGATCCCCTGAAAGGTTTTTCGGTGGAAACAGATGTTTTTTTATCATCGGAAATAGAATTAGCCCTCAACGTCTGAACAACTTTTTTTGCAAAAATCCCTAAGCCGTGCGGTCACAATTTCAGGAAAAATCTGACGTTCTGCAATTCACTCAAAAATGGTGCCAAACTGCTGCAAATGCTCCCCTGAAAGGTTTTTCGGTGGAAACAGATGTGTTTTTATCATCGGAAACAGAATTAGCCCTCAACGTCTAAACAACTTTTTTTTGCAAATTTCTTCTAAATTTCTTACGTTCTGCAATTCACTCAAAAATGGTGCTGAACTGTTGCAAACGATCCCGTGAAATGTTTTTCAGTGGAAACAGATGCGTTTTTATCATGGGAAACAGAATTAGCCCTCAATGTCTGAACAACATTTTTTTTGCAAAAATTCCTAAGCCGCGCGGTCACAATTTCAGGAAAAATCTGACGTTCTGCAATTCACTCAAAAATGGTGCCAAACTGCTGCAAATGATCCCCTGAAAGGTTTTTCGGTGGAAACAGATGCGTTTTGATCATGGGAAACAGAATTAGCGCTCGACGTCTGAACAACTTTTTTTGAAAAAATCCCTAAGCTGCGCGGTCACAATTTCTTCTAAATTTCTGACGTTCTGCAATTCACTCAAAAATGGTGCTAAACTGTTGCAAACGATCCCCTGAAAGGTTTTTCGGTGGAAACAGATGCGTTTTTATCATCGGAAACAGAATTAGCCCTCGACGTCTGATCAACATTTTTTTGAAAAAACCCCTAAGCCGCGCGGTCACAATTTCAGCAAAAATCTGACGTTCTGCAATTCACTCAAAAATGCTGCCAAACTGTTGCAAACGATCCCCTTAAAGGTTTTTTGGTGGAAACAGATGAGTTTTTATCATGGGAAACAGAATTAGCCCTCAACGTCTGAACAACCTATTTTTGCAAAAATCCCTAAGCCGCGCGGTCACAATTTCAGGAAAAAACTGACGTTCTGCAATTCACTCAAAAATGGTGCCAAACTGCTGCAAATGCTCCCCTGAAAGGTTTTTCGGTGGAAACAGATGCGTTTTTATCATGGGAAACAGAATTAGCAGTCGAAGTCTGAACAACTTTTTTTTGCAAAAATCCCTAAGCCGCGCGGTCACAATTTCAGGAAAAAACTGACGTTCTGCAATTCACTCAAAAATGGTGCTAAACTGTTGCAAACGATCCCCTGAAAGGTTTTTCGGTGGAAACAGATGTTTTTTTATCATCGGAAATAGAATTAGCCCTCAACGTCTGAACAACTTTTTTTGCAAAAATCCCTAAGCCGCGCGGTCACAATTTCAGGAAAAATCTGACGTTCTGCAATTCACTCAAAAATGGTGCCAAACTGTTGCAAACCATCCCCTGAAAGGTTTTTCGGTGGAAACAGATGTGTTTTTATCATCGGAAATGTAATTAGCCCTCAACGTCTGAACAACTTTTTTTTGCAAAAATCCCTAAGCCGCGCGGTCACAATTTCAGGAAAAATCTGACGTTCTGCAATTCACTCAAAAATGGTGCTAAACTGTTGCAAACGATCCCCTGAAAGGTTTTTCGGTGGAAACAGATGCGTTTTTATCATCGGAAACAGAATTAGCCCTCGACGTCTGATCAACATTTTTTTGAAAAAACCCCTAAGCCGCGCGGTCACAATTTCAGCAAAAATCTGACGTTCTGCAATTCACTCAAAAATGCTGCCAAACTGTTGCAAACGATCCCCTGAAAGGTTTTTTGGTGGAAACAGATGAGTTTTTATCATGGGAAACAGAATTAGCCCTCAACGTCTGAACAACCTATTTTTGCAAAAATCCCTAAGCCGCGCGGTCACAATTTCAGGAAAAAACTGACGTTCTGCAATTCACTCAAAAATGGTGCCAAACTGCTGCAAATGCTCCCCTGAAAGGTTTTTCGGTGGAAACAGATGCGTTTTTATCATGGGAAACAGAATTAGCAGTCGAAGTCTGAACAACTTTTTTTTGCAAAAATCCCTAAGCCGCGCGGTCACAATTTCAGGAAAAAACTGACGTTCTGCAATTCACTCAAAAATGGTGCTAAACTGTTGCAAACGATCCCCTGAAAGGTTTTTCGGTGGAAACAGATGTTTTTTTATCATCGGAAATAGAATTAGCCCTCAACGTCTGAACAACTTTTTTTGCAAAAATCCCTAAGCCGCGCGGTCACAATTTCAGGAAAAATCTGACGTTCTGCAATTCACTCAAAAATGGTGCCAAACTGTTGCAAACCATCCCCTGAAAGGTTTTTCGGTGGAAACAGATGTGTTTTTATCATCGGAAATGTAATTAGCCCTCAACGTCTGAACAACTTTTTTTTGCAAAAATCCCTAAGCCGCGCGGTCACAATTTCAGGAAAAATCTGACGTTCTGCAATTCACTCAAAAATGGTGCTAAACTGTTGCAAACGATCCCCTGAAAGGTTTTTCGGTGGAAACAGATGCGTTTTTATCATCGGAAACAGAATTAGCCCTCGACGTCTGATCAACATTTTTTTGAAAAAACCCCTAAGCCGCGCGGTCACAATTTCAGCAAAAATCTGACGTTCTGCAATTCACTCAAAAATGCTGCCAAACTGTTGCAAACGATCCCCTGAAAGGTTTTTTGGTGGAAACAGATGAGTTTTTATCATGGGAAACAGAATTAGCCCTCAACGTCTGAACAACCTATTTTTGCAAAAATCCCTAAGCCGCGCGGTCACAATTTCAGGAAAAAACTGACGTTCTGCAATTCACTCAAAAATGGTGCCAAACTGCTGCAAATGCTCCCCTGAAAGGTTTTTCGGTGGAAACAGATGCGTTTTTATCATGGGAAACAGAATTAGCAGTCGAAGTCTGAACAACTTTTTTTTGCAAAAATCCCTAAGCCGCGCGGTCACAATTTCAGGAAAAAACTGACGTTCTGCAATTCACTCAAAAATGGTGCTAAACTGTTGCAAACGATCCCCTGAAAGGTTTTTCGGTGGAAACAGATGTTTTTTTATCATCGGAAATAGAATTAGCCCTCAACGTCTGAACAACTTTTTTTGCAAAAATCCCTAAGCCGCGCGGTCACAATTTCAGGAAAAATTTGACGTTCTGCAATTCACTCAAAAATGGTGCCAAACTGCTGCAAATGCTCCCCTGAAAGGTTTTTCGGTGGAAACAGATGTGTTTTTATCATCGGAAACAGAATTAGCCCTCAACGTCTAAACAACTTTTTTTTGCAAATTTCTTCTAAATTTCTTACGTTCTGCAATTCACTCAAAAATGGTGCTGAACTGTTGCAAACGATCCCGTGAAATGTTTTTCAGTGGAAACAGATGCGTTTTTATCATGGGAAACAGAATTAGCCCTCAATGTCTGAACAACATTTTTTTTGCAAAAATTCCTAAGCCGCGCGGTCACAATTTCAGCAAAAATCTGACGTTCTGCAATTCACTCAAAAATGGTGCCAAACTGCTGCAAATGATCCCCTGAAAGGTTTTTCGGTGGAAACAGATGCGTTTTGATCATGGGAAACAGAATTAGCGCTCGACGTCTGAACAACTTTTTTTGAAAAAATCCCTAAGCTGCGCGGTCACAATTTCTTCTAAATTTCTGACGTTCTGCAATTCACTCAAAAATGGTGCTAAACTGTTGCAAACGATCCCCTGAAAGGTTTTTCGGTGGAAACAGATGTTTTTTTATCATCGGAAATAGAATTAGCCCTCAACGTCTGAACAACTTTTTTTGCAAAAATCCCTAAGCCGCGCGGTCACAATTTCAGGAAAAATCTGACGTTCTGCAATTCACTCAAAAATGGTGCCAAACTGTTGCAAACCATCCCCTGAAAGGTTTTTCGGTGGAAACAGATGTGTTTTTATCATCGGAAATGTAATTAGCCCTCAACGTCTGAACAACTTTTTTTTGCAAAAATCCCTAAGCCGCGCGGTCACAATTTCAGGAAAAATCTGACGTTCTGCAATTCACTCAAAAATGGTGCTAAACTGTTGCAAACGATCCCCTGAAAGGTTTTTCGGTGGAAACAGATGCGTTTTTATCATCGGAAACAGAATTAGCCCTCGACGTCTGATCAACATTTTTTTGAAAAAACCCCTAAGCCGCGCGGTCACAATTTCAGCAAAAATCTGACGTTCTGCAATTCACTCAAAAATGCTGCCAAACTGTTGCAAACGATCCCCTGAAAGGTTTTTTGGTGGAAACAGATGAGTTTTTATCATGGGAAACAGAATTAGCCCTCAACGTCTGAACAACCTATTTTTGCAAAAATCCCTAAGCCGCGCGGTCACAATTTCAGGAAAAAACTGACGTTCTGCAATTCACTCAAAAATGGTGCCAAACTGCTGCAAATGCTCCCCTGAAAGGTTTTTCGGTGGAAACAGATGCGTTTTTATCATGGGAAACAGAATTAGCAGTCGAAGTCTGAACAACTTTTTTTTGCAAAAATCCCTAAGCCGCGCGGTCACAATTTCAGGAAAAAACTGACGTTCTGCAATTCACTCAAAAATGGTGCTAAACTGTTGCAAACGATCCCCTGAAAGGTTTTTCGGTGGAAACAGATGTTTTTTTATCATCGGAAATAGAATTAGCCCTCAACGTCTGAACAACTTTTTTTGCAAAAATCCCTAAGCCGCGCGGTCACAATTTCAGGAAAAATTTGACGTTCTGCAATTCACTCAAAAATGGTGCCAAACTGCTGCAAATGCTCCCCTGAAAGGTTTTTCGGTGGAAACAGATGTGTTTTTATCATCGGAAACAGAATTAGCCCTCAACGTCTAAACAACTTTTTTTTGCAAATTTCTTCTAAATTTCTTACGTTCTGCAATTCACTCAAAAATGGTGCTGAACTGTTGCAAACGATCCCGTGAAATGTTTTTCAGTGGAAACAGATGCGTTTTTATCATGGGAAACAGAATTAGCCCTCAATGTCTGAACAACATTTTTTTTGCAAAAATTCCTAAGCCGCGCGGTCACAATTTCAGCAAAAATCTGACGTTCTGCAATTCACTCAAAAATGGTGCCAAACTGCTGCAAATGATCCCCTGAAAGGTTTTTCGGTGGAAACAGATGCGTTTTGATCATGGGAAACAGAATTAGCGCTCGACGTCTGAACAACTTTTTTTGAAAAAATCCCTAAGCTGCGCGGTCACAATTTCTTCTAAATTTCTGACGTTCTGCAATTCACTCAAAAATGGTGCTAAACTGTTGCAAACGATCCCCTGAAAGGTTTTTCGGTGGAAACAGATGCGTTTTTATCATCGGAAACAGAATTAGCCCTCGACGTCTGATCAACATTTTTTTGAAAAATCCCCTAAGCCGCGCGGTCACAATTTCAGCAAAAATCTGACGTTCTGCAATTCATTCAAAAATGTTGCCAAACTGTTGCAAACGATCCCCTGAAAGGTTTTTTGGTGGAAACAGATGAGTTTTTATCATGGGAAAGAGAATTAGCCCTCAACGTCTGAACAACCTATTTTTGCAAAAATCCCTAAGCCGCGCGGTCACAATTTCAGGAAAAAACTGACGTTCTGCAATTCACTCAAAAATGGTGCCAAACTGCTGCAAATGCTCCCCTGAAAGGTTTTTCGGTGGAAACAGATGCGTTTTTATCATGGGAAACAGAATTAGCAGTCGAAGTCTGAACAACTTTTTTTTTGCAAAAATCCCTAAGCCGCGCGGTCACAATTTCTTCTAAATTTCTGACGTTCTGCAATTCACTCAAAAATGGTGCTAAACTGTTGCAAACGATCCCCTGAAAGGTTTTTCGGTGGAAACAGATGTGTTTTTATCATCGGAAATAGAATTAGCCCTGAAAGTCTGAAAACTTTTTTTGATAAAATCCCTAAACCGCGCGGTCACAATTTCATCAAAAATCTGACGTTCTGCAATTCATTCAAAAATGGCGCTGAACTGTTGCAAACGATCCCCTGAAAGGTTTTTCGGTGGAAACAGATGCGTTTTTATCATGGGAAACAGAATTAGCCCTCGAAGTCTGAACAACTTTTTTTTGCAAAAATCCCTAAGCCGCGCGGTCACAATTTCAGCAAAAATCTGACGTCCTGCAATTCACGCAAAAATGGTGCCAAACTGTTGCAAACGATCCCCTGAAAGGTTTTTCGGTGGAAACAGATGCGTTTTTATCATCGGAGACCGAATTAGCCCTCAACGTCTAAACAACTTTTTTTTGCAAATTTCTTCTAAATTTCTGACGTTCTGCAATTCACTCAAAAATGGTGCTAAACTGTTGCAAACGATCCCCTGAAAGGTTTTTCGGTGGAAACAGATGCGTTTTTATCATCGGAGACAGAATTAGCCCTCAATGTCTGAACAACTTTTTTTGATAAAATCCCTAAGCCGCGCGGTCACAATTTCAGGAAAAAACTGACGTTCTGCAATTGATTCAAAAATGGCGCTGAACTGTTGCAAACGATCCCCTGAAAGGTTTTTCGGTGGAAAAAGATGCGTTTTTATCATCGGAGACAGAATTAGCCCTCAACGTCTGAAAAACTTTTTTTTGCAAAAATCCCTAAGCCGCGCGGTCACAATTTCTTCTAAATTTCTGACGTTCTGCAATTCACTCAAAAATGGTGCTAAACTGTTGCAAACGATCCCCTGAAAGGTTTTTCGGTGGAAACAGATGTGTTTTTATCATCGGAAATGTAATTAGCCCTCAACGTCTGAACAACTTTTTTTTGCAAAAATCCCTAAGCCGCGCGGTCACAATTTCAGGAAAAATCTGACGTTCTGCAATTCACTCAAAAATGGTGCTAAACTGTTGCAAACGATCCCCTGAAAGGTTTTTCGGTGGAAACAGATGCGTTTTTATCATCGGAAACAGAATTAGCCCTCGACGTCTGATCAACATTTTTTTGAAAAAACCCCTAAGCCGCGCGGTCACAATTTCAGCAAAAATCTGACGTTCTGCAATTCACTCAAAAATGCTGCCAAACTGTTGCAAACGATCCCCTTAAAGGTTTTTTGGTGGAAACAGATGAGTTTTTATCATGGGAAACAGAATTAGCCCTCAACGTCTGAACAACCTATTTTTGCAAAAATCCCTAAGCCGCGCGGTCACAATTTCAGGAAAAAACTGACGTTCTGCAATTCACTCAAAAATGGTGCCAAACTGCTGCAAATGCTCCCCTGAAAGGTTTTTCGGTGGAAACAGATGCGTTTTTATCATGGGAAACAGAATTAGCAGTCGAAGTCTGAACAACTTTTTTTTGCAAAAATCCCTAAGCCGCGCGGTCACAATTTCAGGAAAAAACTGACGTTCTGCAATTCACTCAAAAATGGTGCTAAACTGTTGCAAACGATCCCCTGAAAGGTTTTTCGGTGGAAACAGATGTTTTTTTATCATCGGAAATAGAATTAGCCCTCAACGTCTGAACAACTTTTTTTGCAAAAATCCCTAAGCCGCGCGGTCACAATTTCAGGAAAAATCTGACGTTCTGCAATTCACTCAAAAATGGTGCCAAACTGTTGCAAACCATCCCCTGAAAGGTTTTTCGGTGGAAACAGATGTGTTTTTATCATCGGAAATGTAATTAGCCCTCAACGTCTGAACAACTTTTTTTTGCAAAAATCCCTAAGCCGCGCGGTCACAATTTCAGGAAAAATCTGACGTTCTGCAATTCACTCAAAAATGGTGCTAAACTGTTGCAAACGATCCCCTGAAAGGTTTTTCGGTGGAAACAGATGCGTTTTTATCATCGGAAACAGAATTAGCCCTCGACGTCTCATCAACATTTTTTTGAAAAAACCCCTAAGCCGCGCGGTCACAATTTCAGCAAAAATCTGACGTTCTGCAATTCACTCAAAAATGCTGCCAAACTGTTGCAAACGATCCCCTGAAAGGTTTTTTGGTGGAAACAGATGAGTTTTTATCATGGGAAAGAGAATTAGCCCTCAACGTCTGAACAACCTATTTTTGCAAAAATCCCTAAGCCGCGCGGTCACAATTTCAGGAAAAAACTGACGTTCTGCAATTCACTCAAAAATGGTGCCAAACTGCTGCAAATGCTCCCCTGAAAGGTTTTTCGGTGGAAACAGATGCGTTTTTATCATGGGAAACAGAATTAGCAGTCGAAGTCTGAACAACTTTTTTTTGCAAAAATCCCTAAGCCGCGCGGTCACAATTTCTTCTAAATTTCTGACGTTCTGCAATTCACTCAAAAATGGTGCTAAACTGTTGCAAACGATCCCCTGAAAGGTTTTTCGGTGGAAACAGATGTGTTTTTATCATCGGAAATAGAATTAGCCCTGAAAGTCTGAAAACTTTTTTTGATAAAATCCCTAAACCGCGCGGTCACAATTTCATCAAAAATCTGACGTTCTGCAATTCATTCAAAAATGGCGCTGAACTGTTGCAAACGATCCCCTGAAAGGTTTTTCGGTGGAAACAGATGCGTTTTTATCATGGGAAACAGAATTAGCCCTCGAAGTCTGAACAACTTTTTTTTGCAAAAATCCCTAAGCCGCGCGGTCACAATTTCAGCAAAAATCTGACGTCCTGCAATTCACGCAAAAATGGTGCCAAACTGTTGCAAACGATCCCCTGAAAGGTTTTTCGGTGGAAACAGATGCGTTTTTATCATCGGAGACCGAATTAGCCCTCAACGTCTAAACAACTTTTTTTTGCAAATTTCTTCTAAATTTCTGACGTTCTGCAATTCACTCAAAAATGGTGCTAAACTGTTGCAAACGATCCCCTGAAAGGTTTTTCGGTGGAAACAGATGCGTTTTTATCATCGGAGACAGAATTAGCCCTCAATGTCTGAACAACTTTTTTTGATAAAATCCCTAAGCCGCGCGGTCACAATTTCAGGAAAAAACTGACGTTCTGCAATTGATTCAAAAATGGCGCTGAACTGTTGCAAACGATCCCCTGAAAGGTTTTTCGGTGGAAAAAGATGCGTTTTTATCATCGGAGACAGAATTAGCCCTCAACGTCTGAAAAACTTTTTTTTGCAAAAATCCCTAAGCCGCGCGGTCACAATTTCTTCTAAATTTCTGACGTTCTGCAATTCACTCAAAAATGGTGCTAAACTGTTGCAAACGATCCCCTGAAAGGTTTTTCGGTGGAAACAGATGTGTTTTTATCATCGGAAATGTAATTAGCCCTCAACGTCTGAACAACTTTTTTTTGCAAAAATCCCTAAGCCGCGCGGTCACAATTTCAGGAAAAATCTGACGTTCTGCAATTCACTCAAAAATGGTGCTAAACTGTTGCAAACGATCCCCTGAAAGGTTTTTCGGTGGAAACAGATGCGTTTTTATCATCGGAAACAGAATTAGCCCTCGACGTCTGATCAACATTTTTTTGAAAAAACCCCTAAGCCGCGCGGTCACAATTTCAGCAAAAATCTGACGTTCTGCAATTCACTCAAAAATGCTGCCAAACTGTTGCAAACGATCCCCTTAAAGGTTTTTTGGTGGAAACAGATGAGTTTTTATCATGGGAAACAGAATTAGCCCTCAACGTCTGAACAACCTATTTTTGCAAAAATCCCTAAGCCGCGCGGTCACAATTTCAGGAAAAAACTGACGTTCTGCAATTCACTCAAAAATGGTGCCAAACTGCTGCAAATGCTCCCCTGAAAGGTTTTTCGGTGGAAACAGATGCGTTTTTATCATGGGAAACAGAATTAGCAGTCGAAGTCTGAACAACTTTTTTTTGCAAAAATCCCTAAGCCGCGCGGTCACAATTTCAGGAAAAAACTGACGTTCTGCAATTCACTCAAAAATGGTGCTAAACTGTTGCAAACGATCCCCTGAAAGGTTTTTCGGTGGAAACAGATGTTTTTTTATCATCGGAAATAGAATTAGCCCTCAACGTCTGAACAACTTTTTTTGCAAAAATCCCTAAGCCGCGCGGTCACAATTTCAGGAAAAATCTGACGTTCTGCAATTCACTCAAAAATGGTGCCAAACTGTTGCAAACCATCCCCTGAAAGGTTTTTCGGTGGAAACAGATGTGTTTTTATCATCGGAAATGTAATTAGCCCTCAACGTCTGAACAACTTTTTTTTGCAAAAATCCCTAAGCCGCGCGGTCACAATTTCAGGAAAAATCTGACGTTCTGCAATTCACTCAAAAATGGTGCTAAACTGTTGCAAACGATCCCCTGAAAGGTTTTTCGGTGGAAACAGATGCGTTTTTATCATGGGAAACAGAATTAGCCCTCAACGTCTCATCAACATTTTTTTGAAAAAACCCCTAAGCCGCGCGGTCACAATTTCAGCAAAAATCTGACGTTCTGCAATTCACTCAAAAATGCTGCCAAACTGTTGCAAACGATCCCCTGAAAGGTTTTTTGGTGGAAACAGATGAGTTTTTATCATGGGAAAGAGAATTAGCCCTCAACGTCTGAACAACCTATTTTTGCAAAAATCCCTAAGCCGCGCGGTCACAATTTCAGGAAAAAACTGACGTTCTGCAATTCACTCAAAAATGGTGCCAAACTGCTGCAAATGCTCCCCTGAAAGGTTTTTCGGTGGAAACAGATGCGTTTTTATCATGGGAAACAGAATTAGCAGTCGAAGTCTGAACAACTTTTTTTTGCAAAAATCCCTAAGCCGCGCGGTCACAATTTCTTCTAAATTTCTGACGTTCTGCAATTCACTCAAAAATGGTGCTAAACTGTTGCAAACGATCCCCTGAAAGGTTTTTCGGTGGAAACAGATGTGTTTTTATCATCGGAAATAGAATTAGCCCTGAAAGTCTGAAAACTTTTTTTGATAAAATCCCTAAACCGCGCGGTCACAATTTCATCAAAAATCTGACGTTCTGCAATTCATTCAAAAATGGCGCTGAACTGTTGCAAACGATCCCCTGAAAGGTTTTTCGGTGGAAACAGATGCGTTTTTATCATGGGAAACAGAATTAGCCCTCGAAGTCTGAACAACTTTTTTTTGCAAAAATCCCTAAGCCGCGCGGTCACAATTTCAGCAAAAATCTGACGTCCTGCAATTCACGCAAAAATGGTGCCAAACTGTTGCAAACGATCCCCTGAAAGGTTTTTCGGTGGAAATAGATGCGTTTTTATCATCGGAGACCGAATTAGCCCTCAACGTCTAAACAACTTTTTTTTGCAAATTTCTTCTAAATTTCTGACGTTCTGCAATTCACTCAAAAATGGTGCTAAACTGTTGCAAACGATCCCCTGAAAGGTTTTTCGGTGGAAACAGATGCGTTTTTATCATCGGAGACAGAATTAGCCCTCAATGTCTGAACAACTTTTTTTGATAAAATCCCTAAGCCGCGCGGTCACAATTTCAGGAAAAAACTGACGTTCTGCAATTGATTCAAAAATGGCGCTGAACTGTTGCAAACGATCCCCTGAAAGGTTTTTCGGTGGAAAAAGATGCGTTTTTATCATCGGAGACAGAATTAGCCCTCAACGTCTGAAAAACTTTTTTTTGCAAAAATCCCTAAGCCGCGCGGTCACAATTTCTTCTAAATTTCTGACGTTCTGCAATTCACTCAAAAATGGTGCTAAACTGTTGCAAACGATCCCCTGAAAGGTTTTTCGGTGGAAACAGATGTGTTTTTATCATCGGAAATGTAATTAGCCCTCAACGTCTGAACAACTTTTTTTTGCAAAAATCCCTAAGCCGCGCGGTCACAATTTCAGGAAAAATCTGACGTTCTGCAATTCACTCAAAAATGGTGCTAAACTGTTGCAAACGATCCCCTGAAAGGTTTTTCGGTGGAAACAGATGCGTTTTTATCATCGGAAACAGAATTAGCCCTCGACGTCTGATCAACATTTTTTTGAAAAAACCCCTAAGCCGCGCGGTCACAATTTCAGCAAAAATCTGACGTTCTGCAATTCACTCAAAAATGCTGCCAAACTGTTGCAAACGATCCCCTTAAAGGTTTTTTGGTGGAAACAGATGAGTTTTTATCATGGGAAACAGAATTAGCCCTCAACGTCTGAACAACCTATTTTTGCAAAAATCCCTAAGCCGCGCGGTCACAATTTCAGGAAAAAACTGACGTTCTGCAATTCACTCAAAAATGGTGCCAAACTGCTGCAAATGCTCCCCTGAAAGGTTTTTCGGTGGAAACAGATGCGTTTTTATCATGGGAAACAGAATTAGCAGTCGAAGTCTGAACAACTTTTTTTTGCAAAAATCCCTAAGCCGCGCGGTCACAATTTCAGGAAAAAACTGACGTTCTGCAATTCACTCAAAAATGGTGCTAAACTGTTGCAAACGATCCCCTGAAAGGTTTTTCGGTGGAAACAGATGTTTTTTTATCATCGGAAATAGAATTAGCCCTCAACGTCTGAACAACTTTTTTTGCAAAAATCCCTAAGCCGCGCGGTCACAATTTCAGGAAAAATCTGACGTTCTGCAATTCACTCAAAAATGGTGCCAAACTGTTGCAAACCATCCCCTGAAAGGTTTTTCGGTGGAAACAGATGTGTTTTTATCATCGGAAATGTAATTAGCCCTCAACGTCTGAACAACTTTTTTTTGCAAAAATCCCTAAGCCGCGCGGTCACAATTTCAGGAAAAATCTGACGTTCTGCAATTCACTCAAAAATGGTGCTAAACTGTTGCAAACGATCCCCTGAAAGGTTTTTCGGTGGAAACAGATGCGTTTTTATCATCGGAAACAGAATTAGCCCTCGACGTCTCATCAACATTTTTTTGAAAAAACCCCTAAGCCGCGCGGTCACAATTTCAGCAAAAATCTGACGTTCTGCAATTCACTCAAAAATGCTGCCAAACTGTTGCAAACGATCCCCTTAAAGGTTTTTTGGTGGAAACAGATGAGTTTTTATCATGGGAAACAGAATTAGCCCTCAACGTCTGAACAACCTATTTTTGCAAAAATCCCTAAGCCGCGCGGTCACAATTTCAGGAAAAAACTGACGTTCTGCAATTCACTCAAAAATGGTGCCAAACTGCTGCAAATGCTCCCCTGAAAGGTTTTTCGGTGGAAACAGATGCGTTTTTATCATGGGAAACAGAATTAGCAGTCGAAGTCTGAACAACTTTTTTTTGAAAAAATCCCTAAGCCGCGCGGTCACAATTTCAGGAAAAAACTGACGTTCTGCAATTCACTCAAAAATGGTGCTAAACTGTTGCAAATGATCCCCTGAAAGGTTTTTCGGTGGAAACAGATTTTTTTTATCATCGGAAATAGAATTAGCCCTCAACGTCTGAACAACTTTTTTTGCAAAAATCCCTAAGCCGCGCGGTCACAATTTCAGGAAAAATCTGACGTTCTGCAATTCACTCAAAAATGGTGCCAAACTGCTGCAAATGCTCCCCTGAAAGGTTTTTCGGTGGAAACAGATGTGTTTTTATCATCGGAAACAGAATTAGCCCTCAACGTCTAAACAACTTTTTTTTGCAAATTTCTTCTAAATTTCTTACGTTCTGCAATTCACTCAAAAATGGTGCTGAACTCTTGCAAACGATCCCGTGAAATGTTTTTCAGTGGAAACAGATGCGTTTTTATCATGGGAAACAGAATTAGCCCTCAATGTCTGAACAACATTTTTTTTGCAAAAATTCCTAAGCCGCGCGGTCACAATTTCAGGAAAAATCTGACGTTCTGCAATTCACTCAAAAATGGTGCCAAACTGCTGCTAATGATCCCCTGAAAGGTTTTTCGGTGGAAACAGATGCGTTTTGATCATGGGAAACAGAATTTTGCAAAAATCCCTAAGCCGCGCGGTCACAATTTCAGGAAAAAACTGACGTTCTGCAAATCACTCAAAAATGGTGCCAAACTGTTGCAAATGATCCCCTGAAAGGTTTTTCGGTGGAAACAGATGCGTTTTGATCATGGGAAACAGAATTAGCGCTCGACGTCTGAACAACTTTTTTTGAAAAAATCCCTAAGCTGCGCGGTCACAATTTCTTCTAAATTTCTGACGTTCTGCAATTCACTCAAAAATGGTGCTAAACTGTTGCAAACGATCCCCTGAAAGGTTTTTCGGTGGAAACAGATGCGTTTTTATCATCGGAAACAGAATTAGCCCTCGACGTCTGATCAACATTTTTTTGAAAAATCCCCTAAGCCGCGCGGTCACAATTTCAGCAAAAATCTGACATTCTGCAATTCACTCAAAAATGTTGCCAAACTGTTGCAAACGATCCCCTGAAAGGTTTTTTGGTGGAAACAGATGAGTTTTTATCATGGGAAAGAGAATTAGCCCTCAACGTCTGAACAACCTATTTTTGCAAAAATCCCTAAGCCGCGCGGTCACAATTTCAGGAAAAAACTGACGTTCTGCAATTCACTCAAAAATGGTGCCAAACTGCTGCAAATGCTCCCCTGAAAGGTTTTTCGGTGGAAACAGATGCGTTTTTATCATGGGAAACAGAATTAGCAGTCGAAGTCTGAACAACTTTTTTTTGCAAAAATCCCTAAGCCGCGCGGTCACAATTTCTTCTAAATTTCTGACGTTCTGCAATTCACTCAAAAATGGTGCTAAACTGTTGCAAACGATCCCCTGAAAGGTTTTTCGGTGGAAACAGATGTGTTTTTATCATCGGAAATAGAATTAGCCCTGAAAGTCTGAAAACTTTTTTTGATAAAATCCCTAAACCGTGCGGTCACAATTTCAGCAAAAATCTGACGTTCTGCAATTCATTCAAAAATGGCGCTGAACTGTTGCAAACGATCCCCTGAAAGGTTTTTCGGTGGAAACAGATGCGTTTTTATCATGGGAAACAGAATTAGCCCTCGAAGTCTGAACAACTTTTTTTTGCAAAAATCCCTAAGCCGCGCGGTCACGATTTCAGCAAAAATCTGACGTCCTGCAATTCACGCAAAAATGGTGCCAAACTGTTGCAAACGATCCCCTGAAAGGTTTTTCGGTGGAAACAGATGCATTTTTATCATCGGAGACCGAATTAGCCCTCAACGTCTAAACAACTTTTTTTTGCAAATTTCTTCTAAATTTTTGACGTTCTGCAATTCACTCAAAAATGGTGCTAAACTGTTGCAAACGATCCCCTGAAAGGTTTTTCGGTGGAAACAGATGCGTTTTTATCATCGGAGACAGAATTAGCCCTCAATGTCTGAACAACTTTTTTTTGCAAAAATCCCTAAGCCGCGCGGTCACAATTTCAGGAAAAAACTGACGTTCTGCAATTGATTCAAAAATGGCGCTGAACTGTTGCAAACGATCCCCTGAAAGGTTTTTCGGTGGAAAAAGATGCGTTTTTATCATCGGAGACAGAATTAGCCCTCAACGTCTGAAAAACGTTTTTTTGCAAAAATCCCTAAGCCGCGCGGTCACAATTTCTTCTAAATTTCTGACGTTCTGCAATTCACTCAAAAATGGTGCTAAACTGTTGCAAACGATCCCCTGAAAGGTTTTTCGGTGGAAACAGATGTGTTTTTATCATCGGAAATAGAATTAGCCCTGAAAGTCTGAAAACTTTTTTTGATAAAATCGCTAAACCGCGCGGTCACAATTTCAGCAAAAATCTGACGTTCTGCAATTCATTCAAAAATGGCGCTGAACTGTTGCAAACGATCCCGTGAAATGTTTTTCAGTGGAAACAGATGCGTTTTTATCATGGGAAACAAAATTAGCCCTCAATGTCTGAACAACTTTTTTTTGCAAAAATCCCTAAGCCGCGCGGTCACAATTTCAGGAAAAAACTGACGTTCTGCAATTCACTCAAACATGGTGCCAAACTGTTGCAAACGATCCCCTGAAAGGTTTTTCGGTGGAAACAGATGTATTTTTATCATCGGAAATATAATTAGCCCTGAACGTCTGAACAACTTTTTTTTGCAAAAATCCCTAAGCCGGGCGGTCACAATTTCAGGAAAAATCTGACGTTCTGCAATTCACTCAAAAATGGTGCCAAACTGTTGCAAACGATCCCCTGAAAGGTTTTTCGGTGGAAACAGATGCATTTTTACCATCGGAGACCGAATTAGCCCTCAACGTCTAAACAACTTTTTTTTGCAAATTTCTTCTAAATTTCTGACGTTCTGCAATTCACTCAAAAATGGTGCTAAACTGTTGCAAACGATCCCCTGAAAGGTTTTTCGGTGGAAACAGATGCGTTTTTATCATCGGAGACAGAATTAGCCCTCAATGTCTGAACAACTTTTTTTTGCAAAAATCCCTAAGCCGCGCGGTCACAATTTCAGGAAAAAACTGACGTTCTGCAATTGATTCAAAAATGGCGCTGAACTGTTGCAAACGATCCCCTGAAAGGTTTTTCGGTGGAAAAAGATGCGTTTTTATCATCGGAGACAGAATTAGCCCTCAACGTCTGAAAAACTTTTTTTTGCAAAAATCCCTAAGCCGCGCGGTCACAATTTCTTCTAAATTTCTGACGTTCTGCAATTCACTCAAAAATGGTGCTAAACTGTTGCAAACGATCCCCTGAAAGGTTTTTCGGTGGAAACAGATGTGTTTTTATCATCGGAAATAGAATTAGCCCTGAAAGTCTGAAAACTTTTTTTGATAAAATCCCTAAACCGCGCGGTCACAATTTCAGCAAAAATCTGACGTTCTGCAATTCATTCAAAAATGGCGCTGAACTGTTGCAAACGATCCCGTGAAATGTTTTTCAGTGGAAACAGATGCGTTTTTATCATGGGAAACAAAATTAGCCCTCAATGTCTGAACAACTTTTTTTTGCAAAAATCCCTAAGCCGCGCGGTCACAATTTCAGGAAAAAACTGACGTTCTGCAATTCACTCAAACATGGTGCCAAACTGTTGCAAACGATCCCCTGAAAGGTTTTTCGGTGGAAACAGATGTATTTTTATCATCGGAAATATAATTAGCCCTGAACGTCTGAACAACTTTTTTTTGCAAAAATCCCTAAGCCGGGCGGTCACAATTTCAGGAAAAATCTGACGTTCTGCAATTCACTCAAAAATGGTGCCAAACTGCTGCAAATGATCCCCTGAAAGGTTTTTCGGTGGAAACAGATGCGTTTTGATCATGGGAAACAGAATTTTGCAAAAATCCCTAAGCCGCGCGGTCACAATTTCAGGAAAAAACTGACGTTCTGCAATTCACTCAAAAATGGTGCCAAACTGTTGCAAATGATCCCCTGAAAGGTTTTTCGGTGGAAACAGATGCGTTTTGATCATGGGAAACAGAATTAGCCCTCGAAGTCTGAACAACTTTTTTTTGCAAAAATCCCTAAGCGGCGCGGTCACGATTTCAGCAAAAATCTGACGTCCTGCAATTCACGCAAAAATGGTGCCAAACTGTTGCAAACGATCCCCTGAAAGGTTTTTCGGTGGAAACAGATGCATTTTTATCATCGGAGACCGAATTAGCCCTCAACGTCTAAACAACTTTTTTTTGCAAATTTCTTCTAAATTTCTGACGTTCTGCAATTCACTCAAAAATGGTGCTAAACTGTTGCAAACGATCCCCTGAAAGGTTTTTCGGTGGAAACAGATGCGTTTTTATCATCGGAGACAGAATTAGCCCTCAATGTCTGAACAACTTTTTTTTGCAAAAATCCCTAAGCCGCGCGGTCACAATTTCAGGAAAAAACTGACGTTCTGCAATTGATTCAAAAATGGCGCTGAACTGTTGCAAACGATCCCCTGAAAGGTTTTTCGGTGGAAAAAGATGCGTTTTTATCATCGGAGACAGAATTAGCCCTCAACGTCTGAAAAACGTTTTTTTGCAAAAATCCCTAAGCCGCGCGGTCACAATTTCTTCTAAATTTCTGACGTTCTGCAATTCACTCAAAAATGGTGCTAAACTGTTGCAAACGATCCCCTGAAAGGTTTTTCGGTGGAAACAGATGTGTTTTTATCATCGGAAATAGAATTAGCCCTGAAAGTCTGAAAACTTTTTTTGATAAAATCCCTAAACCGCGCGGTCACAATTTCAGCAAAAATCTGACGTTCTGCAATTCATTCAAAAATGGCGCTGAACTGTTGCAAACGATCCCGTGAAATGTTTTTCAGTGGAAACAGATGCGTTTTTATCATGGGAAACAAAATTAGCCCTCAATGTCTGAACAACTTTTTTTTGCAAAAATCCCTAAGCCGCGCGGTCACAATTTCAGGAAAAAACTGACGTTCTGCAATTCACTCAAACATGGTGCCAAACTGTTGCAAACGATCCCTTGAAAGGTTTTTCGGTGGAAACAGATGTATTTTTATCATCGGAAATATAATTAGCCCTGAACGTCTGAACAACTTTTTTTTGCAAAAATCCCTAAGCCGGGCGGTCACAATTTCAGGAAAAATCTGACGTTCTGCAATTCACTCAAAAATGGTGCCAAACTGTTGCAAACGATCCCCTGAAAGGTTTTTCGGTGGAAACAGATGCATTTTTACCATCGGAGACCGAATTAGCCCTCAACGTCTAAACAACTTTTTTTTGCAAATTTCTTCTAAATTTCTGACGTTCTGCAATTCACTCAAAAATGGTGCTAAACTGTTGCAAACGATCCCCTGAAAGGTTTTTCGGTGGAAACAGATGCGTTTTTATCATCGGAGACAGAATTAGCCCTCAATGTCTGAACAACTTTTTTTTGCAAAAATCCCTAAGCCGCGCGGTCACAATTTCAGGAAAAAACTGACGTTCTGCAATTGATTCAAAAATGGCGCTGAACTGTTGCAAACGATCCCCTGAAAGGTTTTTCGGTGGAAAAAGATGCGTTTTTATCATCGGAGACAGAATTAGCCCTCAACGTCTGAAAAACTTTTTTTTGCAAAAATCCCTAAGCCGCGCGGTCACAATTTCTTCTAAATTTCTGACGTTCTGCAATTCACTCAAAAATGGTGCTAAACTGTTGCAAACGATCCCCTGAAAGGTTTTTCGGTGGAAACAGATGTGTTTTTATCATCGGAAATAGAATTAGCCCTGAAAGTCTGAAAACTTTTTTTGATAAAATCCCTAAACCGCGCGGTCACAATTTCAGCAAAAAACTGACGTTCTGCAATTCACTCAAACATGGTGCCAAACTGTTGCAAACGATCCCCTGAAAGGTTTTTCGGTGGAAACAGATGTATTTTTATCATCGGAAATATAATTAGCCCTGAACGTCTGAACAACTTTTTTTTGCAAAAATCCCTAAGCCGGGCGGTCACAATTTCAGGAAAAATCTGACGTTCTGCAATTCACTCAAAAATGGTGCCAAACTGCTGCAAATGATCCCCTGAAAGGTTTTTCGGTGGAAACAGATGCGTTTTGATCATGGGAAACAGAATTTTGCAAAAATCCCTAAGCCGCGCGGTCACAATTTCAGGAAAAAACTGACGTTCTGCAATTCACTCAAAAATGGTGCCAAACTGTTGCAAATGATCCCCTGAAAGGTTTTTCGGTGGAAACAGATGCGTTTTGATCATGGGAAACAGAATTAGCGCTCGACGTCTGAACAACTTTTTTTGAAAAAATCCCTAAGCCGCGCGGTCACAATTTCTTCTAAATTTCTGACGTTCTGCAATTCACTCAAAAATGGTGCTAAACTGTTGCAAACGATCCCCTGAAAGGTTTTTCGGTGGAAAAAGATGCGTTTTTATCATCGGAGACAGAATTAGCCCTCAACGTCTGAAAAACTTTTTTTTTGCAAAAATCCCTAAACCGCGCGGTCACAATTTCAGCAAAAATCTGAAGTTCTGCAATTCATTCAAAAATGGCGCTGAACTGTTGCAAACGATCCCGTGAAATGTTTTTCAGTGGAAACAGATGCGTTTTTATCATGGGAAACAGAATTAGCCCTCAATGTCTGAACAACTTTTTTTTGCAAAAATCCCTAAGCCGCGCGGTCACAATTTCAGGAAAAAACTGACGTTCTGCAATTCACTCAAAAATGGTGCCAAACTGTTGCAAACGATCCCCTGAAAGGTTTTTCGGTGGAAACAGATGCATTTTTACCATCGGAGACCGAATTAGCCCTCAACGTCTAAACAACTTTTTTTTGCAAATTTCTTCTAAATTTCTGACGTTCTGCAATTCACTCAAAAATGGTGCTAAACTGTTGCAAACGATCCCCTGAAAGGTTTTTCGGTGGAAACAGATGCGTTTTTATCATCGGAGACAGAATTAGCCCTCAATGTCTGAACAACTTTTTTTTGCAAAAATCCCTAAGCCGCGCGGTCACAATTTCAGGAAAAAACTGACGTTCTGCAATTGATTCAAAAATGGCGCTGAACTGTTGCAAACGATCCCCTGAAAGGTTTTTCGGTGGAAAAAGATGCGTTTTTATCATCGGAGACAGAATTAGCCCTCAACGTCTGAAAAACTTTTTTTTGCAAAAATCCCTAAGCCGCGCGGTCACAATTTCTTCTAAATTTCTGACGTTCTGCAATTCACTCAAAAATGGTGCTAAACTGTTGCAAACGATCCCCTGAAAGGTTTTTCGGTGGAAACAGATGTGTTTTTATCATCGGAAATAGAATTAGCCCTGAAAGTCTGAAAACTTTTTTTTGCAAAAATCCCTAAACCGCGCGGTCACAATTTCAGCAAAAATCTGACGTTCTGCAATTCATTCAAAAATGGCGCTGAACTGTTGCAAACGATCCCCTGAAAAGTTTTTCGGTGGAAACAGATGCGTTTTTATCATGGGAAACAGAATTAGCCCTCAATGTCTGAACAACTTTTTTTTGCAAAAATCCCTAAGCCGCGCGGTCACAATTTCTTCTAAATTTCTGACGTTCTGCAATTCACTCAAAAATGGTGCTAAACTGTTGCAAACGATCCCCTGAAAGGTTTTTCGGTGGATACAGATGTGTTTTTATCATCGGAAATAGAATTAGCCCTGAAAGTCTGAAAACTTTTTTTGATAAAATCCCTAAACCGCGCGGTCACAATTTCAGCAAAAATCTGACGTTCTGCAATTCATTCAAAAATGGCGCTGAACTGTTGCAAACGATCCCCTGAAAGGTTTTTCGGTGGAAACAGATGCGTTTTTATCATGGGAAACAGAATTAGCCCTCGAAGTCTGAAGAACTTTTTTTTGCAAAAATCCCTAAGCCGCGCGGTCACAATTTCAGCAAAAATCTGACGTCCTGCAATTCACTCAAAAATGGTGCCAAACTGTTGCAAACGATCCCCTGAAAGGTTTTTCGGTGGAAACAGATGCGTTTTTATCATCGGAGACCGAATTAGCCCTCAACGTCTAAACAACTTTTTTTTGCAAATTTCTTCTAAATTTCTGACGTTCTGCAATTCACTCAAAAATGGTGCTAAACTGTTGCAAACGATCCCCTGAAAGGTTTTTCGGTGGAAACAGATGCGTTTTTATCATCGGAGACAGAATTAGCCCTCAATGTCTGAACAACTTTTTTTTGCAAAAATCCCTAAGCCGCGCGGTCACAATTTCAGGAAAAATCTGACGTTCTGCAATTCACTCAAACATGGTGCCAAACTGTTGCAAACGATCCCCTGAAAGGTTTTTCGGTGGAAACAGATGTATTTTTATCATCGGAAATATAATTAGCCCTGAACGTCTGAACAACTTTTTTTTGCAAAAATCCCTAAGCCGGGCGGTCACAATTTCAGGAAAAATCTGACGTTCTGCAATTCACTCAAAAATGGTGCCAAACTGCTGCAAATGATCCCCTGAAAGGTTTTTCGGTGGAAACAGATGCGTTTTGATCATGGGAAACAGAATTTTGCAAAAATCCCTAAGCCGCGCGGTCACAATTTCAGGAAAAAACTGACGTTCTGCAATTCACTCAAAAATGGTGCCAAACTGTTGCAAATGATCCCCTGAAAGGTTTTTCGGTGGAAACAGATGCGTTTTGATCATGGGAAACAGAATTAGCGCTCGACGTCTGAACAACTTTTTTTGAAAAAATCCCTAAGCCGCGCGGTCACAATTTCTTCTAAATTTCTGACGTTCTGTAATTCACTCAAAAATGGTGCTAAACTGTTGCAAACGATCCCCTGAAAGGTTTTTCGGTGGAAAAAGATGCGTTTTTATCATCGGAGACAGAATTAGCCCTCAACGTCTGAAAAACTTTTTTTTTGCAAAAATCCCTAAACCGCGCGGTCACAATTTCAGCAAAAATCTGAAGTTCTGCAATTCATTCAAAAATGGCGCTGAACTGTTGCAAACGATCCCGTGAAATGTTTTTCAGTGGAAACAGATGCGTTTTTATCATGGGAAACAGAATTAGCCCTCAATGTCTGAACAACTTTTTTTTGCAAAAATCCCTAAGCCGCGCGGTCACAATTTCAGGAAAAAACTGACGTTCTGCAATTCACTCAAAAATGGTGCCAAACTGTTGCAAACGATCCCCTGAAAGGTTTTTCGGTGGAAACAGATGTATTTTTATCATCGGAAATATAATTAGCCCTGAACGTCTGAACAACTTTTTTTTGCAAAAATCCCTAAGCCGAGCGGTCACAATTTCAGGAAAAATCTGACGTTCTGCAATTCACTCAAAAATGGTGCCAAACTGCTGCAAATGATCCCCTGAAAGGTTTTTCGGTGGAAACAGATGCGTTTTGATCATGGGAAACAGAATTTTGCAAAAATCCCTAAGCCGCGCGGTCACAATTTCAGGAAAAAACTGACGTTCTGCAATTCACTCAAAAATGGTGCCAAACTGTTGCAAATGATCCCCTGAAAGGTTTTTCGGTGGAAACAGATGCGTTTTTATCATGGGAAACAGAATTAGCCCTCGAAGTCTGAACAACTTTTTTTTGCAAAAATCCCTAAGCCGCGCGGTCACAATTTCTTCTAAATTTCTGACGTTCTGCAATTCACTCAAAAATGGTGCCAAACTGTTGCAAATGATCCCCTGAAAGGTTTTTCGGTGGAAAAAGATGCGTTTTTATCATCGGAGACAGTATTAGCCCTCAACGTCTGAAAAACTTTTTTTTTGCAAAAATCCCTAAACCGCGCGGTGACAATTTCAGCAAAAATCTGACGTTCTGCAATTCATTCAAAAATGGCGCTGAACTGTTGCAAACGATCCCGTGAAATGTTTTTCAGTGGAAACAGATGCGTTTTTATCATGGGAAACAGAATTAGCCCTCAATGTCTGAACAACTTTTTTTTGTAAAAATCCCTAAGCCGCGCGGTCACAATTTCAGGAAAAAACTGACGTTCTGCAATTCACTCAAAAATGGTGCCAAACTGTTGCAAACGATCCCCTGAAAGGTTTTTCGGTGGAAACAGATGTATTTTTATCATCGGAAATATAATTAGCCCTGAACGTCTGAAAAACTTTTTTTTGCAAAAATCCCTAAGCCGGGCGGTCACAATTTCAGGAAAAATCTGACGTTCTGCAATTCACTCAAAAATGGTGCCAAACTGCTGCAAATGATCCCCTGAAAGGTTTTTCGGTCGAAACAGATGCGTTTTGATCATGGGAAACAGAATTTTGCAAAAATCCCTAAGCCGCGCGGTCACAATTTCAGGAAAAAACTGACGTTCTGCAATTCACTCAAAAATGGTGCCAAACTGTTGCAAATGATCCCCTGAAAGGTTTTTTGGTGGAAACAGATGAGTTTTTATCATGGGAAACAGAATTAGCCCTCAACGTCTGAACAACCTATTTTTGCTAAAATCCCTAAGCCGCGCGGTCACAATTTCAGGAAAAAACTGACGTTCTGCAATTCACTCAAAAATGGTGCCAAACTGCTGCAAATGCTCCCCTGAAAGGTTTTTCGGTGGAAACAGATGCGTTTTTATCATGGGAAACAGAATTAGCAGTCGAAGTCTGAACAACTTTTTTTTGCAAAAATCCCTAAGCCGCGCGGTCACAATTTCTTCTAAATTTCTGACGTTCGGCAATTCACTCAAAAATGGTGCTAAACTGTTGCAAACGATCCCCTGAAAGGTTTTTCGGTGGAAACAGATGCGTTTTTATCATGGGAAACAGAATTAGCCCTCAATGTCTGAACAACTTTTTTTTGCAAAAATCCCTAAGCCGCGCGGTCACAATTTCTTCTAAATTTCTGACGTTCTGCAATTCACTCAAAAATGGTGCTAAACTGTTGCAAACGATCCCCTGAAAGGTTTTTCGGTGGAAACAGATGTGTTTTTATCATCGGAAATAGAATTAGCCCTGAAAGTCTGAAAACTTTTTTTGATAAAATCCCTAAACCGCGCGGTCACAATTTCAGCAAAAATCTGACGTTCTGCAATTCATTCAAAAATGGCGCTGAACTGTTGCAAACGATCCCCTGAAAGGTTTTTCGGTGGAAACAGATGCGTTTTTATCATGGGAAACAGAATTAGCCCTCGAAGCCTGAACAACTTTTTTTTGCAAAAACCCCTAAGCCGCGCGGTCACAATTTCAGCAAAAATCTGACGTCCTGCAATTCACGCAAAAATGGTGCCAAACTGTTGCAAACGATCCCCTGAAAGGTTTTTCGGTGGAAACAGATGTGTTTTTATCATCGGAAACAGAATTAGCCCTCAACGTCTAAACAACTTTTTTTTGCAAATTTCTTCTAAATTTCTGACGTTCTGCAATTCACTCAAAAATGGTGCTAAACTGTTGCAAACGATCCCCTGAAAGGTTTTTCGGTGGAAACAGATGCGTTTTTATCATCGGAGACAGAATTAGCCCTCAATGTCTGAACAACTTTTTTTTGCAAAAATCCCTAAGCCGCGCGGTCACAATTTCAGGAAAAAACTGACGTTCTGCAATTCATTCAAAAATGGCGCTGAACTGTTGCAAACGATCCCCTGAAAGGTTTTTCGGTGGAAAAAGATGCGTTTTTATCATCGGAGACAGAATTAGCCCTCAACGTCTGAAAAACTTTTTTTTTGCAAAAATCCCTAAACCGCGCGGTCACAATTTCAGGAAAAATCTGACGTTCTGCAATTCATTCAAAAATGGCGCTGAACTGTTGCAAACGATCCCGTGAAATGTTTTTCAGTGGAAACAGATGCGTTTTTATCATGGGAAACAGAATTAGCCCTCAATGTCTGAACAACTTTTTTTTGCAAAAATCCCTAAGCCGCGCGGTCACAATTTCAGGAAAAAACTGATGTTCTGCAATTCACTCAAAAATGGTGCCAAACTGTTGCAAACGATCCCCTGAAAGGTTTTTCGGTGGAAACAGATGTATTTTTATCATCGGAAATATAATTAGCCCTGAACGTCTGAACAACTTTTTTTTGCAAATTTCTTCTAAATTTCTGACGTTCTGCAATTCACTCAAAAATGGTGCTAAACTGTTGCAAACGATCCCCTGAAAGGTTTTTCGGTGGAAACAGATGCGTTTTTATCATCGGAGACAGAATTAGCCCTCAATGTCTGAACAACTTTTTTTTGCAAAAATCCATAAGCCGCGCGGTCACAATTTCAGGAAAAAACTGACGTTCTGCAATTCATTCAAAAATGGCGCTGAACTGTTGCAAACGATCCCCTGAAAGGTTTTTCGGTGGAAAA
The DNA here is from genome assembly GCF_964106915.1 of Podarcis gaigeae. NCBI lineage: Eukaryota > Metazoa > Chordata > Lepidosauria > Squamata > Lacertidae > Podarcis > Podarcis gaigeae. Next base: position 9,063,415 of record NC_139679.1, on the reverse strand, counting down.
AGATGTGTTTTTATCATCGGAGACAGAATTAGCCCTCAACGTCTGAAAAACTTTTTTTTGCAAAAATCCCTAAGCCGCGTGGTCACAATTTCAGGAAAAATCTGACGTTCTGCAATTCACTCAAAAATGGTGCCAAACTGTTGCAAACGATCCCCTGAAAGGTTTTTCGGTGGAAACAGATGCGTTTTTATCATGGGAAACAGAATTAGCCCTCGAAGTCTGAACAACTTTTTTTGCAAAAATCCCTAAGCCGCGCGGTCACAATTTCAGGAAAAATCTGACGTTCTGCAATTCACTCAAAAATGGTGCCAAACTGCTGCAAATGATCCCCTGAAAGGTTTTTCGGTGGAAACAGATGCGTTTTGATCATGGGAAACAGAATTTTGCAAAAATCCCTAAGCCGCGCGGTCACAATTTCAGGCAAAAACTGACGTTCTGCAATTCACTCAAAAATGGTGCCAAACTGTTGCAAATGATCCCCTGAAAGGTTTTTCGGTGGAAACAGATGCGTTTTTATCATGGGAAACAGAATTAGCCCTCGAAGTCTGAACAACTTTTTTTTGCAAAAATCCCTAAACCGCACGGTCACAATTTCTTCTAAATTTCTGACGTTCTGCAATTCACTCAAAAATGGTGCCAAACTGTTGCAAATGATCCCCTGAAAGGTTTTTCGGTGGAAAAAGATGCGTTTTTATCATCGGAGACAGTATTAGCCCTCAACGTCTGAAAAACTTTTTTTTTGCAAAAATCCCTAAACCGCGCGGACACAATTTCAGGAAAAATCTGACGTTCTGCAATTCATTCAAAAATGGCGCTGCTGTTGCAAACGATCCCGTGAAATGTTTTTCTGTGGAAACAGATGCGTTTTTATCATGGGAAACAGAATTAGCCCTCAATGTCTGAACAACTTTTTTTTGTAAAAATCCCTAAGCCGCGCGGTCACAATTTCAGGAAAAAACTGACGTTCTGCAATTCACTCAAAAATGGTGCCAAACTGTTGCAAACGATCCCCTGAAAGGTTTTCGGTGGAAACAGATGTATTTTTATCATCGGAAATATAATTAGCCCTGAACGTCTGAACAACTTTTTTTTGCAAAAATCCCTAAGCCGGGCGGTCACAATTTCAGGAAAAATCTGACGTTCTGCAATTCACTCAAAAATGGTGCCAAACTGCTGCAAATGATCCCCTGAAAGGTTTTTTGGTGGAAACAGATGAGTTTTGATCATGGGAAACAGAATTTTGCAAAAATCCCTAAGCCGCGCGGTCACAATTTCAGGAAAAAACTGACGTTCTGCAATTCACTCAAAAATGGTGCCAAACTGTTGCAAATGATCCCCTGAAAGGTTTTTTGGTGGAAACAGATGAGTTTTTATCATGGGAAACAGAATTAGCCCTCAACGTCTGAACAACCTATTTTTGCAAAAATCCCTAAGCCGCGCGGTCACAATTTCAGGAAAAAACTGACGTTCTGCAATTCACTCAAAAATGGTGCCAAACTGCTGCAAATGCTCCCCTGAAAGGTTTTTCGGTGGAAACAGATGCGTTTTTATCATGGGAAACAGAATTAGCAGTCGAAGTCTGAACAACTTTTTTTTGCAAAAATCCCTAAGCCGCGCGGTCACAATTTCTTCTAAATTTCTGACGTTCTGCAATTCACTCAAAAATGGTGCTAAACTGTTGCAAACGATCCCCTGAAAGGTTTTTCGGTGGAAACAGATGCGTTTTTATCATCGGAGACAGAATTAGCCCTCAACGTCTGAACAACTTTTTTTTTGCAAAAATCCCTAAACCGCGCGGTCACAATTTCAGCAAAAATCTGACGTTCTGCAATTCATTCAAAAATGGCGCTGAACTGTTGCAAACGATCACGTGAAATGTTTTTCAGTGGAAACAGATGCGTTTTTATCATGGGAAACAGAATTAGCCCTCAATGTCTGAACAACTTTTTTTTGCAAAAATCCCTAAGCCGCGCGGTCACAATTTCAGGAAAAAACTGACGTTCTGCAATTCATTCAAAAATGGCGCTGAACTGTTGCAAACGATCCCCTGAAAGGTTTTTCGGTGGAAAAAGATGCGTTTTTATCATGGGAAACAGAATTAGCCCTCGAAGTCTGAACAACTTTTTTTTGCAAAAATCCCTAAGCCGCGCGGTCAAAATTTCAGGAAAAATCTGACGTTCTGCAATTCACTCAAAAATGGTGCCAAACTGCTGCAAATGATCCCCTGAAAGGTTTTTCGGTGGAAAAAGATGCGTTTTGATCATGGGAAACAGAATTTTGCAAAAATCCCTAAGCCGCGCGGTCACAATTTCAGGAAAAAACTGACGTTCTGCAATTCACTCAAAAATGGTGCCAAACTGTTGCAAATGATCCCCTGAAAGGTTTTTCGGTGGAAACAGATGCGTTTTTATCATGGGAAACAGAATTAGCCCTCGAAGTCTGAACAACTTTTTTTTGCAAAAATCCCTAAGCCGCGCGGTCACAATTTCTTCTAAATTTCTGACGTTCTGCAATTCACTCAAAAATGGTGCTAAACTGTTGCAAACGATCCCCTGAAAGGTTTTTCGGTGGAAACAGATGTGTTTTTATCATCGGAAACAGAAATAGCCCTCAACGTCTAAACAACTTTTTTTTGCAAATTTCTTCTAAATTTCTGACGTTCTGCAATTCACTCAAAAATGGTGCTAAACTGTTGCAAACGATCCCCTGAAAGGTTTTTCGGTGGAAACAGATGCGTTTTTATCATCGGAGACAGAATTAGCCCTCAACGTCTGAAAAACCTTTTTTTTGCAAAAATCCCTAAACCGCGCGGTCAAAATTTCAGCAAAAATCTGACGTTCTGCAATTCATTCAAAAATGGCGCTGAACTGTTGCAAACGATCACGTGAAATGTTTTTCAGTGGAAACAGATGCGTTTTTATCATGGGAAACAGAATTAGCCCTCAACGTCTGAACAACCTATTTTTGCAAAAATCCCTAAGCCGCGCGGTCACAATTTCAGGAAAAAACTGACGTTCTGAAATTCACTCAAAAATGGTGCCAAACTGCTGCAAATGCTCCCCTGAAAGGTTTTTCGGTGGAAACAGATGCGTTTTTATCATGGGAAACAGAATTAGCCCTCGAAGTCTGAACAACTTTTTTTTGCAAAAATCCCTAAGCCGCGCGGTCACAATTTCTTCTAAATTTCTGACGTTCTGCAATTCACTCAAAAATGGTGCTAAACTGTTGCAAACGATCCCCTGAAAGGTTTTTCGGTGGAAACAGATGTGTTTTTATCATCGGAAACAGAAATAGCCCTCAACGTCTAAACAACTTTTTTTTGCAAATTTCTTCTAAATTTCTGACGTTCTGCAATTCACTCAAAAATGGTGCTAAACTGTTGCAAACGATCCCCTGAAAGGTTTTTCGGTGGAAACAGATGCGTTTTTATCATCGGAGACAGAATTAGCCCTCAACGTCTGAAAAACCTTTTTTTTGCAAAAATCCCTAAACCGCGCGGTCAAAATTTCAGCAAAAATCTGACGTTCTGCAATTCATTCAAAAATGGCGCTGAACTGTTGCAAACGATCACGTGAAATGTTTTTCAGTGGAAACAGATGCGTTTTTATCATGGGAAACAGAATTAGCCCTCAACGTCTGAACAACCTATTTTTGCAAAAATCCCTAAGCCGCGCGGTCACAATTTCAGGAAAAAACTGACGTTCTGAAATTCACTCAAAAATGGTGCCAAACTGCTGCAAATGCTCCCCTGAAAGGTTTTTCGGTGGAAACAGATGCGTTTTTATCATGGGAAACAGAATTAGCAGTCGAAGTCTGAACAACTTTTTTTTGCAAAAATCCCTAAGCCGCGCGGTCACAATTTCTTCTAAATTTCTGACGTTCTGCAATTCACTCAAAAATGGTGCCAAACTGTTGCAAACGATCCCCTGAAAGGTTTTTCAGTGGAAACAGATGCGTTTTTATCATGGGAAACAGCATTAGCCCTCGAAGTATGAACAACTTTTTTTTGCAAAAATCCCTAAGCCGCGCGGTCACAATTTCATGAAAAATCTGACGTTCTGCAATTCACTCAAAAATGGTGCCAAACTGCTGCAAATGATCCCCTGAAAGGTTTTTCGGTGGAAACAGATGCGTTTTGATCATGGGAAACAGAATTTTGCAAAAATCCCTAAGCCGCGCGGTCACAATTTCAGGAAAAAACTGACGTTCTGCAATTCACTCAAAAATGGTGCCAAACTGTTGCAAATGATCCCCTGAAAGGTTTTTCGGTGGAAACAGATGCGTTTTTATCATGGGAAACAGAATTAGCCCTCGAAGTCTGAACAACTTTTTTTTGCAAAAATCCCTAAACCGCGCGGTCACAATTTCAGCAAAAATCTGACGTTCTGCAATTCATTCAAAAATGGCGCTGAACTGTTGCAAACGATCCCCTAAAAGGTTTTTTGGTGGAAACAGATGAGTTTTTATCATGGGAAACAGAATTAGCCCTCAACGTCTGAACAACCTATTTTTGCAAAAATCCCTAAGCCGCGCGGTCACAATTTCAGGAAAAAACTGACGTTCTGCAATTCACTCAAAAATGGTGCCAAACTGCTGCAAATGCTCCCCTGAAAGGTTTTTCGGTGGAAACAGATGCGTTTTTATCATGGGAAACAGAATTAGCAGTCTAAATCTGAACAACTTTTTTTTGCAAAAATCCCTAAGCCGCGCGGTCACAATTTCTTCTAAATTTCTGACATTCTGCAATTCACTCAAAAATGGTGCTAAACTGTTGCAAACGATCCCCTGAAAGGTTTTTCGGTGGAAACAGATGTGTTTTTATCATCGGAAATAGAATTAGCCCTGAAAGTCTGAAAACTTTTTTTGATAAAATCCCTAAACCGCGCGGTCACAATTTCAGCAAAAATCTGACGTTCTGCAATTCATTCAAAAATGGCGCTGAACTGTTGCAAACGATCCCCTGAAAGGTTTTTCGGTGGAAACAGATGCATTTTTATCATGGGAAACAGAATTAGCCCTCGAAGTCTGAACAACTTTTTTTTGCAAAAATCCCTAAGCCGCGCGGTCACAATTTGAGCAAAAATCTGATGTCCTGCAATTCACTCAAAAATGGTGCCAAACTGTTGCAAACGATCCCCTGAAAGGTTTTTCGGTGGAAACAGATGCGTTTTTATCATCGGAGACCGAATTAGCCCTCAACGTCTAAACAACTTTTTTTTGCAAATTTCTTCTAAATTTCTGACGTTCTGCAATTCACTCAAAAATGGTGCTAAACTGTTGCAAACGATCCCCTGAAAGGTTTTTCGGTGGAAACAGATGCGTTTTTATCATCGGAGACAGAATTAGCCCTCAATGTCTGAACAACTTTTTTTTGCAAAAATCCCTAAGCCGCGCGGTCACAATTTCAGGAAAAAACTGACGTTCTGCAATTCATTCAAAAATGGCGCTGAACTGTTGCAAACGATCCCCTGAAAGGTTTTTCGGTGGAAAAAGATGCGTTTTTATCATCGGAGACAGAATTAGCCCTCAACGTCTGAAAAACTTTTTTTTTGCAAAAATCCCTAAACCGCGCGGTCACAATTTCAGCAAAAATCTGACGTTCTGCAATTCATTCAAAAATGGCGCTGAACTGTTGCAAACGATCCCGTGAAATGGTTTTCACTGGAAACAGATGCGTTTTTATCATGGGAAACAGAATTAGCCCTCAATGTCTGAACAACTTTTTTTTGCAAAAATCCCTAAGCCGCGCGGTCACAATTTCAGGAAAAAACTGACGTTCTGCAATTCACTCAAAAATGGTGCCAAACTGTTGCAAACGATCCCCTGAAAGGTTTTTCGGTGGAAACAGATGCGTTTTTATCATCGGAGACAGAATTAGCCCTCAATGTCTGAACAACTTTTTTTTGCAAAAATCCCTAAGCCGCGCGGTCACAATTTCAGGAAAAAACTGACGTTCTGCAATTCATTCAAAAATGGCGCTGAACTGTTGCAAACGATCCCCTGAAAGGTTTTTCGGTGGAAAAAGATGCGTTTTTATCATCGGAGACAGAATTAGCCCTCAACGTCTGAAAAACTTTTTTTTTGCAAAAATCCCTAAACCGCGCGGTCACAATTTCAGCAAAAATCTGACGTTCTGCAATTCATTCAAAAATGGCGCTGAACTGTTGCAAACGATCCCGTGAAATGTTTTTCAGTGGAAACAGATGTGTTTTTATCATGGGAAACAGAATTAGCCCTCAATGTCTGAACAACTTTTTTTTGCAAAAATCCCTAAGCCGCGCGGTCACAATTTCAGGAAAAAACTGACGTTCTGCAATTCACTCAAAAATGGTGCCAAACTGTTGCAAACGATCCCCTGAAAGGTTTTTCGGTGGAAACAGATGTATTTTTATCATCGGAAATATAATTAGCCCTGAACGTCTGAACAACTTTTTTTTGCAAAAATCCCTAAGCCGGGCGGTCACAATTTCAGGAAAAATCTGACGTTCTGCAATTCACTCAAAAATGGTGCCAAACTGCTGCAAATGATCCCCTGAAAGGTTTTTCGGTGGAAACAGATGCGTTTTGATCATGGGAAACAGAATTTTGCAAAAATCCCTAAGCCGCGCGGTCACAATTTCAGGAAAAAACTGACGTTCTGCAATTCACTCAAAAATGGTGCCAAACTGTTGCAAATGATCCCCTGAAAGGTTTTTCGGTGGAAACAGATGCGTTTTTATCATGGGAAACAGAATTAGCCCTCGAAGTCTGAACCACTTTTTCTTGCAAAAATCCCTAAGCCGCGCGGTCACAATTTCTTCTAAATTTCTGACGTTCTGCAATTCACTCAAAAATGGTGCCAAACTGTTGCAAATGATCCCCTGAAAGGTTTTTCGGTGGAAAAAGATGCGTTTTTATCATCGGAGACAGTATTAGCCCTCAACGTCTGAAAAACTTTTTTTTTGCAAAAATCCCTAAACCGCGCGGTCACAATTTCAGCAAAAATCTGACGTTCTGCAATTCATTCAAAAATGGCGCTGAACTGTTGCAAACGATCCCGTGAAATGTTTTTCAGTGGAAACAGATGCGTTTTTATCATGGGAAACAGAATTAGCCCTCAATGTCTGAACAACTTTTTTTTGCAAAAATCCCTAAGCCGGGCGGTCACAATTTCAGGAAAAATCTGACGTTCTGCAATTCACTCAAAAATGGTGCCAAACTGCTGCAAATGATCCCCTGAAAGGTTTTTCGGTGGAAACAGATGCGTTTTTATCATGGGAAACAGAATTAGCCCTCAACGTCTGAACAACCTATTTTTGCAAAAATCCCTAAGCCGCGCGGTCACAATTTCAGGAAAAAACTGACGTTCTGCAATTCACTCAAAAATGGTGCCAAACTGCTGCAAATGCTCCCCTGAAAGGTTTTTCGGTGGAAACAGATGCGTTTTTATCATGGGAAACAGAATTAGCAGTCGAAGTCTGAACAACTTTTTTTTGCAAAAATCCCTAAGCCGCGCGGTCACAATTTCTTCTAAATTTCTGACGTTCTGCAATTCACTCAAAAATGGTGCTAAACTGTTGCAAACGATCCCCTGAAAGGTTTTTCGGTGGAAACAGATGCGTTTTTATCATGGGAAACAGAATTAGCCCTCAATGTCTGAACAACTTTTTTTTGCAAAAATCCCTAAGCCGCGCGGTCACAATTTCTTCTAAATTTCTGACGTTCTGCAATTCACTCAAAAATGGTGCTAAACTGTTGCAAACGATCCCCTGAAAGGTTTTTCGGTGGAAACAGATGTGTTTTTATCATCGGAAATAGAATTAGCCCTGAAAGTCTGAAAACTTTTTTTGATAAAATCCCTAAACCGCGCGGTCACAATTTCAGCAAAAATCTGACGTTCTGCAATTCATTCAAAAATGGCGCTGAACTGTTGCAAACGATCCCCTGAAAGGTTTTTCGGTGGAAACAGATGCGTTTTTATCATGGGAAACAGAATTAGCCCTCGAAGTCTGAACAACTTTTTTTTGCAAAAATCCCTAAGCCGCGCGGTCACAATTTCAGCAAAAATCTGACGTCCTGCAATTCACGCAAAAATGGTGCCAAACTGTTGCAAACGATCCCCTGAAAGGTTTTTCGGTGGAAACAGATGTGTTTTTATCATCGGAAACAGAATTAGCCCTCAACGTCTAAACAACTTTTTTTTGCAAATTTCTTCGAAATTTCTGACGTTCTGCAATTCACTCAAAAATGGTGCTAAACTGTTGCAAACGATCCCCTGAAAGGTTTTTCGGTGGAAACAGATGCGTTTTTATCATCGGAGACAGAATTAGCCCTCAATGTCTGAACAACTTTTTTTTGCAAAAATCCCTAAGCCGCGCGGTCACAATTTCAGGAAAAAACTGACGTTCTGCAATTCATTCAAAAATGGCGCTGAACTGTTGCAAACGATCCCCTGAAAGGTTTTTCGGTGGAAAAAGATGCGTTTTTATCATCGGAGACAGAATTAGCCCTCAATGTCTGAAAAACTTTTTTTTTTGCAAAAATCCCTAAACCGCGCGGTCACAATTTCAGCAAAAATCTGACGTTCTGCAATTCATTCAAAAATGGCGCTGAACTGTTGCAAACGATCCCGTGAAAAGTTTTTCAGTGGAAACAGATGCGTTTTTATCATGGGAAACAGAATTAGCCCTCAATGTCTGAACAACTTTTTTTTGCAAAAATCCCTAAGCCGCGCGGTCACAATTTCAGGAAAAATCTGACGTTCTGCAATTCACTGAAAAATGGTGCCAAACTGCTGCAAATGATCCCCTGAAAGGTTTTTCGGTGGAAACAGATGCGTTTTGATCATGGGAAACAGAATTTTGCAAAAATCCCTAAGCCGCGCGGTCACAATTTCAAGAAAAAACTGACGTTCTGCAATTCACTCAAAAATGGTGCCAAACTGTTGCAAATGATCCCCTGAAAGGTTTTTCGGTGGAAACAGATGCTTTTTTATCATGGGAAACAGAATTAGCCCTCGAAGTCTGAACAACTTTTTTTTGCAAAAATCCCTAAGCCGCGCGGTCACAATTTCTTCTAAATTTCTGACGTTCTGCAATTCACTCAAAAATGGTGCTAAACTGTTGCAAAGGATCCCCTGAAAGGTTTTTCGGTGGAAACAGATGTGTTTTTATCATCGGAAACAGAATTAGCCCTCAACGTCTAAACAACTTTTTTTTGCAAATTTCTTCTAAATTTCTGACGTTCTGCAATTCACTCAAAAATGGTGCCAAACTGTTGCAAACGATCCCCTGAAAGGTTTTTCGGTGGAAACAGATGTATTTTTATCATCGGAAATATAATTAGCCCTGAACGTCTGAACAACTTTTTTTTGCAAATTTCTTCTAAATTTCTGAGGTTCTGCAATTCACTCAAAAATGATGCTAAACTGTTGCAAACGATCCCCTGAAAGGTTTTTCGGTGGAAACAGATGCGTTTTTATCATCGGAGACAGAATTAGCCCTCAATGTCTGAACAACATTTTTTTGCAAAAATCCCTAAGCCGCGCGGTCACAATTTCAGGAAAAAACTGACGTTCTGCAATTCACTCAAAAATGGTGCCAAACTGTTGCAAACGATCCCCTGAAAGGTTTTTCGGTGGAAACAGATGTATTTTTATCATCGGAAATATAATTAGCCCTGAACGTCTGAACAACATTTTTTTGCAAATTTCTTCTAAATTTCTGAGGTTCTGCAATTCACTCAAAAATGGTGCTAAACTGTTGCAAACGATCCCCTGAAAGGTTTTTCGGTGGAAACAGATGCGTTTTTATCATCGGAGACAGAATTAGCCCTCAATGTCTGAACAACTTTTTTTTGCAAAAATCCATAAGCCGCGCGGTCACAATTTCAGGAAAAAACTGACGTTCTGCAATTCATTCAAAAATGGCGCTGAACTGTTGCAAACGATCCCCTGAAAGGTTTTTCGGTGGAAAAAGATGCGTTTTTATCATCGGAGACAGAATTAGCCCTCAACGTCTGAAAAACATTTTTTTTGCAAAAATCCCTAAACCGCGCGGTCACAATTTCAGCAAAAATCTGACGTTCTGCAATTCATTCAAAAATGGCGCCTAACTGTTGCAAACGATCCCGTGAAATGTTTTTAAGTGGAAACAGATGCGTTTTTATCACGGGAAACAGAATTAGCCCTCAATGTCTGAACAACTTTTTTTTGCAAAAATCCCTAAGCCGCGTGGTCACAATTTCAGGAAAAATCTGACGTTCTGCAATTCACTCAAAAATGGTGCCAAACTGTTGCAAACGATCCCCTGAAAGGTTTTTCGGTGGAAACAGATGCGTTTTTATCATGGGAAACAGAATTAGCCCTCGAAGTCTGAACAACTTTTTTTTACAAAAATCCCTAAGCCGCGCGGTCACAATTTCAGGAAAAATCTGACGTTCTGCAATTCACTCAAAAATGGTGCCAAACTGCTGCAAATGATCCCCTGAAAGGTTTTTCGGTGGAAACAGATGCGTTTTGATCATGGGAAACAGAATTTTGCAAAAATCCCAAAGCCGCGCGGTCACAATTTCAGGAAAAAACTGACGTTCTGCAATTCACTCAAAAATGGTGCCAAACTGTTGCAAATGATCCCCTGAAAGGTTTTTCGGTGGAAACAGATGCGTTTTTATCATGGGAAACAGAATTAGCCCTCGAAGTCTGAACAACTTTTTTTTGCAAAAATCCCTAAGCCGCGCGGTCACAATTTCTTCTAAATTTCTGACGTTCTGCAATTCACTCAAAAATGGTGCTAAACTGTTGCAAAGGATCCCCTGAAAGGTTTTTCGGTGGAAACAGATGTGTTTTTATCATCGGAAACAGAATTAGCCCTCAACGTCTAAACAACTTTTTTTTTGCAAAAATCCCTAAACCGCGCGGTCACAATTTCAGCAAAAATCTGACGTTCTGCAATTCATTCAAAAATGGCGCTGAACTGTTGCAAACGATCACGTGAAATGTTTTTCAGTGGAAACAGATGCGTTTTTATCATGGGAAACAGAATTAGGCCTCAATGTCTGAACAACTTTTTTTTGCAAAAATCCCTAAGCCGCGCGGTCACAATTTCAGGAAAAAACTGACGTTCTGCAATTCATTCAAAAATGGCGCTGAACTGTTGCAAACGATCCCCTGAAAGGTTTTTCGGTGGAAAAAGATGTGTTTTTATCATCGGAGACAGAATTAGCCCTCAACGTCTGAAAAACATTTTTTTTGCAAAAATCCCTAAACCGCGCGGTCACAATTTCAGCAAAAATCTGACGTTCTGCAATTCATTCAAAAATGGCGCTGAACTGTTGCAAACGATCCCCTTAAAGGTTTTTTGGTGGAAACAGATGAGTTTTTATCATGGGAAACAGAATTAGCCCTCAACGTCTGAACAACCTATTTTTGCAAAAATCCCTAAGCCGCGCGGTCACAATTTCAGGAAAAAACTGACGTTCTGCAATTCACTCAAAAATGGTGCCAAACTGCTGCAAATGCTCCCCTGAAAGGTTTTTCGGTGGAAACAGATGTGTTTTTATCATCGGAAATAGAATTAGCCCTGAAAGTCTGAAAACTTTTTTTGATAAAATCCCTAAACCGCGCGGTCACAATTTCAGCAAAAATCTGACGTTCTGCAATTCACTCAAAAATGGCGCTGAACTGTTGCAAACGATCCCCTGAAAGGTTTTTCGGTGGAAACAGATGCGTTTTTATCATGGGAAACAGAATTAGCCCTCGAAGTCTGAACAACTTTTTTTTGCAAAAATCCCTAAGCCGCGCGGTCACAATTTCAGCAAAAATCTGACGTCCTGCAATTCACTCAAAAATGGTGCCAAACTGTTGCAAACGATCCCCTGAAAGGTTTTTCGGTGGAAACAGATGCGTTTTTATCATCGGAGACCGAATTAGCCCTCAACGTCTAAACAACTTTTTTTTGCAAATTTCTTCTAAATTTCTGACGTTCTGCAATTCACTCAAAAATGGTGCTAAACTATTGCAAACGATCCCCTGAAAGGTTTTTCGGTGGAAACAGATGCGTTTTTATCATAGGAGACAGAATTAGCCCTCAATGTCTGAACAACTTTTTTTTGCAAAAATCCCTAAGCCGCGCGGTCACAATTTCAGGAAAAAACTGACGTTCTGCAATTCATTCAAAAATGGCGCTGAACTGTTGCAAACGATCCCCTGAAAGGTTTTTCGGTGGAAAAAGATGCGTTTTTATCATCGGAGACAGAATTAGCCCTCAACGTCTGAAAAACTTTTTTTTTGCAAAAATCCCTAAACCGCGCGGTCACAATTTCAGCAAAAATCTGACGTTCTGCAATTCATTCAAAAATGGCGCTGAACTGTTGCAAACGATCCCGTGAAATGTTTTTCAGTGGAAACAGATGCGTTTTTATCATGGGAAACAGAATTAGCCCTCAATGTCTGATCAACTTTTTTTTGCAAAAATCCCTAAGCCGCGCGGTCACAATTTCAGGAAAAAACTGACGTTCTGCAATTCACTCAAAAATGGTGCCAAACTGTTGCAAACGATCCCCTGAAAGGTTTTTCGGTGGAAACAGATGTATTTTTATCATCGGAAATATAATTAGCCCTGAACGTCTGAACAACTTTTTTTTGCAAAAATCCCTAAGCCGGGCGGTCACAATTTCAGGAAAAATCTGACGTTCTGCAATTCACTCAAAAATGGTGCCAAACTGCTGCAAATGATCCCCTGAAAGGTTTTTCGGTGGAAACAGATGCGTTTTGATCATGGGAAACAGAATTTTGCAAAAATCCCTAAGCCGCGCGGTCACAATTTCAGGAAAAAACTGACGTTCTGCAATTCACTCAAAAATGGTGCCAAACTGTTGCAAATGATCCCCTGAAAGGTTTTTTGGTGGAAACAGATGAGTTTTTATCATGGGAAACAGAATTAGCCCTCAACGTCTGAACAACCTATTTTTGCAAAAATCCCTAAGCCGCGCGGTCACAATTTCAGGAAAAAACTGACGTTCTGCAATTCACTCAAAAATGGTGCCAAACTGCTGCAAATGCTCCCCTGAAAGGTTTTTCGGTCGAAACAGATGCGTTTTTATCATGGGAAACAGAATTAGCAGTCGAAGTCTGAACAACTTTTTTTTTGCAAAAATCCCTAAGCCGCGCGGTCACAATTTCTTCTAAATTTCTGACGTTCTGCAATTCACTCAAAAATGGTGCCAAACTGTTGCAAACGATCCCCTGAAAGGTTTTTCGGTGGAAACAGATGCGTTTTTATCATGGGAAACAGAATTAGCCCTCGAAGTCTGAACAACTTTTTTTTGCAAAAATCCCTAAGCCGCGCGGTCACAATTTCAGGAAAAATCTGACGTTCTGCAATTCACTCAAAAATGGTGCCAAACTGCTGCAAATGATCCCCTGAAAGGTTTTTCGGTGGAAACAGATGCGTTTTGATCATGGGAAACAGAATTTTGCAAAAATCCCTAAGCCGCGCGGTCACAATTTCAGGAAAAAACTGACGTTCTGCAATTCACTCAAAAATGGTGCCAAACTGTTGCAAATGATCCCCTGAAAGGTTTTTCGGTGGAAACAGATGCGTTTTTATCATGGGAAACAGAATTAGCCCTCGAAGTCTGAACAACTTTTTTTTGCAAAAATCCCTAAGCCGCGCGGTCACAATTTCTTCTAAATTTCTGACGTTCTGCAATTCACTCAAAAATGGTGCTAAACTGTTGCAAACGATCCCCTGAAAGGTTTTTCGGTGGAAACAGATGTGTTTTTATCATCGGAAACAGAAATAGCCCTCAACGTCTAAACAACTTTTTTTTGCAAATTTCTTCTAAATTTCTGACGTTCTGCAATTCACTCAAAAATGGTGCCAAACTGTTGCAAACAATCCCCTGAAATCTTTTTCGGTTGAAACAGATGCGTTTTTATCATGGGAAACAGAATTAGCCCTCAATGTCTGAACAACTTTTTTTTGCAAAAATCCCTAAGCCGCGCGGTCACAATTTCAGGAAAAAACTGACGTTCTGCAATTCATTCAAAAATGGCGCTGAACTGTTGCAAACGATCCCCTGAAAGGTTTTTCGGTGGAAAAAGATGCGTTTTTATCATCGGAGACAGAATTAGCCCTCAACGTCTGAAAAACATTTTTTTTGCAAAAATCCCTAAACCGCGCGGTCACAATTTCAGCAAAAATCTGACGTTCTGCAATTCATTCAAAAATGGCGCTGAACTGTTGCAAACGATCCCCTTAAAGGTTTTTTGGTGGAAACAGATGAGTTTTTATCATGGGAAACAGAATTAGCCCTCAACGTCTGAACAACCTATTTTTGCAAAAATCCCTAAGCCGCGCGGTCACAATTTCAGGAAAAAACTGACGTTCTGCAATTCACTCAAAAATGGTGCCAAACTGCTGCAAACGATCCCCTGAAAGGTTTTTCGGTGGAAACATATGCGTTTTTATCATGGAAAACAGAATTAGCAGTCGAAGTCTGAACAACTTTTTTTTGCAAAAATCCCTAAGCCGCGCGGTCACAATTTCTTCTAAATTTCTGACGTTCTGCAATTCACTCAAAAATGGTGCCAAACTGTTGCAAACGATCCCCTGAAAGGTTTTTCGGTGGAAACAGATGCGTTTTTATCATGGGAAACAGAATTAGCCCTCGAAGTCTGAACAACTTCTTTTTGCAAAAATCCCTAAGCCGCGCGGTCACAATTTCAGGAAAAATCTGACGTTCTGCAATTCACTCAAAAAAGGTGCCAAACTGCTGCAAATGATCCCCTGAAAGGTTTTTCGGTGGAAACAGATGCGTTTTGATCATGGGAAGCAGAATTTTGCAAAAATCCCTAAGCCGCGCGGTCACAATTTCAGGAAAAAACTGACGTTCTGCAATTCACTCAAAAATGGTGCCAAACTGTTGCAAATGATCCCCTGAAAGGTTTTTCGGTGGAAACAGATGCGTTTTTATCATGGGAAACAGAATTAGCCCTCGAAGTCTGAAGAACTTTTTTTTGCAAAAATCCCTAAACCGCGCGGTCACAATTTCAGCAAAAATCTGACGTTCTGCAATTCATTAAAAAATGGCGCTGAACTGTTGCAAACGATCCCCTAAAAGGTTTTTTGGTGGAAACAGATGAGTTTTTATCATGGGAAACAGAATTAGCCCTCAACGTCTGAACAACCTATTTTTGCAAAAATCCCTAAGCCGCGCGGTCACAATTTCAGGAAAAAACTGACGTTCTGCAATTCACTCAAAAATGGTGCCAAACTGCTGCAAACGATCCCCTGAAAGGTTTTTCGGTGGAAACAGATGCGTTTTTATCATGGGAAACAGAATTAGCCCTCGAAGTCTGAAGAACTTTTTTTTGCAAAAATCCCTAAACCGCGCGGTCACAATTTCAGCAAAAATCTGACGTTCTGCAATTCATTAAAAAATGGCGCTGAACTGTTGCAAACGATCCCCTAAAAGGTTTTTTGGTGGAAACAGATGAGTTTTTATCATGGGAAACAGAATTAGCCCTCAACGTCTGAACAACCTATTTTTGCAAAAATCCCTAAGCCGCGCGGTCACAATTTCAGGAAAAAACTGACGTTCTGCAATTCACTCAAAAATGGTGCCAAACTGTTGCAAACGATCCCCTGAAAGGTTTTTCGGTGGAAACAGATGCGTTTTTATCATGGGAAACAGAATTAGCCCTCGAAGTCTGAACAACTTTTTTTTGCAAAAATCCCTAAGCCGCGCGGTCACAATTTCAGGAAAAATCTGACGTTCTGCAATTCACTCAAAAATGGTGCCAAACTGCTGCAAATGATCCCCTGAAAGGTTTTTCGGTGGAAACAGATGCGTTTTGATCATGGGAAACAGAATTTTGCAAAAATCCCTAAGCCGCGCGGTCACAATTTCAGGAAAAAACTGACGTTCTGCAATTCACTCAAAAATGGTGCCAAACTGTTGCAAATGATCCCCTGAAAGGTTTTTCGGTGGAAACAGATGCGTTTTTATCATGGGAAACAGAATTAGCCCTCGAAGTCTGAACAACTTTTTTTTGCAAAAATCCCTAAGCCGCGCGGTCACAATTTCTTCTAAATTTCTGACGTTCTGCAATTCACTCAAAAATGGTGCTAAACTGTTGCAAACGATCCCCTGAAAGGTTTTTCGGTGGAAACAGATGTGTTTTTATCATCGGAAACAGAAATAGCCCTCAACGTCTAAACAACTTTTTTTTGCAAATTTCTTCTAAATTTCTGACGTTCTGCAATTCACTCAAAAATGGTGCCAAACTGTTGCAAACAATCCCCTGAAATCTTTTTCGGTTGAAACAGATGCGTTTTTATCATGGGAAACAGAATTAGCCCTCAATGTCTGAACAACTTTTTTTTGCAAAAATCCCTAAGCCGCGCGGTCACAATTTCAGGAAAAAACTGACGTTCTGCAATTCATTCAAAAATGGCGCTGAACTGTTGCAAACGATCCCCTGAAAGGTTTTTCGGTGGAAAAAGATGCGTTTTTATCATCGGAGACAGAATTAGCCCTCAACGTCTGAAAAACATTTTTTTTGCAAAAATCCCTAAACCGCGCGGTCACAATTTCAGCAAAAATCTGACGTTCTGCAATTCATTCAAAAATGGCGCTGAACTGTTGCAAACGATCCCCTTAAAGGTTTTTTGGTGGAAACAGATGAGTTTTTATCATGGGAAACAGAATTAGCCCTCAACGTCTGAACAACCTATTTTTGCAAAAATCCCTAAGCCGCGCGGTCACAATTTCAGGAAAAAACTGACGTTCTGCAATTCACTCAAAAATGGTGCCAAACTGCTGCAAACGATCCCCTGAAAGGTTTTTCGGTGGAAACATATGCGTTTTTATCATGGAAAACAGAATTAGCAGTCGAAGTCTGAACAACTTTTTTTTGCAAAAATCCCTAAGCCGCGCGGTCACAATTTCTTCTAAATTTCTGACGTTCTGCAATTCACTCAAAAATGGTGCCAAACTGTTGCAAACGATCCCCTGAAAGGTTTTTCGGTGGAAACAGATGCGTTTTTATCATGGGAAACAGAATTAGCCCTCGAAGTCTGAACAACTTCTTTTTGCAAAAATCCCTAAGCCGCGCGGTCACAATTTCAGGAAAAATCTGACGTTCTGCAATTCACTCAAAAAAGGTGCCAAACTGCTGCAAATGATCCCCTGAAAGGTTTTTCGGTGGAAACAGATGCGTTTTGATCATGGGAAGCAGAATTTTGCAAAAATCCCTAAGCCGCGCGGTCACAATTTCAGGAAAAAACTGACGTTCTGCAATTCACTCAAAAATGGTGCCAAACTGTTGCAAATGATCCCCTGAAAGGTTTTTCGGTGGAAACAGATGCGTTTTTATCATGGGAAACAGAATTAGCCCTCGAAGTCTGAAGAACTTTTTTTTGCAAAAATCCCTAAACCGCGCGGTCACAATTTCAGCAAAAATCTGACGTTCTGCAATTCATTAAAAAATGGCGCTGAACTGTTGCAAACGATCCCCTAAAAGGTTTTTTGGTGGAAACAGATGAGTTTTTATCATGGGAAACAGAATTAGCCCTCAACGTCTGAACAACCTATTTTTGCAAAAATCCCTAAGCCGCGCGGTCACAATTTCAGGAAAAAACTGACGTTCTGCAATTCACTCAAAAATGGTGCCAAACTGCTGCAAATGCTCCCCTGAAAGGTTTTTCGGTGGAAACAGATGCGTTTTTATCATGGGAAACAGAATTAGCAGTCGAAGTCTGAACAACTTTTTTTTGCAAAAATCCCTAAGCCGCGCGGTCACAATTTCTTCTAAATTTCTGACGTTCTGCAATTCACTCAAAAATGGTGCTAAACTGTTGCAAACGATCCCCTGAAAGGTTTTTCGGTGGAAACAGATGTGTTTTTATCATCGGAAATAGAATTAGCCCTGAAAGTCTGAAAACTTTTTTTGATAAAATCCCTAAACCGCGCGGTCACAATTTCAGCAAAAATCTGACGTTCTGCAATTCATTCAAAAATGGCGCTGAACTGTTGCAAACGATCCCCTGAAAGGTTTTTCGGTGGAAACAGATGCGTTTTTATCATGGGAAACAGAATTAGCCCTCGAAGTCTGAACAACTTTTTTTTGCAAAAATCCCTAAGCCGCGCGGTCACAATTTCAGCAAAAATCTGACGTCCTGCAATTCACTCAAAAATGGTGCCAAACTGTTGCAAACGATCCCCTGAAAGGTTTTTCGGTGGAAACAGATGCGTTTTTATCATCGGAGACCGAATTAGCCCTCAACGTCTAAACAACATTTTTTTGCAAATTTCTTCTAAATTTCTGACGTTCTGCAATTCACTCAAAAATGGTGCTAAACTGTTGCAAACGATCCCCTGAAAGGTTTTTCGGTGGAAACAGATGCGTTTTTATCATCGGAGACAGAATTAGCCCTCAATGTCTGAACAACTTCTTTTTGCAAAAATCCCTAAGCCGCGCGGTCACAATTTCAGGAAAAAACTGACGTTCTGCAATTCATTCAAAAATGGCGCTGAACTGTTGCAAACGATCCCCTGAAAGGTTTTTCGGTGGAAAAAGATGCGTTTTTATCATCGGAGACAGAATTAGCCCTCAACGTCTGAAAAACTTTTTTTTTGCAAAAATCCCTACACCGCGCGGTCACAATTTCAGCAAAAATCTGACGTTCTGCAATTCATTCAAAAATGGCGCTGAACTGTTGCAAACGATCCCGTGAAATGTTTTTCAGTGGAAACAGATGCGTTTTTATCATGGGAAACAGAATTAGCCCTCAATGTCTGAACAACTTTTTTTTGCAAAAATCCCTAAGCCGCGCGGTCACAATTTCAGGAAAAAACTGACGTTCTGCAATTCACTCAAAAATGGTGCCAAACTGTTGCAAACGATCCCCTGAAAGGTTTTTCGGTGGAAACAGATGTATTTTTATCATCGGAAATATAATTAGCCCTGAACGTCTGAACAACTTTTTTTTGCAAAAATCCCTAAGCCGGGCGGTCACAATTTCAGGAAAAATCTGACGTTCTGCAATTCACTCAAAAATGGTGCCAAACTGCTGCAAATGATCCCCTGAAAGGTTTTTCGGTGGAAACAGATGCGTTTTGATCATGGGAAACAGAATTTTGCAAAAATCCCTAAGCCGCGCGGTCACAATTTCAGGAAAAAACTGACGTTCTGCAATTCACTCAAAAATGGTGCCAAACTGTTGCAAATGATCCCCTGAAAGGTTTTTCGGTGGAAACAGATGCGTTTTTATCATGGGAAACAGAATTAGCCCTCGAAGTCTGAACAACTTTTTTTTGCAAAAATCCCTAAGCCGCGCGGTCACAATTTCTTCTAAATTTCTGACGTTCTGCAATTCACTCAAAAATGGTGCCAAACTGTTGCAAATGATCCCCTGAAAGGTTTTTCGGTGGAAAAAGATGCGTTTTTATCATCGGAGACAGTATTAGCCCTCAACGTCTGAAAAACTTTTTTTTTGCAAAAATCCCTAAACCGCGCGGTCACAATTTCAGCAAAAATCTGACGTTCTGCAATTCATTCAAAAATGGCGCTGAACTGTTGCAAACGATCCCGTGAAATGTTTTTCAGTGGAAACAGATGCGTTTTTATCATGGGAAAAAGAATTAGCCCTCAATGTCTGAACAAATTTTTTTTGTAAAAATCCCTAAGCCGCGCGGTCACAATTTCAGGAAAAAACTGACGTTCTGCAATTCACTCAAAAATGGTGCCAAACTGTTGCAAACGATCCCCTGAAAGGTTTTTCGGTGGAAACAGATGTATTTTTATCATCGGAAATATAATTAGCCCTGAACGTCTGAACAACTTTTTTTTGCAAAAATCCCTAAGCCGGGCGGTCACAATTTCAGGAAAAATCTGACGTTCTGCAATTCACTCAAAAATGGTGCCAAACTGCTGCAAATGATCCCCTGAAAGGTTTTTCGGTGGAAACAGATGCGTTTTGATCATGGGAAACAGAATTTTGCAAAAATCCCTAAGCCGCGCGGTCACAATTTCAGGAAAAAACTGACGTTCTGCAATTCACTCAAAAATGGTGCCAAACTGTTGCAAATGATCCCCTGAAAGGTTTTTTGGTGGAAACAGATGAGTTTTTATCATGGGAAACAGAATTAGCCCTCAACGTCTGAACAACCTATTTTTGCAAAAATCCCTAAGCCGCGCGGTCACAATTTCAGGAAAAAACTGACGTTCTGCAATTCACTCA
This sequence comes from Podarcis gaigeae, assembly GCF_964106915.1. NCBI lineage: Eukaryota > Metazoa > Chordata > Lepidosauria > Squamata > Lacertidae > Podarcis > Podarcis gaigeae. Next base: position 9,043,190 of record NC_139679.1, on the reverse strand, counting down.
AAAATGGTGCCAAACTGCTGCAAATACTCCCCTGAAAGGTTTTTCGGTGGAAACAGATGCGTTTTTATCATGGGAAACAGAATTAGCAGTCGAAGTCTGAACAACTTTTTTTTGCAAAAATCCCTCAGCCGCGCGGTCACAATTTCTTCTAAATTTCTGACGTTCTGCAATTCACTCAAAAATGGTGCTAAACTGTTGCAAACGATCCCCTGAAAGGTTTTTCGGTGGAAACAGATGCGTTTTTATCATGGGAAACAGAATTAGCCCTCAATGTCTGAACAACTTTTTTTTGCAAAAATCCCTAAGCCGCGCGGTCACAATTTCTTCTAAATTTCTGACGTTCTGCAATTCACTCAAAAATGGTGCTAAACTGTTGCAAACGATCCCCTGAAAGGTTTTTCGGTGGATACAGATGTGTTTTTATCATCGGAAATAGAATTAGCCCTGAAAGTCTGAAAACTTTTTTTGATAAAATCCCTAAACCGCGCGGTCACAATTTCAGCAAAAATCTGACGTTCTGCAATTCATTCAAAAATGGCGCTGAACTGTTGCAAACGATCCCCTGAAAGGTTTTTCGGTGGAAACAGATGCGTTTTTATCATGGGAAACAGAATTAGCCCTCGAAGTCTGAAGAACTTTTTTTTGCAAAAATCCCTAAGCCGCGCGGTCACAATTTCAGCAAAAATCTGACGTCCTGCAATTCACTCAAAAATGGTGCCAAACTGTTGCAAACGATCCCCTGAAAGGTTTTTCGGTGGAAACAGATGCGTTTTTATCATCGGAGACCGAATTAGCCCTCAACGTCTAAACAACTTTTTTTTGCAAATTTCTTCTAAATTTCTGACGTTCTGCAATTCACTCAAAAATGGTGCTAAACTGTTGCAAACGATCCCCTGAAAGGTTTTTCGGTGGAAACAGATGCGTTTTTATCATCGGAGACAGAATTAGCCCTCAATGTCTGAACAACTTTTTTTTGCAAAAATCCCTAAGCCGCGCGGTCACAATTTCAGGAAAAATCTGACGTTCTGCAATTCATTCAAAAATGGCGCTGAACTGTTGCAAACGATCCCGTGAAATGTTTTTCAGTGGAAACAGATGCGTTTTTATCATGGGAAACAGAATTAGCCCTCAATGTCTGAACAACTTTTTTTTGTAAAAATCCCTAAGCCGCGCGGTCACAATTTCAGGAAAAAACTGACGTTCTGCAATTCACTCAAAAATGGTGCCAAACTGTTGCAAACAATCCCCTGAAAGGTTTTTCGGTGGAAACAGATGCGTTTTTATCATCGGAGACAGAATTAGCACTCAACGTCTGAACAACTTTTTTTTTGCAAAAATCCCTAAGCCGCGCGGTCACAATTTCAGCAAAAATCTGACGTTCTGCAATTCACTCAAAAATGGTGCCAAACTGTTGCAAACGATCCCCTGAAAAGTTTTTCGGTGGAAACAGATGCGTTTTTATCATGGGAAACAGAATTAGCCCTCAATGTCTGAACAACTTTTTTTTGCAAAAATCCCTAAGCCGCGTGGTCACAATTTCAGGAAAAATCTGACGTTCTGCAATTCACTCAAAAATGGTGCCAAACTGTTGCAAACAATCCCCTGAAAAGTTTTTCGGTGGAAACAGATGCGTTTTTATCATGGGAAACAGAATTAGCCCTCGAAGTCTGAACAACTTTTTTTTGCAAAAATCCCTAAGCCGCGCGGTCACAATTTCAGCAAAAATCAGACGTCCTGCAATTCACTCAAAAATGGTGCCAAACTGTTGCAAACGATCCCCTGAAAGGTTTTTCGGTGGAAACAGATGCGTTTTTTTCATCGGAGACCGAATTAGCCCTCAACGTCTAAACAACTTTTTTTTGCAAATTTCTTCTAAATTTCTGACGTTCTGCAATTCACTCAAAAATGGTGCTAAACTGTTGCAAACGATCCCCTGAAAGGTTTTTCGGTGGAAACAGATGCGTTTTTATCATCGGAGACAGAATTAGCCCTCAATGTCTGAACAACTTTTTTTTGCAAAAATCCCTAAGCCGCGCTGTCACAATTTCAGGAAAAATCTGACGTTCTGCAATTCATTCAAAAATGGCGCTGAACTGTTGCAAACGATCCCGTGAAATGTTTTTCAGTGGAAACAGATGCGTTTTTATCATGGGAAACAGAATTAGCCCTCAATGTCTGAACAACTTTTTTTTTTAAAAATCCCTAAGCCGCGCGGTCACAATTTCAGGAAAAAACTGACGTTCTGCAATTCACTCAAAAATGGTGCCAAACTGTTGCAAACAATCCCCTGAAAGGTTTTTCGGTGGAAACAGATGCGTTTTTATCATCGGAGACAGAATTAGCACTCAACGTCTGAACAACTTTTTTTTTGCAAAAATCCCTAAGCCGCGCGGTCACAATTTCAGCAAAAATCTGACGTTCTGCAATTCACTCAAAAATGGTGCTAAACTGTTGCAAACGATCCCCTGAAAGGTTTTTCGGTGGAAACAGATGTGTTTTTATCATCGGAAATAGAATTAGCCCTCAAAGTCTGAAAACTTTTTTTCATAAAATCCCTAAGCCGCGCGGTCACAATTTCAGCAAAAATCTGACGTTCTGCAATTCATTCAAAAATGGCGCTGAACTGTTGCAAACGATCCCCTGAAAGGTTTTTCGGTGGAAACAGATGCGTTTTTATCATGGGAAACAGAATTAGCCCTCAACGTCTGAACATCTTTTTTTTATAAAAATCCCTAAGCCGCGCGGTCACAATTTCTTCTAAATTTCTGACGTTCTGCAATTCACTCCAAAATGGTGCTAAACTGTTGCAAACGATCCCCTGAAAGGTTTTTCGGTGGAAACAGATGCGTTTTTATCATCGGAAACAGAATTAGCCCTTGACGTCTGAACAACTTTTTTTGAAAAAATCCCTAATCCGCACGGACAAAATTTCAGCGAAAATCTGACGTTCTGCAATTCATTCAAAAATGGCTCTGAACTGTTGCAAACGATCCCCTGAAAGATTTTTCGGTGGAAACAGATGCGTTTTTATCATGGGAAACAGAATTAGCTCTCGACGTCTGAACAACATTTTTTTGAAAAAACCCCTAATCCGCGCGGTCACAATTTCAGCAAAAATCTGAGGTTCTGCAATTCACTCAAAAATGGTTCCAAACTGTTGCAAACGATCCCCTGAAAGGTTTTTCGGTGGAAACAGATGCGTTTTTATCATGGGAAACAGAATTAGCCCTCGAAGTCTGAACAACTTTTTTTTGCAAAAATCCCTAAGCCGCGCGTTCACAATTTCTTCTAAATTTCTGACGTTCTGCAATTCACTCAAAAATGGTGCTAAACTGTTGCAAACGATCCCCTGAAAGGTTTTTCGGTGGAAACAGATGTGTTTTTATCATCGGAAATAGAATTAGCCCTCAAAGTCTGAAAACTTTTTTTCATAAAATCCCTAAGCCGCGCGGTCACAATTTCAGAAAAATCTGACGTTCTGCAATTCATTCAAAAATGGCGCTGAACTGTTGCAAACGATCCCCTGAAAGGTTTTTCGGTGGAAACAGATGCGTTTTTATCATGGGAAACAGAATTAGCCCTCAACGTCTGAACATCTTTTTTTTATAAAAATCCCTAAGCCGCGCGGTCACAATTTCTTCTAAATTTCTGACGTTCTGCAATTCACTCAAAAATGGTGCTAAACTGTTGCAAACGATCCCCTGAAAGGTTTTTCGGTGGAAACAGATGCGTTTTTATCATGGGAAACAGAATTAGCCCTCAACGTCTGAACATCTTTTTTTTATAAAAATCCCTAAGCCGCGCGGTCACAATTTCTTCTAAATTTCTGACGTTCTGCAATTGACTCCAAAATGGTGCTAAACTGTTGCAAACGATCCCCTGAAAGGTTTTTCGGTGGAAACAGATGCGTTTTTATCATCGGAAACAGAATTAGCCCTCGACGTCTGAACAACTTTTTTTGAAAAAATTCCTAATCCGCACGGACAAAATTTCAGCGAAAATCTGACGTTCTGCAATTCATTCAAAAATGGCTCTGAACTGTTGCAAACGATCCCCTGAAAGGTTTTTCGGTGGAAACAGATGCATTTTTATCATGGGAAACAGAATTAGCTCTCGACGTCTGAACAACTTTTTTTTGCAAAAATCCCTAAGCCGCGCGGTCACAATTTCAGCAAAAATCTGACGTTCTGCAATTCACTCAAAAATGGTGCCAAACTGTTGCAAACGATCCCCTGAAAGGTTTTTCGGTGGAAACAGATGCGTTTTTATCATCGGAAATAGAATTAGCCCTCAAAGTCTGAAAACTTTTTTTCATAAAATCCCTAAGCCGCGCGGTCACAATTTCAGCAAAAATCTGACGTTCTGCAATTCATTCAAAAATGGCGCTGAACTGTTGCAAACGATCCCCTGAAAGGTTTTTCGGTGGAAACAGATGCGTTTTTATCATGGGAAACAGAATTAGCCCTCAACGTCTGAACATCTTTTTTTTATAAAAATCCCTAAGCCGCGCGGTCACAATTTCTTCTAAATTTCTGACGTTCTGCAATTCACTCCAAAATGGTGCTAAACTGTTGCAAACGATCCCCTGAAAGGTTTTTCGGTGGAAACAGATGCGTTTTTATCATCGGAAACAGAATTAGCCCTCGACGTCTGAACAACTTTTTTTGAAAAAATTCCTAATCCGCACGGACAAAATTTCAGCGAAAATCTGACGTTCTGCAATTCATTCAAAAATGGCTCTGAACTATTGCAAACGATCCCCTGAAAGGTTTTTCGGTGGAAACAGATGCGTTTTTATCATGGGAAACAGAATTAGCTCTCGACGTCTGAACAACTTTTTTTTGCAAAAATCCCTAAGCCGCGTGGTCACAATTTCAGGAAAAAACTGACGTTCTGCAATTCACTCAAAAATGGTGCCAAACTGTTGTAAACAATCCCCTGAAATGTTTTTCGGTTGAAACAGATGCGTTTTTATCATGGGAAACAGAATTAGCCCTCAATGTCTGAACAACTTTTTTTTGCAAAAATCCCTAAGCCGCGCGTTCACAATTTCTTCTAAATTTCTGACGTTCTGCAATTCACTCAAAAATGGTGCTAAACTGTTGCAAACGATCCCCTGAAAGGTTTTTCGGTGGAAACAGATGTGTTTTTATCATCGGAAATAGAATTAGCCCTCAAAGTCTGAAAACTTTTTTTGATAAAATCCCTAAGCCGCGCGGTCACAATTTCAGCAAAAATCTGACGTTCTGCAATTCATTCAAAAATGGCACTGAAGTGTTGCAAACGATCCCCTGAAAGGTTTTTCTGTGGAAACAGATGCGTTTTTATCATGGGAAACAGAATTAGCCCTCAACGTCTGAATATCTTTTTTTTATAAAAATCCCTAAGCCGCGCGGTCACAATTTCTTCTAAATTTCTGACGTTCTGCAATTCACTCAAAAATGGTGCTAAACTGTTGCAAACGATCCCCTGAAAGGTTTTTCGGTGGAAACAGATGCGTTTTTATCATGGGAAACAGAATTAGCCCTCAACGTCTGAACATCTTTTTTTTATAAAAATCCCTAAGCCGCGCGGTCACAATTTCTTCTAAATTTCTGACGTTCTGCAATTCACTCCAAAATGGTGCTAAACTGTTGCAAACGATCCCCTGAAAGGTTTTTCGGTGGAAACAGATGCGTTTTTATCATCGGAAACAGAATTAGCCCTCGACGTCTGAACAACTTTTTTTGAAAAAATTCCTAATCCGCACGGACAAAATTTCAGCGAAAATCTGACGTTCTGCAATTCATTCAAAAATGGCTCTGAACTATTGCAAACGATCCCCTGAAAGGTTTTTCGGTGGAAACAGATGCGTTTTTATCATGGGAAACAGAATTAGCTCTCGACGTCTGAACAACTTTTTTTTGCAAAAATCCCTAAGCCGCGTGGTCACAATTTCAGGAAAAAACTGACGTTCTGCAATTCACTCAAAAATGGTGCCAAACTGTTGCAAACAATCCCCTGAAATGTTTTTCGGTTGAAACAGATGCGTTTTTATCATGGGAAACAGAATTAGCCCTCAATGTCTGAAAACTTTTTTTGCAAAAATCCCTAAGCCGCGCGTTCACAATTTCTTCTAAATTTCTGACGTTCTGCAATTCACTCAAAAATGGTGCTAAACTGTTGCAAACGATCCCCTGAAAGGTTTTTCGGTGGAAACAGATGTGTTTTTATCATCGGAAATAGAATTAGCCCTCAAAGTCTGAAAACTTTTTTTGATAAAATCCCTAAGCCGCGCGGTCACAATTTCAGCAAAAATCTGACGTTCTGCAATTCATTCAAAAATGGCACTGAAGTGTTGCAAACGATCCCCTGAAAGGTTTTTCTGTGGAAACAGATGCGTTTTTATCATGGGAAACAGAATTAGCCCTCAACGTCTGAACATCTTTTTTTTATAAAAATCCCTAAGCCGCGTGGTCACAATTTCTTATAAATTTCTGACGTTCTGCAATTCACTCAAAAATGGTGCTAAACTGTTGCAAACGATCCCCTGAAAGGTTTTTCGGTGGAAACAGATGCGTTTTTATCATGGGAAACAGAATTAGCTCTCGACGTCTGAACAACTTTTTTTTGCAAAAATCCCTAAGCTGCGTGGTCACAATTTCAGGAAAAAACTGACGTTCTGCAATTCACTCAAAAATGGTGCCAAACTGTTGCAAACAATCCCCTGAAATGTTTTTCGGTTGAAACAGATGCGTTTTTATCATGGGAAACAGAATTAGCCCTCAATGTCTGAACAACTTTTTTTTGCAAAAATCCCTAAGCCGCGCGTTCACAATTTCTTCTAAATTTCTGACGTTCTGCAATTCACTCAAAAATGGTGCTAAACTGTTGCAAACAATCCCCTGAAATGTTTTTCGGTTGAAACAGATGCGTTTTTATCATGGGAAACAGAATTAGCCCTCAATGTCTGAACAACTTTTTTTTGCAAAAATCCCTAAGCCGCGCGTTAACAATTTCTTCTAAATTTCTGACGTTCTGCAATTCACTCAAAAATGGTGCTAAACTGTTGCAAACGATCCCCTGAAAGGTTTTTCGGTGGAAACAGATGTGTTTTTATCATCAGAAATAGAATTAGCCCTCAAAGTCTGAAAACTTTTTTTGATAAAATCCCTAAGCCGCGCGGTCACAATTTCAGCAAAAATCTGACGTTCTGCAATTCATTCAAAAATGGCACTGAACTGTTGCAAACGATCCCCTGAAAGGTTTTTCGGTGGAAACAGATGCGTTTTTATCATGGGAAACAGAATTAGCTCTCGACGTCTGAACAACATTTTTTTGAAAAAAACCCTAAGCCGCGCGGTCACAATTTCAGCAAAAATCTGACGTTCTGCAATTCACTCAAAAATGGTGCCAAACTGTTGCAAACGATCCCCTGAAAGGTTTTTCGGTGGAAACAGATGCGTTTTTATCATGGGAAACAGAATTAGCCCTCAATGTCTGAACAACTTTTTTTTGCAAAAATCCCTAAGCCGCGTGGTCACAATTTCAGGAAAAATCTGACGTTCTGCAATTCACTCAAAAATGGTGCCAAACTGTTGCAAACAATCCCCTGAAAAGTTTTTCGGTGGAAACAGATGCGTTTTTATCATGGGAAACAGAATTAGCCCTCAATGTCTGAACAACTTTTTTTTGCAAAAATCCCTAAGCCGCGTGGTCACAATTTCAGGAAAAAACTGACGTTCTGCAATTAACTCAAAAATGGTGCCAAACTGTTGCAAATGATCCCCTGAAAGGTTTTTCGGTGGAAACAGATGCGTTTTTATCATGGGAAACAGAATTAGCCCTCGAAGTCTGAACAACTTTTTTTTGCAAAAATCCCTAAGCCGCGCGGTCAGTATTTCTTCTAAATTTCTGACGTTCTGCAATTCACTCAAAAATGGTGCTAAACTGTTGCAAACAATCCCCTGAAAGGTTTTTCGGTGGAAACAGATGCGTTTTTATCATGGGAGACAGAATGAGCACTCAACGTCTGAACAACTTTTTTTTTGCAAAAATCCCTAAGCCGCGCGGTCACAATTTCAGCAAAAATCTGACGTTCTGCAATTCATTCAAAAATGGCGCTGAACTGTTGCAAACGATCCCCTGAAAGGTTTTTCGGTGGAAACAGATGCGTTTTTATCATGGGAAACAGAATTAGCCCTCGACGTCTGAACAACTTTTTTTGAAAAAATTCCTAATCCGCACGGACAAAATTTCAGCGAAAATCTGACGTTCTGCAATTCATTCAAAAATGGCACGGAACTGTTGCAAACGATCCCCTGAAAGGTTTTTCGGTGGAAACAGATGCCTTTTTATCATGGGAAACAGAATTAGCTCTCGACGTCTGAACAACTTTTTTTTGCAAAAATCCCTAAGCCGCGCGGTCACAATTTCAGCAAAAATCTGACGTTCTGCAATTCACTCAAAAATGGTGCCAAACTGTTGCAAACGATCCCCTGAAAAGTTTTTCGGTGGAAACAGATGCGTTTTTATCATGGGAAACAGAATTAGCCCTCAATGTCTGAACAACTTTTTTTGCAAAAATCCCTAAGCCGCGTGGTCACAATTTCAGGAAAAATCTGACGTTCTGCAATTCACTCAAAAATGGTGCCAAACTGTTGCAAACAATCCCCTGAAAAGTTTTTCGGTGGAAACAGATGCGTTTTTATCATGGGAAACAGAATTAGCCCTCAATGTCTGAACAACTTTTTTTGAAAAAATTCCTAATCCGCACGGACAAAATTTCAGCGAAAATCTGACGTTCTGCAATTCATTCAAAAATGGCTCTGAACTGTTGCAAACGATCCCCTGAAAGGTTTTTCGGTGGAAACAGATGCGTTTTTATCATGGGAAACAGAATTAGCTCTCGACGTCTGAACAACTTTTTTTTGCAAAAATCCCTAAGCCGCGCGGTCACAATTTCAGCAAAAATCTGACGTTCTGCAATTCACTCAAAAATGGTGCTAAACTGTTGCAAACAATCCCCTGAAAGGTTTTTCGGTGGAAACAGATGTGTTTTTATCATCGGAAATAGAATTAGCCCTCAAAGTCTGAAAACTTTTTTTCATAAAATCCCTAAGCCGCGCGGTCACAATTTCAGCAAAAATCTGACGTTCTGCAATTCATTCAAAAATGGCGCTGAACTGTTGCAAACGATCCCCTGAAAGGTTTTTCGGTGGAAACAGATGCGTTTTTATCATGGGAAACAGAATTAGCCCTCAACGTCTGAACATCTTTTTTTTATAAAAATCCCTAAGCCGCGCGGTCACAATTTCTTCTAAATTTCTGACGTTCTGCAATTCACTCAAAAATGGTGCTAAACTGTTGCAAACGATCCCCTGAAAGGTTTTTCGGTGGAAACAGATGCGTTTTTATCATGGGAAAAAGAATTAGCCCTCAACGTCTGAACATCTTTTTTTTATAAAAATCCCTAAGCCGCGCGGTCACAATTTCTTCTAAATTTCTGACGTTCTGCAATTCACTCCAAAATGGTGCTAAACTGTTGCAAACGATCCCCTGAAAGGTTTTTCGGTGGAAACAGATGCGTTTTTATCATCGGAAACAGAATTAGCCCTCGACGTCTGAACAACTTTTTTTGAAAAAATTCCTAATCCGCACGGACAAAATTTCAGCGAAAATCTGACGTTCTGCAATTCATTCAAAAATGGCTCTGAACTGTTGCAAACGATCCCCTGAAAGGTTTTTCGGTGGAAACAGATGCGTTTTTATCATGGGAAACAGAATTAGCTCTCGACGTCTGAACAACTTTTTTTTGCAAAAATCCCTAAGCCGCGTGGTCACAATTTCAGGAAAAAACTGACGTTCTGCAATTCACTCAAAAATGGTGCCAAACTGTTGCAAACAATCCCCTGAAATGTTTTTCGGTTGAAACAGATGCGTTTTTATCATGGGAAACAGAATTAGCCCTCAATGTCTGAACAACTTTTTTTTGCAAAAATCCCTAAGCCGCGCGTTCACAATTTCTTCTAAATTTCTGACGTTCTGCAATTCACTCAAAAATGGTGCTAAACTGTTGCAAACGATCCCCTGAAAGGTTTTTCGGTGGAAACAGATGTGTTTTTATCATCGGAAATAGAATTAGCCCTCAAAGTCTGAAAACTTTTTTTGATAAAATCCCTAAGCCGCGCGGTCACAATTTCAGCAAAAATCTGACGTTCTGCAATTCATTCAAAAATGGCACTGAACTGTTGCAAACGATCCCCTGAAAGGTTTTTCGGTGGAAACAGATGCATTTTTATCATGGGAAACAGAATTAGCCCTCAATGTCTGAACATCTTTTTTTTATAAAAATCCCTAAGCCGCGCGGTCACAATTTCTTCTAAATTTCTGACGTTCTGCAATTCACTCAAAAATGGTGCTAAACTGTTGCAAACGATCCCCTGAAAGGTTTTTCGGTGGAAACAGATGCGTTTTTATCATCGGAAACAGAATTAGCCCTCGACGTCTGAACAACTTTTTTTGAAAAAATCCCTAAGCCGCACGGACACAATTTCAGCGAAAATCTGACGTTCTGCAATTAATTCAAAAATGGCTCTGAACTGTTGCAAACGATCCCCTGAAAGGTTTTTCGGTGGAAACAGATGCGTTTTTATCATGGGAAACAGAATTAGCTCTCGACGTCTGAACAACATTTTTTTGAAAAAAACCCTAAGCCGCGCGGTCACAATTTCAGCAAAAATCTGAGGTTCTGCAATTCACTCAAAAATGGTTCCAAACTGTTGCAAACGATCCCCTGAAAGGTTTTTCGGTGGAAACAGATGCGTTTTTATCATGGGAAACAGAATTAGCCCTCAATGTCTGAATAACTTTTTTTTGCAAAAATCCCTAAGCCGCGCGGTCAGTATTTCTTCTAAATTTCTGACGTTCTGCAATTCACTCAAAAATGGTGCTAAACTGTTGCAAACGATCCCCTGAAAGGTTTTTCGGTGGAAACAGATGTGTTTTTATCATCGGAAATAGAATTAGCCCTCAAAGTCTGAAAACCTTTTTTGATAAAATCCCTAAGCCGCGCGGTCACAATTTCAGCAAAAATCTGACGTTCTGCAATTCATTCAAAAATGGCACTGAACTGTTGCAAACGATCCCCTGAAAGGTTTTTCTGTGGAAACAGATGCGTTTTTATCATGGGAAACAGAATTAGCCCTCAACGTCTGAACATCTTTTTTTTATAAAAATCCCTAAGCCGCGCGGTCACAATTTCTTCTAAATTTCTGACGTTCTGCAATTCACTCAAAAATGGTGCTAAACTGTTGCAAACGATCCCCTGAAAGGTTTTTCGGTGGAAACAGATGCGTTTTTATCATCGGAAACAGAATTAGCCCTCGACGTCTGAACAACTTTTTTTGAAAAAATCCCTAAGCCGCACGGACACAATTTCAGCGAAAATCTGACGTTCTGCAATTAATTCAAAAATGGCTCTGAACTGTTGCAAACGATCCCCTGAAAGGTTTTTCGGTGGAAACAGATGCGTTTTTATCATGGGAAACAGAATTAGCTCTCGACGTCTGAACAACATTTTTTTGAAAAAAACCCTAAGCCGCGCGGTCACAATTTCAGCAAAAATCTGACGTTCTGCAATTCACTCAAAAATGGTGCCAAACTGTTGCAAACGATCCCCTGAAAAGTTTTTCGGTGGAAACAGATGCGTTTTTATCATGGGAAACAGAATTAGCCCTCAATGTCTGAACAACTTTTTTTTGCAAAAATCCCTAAGCCGCGTGGTCACAATTTCAGGAAAAATCTGACGTTCTGCAATTCACTCAAAAATGGTGCCAAACTGTTGCAAACAATCCCCTGAAAAGTTTTTCGGTGGAAACAGATGCGTTTTTATCATGGGAAACAGAATTAGCCCTCAATGTCTGAACAACTTTTTTTTGCAAAAATCCCTAAGCCGCGTGGTCACAATTTCAGGAAAAAACTGACGTTCTGCAATTCACTCAAAAATGGTGCCAAACTGTTGCAAATGATCCCCTGAAAGGTTTTTCGGTGGAAACAGATGCGTTTTTATCATGGGAAACAGAATTAGCCCTCGAAGTCTGAACAACTTTTTTTTGCAAAAATCCCTAAGCCGCGCGGTCAGTATTTCTTCTAAATTTCTGACGTTCTGCAATTCACTCAAAAATGGTGCTAAACTGTTGCAAACAATCCCCTGAAAGGTTTTTCGGTGGAAACAGATGCGTTTTTATCATGGGAGACAGAATGAGCACTCAACGTCTGAACAACTTTTTTTTTGCAAAAATCCCTAAGCCGCGCGGTCACAATTTCAGCAAAAATCTGACGTTCTGCAATTCATTCAAAAATGGCGCTGAACTGTTGCAAACGATCCCCTGAAAGGTTTTTCGGTGGAAACAGATGCGTTTTTATCATGGGAAACAGAATTAGCCCTCAACGTCTGAACATCTTTTTTTTATAAAAATCCCTAAGCCGCGCGGTCACAATTTCTTCTAAATTTCTGACGTTCTGCAATTCACTCCAAAATGGTGCTAAACTGTTGCAAACGATCCCCTGAAAGGTTTTTCGGTGGAAACAGATGCGTTTTTATCATCGGAAACAGAATTAGCCCTCGACGTCTGAACAACTTTTTTTGAAAAAATTCCTAATCCGCACGGACAAAATTTCAGCGAAAATCTGACGTTCTGCAATTCATTCAAAAATGGCACGGAACTGTTGCAAACGATCCCCTGAAAGGTTTTTCGGTGGAAACAGATGCCTTTTTATCATGGGAAACAGAATTAGCTCTCGACGTCTGAACAACTTTTTTTTGCAAAAATCCCTAAGCCGCGCGGTCACAATTTCAGCAAAAATCTGACGTTCTGCAATTCACTCAAAAATGGTGCCAAACTGTTGCAAACGATCCCCTGAAAAGTTTTTCGGTGGAAACAGATGCGTTTTTATCATGGGAAACAGAATTAGCCCTCAATGTCTGAACAACTTTTTTTGCAAAAATCCCTAAGCCGCGTGGTCACAATTTCAGGAAAAATCTGACGTTCTGCAATTCACTCAAAAATGGTGCCAAACTGTTGCAAACAATCCCCTGAAAAGTTTTTCGGTGGAAACAGATGCGTTTTTATCATGGGAAACAGAATTAGCCCTCAATGTCTGAACAACTTTTTTTGAAAAAATTCCTAATCCGCACGGACAAAATTTCAGCGAAAATCTGACGTTCTGCAATTCATTCAAAAATGGCTCTGAACTGTTGCAAACGATCCCCTGAAAGGTTTTTCGGTGGAAACAGATGCGTTTTTATCATGGGAAACAGAATTAGCTCTCGACGTCTGAACAACTTTTTTTTGCAAAAATCCCTAAGCCGCGCGGTCACAATTTCAGCAAAAATCTGACGTTCTGCAATTCACTCAAAAATGGTGCTAAACTGTTGCAAACAATCCCCTGAAAGGTTTTTCGGTGGAAACAGATGTGTTTTTATCATCGGAAATAGAATTAGCCCTCAAAGTCTGAAAACTTTTTTTCATAAAATCCCTAAGCCGCGCGGTCACAATTTCAGCAAAAATCTGACGTTCTGCAATTCATTCAAAAATGGCGCTGAACTGTTGCAAACGATCCCCTGAAAGGTTTTTCGGTGGAAACAGATGCGTTTTTATCATGGGAAACAGAATTAGCCCTCAACGTCTGAACATCTTTTTTTTATAAAAATCCCTAAGCCGCGCGGTCACAATTTCTTCTAAATTTCTGACGTTCTGCAATTCACTCCAAAATGGTGCTAAACTGTTGCAAACGATCCCCTGAAAGGTTTTTCGGTGGAAACAGATGCGTTTTTATCATCGGAAACAGAATTAGCCCTCGACGTCTGAACAACTTTTTTTGAAAAAATTCCTAATCCGCACGGACAAAATTTCAGCGAAAATCTGACGTTCTGCAATTCATTCAAAAATGGCTCTGAACTGTTGCAAACGATCCCCTGAAAGGTTTTTCGGTGGAAACAGATGCGTTTTTATCATGGGAAACAGAATTAGCTCTCGACGTCTGAACAACTTTTTTTTGCAAAAATCCCTAAGCCGCGTGGTCACAATTTCAGGAAAAAACTGACGTTCTGCAATTCACTCAAAAATGGTGCCAAACTGTTGCAAACAATCCCCTGAAATGTTTTTCGGTTGAAACAGATGCGTTTTTATCATGGGAAACAGAATTAGCCCTCAATGTCTGAACAACTTTTTTTTGCAAAAATCCCTAAGCCGCGCGTTCACAATTTCTTCTAAATTTCTGACGTTCTGCAATTCACTCAAAAATGGTGCTAAACTGTTGCAAACGATCCCCTGAAAGGTTTTTCGGTGGAAACAGATGTGTTTTTATCATCGGAAATAGAATTAGCCCTCAAAGTCTGAAAACTTTTTTTGATAAAATCCCTAAGCCGCGCGGTCACAATTTCAGCAAAAATCTGACGTTCTGCAATTCATTCAAAAATGGCACTGAACTGTTGCAAACGATCCCCTGAAAGGTTTTTCGGTGGAAACAGATGCATTTTTATCATGGGAAACAGAATTAGCCCTCAACGTCTGAACATCTTTTTTTTATAAAAATCCCTAAGCCGCGCGGTCACAATTTCTTCTAAATTTCTGACGTTCTGCAATTCACTCAAAAATGGTGCTAAACTGTTGCAAACGATCCCCTGAAAGGTTTTTCGGTGGAAACAGATGCGTTTTTATCATCGGAAACGGAATTAGCCCTCGACGTCTGAACAACTTTTTTTGCAAAAATCCCTAAGCCGCACGGACACAATTTCAGCGAAAATCTGACGTTCTGCAATTAATTCAAAAATGGCTCTGAACTGTTGCAAACGATCCCCTGAAAGGTTTTTCGGTGGAAACAGATGCGTTTTTATCATGGGAAACAGAATTAGCTCTCGACGTCTGAACAACATTTTTTTGAAAAAAACCCTAAGCCGCGAGGTCACAATTTCAGCAAAAATCTGAGGTTCTGCAATTCACTCAAAAATGGTTCCAAACTGTTGCAAACGATCCCCTGAAAGGTTTTTCGGTGGAAACAGATGCGTTTTTATCATGGGAAACAGAATTAGCCCTCAATGTCTGAATAACTTTTTTTTGCAAAAATCCCTAAGCCGCGCGGTCAGTATTTCTTCTAAATTTCTGACGTTCTGCAATTCACTCCAAAATGGTGCTAAACTGTTGCAAACAATCCCCTGAAAGGTTTTTCGGTGGAAACAGATGCGTTTTTATCATCGGAGACAGAATTAGCACTCAACGTCTGAACAACTTTTTTTTTGCAAAAATCCCTAAGCCGCGCGGTCACAATTTCAGCAAAAATCTGACGTTCTGCAATTCACTCAAAAATGGTGCCAAACTGTTGCAAACGATCCCCTGAAAAGTTTTTCGGTGGAAACAGATGCGTTTTTATCATGGGAAACAGAATTAGCCCTCAATGTCTGAACAACTTTTTTTTGCAAAAATCCCTAAGCCGCGTGGTCACAATTTCAGGAAAAATCTGACGTTCTGCAATTCACTCAAAAATGGTGCCAAACTGTTGCAAACAATCCCCTGAAAAGTTTTTCGGTGGAAACAGATGCGTTTTTATCATGGGAAACAGAATTAGCCCTCAATGTCTGAACAACTTTTTTTTGCAAAAATCCCTAAGCCGCGTGGTCACAATTTCAGGAAAAATCTGACGTTCTGCAATTCACTCAAAAATGGTGCCAAACTGTTGCAAACAATCCCCTGAAAAGTTTTTCGGTGGAAACAGATGCGTTTTTATCATGGGAAACAGAATTAGCCCTCAATGTCTGAACAACTTTTTTTTGCAAAAATCCCTAAGCCGCGCGTTCACAATTTCTTCTAAATTTCTGACGTTCTGCAATTCACTCAAAAATGGTGCTAAACTGTTGCAAACGATCCCCTGAAAGGTTTTTCGGTGGAAACAGATGTGTTTTTATCATCGGAAATAGAATTAGCCCTCAAAGTCTGAAAACTTTTTTTCATAAAATCCCTAAGCCGCGCGGTCACAATTTCAGCAAAAATCTGACGTTCTGCAATTCATTCAAAAATGGCGCTGAACTGTTGCAAACGATCCCCTGAAAGTTTTTCCGTGGAAACAGATGCGTTTTTATCATGGGAAACAGAATTAGCCCTCAACGTCTGAACATCTTTTTTTTATAAAAATCCCTAAGCTGCGCGGTCACAATTTCTTCTAAATTTCTGACGTTCTGCAATTCACTCAAAAATGGTGCTAAACTGTTGCAAACGATCCCCTGAAAGGTTTTTCGGTGGAAACAGATGCGTTTTTATCATGGGAAACAGAATTAGCCCTCAACGTCTGAACATCTTTTTTTTATAAAAATCCCTAAGCCGCGCGGTCACAATTTCTTCTAAATTTCTGACGTTCTGCAATTCACTCCAAAATGGTGCTAAACTGTTGCAAACGATCCCCTGAAAGGTTTTTCGGTGGAAACAGATGCGTTTTTATCATCGGAAACAGAATTAGCCCTCGACGTCTGAACAACTTTTTTTGAAAAAATTCCTAATCCGCACGGACAAAATTTCAGCGAAAATCTGACGTTCTGCAATTCATTCAAAAATGGCTCTGAACTGTTGCAAACGATCCCCTGAAAGGTTTTTCGGTGGAAACAGATGCGTTTTTATCATGGGAAACAGAATTAGCCCTCAATGTCTGAACAACTTTTTTTTGCAAAAATCCCTAAGCCGCGTGGTCACAATTTCAGGAAAAATCTGACGTTCTGCAATTCACTCAAAAATGGTGCCAAACTGTTGCAAATGATCCCCTGAAAGGTTTTTCGGTGGAAACAGATGCGTTTTGATCATGGGAAACAGAATTAGCGCTCGACGTCTGAACAACTTTTTTTGAAAAAATCCCTAAGCCGCGTGGTCAGTATTTCTTCTAAATTTCTGACGTTCTGCAATTCACTCAAAAATGGTGCTAAACTGTTGCAAACAATCCCCTGAAAGGTTTTTCGGTGGAAACAGATGCGTTTTTATCATCGGAGACAGAATTAGCACTCAACGTCTGAACAACTTTTTTTTTGCAAAAATCCCTAAGCTGCGCGGTCACAATTTCAGGAAAAATCTGACGTTCTGCAATTCACTCAAAAATGGTGCCAAACTGTTGCAAACAATCCCCTGAAAAGTTTTTCGGTGGAAACAGATGCGTTTTTATCATGGGAAACAGAATTAGCCCTCAATGTCTGAACAACTTTTTTTTGCAAAAATCCCTAAGCCGCGCGTTCACAATTTCTTCTAAATTTCTGACGTTCTGCAATTCACTCAAAAATGGTGCTAAACTGTTGCAAACGATCCCCTGAAAAGTTTTTCGGTGGAAACAGATGCGTTTTTATCATGGGAAACAGAATTAGCCCTCAATGTCTGAACACCTTTTTTTTGCAAAAATCCCTAAGCCGCGTGGTCACAATTTCAGGAAAAAACTGACGTTCTGCAATTCACTCAAAAATGGTGCCAAACTGTTGCAAACAATCCCCTGAAATCTTTTTCGGTTGAAACAGATGCGTTTTTATCATGGGAAACAGAATTAGCCCTCAATGTCTGAACAACTTTTTTTTGCAAAAATCCCTAAGCCGCGCGTTCACAATTTCTTCTAAATTTCTGACGTTCTGCAATTCACTCAAAAATGGTGCTAAACTGTTGCAAACGATCCCCTGAAAGGTTTTTCGGTGGAAACAGATGTGTTTTTATCATCGGAAATAGAATTAGCCCTCAAAGTCCGAAAACTTTTTTTGATAAAATCCCTAAGCCGCGCGGTCACAATTTCAGCAAAAATCTGACGTTCTGCAATTCATTCAAAAATGGCGCTGAACTGTTGCAAACGATCCCCTGAAAGGTTTTTCGGTGGAAACAGATGCGTTTTTATCATGGGAAACAGAATTAGCCCTCAACGTCTGAACATCTTTTTTTTATAAAAATCCCTAAGGCGCGCGGTCACAATTTCTTCTAAATTTCTGACGTTCTGCAATTCACTCAAAAATGGTGCTAAACTGTTGCAAACGATCCCCTGAAAGGTTTTTCGGTGGAAACAGATGCGTTTTTATCATCGGAAACAGAATTAGCCCTCAACGTCTGAACAATTTTTTTTGAAAAAATCCCTAAGCCGCACGGACGCAATTTCAGCGAAAATCTGACGTTCTGCAATTCATTCAAAAATGGCTCTGAACTGTTGCAAACGATCCCCTGAAAGGTTTTTCGGTGGAAACAGATGCGTTTTTATCATGGGAAACAGAATTAGCTCTCGACGTCTGAACAACATTTTTTTGAAAAAACCCCTAAGCCGCGCGGTCACAATTTCAGCAAAAATCTGAGGTTCTGCAATTCACTCAAAAATGGTTCCAAACTGTTGCAAACGATCCCCTGAAAGGTTTTTCGGTGGAAACACATGCGTTTTTATCATGGGAAACAGAATTAGCCCTCAATGTCTGAATAACTTTTTTTTGCAAAAATCCCTAAGCCGCGCGGTCAGTATTTCTTCTAAATTTCTGACGTTCTGCAATTCACTCAAAAATGGTGCTAAACTGTTGCAAACAATCCCCTGAAAGGTTTTTCGGTGGAAACAGATGCGTTTTTATCATCGGAGACAGAATTAGCACTCAACGTCTGAACAACTTTTTTTTTGCAAAAATCCCTAAGCCGCGCGGTCACAATTTCAGCAAAAATCTGACGTTCTGCAATTCACTCTAAAATGGTGCCAAACTGTTGCAAACGATCCCCTGAAAAGTTTTTCGGTGGAAACAGATGCGTTTTTATCATGGGAAACAGAATTAGCCCTCAATGTCTGAACAACTTTTTTTTGCAAAAATCCCTAAGCCGCGTGGTCACAATTTCAGGAAAAATCTGACGTTCTGCAATTCACTCAAAAATGGTGCCAAACTGTTGCAAACAATCCCCTGAAAAGTTTTTCGGTGGAAACAGATGCGTTTTTATCATGGGAAACAGAATTAGCCCTCAATGTCTGAACAACTTTTTTTTTGCAAAAATCCCTAAGCCGCGCGTTCACAATTTCTTCTAAATTTCTGACGTTCTGCAATTCACTCAAAAATGGTGCTAAACTGTTGCAAACGATCCCCTGAAAAGTTTTTCGGTGGAAACAGATGCGTTTTTAACATGGGAAACAGAATTAGCCCTCAATGTTTGAACAACTTTTTTTTGCAAAAATCCCTAAGCCGCGTGGTCACAATTTCAGGTAAAATCTGACGTTCTGCAATTCACTCAAAAATGGTGCTAAACTGTTGCAAACGATCCCCTGAAAGGTTTTTCGGTGGAAACAGATGTGTTTTTATCATCGGAAATAGAATTAGCCCTCAAAGTCTGAAAACTTTTTTTCATAAAATCCCTAAGCCGCGCGGTCACAATTTCAGCAAAAATCTGACGTTCTGCAATTCATTCAAAAATGGCGCTGAACTGTTGCAAACGATCCCCTGAAAGGTTTTTCGGTGGAAACAGATGCGTTTTTATCATGGGAAACAGAATTAGCCCTGAACGTCTGAACATCTTTTTTTTATAAAAATCCCTAAGCCGCGCGGTCACAATTTCTTCTAAATTTCTGACGTTCTGCAATTCAGTCAAAAATGGTGCTAAACTGTTGCAAACGATCCCCTGAAAGGTTTTTCGGTGGAAACAGATGCGTTTTTATCATCGGAAACAGAATTAGCCCTCGACGTCTGAACAACTTTTTTTGAAAAAATTCCTAATCCGCACGGACAAAATTTCAGCGAAAATCTGACGTTCTGCAATTCATTCAAAAATGGCTCTGAACTGTTGCAAACGATCCCCTGAAAGGTTTTTCGGTGGAAACAGATGCGTTTTTATCATGGGAAACAGAATTAGCTCTCGACGTCTGAACAACTTTTTTTTGCAAAAATCCCTAAGCCGCGTGGTCACAATTTCAGGAAAAAACTGACGTTCTGCAATTGACTCAAAAATGGTGCCAAACTGTTGCAAACAATCCCCTGAAATGTTTTTCGGTTGAAACAGATGCGTTTTTATCATGGGAAACAGAATTAGCCCTCAATGTCTGAACAACTTTTTTTTGCAAAAATCCCTAAGCCGCGCGTTCACAATTTCTTCTAAATTTCTGACGTTCTGCAATTCACTCAAAAATGGTGCTAAACTGTTGCAAACGATCCCCTGAAAGGTTTTTCGGTGGAAACAGATGTGTTTTTATCATCGGAAATAGAATTAGCCCTCAAAGTCTGAAAACTTTTTTTGATAAAATCCCTAAGCCGCGCGGTCACAATTTCAGCAAAAATCTGACGTTCTGCAATTCATTCAAAAATGGCGCTGAACTGTTGCAAACGATCCCCTGAAAGGTTTTTCGGTGGAAACAGATGCGTTTTTATCATGGGAAACAGAATTAGCCCTGAACGTCTGAACATCTTTTTTTTATAAAAATCCCTAAGCCGCGCGGTCACAATTTCTTCTAAATTTCTGACGTTCTGCAATTCAGTCAAAAATGGTGCTAAACTGTTGCAAACGATCCCCTGAAAGGTTTTTCGGTGGAAACAGATGCGTTTTTATCATCGGAAACAGAATTAGCCCTCGACGTCTGAACAACTTTTTTTGAAAAAATCCCTAAGCCGCACGGACGCAATTTCAGCGAAAATCTGACGTTCTGCAATTCATTCAAAAATGGCTCTGAACTGTTGCAAACGATCCCCTGAAAGGTTTTTCGGTGGAAACAGATGCGTTTTTATCATGGGAAACAGAATTAGCTCTCGACGTCTGAACAACATTTTTTTGAAAAAAACCCTAAGCCGCGCGGTCACAATTTCAGCAAAAATCTGAGGTTCTGCAATTCACTCAAAAATGGTTCCAAACTGTTGCAAACGATCCCCTGAAAGGTTTTTCGGTGGAAACAGATGCGTTTTTATCATGGGAAACAGAATTAGCCCTCGAAGTCTGAACAACTTTTTTTTGCAAAAATCCCTAAGCCGCGCGGTCAGTATTTCTTCTAAATTTCTGACGTTCTGCAATTCACTCAAAAATGGTGCTAAACTGTTGCAAACAATCCCCTGAAAGGTTTTTCGGTGGAAACAGATGCGTTTTTATCATCGGAGACAGAATTAGCACTCAACGTCTGAACAACTTTTTTTTGCAAAAATCCCTAAGCCGCGTGGTCACAATTTCAGCAAAAATCTGACGTTCTGCAATTCACTCAAAAATGGTGCCAAACTGTAGCAAACGATCCCCTGAAAAGTTTTTCGGTGGAAACAGATGCGTTTTTATCATGGGAAACAGAATTAGCCCTCAATGTCTGAACAACTTTTTTTTGCAAAAATCCCTAAGCCGCGTGGTCACAATTTCAGGAAAAATCTGACGTTCTGCAATTCACTCAAAAATGGTGCCAAACTGTTGCAAACAATCCCCTGAAAAGTTTTTCGGTGGAAACAGGTGCGTTTTTATCATGGGAAACAGAATTAGCCCTCAATGTCTGAACAACTTTTTTTTGCAAAAATCCCTAAGCCGCGTGGTCACAATTTCAGGAAAAATCTGACGTTCTGCAATTCACTCAAAAATGGTGCCAAACTGTTGCAAACAATCCCCTGAAAAGTTTTTCGGTGGAAACAGATGCGTTTTTATCATGGGAAACAGAATTAGCCCTCAATGTCTGAACAACTTTTTTTTGCAAAAATCCCTAAGCCGCACGTTCACAATTTCTTCTAAATTTCTGACGTTCTGCAATTCACTCAAAAATGGTGCTAAACTGTTGCAAACGATCCCCTGAAAGGTTTTTCGGTGGAAACAGATGCGTTTTTATCATCGGAAACAGAATTAGCCCTCGACGTCTGAACAACTTTTTTTGAAAAAATCCGTAAGCCGCACGGACACAATTTCAGCGAAAATCTGACGTTCTGCAATTCATTCAAAAATGGCTCTGAACTGTTGCAAACGATCCCCTGAAAGGTTTTTCGGTGGAAACAGATGCGTTTTAATCATGGGAAACAGAATTAGCTCTCGACGTCTGAACAACATTTTTTTGAAAAAACCCCTAAGCCGCGCGGTCAGTATTTCTTCTAAATTTCTGACGTTCTGCAATTCACTCAAAAATGGTGCTAAACTGTTGCAAACAATCCCCTGAAAGGTTTTTCGGTGGAAACAGATGCGTTTTTATCATCGGAGACAGAATTAGCACTCAACGTCTGAACAACTTTTTTTTTGCAAAAATCCCTAAGCCGCGCAGTCACAATTTCAGCAAAAATCTGACGTTCTGCAATTCACTCAAAAATGGTGCCAAACTGCTGCAAATGATCCCCTGAAAGGTTTTTCAGTGGAAACAGATGCGTTTTGATCATGGGAAACAGAATTTTGCAAAAATCCCTAAGCCGCGCGGTCACAATTTCAGGAAAAAACTGACGTTCTGCAATTCACTCAAAAATGGTGCCAAACTGTTGCAAATGATCCCCTGAAAGGTTTTTCGGTGGAAACAGATGCGTTTTTATCATGGGAAACAGAATTAGCCCTCGAAGTCTGAACAACTTTTTTTTGCAAAAATCCCTAAGCCGCGCGGTCAGTATTTCTTCTAAATTTCTGACGTTCTGCAATTCACTCAAAAATGGTGCTAAACTGTTGCAAACAATCCCCTGAAAGGTTTTTCGGTGGAAACAGATGCGTTTTTATCATGGAAGACAGAATTAGCACTCAACGTCTGAACAACTTTTTTTTTGCAAAAATCCCTAAGCCGCGCGGTCACAATTTCAGCAAAAATCTGACGTTCTGCAATTCATTCAAAAATGGCGCTGAACTGTTGCAAACGATCCCCTGAAAGGTTTTTCGGTGGAAACAGATGCGTTTTTATCATGGGAAACAGAATTAGCCCTCAACGTCTGAACATCTTTTTTTTATAAAAATCCCTAAGGCGCGCGGTCACAATTTCTTCTAAATTTCTGACGTTCTGCAATTCACTCAAAAATGGTGCTAAACTGTTGCAAACGATCCCCTGAAAGGTTTTTCGGTGGAAACAGATGCGTTTTTATCATCGGAAACAGAATTAGCCCTCAACGTCTGAACAATTTTTTTTGAAAAAATCCCTAAGCCGCACGGACGCAATTTCAGCGAAAATCTGACGTTCTGCAATTCATTCAAAAATGGCTCTGAACTGTTGCAAACGATCCCCTGAAAGGTTTTTCGGTGGAAACAGATGCGTTTTTATCATCGGAGACAGAATTAGCACTCAACGTCTGAACAACTTTTTTTTTGCAAAAATCCCTAAGCCGCGCGGTCACAATTTCAGCAAAAATCTGACGTTCTGCAATTCACTCTAAAATGGTGCCAAACTGTTGCAAACGATCCCCTGAAAAGTTTTTCGGTGGAAACAGATGCGTTTTTATCATGGGAAACAGAATTAGCCCTCAATGTCTGAACAACTTTTTTTTGCAAAAATCCCTAAGCCGCGTGGTCACAATTTCAGGAAAAATCTGACGTTCTGCAATTCACTCAAAAATGGTGCCAAACTGTTGCAAACAATCCCCTGAAAAGTTTTTCGGTGGAAACAGATGCGTTTTTATCATGGGAAACAGAATTAGCCCTCAATGTCTGAACAACTTTTTTTTTGCAAAAATCCCTAAGCCGCGCGTTCACAATTTCTTCTAAATTTCTGACGTTCTGCAATTCACTCAAAAATGGTGCTAAACTGTTGCAAACGATCCCCTGAAAAGTTTTTCGGTGGAAACAGATGCGTTTTTAACATGGGAAACAGAATTAGCCCTCAATGTTTGAACAACTTTTTTTTGCAAAAATCCCTAAGCCGCGTGGTCACAATTTCAGGTAAAATCTGACGTTCTGCAATTCACTCAAAAATGGTGCTAAACTGTTGCAAACGATCCCCTGAAAGGTTTTTCGGTGGAAACAGATGTGTTTTTATCATCGGAAATAGAATTAGCCCTCAAAGTCTGAAAACTTTTTTTCATAAAATCCCTAAGCCGCGCGGTCACAATTTCAGCAAAAATCTGACGTTCTGCAATTCATTCAAAAATGGCGCTGAACTGTTGCAAACGATCCCCTGAAAGTTTTTCCGTGGAAACAGATGCGTTTTTATCATGGGAAACAGAATTAGCCCTCAACGTCTGAACATCTTTTTTTTATAAAAATCCCTAAGCTGCGCGGTCACAATTTCTTCTAAATTTCTGACGTTCTGCAATTCAGTCAAAAATGGTGCTAAACTGTTGCAAACGATCCCCTGAAAGGTTTTTCGGTGGAAACAGATGCGTTTTTATCATCGGAAACAGAATTAGCCCTCGACGTCTGAACAACTTTTTTTGAAAAAATCCCTAAGCCGCACGGACGCAATTTCAGCGAAAATCTGACGTTCTGCAATTCATTCAAAAATGGCTCTGAACTGTTGCAAACGATCCCCTGAAAGGTTTTTCGGTGGAAACAGATGCGTTTTTATCATGGGAAACAGAATTAGCTCTCGACGTCTGAACAACATTTTTTTGAAAAAAACCCTAAGCCGCGCGGTCACAATTTCAGCAAAAATCTGAGGTTCTGCAATTCACTCAAAAATGGTTCCAAACTGTTGCAAACGATCCCCTGAAAGGTTTTTCGGTGGAAACAGATGCGTTTTTATCATGGGAAACAGAATTAGCCCTCGAAGTCTGAACAACTTTTTTTTGCAAAAATCCCTAAGCCGCGCGGTCAGTATTTCTTCTAAATTTCTGACGTTCTGCAATTCACTCAAAAATGGTGCTAAACTGTTGCAAACAATCCCCTGAAAGGTTTTTCGGTGGAAACAGATGCGTTTTTATCATCGGAGACAGAATTAGCACTCAACGTCTGAACAACTTTTTTTTGCAAAAATCCCTAAGCCGCGTGGTCACAATTTCAGCAAAAATCTGACGTTCTGCAATTCACTCAAAAATGGTGCCAAACTGTAGCAAACGATCCCCTGAAAAGTTTTTCGGTGGAAACAGATGCGTTTTTATCATGGGAAACAGAATTAGCCCTCAATGTCTGAACAACTTTTTTTTGCAAAAATCCCTAAGCCGCGTGGTCACAATTTCAGGAAAAATCTGACGTTCTGCAATTCACTCAAAAATGGTGCCAAACTGTTGCAAACAATCCCCTGAAAAGTTTTTCGGTGGAAACAGGTGCGTTTTTATCATGGGAAACAGAATTAGCCCTCAATGTCTGAACAACTTTTTTTTGCAAAAATCCCTAAGCCGCGTGGTCACAATTTCAGGAAAAATCTGACGTTCTGCAATTCACTCAAAAATGGTGCCAAACTGTTGCAAACAATCCCCTGAAAAGTTTTTCGGTGGAAACAGATGCGTTTTTATCATGGGAAACAGAATTAGCCCTCAATGTCTGAACAACTTTTTTTTGCAAAAATCCCTAAGCCGCACGTTCACAATTTCTTCTAAATTTCTGACGTTCTGCAATTCACTCAAAAATGGTGCTAAACTGTTGCAAACGATCCCCTGAAAGGTTTTTCGGTGGAAACAGATGCGTTTTTATCATCGGAAACAGAATTAGCCCTCGACGTCTGAACAACTTTTTTTGAAAAAATCCGTAAGCCGCACGGACACAATTTCAGCGAAAATCTGACGTTCTGCAATTCATTCAAAAATGGCTCTGAACTGTTGCAAACGATCCCCTGAAAGGTTTTTCGGTGGAAACAGATGCGTTTTAATCATGGGAAACAGAATTAGCTCTCGACGTCTGAACAACATTTTTTTGAAAAAACCCCTAAGCCGCGCGGTCAGTATTTCTTCTAAATTTCTGACGTTCTGCAATTCACTCAAAAATGGTGCTAAACTGTTGCAAACAATCCCCTGAAAGGTTTTTCGGTGGAAACAGATGCGTTTTTATCATCGGAGACAGAATTAGCACTCAACGTCTGAACAACTTTTTTTTTGCAAAAATCCCTAAGCCGCGCAGTCACAATTTCAGCAAAAATCTGACGTTCTGCAATTCACTCAAAAATGGTGCCAAACTGCTGCAAATGATCCCCTGAAAGGTTTTTCAGTGGAAACAGATGCGTTTTGATCATGGGAAACAGAATTTTGCAAAAATCCCTAAGCCGCGCGGTCACAATTTCAGGAAAAAACTGACGTTCTGCAATTCACTCAAAAATGGTGCCAAACTGTTGCAAATGATCCCCTGAAAGGTTTTTCGGTGGAAACAGATGCGTTTTTATCATGGGAAACAGAATTAGCCCTCGAAGTCTGAACAACTTTTTTTTGCAAAAATCCCTAAGCCGCGCGGTCAGTATTTCTTCTAAATTTCTGACGTTCTGCAATTCACTCAAAAATGGTGCTAAACTGTTGCAAACAATCCCCTGAAAGGTTTTTCGGTGGAAACAGATGCGTTTTTATCATGGAAGACAGAATTAGCACTCAACGTCTGAACAACTTTTTTTTTGCAAAAATCCCTAAGCCGCGCGGTCACAATTTCAGCAAAAATCTGACGTTCTGCAATTCATTCAAAAATGGCGCTGAACTGTTGCAAACGATCCCCTGAAAGGTTTTTCGGTGGAAACAGATGCGTTTTTATCATGGGAAACAGAATTAGCCCTCAACGTCTGAACATCTTTTTTTTATAAAAATCCCTAAGGCGCGCGGTCACAATTTCTTCTAAATTTCTGACGTTCTGCAATTCACTCAAAAATGGTGCTAAACTGTTGCAAACGATCCCCTGAAAGGTTTTTCGGTGGAAACAGATGCGTTTTTATCATCGGAAACAGAATTAGCCCTCAACGTCTGAACAATTTTTTTTGAAAAAATCCCTAAGCCGCACGGACGCAATTTCAGCGAAAATCTGACGTTCTGCAATTCATTCAAAAATGGCTCTGAACTGTTGCAAACGATCCCCTGAAAGGTTTTTCGGTGGAAACAGATGCGTTTTTATCATCGGAGACAGAATTAGCACTCAACGTCTGAACAACTTTTTTTTTGCAAAAATCCCTAAGCCGCGCGGTCACAATTTCAGCAAAAATCTGACGTTCTGCAATTCACTCTAAAATGGTGCCAAACTGTTGCAAACGATCCCCTGAAAAGTTTTTCGGTGGAAACAGATGCGTTTTTATCATGGGAAACAGAATTAGCCCTCAATGTCTGAACAACTTTTTTTTGCAAAAATCCCTAAGCCGCGTGGTCACAATTTCAGGAAAAATCTGACGTTCTGCAATTCACTCAAAAATGGTGCCAAACTGTTGCAAACAATCCCCTGAAAAGTTTTTCGGTGGAAACAGATGCGTTTTTATCATGGGAAACAGAATTAGCCCTCAATGTCTGAACAACTTTTTTTTTGCAAAAATCCCTAAGCCGCGCGTTCACAATTTCTTCTAAATTTCTGACGTTCTGCAATTCACTCAAAAATGGTGCTAAACTGTTGCAAACGATCCCCTGAAAAGTTTTTCGGTGGAAACAGATGCGTTTTTAACATGGGAAACAGAATTAGCCCTCAATGTTTGAACAACTTTTTTTTGCAAAAATCCCTAAGCCGCGTGGTCACAATTTCAGGTAAAATCTGACGTTCTGCAATTCACTCAAAAATGGTGCTAAACTGTTGCAAACGATCCCCTGAAAGGTTTTTCGGTGGAAACAGATGTGTTTTTATCATCGGAAATAGAATTAGCCCTCAAAGTCTGAAAACTTTTTTTCATAAAATCCCTAAGCCGCGCGGTCACAATTTCAGCAAAAATCTGACGTTCTGCAATTCATTCAAAAATGGCGCTGAACTGTTGCAAACGATCCCCTGAAAGTTTTTCCGTGGAAACAGATGCGTTTTTATCATGGGAAACAGAATTAGCCCTCAACGTCTGAACATCTTTTTTTTATAAAAATCCCTAAGCTGCGCGGTCACAATTTCTTCTAAATTTCTGACGTTCTGCAATTCATTCAAAAATGGCTCTGAACTGTTGCAAACGATCCCCTGAAAGGTTTTTCGGTGGAAACAGATGCGTTTTTATCATGGGAAACAGAATTAGCCCTCAACGTCTGAACATCTTTTTTTTATAAAAATCCCTAAGCCGCGCGGTCACAATTTCTTCTAAATTTCTGACGTTCTGCAATTCACTCCAAAATGGTGCTAAACTGTTGCAAACGATCCCCTGAAAGGTTTTTCGGTGGAAACAGATGCGTTTTTATCATCGGAAACAGAATTAGCCCTCGACGTCTGAACAACTTTTTTTGAAAAAATTCCTAATCCGCACGGACAAAATTTCAGCGAAAATCTGACGTTCTGCAATTCATTCAAAAATGGCTCTGAACTGTTGCAAACGATCCCCTGAAAGGTTTTTCGGTGGAAACAGATGCGTTTTTATCATGGGAAACAGAATTAGCCCTCAATGTCTGAACAACTTTTTTTTGCAAAAATCCCTAAGCCGCGTGGTCACAATTTCAGGAAAAATCTGACGTTCTGCAATTCACTCAAAAATGGTGCCAAACTGTTGCAAATGATCCCCTGAAAGGTTTTTCGGTGGAAACAGATGCGTTTTGATCATGGGAAACAGAATTAGCGCTCGACGTCTGAACAACTTTTTTTGAAAAAATCCCTAAGCCGCGTGGTCAGTATTTCTTCTAAATTTCTGACGTTCTGCAATTCACTCAAAAATGGTGCTAAACTGTTGCAAACAATCCCCTGAAAGGTTTTTCGGTGGAAACAGATGCGTTTTTATCATCGGAGACAGAATTAGCACTCAACGTCTGAACAACTTTTTTTTTGCAAAAATCCCTAAGCTGCGCGGTCACAATTTCAGGAAAAATCTGACGTTCTGCAATTCACTCAAAAATGGTGCCAAACTGTTGCAAACAATCCCCTGAAAAGTTTTTCGGTGGAAACAGATGCGTTTTTATCATGGGAAACAGAATTAGCCCTCAATGTCTGAACAACTTTTTTTTGCAAAAATCCCTAAGCCGCGCGTTCACAATTTCTTCTAAATTTCTGACGTTCTGCAATTCACTCAAAAATGGTGCTAAACTGTTGCAAACGATCCCCTGAAAAGTTTTTCGGTGGAAACAGATGCGTTTTTATCATGGGAAACAGAATTAGCCCTCAATGTCTGAACACCTTTTTTTTGCAAAAATCCCTAAGCCGCGTGGTCACAATTTCAGGAAAAAACTGACGTTCTGCAATTCACTCAAAAATGGTGCCAAACTGTTGCAAACAATCCCCTGAAATCTTTTTCGGTTGAAACAGATGCGTTTTTATCATGGGAAACAGAATTAGCCCTCAATGTCTGAACAACTTTTTTTTGCAAAAATCCCTAAGCCGCGCGTTCACAATTTCTTCTAAATTTCTGACGTTCTGCAATTCACTCAAAAATGGTGCTAAACTGTTGCAAACGATCCCCTGAAAGGTTTTTCGGTGGAAACAGATGTGTTTTTATCATCGGAAATAGAATTAGCCCTCAAAGTCTGAAAACTTTTTTTCATAAAATCCCTAAGCCGCGCGGTCACAATTTCAGCAAAAATCTGACGTTCTGCAATTCATTCAAAAATGGCGCTGAACTGTTGCAAACGATCCCCTGAAAGTTTTTCCGTGGAAACAGATGCGTTTTTATCATGGGAAACAGAATTAGCCCTCAACGTCTGAACATCTTTTTTTTATAAAAATCCCTAAGCTGCGCGGTCACAATTTCTTCTAAATTTCTGACGTTCTGCAATTCACTCAAAAATGGTGCTAAACTGTTGCAAACGATCCCCTGAAAGGTTTTTCGGTGGAAACAGATGCGTTTTTATCATGGGAAACAGAATTAGCCCTCAACGTCTGAACATCTTTTTTTTATAAAAATCCCTAAGCCGCGCGGTCACAATTTCTTCTAAATTTCTGACGTTCTGCAATTCACTCCAAAATGGTGCTAAACTGTTGCAAACGATCCCCTGAAAGGTTTTTCGGTGGAAACAGATGCGTTTTTATCATCGGAAACAGAATTAGCCCTCGACGTCTGAACAACTTTTTTTGAAAAAATTCCTAATCCGCACGGACAAAATTTCAGCGAAAATCTGACGTTCTGCAATTCATTCAAAAATGGCTCTGAACTGTTGCAAACGATCCCCTGAAAGGTTTTTCGGTGGAAACAGATGCGTTTTTATCATGGGAAACAGAATTAGCCCTCAATGTCTGAACAACTTTTTTTTGCAAAAATCCCTAAGCCGCGTGGTCACAATTTCAGGAAAAATCTGACGTTCTGCAATTCACTCAAAAATGGTGCCAAACTGTTGCAAATGATCCCCTGAAAGGTTTTTCGGTGGAAACAGATGCGTTTTGATCATGGGAAACAGAATTAGCGCTCGACGTCTGAACAACTTTTTTTGAAAAAATCCCTAAGCCGCGTGGTCAGTATTTCTTCTAAATTTCTGACGTTCTGCAATTCACTCAAAAATGGTGCTAAACTGTTGCAAACAATCCCCTGAAAGGTTTTTCGGTGGAAACAGATGCGTTTTTATCATCGGAGACAGAATTAGCACTCAACGTCTGAACAACTTTTTTTTTGCAAAAATCCCTAAGCTGCGCGGTCACAATTTCTTCTAAATTTCTGACGTTCTGCAATTCAGTCAAAAATGGTGCTAAACTGTTGCAAACGATCCCCTGAAAGGTTTTTCGGTGGAAACAGATGCGTTTTTATCATGGGAAACAGAATTAGCCCTCAATGTCTGAACAACTTTTTTTTGCAAAAATCCCTAAGCCGCGCGTTCACAATTTCTTCTAAATTTCTGACGTTCTGCAATTCACTCAAAAATGGTGCTAAACTGTTGCAAACGATCCCCTGAAAAGTTTTTCGGTGGAAACAGATGCGTTTTTATCATGGGAAACAGAATTAGCCCTCAATGTCTGAACACCTTTTTTTTGCAAAAATCCCTAAGCCGCGTGGTCACAATTTCAGGAAAAAACTGACGTTCTGCAATTCACTCAAAAATGGTGCCAAACTGTTGCAAACAATCCCCTGAAATCTTTTTCGGTTGAAACAGATGCGTTTTTATCATGGGAAACAGAATTAGCCCTCAATGTCTGAACAACTTTTTTTTGCAAAAATCCCTAAGCCGCGCGTTCACAATTTCTTCTAAATTTCTGACGTTCTGCAATTCACTCAAAAATGGTGCTAAACTGTTGCAAACGATCCCCTGAAAGGTTTTTCGGTGTAAACAGATGTGTTTTTATCATCGGAAATAGAATTAGCCCTCAAAGTCCGAAAACTTTTTTTGATAAAATCCCTAAGCCGCGCGGTCACAATTTCAGCAAAAATCTGACGTTCTGCAATTCATTCAAAAATGGCGCTGAACTGTTGCAAACGATCCCCTGAAAGGTTTTTCGGTGGAAACAGATGCGTTTTTATCATGGGAAACAGAATTAGCCCTCAACGTCTGAACATCTTTTTTTTATAAAAATCCCTAAGGCGCGCGGTCACAATTTCTTCTAAATTTCTGACGTTCTGCAATTCACTCAAAAATGGTGCTAAACTGTTGCAAACGATCCCCTGAAAGGTTTTTCGGTGGAAACAGATGCGTTTTTATCATCGGAAACAGAATTAGCCCTCAACGTCTGAACAATTTTT
The DNA here is from genome assembly GCF_964106915.1 of Podarcis gaigeae. Taxonomy (NCBI): domain Eukaryota; kingdom Metazoa; phylum Chordata; class Lepidosauria; order Squamata; family Lacertidae; genus Podarcis; species Podarcis gaigeae. The sequence goes on along the minus strand of NC_139679.1, from coordinate 9,011,669 downwards.
TTTGAAAAAATCCCTAAGCCGCACGGACGCAATTTCAGCGAAAATCTGACGTTCTGCAATTCATTCAAAAATGGCTCTGAACTGTTGCAAACGATCCCCTGAAAGGTTTTTCGGTGGAAACAGATGCGTTTTTATCATGGGAAACAGAATTAGCTCTCGACGTCTGAACAACATTTTTTTGAAAAAACCCCTAAGCCGCGCGGTCACAATTTCAGCAAAAATCTGAGGTTCTGCAATTCACTCAAAAATGGTTCCAAACTGTTGCAAACGATCCCCTGAAAGGTTTTTCGGTGGAAACACATGCGTTTTTATCATGGGAAACAGAATTAGCCCTCAATGTCTGAATAACTTTTTTTTGCAAAAATCCCTAAGCCGCGCGGTCAGTATTTCTTCTAAATTTCTGACGTTCTGCAATTCACTCAAAAATGGTGCTAAACTGTTGCAAACAATCCCCTGAAAGGTTTTTCGGTGGAAACAGATGCGTTTTTATCATCGGAGACAGAATTAGCACTCAACGTCTGAACAACTTTTTTTTTGCAAAAATCCCTAAGCCGCGCGGTCACAATTTCAGCAAAAATCTGACGTTCTGCAATTCACTCTAAAATGGTGCCAAACTGTTGCAAACGATCCCCTGAAAAGTTTTTCGGTGGAAACAGATGCGTTTTTATCATGGGAAACAGAATTAGCCCTCAATGTCTGAACAACTTTTTTTTGCAAAAATCCCTAAGCCGCGTGGTCACAATTTCAGGAAAAATCTGACGTTCTGCAATTCACTCAAAAATGGTGCCAAACTGTTGCAAACAATCCCCTGAAAAGTTTTTCGGTGGAAACAGATGCGTTTTTATCATGGGAAACAGAATTAGCCCTCAATGTCTGAACAACTTTTTTTTTGCAAAAATCCCTAAGCCGCGCGTTCACAATTTCTTCTAAATTTCTGACGTTCTGCAATTCACTCAAAAATGGTGCTAAACTGTTGCAAACGATCCCCTGAAAAGTTTTTCGGTGGAAACAGATGCGTTTTTAACATGGGAAACAGAATTAGCCCTCAATGTTTGAACAACTTTTTTTTGCAAAAATCCCTAAGCCGCGTGGTCACAATTTCAGGTAAAATCTGACGTTCTGCAATTCACTCAAAAATGGTGCTAAACTGTTGCAAACGATCCCCTGAAAGGTTTTTCGGTGGAAACAGATGTGTTTTTATCATCGGAAATAGAATTAGCCCTCAAAGTCTGAAAACTTTTTTTCATAAAATCCCTAAGCCGCGCGGTCACAATTTCAGCAAAAATCTGACGTTCTGCAATTCATTCAAAAATGGCGCTGAACTGTTGCAAACGATCCCCTGAAAGGTTTTTCGGTGGAAACAGATGCGTTTTTATCATGGGAAACAGAATTAGCCCTGAACGTCTGAACATCTTTTTTTTATAAAAATCCCTAAGCCGCGCGGTCACAATTTCTTCTAAATTTCTGACGTTCTGCAATTCAGTCAAAAATGGTGCTAAACTGTTGCAAACGATCCCCTGAAAGGTTTTTCGGTGGAAACAGATGCGTTTTTATCATCGGAAACAGAATTAGCCCTCGACGTCTGAACAACTTTTTTTGAAAAAATTCCTAATCCGCACGGACAAAATTTCAGCGAAAATCTGACGTTCTGCAATTCATTCAAAAATGGCTCTGAACTGTTGCAAACGATCCCCTGAAAGGTTTTTCGGTGGAAACAGATGCGTTTTTATCAGGGGAAACAGAATTAGCTCTCGACGTCTGAACAACTTTTTTTTGCAAAAATCCCTAAGCCGCGTGGTCACAATTTCAGGAAAAAACTGACGTTCTGCAATTGACTCAAAAATGGTGCCAAACTGTTGCAAACAATCCCCTGAAATGTTTTTCGGTTGAAACAGATGCGTTTTTATCATGGGAAACAGAATTAGCCCTCAATGTCTGAACAACTTTTTTTTGCAAAAATCCCTAAGCCGCGCGTTCACAATTTCTTCTAAATTTCTGACGTTCTGCAATTCACTCAAAAAATGGTGCTAAACTGTTGCAAACGATCCCCTGAAAGGTTTTTCGGTGGAAACAGATTGTGTTTTTATCATCGGAAATAGAATTAGCCCTCAAAGTCTGAAAACTTTTTTGATAAAATCCCTAAGCCGCGCGGTCACAATTTCAGCAAAAATCTGACGTTCTGCAATTCATTCAAAAATGGCGCTGAACTGTTGCAAACGATCCCCTGAAAGGTTTTTCGGTGGAAACAGATGCGTTTTTATCATGGGAAACAGAATTAGCCCTGAACGTCTGAACATCTTTTTTTTATAAAAATCCCTAAGCCGCGCGGTCACAATTTCTTCTAAATTTCTGACGTTCTGCAATTCAGTCAAAAATGGTGCTAAACTGTTGCAAACGATCCCCTGAAAGGTTTTTCGGTGGAAACAGATGCGTTTTTATCATCGGAAACAGAATTAGCCCTCGACGTCTGAACAACTTTTTTTGAAAAAATCCCTAAGCCGCACGGACGCAATTTCAGCGAAAATCTGACGTTCTGCAATTCATTCAAAAATGGCTCTGAACTGTTGCAAACGATCCCCTGAAAGGTTTTTCGGTGGAAACAGATGCGTTTTTATCATGGGAAACAGAATTAGCTCTCGACGTCTGAACAACATTTTTTTGAAAAAAAATAACCCCTAAGCCGCGCGGGTCACAATTTCAGCAAAAATCTGAGGTTCTGCAATTCAC